>NC_090817.1:48306730-48931730 GCF_000390325.3 Nicotiana tomentosiformis
GATGAACAGTAAGTAAGACAAAGAAAGCAGCGTATATGTATATTTTTTATCAGTGAATCATGATGCCCTACAAATGATTGGAACTCCTCTTTATATAGTAGAGGAAACCTAATTATGGTATGTCTCTAATTTTAGAAAGAAATCGTATAAACAGCTAGTTAACCGCTTCTGATTTGGTCCGTTCTGAGATTCACGCCATGATCCTCGACCAATCACGGATATCCATTCCGAGATTCATGTAGTGATCTTCGACCGGTTACTGATATCTCGCCATTCCGTTATTATGCTTCCCTCGAAGTCGGTCATACTTGGTCTCGATTATTACTGGTCTCGGCCTCAACGTACACTTCGATCTCTAGGCTTGATGTTTTATCTTCAAGCTCAGGTCTGATTTATTACGAGGCTACCCCCGATGTAACTCCCTTGTCTCGATCAAACAACAAAATTGGGTAGGCCCGATTTTGACCGTATACAGATAGTCCCCTCATTTCTTGGAGTGTAACGAGAAGAACGAACTGAGCCTTCGATCTAGTACCCCGACCAATTATGACGTTAACATTATGACGTAAGCGACATAAGCGATTGAAGCGTCGCGTCTGCACAGTCCCCAAGGTCATTAATTAATGCCAGTTGATGGTTGGCCATCAGTGCTTTCAAACCATCAAAGTGACTATTATAAATAGACCGCCTTCATAATCTTCTCAAACTTTACCTTCAAACTTTCTTCTAATCTTGAAAAGCTCTTTTATTCTCTTCAAGTTCATCACTTTGCCGGTTTCCGTTTACAATCACTTATTAAAACACAAATTCCATATTTTTCTTCTTCCTTAAACCTCATATAGCAATGGCGAAAACATCAAAGACCGTTCCTCAAGAAGAAAAGGCCTCCTCATTGCGGCCGGCCGGTGACAAGACACCGGTAGAGCAACGTATCGAAGAGTGCATCCCTGGACCATGTCAACATACTTCCGACTTTAAAGTCAAAAAACCCTCTTCGGTTTCTGGCCGATGCGAGCCCATGTTTAGATACATCTGTTCGATATCCGAAGGCTATCTCGAGCAGGTGAAAAAAGACTGTCACTGGGAGAATAAAGAGGTGGTGATTCCTACCCCCGAGGAGAACATCACCACTCATGTGAAAGGGTTCTTAAGTATGTATACTTACCCTTTCACACTAGGTTCCGTCGATCTTGTCATAATCGACTTCTGAAGCCAATACCGGGTAACCCTAGGCCAGATCTACTCCTCTTTTTGGCGCATTGTCATTTTGCTCAGATTCTTCTCGAGCAAGATCGAGGGTATGTCTTTCACCCTTGATCATCTCATTAGGCTATACAACCCTCGTCTTTATCGGGGTGGACTGATAAGGCTTCGGCGCCGGGCCACGAAGGTGCTATTCTCGAGCATAGACGAGGACAAGGACCGAGGGTGGATGGGCCAGTTTGTCCGAGTCATGACCTCAGACTTAATCCTCGCCGAGAATATTCCATTCCCCGAAGAATGGAACATGAAGCGTAAGTAGAACCTCACCGATAACGTTTGATTACTTGTTATGTTTCCTTTACCTCTTCTCATCTATATTCTTCTTTATGGTGCAGCTTTCCCCTGGTTTCATGGTGCAGTCCCGGACCTTGTAGGTTGGGTTCGACAACTGGTTTCAACATCTTCGTATGCTGAGCGCTCGTGGCGCGATTTGTCCAAGGGCCGATGGGAGGCCAAAAATCATGGTAAGTTCCCTTGTCCGTGTTTGATGCTTTCCTGTGAAATACTTCTTTTTAATTTGATTTCTTCTCATACAGGTCTTGGAGATAATGTCGTCATGAGGCCGCCTCCCCTCGGGGAAGGGGAGGCCCTGAAGCCAACCAAAGACAAGAAAAGGAGAAGGGCCTCGACTCCAGATACCACAAAGCCCAAGAAAAGCAGGGCTCGAAAGTCAAAGACTGATCCCTCCGTTCTGTCTGCCGATGTAGTCCAAACGCTATGAGATGAAGACGAGGTGGGAGAAGATGCCGACTGCCTGCTAGTGGCTTGGAAGATGGAAGGCATCGAAGCTTTGAGAACTGCTGAGCCGGTGACAGAGGAGGAGGTTCAGCCGCAGATTGAGGTGATCTCGGGGGAAGGTCCGAGCAGGATCCCCGAGTCATCGGGTGTTGATGATGCCTCCTATCGTGATGAGAAACCGGCGGGTGTGCCCGAAGGGTCTAGTTCTGAGGCCCTTTAAATAGAAGAGAATGCCCCGAGTGACTCGCTCGGGGCAATTAATATCGATGATTCGACGCCCGCCCCCACGTTCGTCGAGGAGCAGTTTCCGGATGCCCGGTCCATGGGGATGCTCGAAGAGGACGATATATTTCGTGGTTTCTTCGCGGGGGTCGATGATGTTTCCGACCTTGACGTATCACTCATTTTTGATGAGGCTCAACGGCTTCTGAACCAAGTGAGTTTTAGCCTATGCTATCATGCTTGTGTTTGTTCTTATTTCTCTAAGTTTGATTTCCTTTCTTTCTGTACAGGCTACAACGCTCCATCAAGAAGCGTCTTCCAAGTACCGAGCTGAGTTGGCCCGATGTGAGGCTGAACTCAAAAAGCTTACGAAGGAGAGAAACGCCCTCAAACTCCTCTATATGCAAAAAGAAGAGGAGATCGTGAGCATTCGAGCCGAGCTGACAAGAGCTCGTTGAGATCATACCGAGCTCATTGAACGGGTAATGTAAATTTTTTGGAGCTTGTTATGTATTGACTTGATATTGGCAACTAACACTCTGATCCTGCAGGTTTAGCAGCAGGCCGAATTGGTTGAGCAGCTTCGTGAGGAGGCCAAGATGAAAGAGGCAGAGACTTTGGGGTGGAAGAAGAACATGGACCATCTCACCTCGAAGAAAGAAACTGTTCGGGCCCAACTGTCTTCGGTTGAGTGTCAACTCCAAAGTGTGAAGGAGGAGAACTTGGCCTGAGACCATAAGGTTGAAGAGCTCGAGACTCGGTTGGCCGCTGAGCTTGCAAGGGCCACATCCGAGGCAGAGGTGCTCGTGGCCTCCTACCGAGCTGGTGCCGAAGCCGCTAACACTTGGGCAAAGGAAATTTCAGATGCTGCTGAGGTTAGATTGTCCCGTGTTACCGAGCATACTAGGCGCCAGTCTCGAAGAGAGACTCTTGAGGAGGTACATGCGCGTGGCTTCGACCTCACGGCTGATATCGAGAATGTGAAGGTTTTGGAGGACGAGGCCGAAGCTTTGCTTTTCGATGAAAAAGACTCTGCAAGTGGATTCGAGAGCGGAGATGAAGATAAAGCTCCCGAAGATGCGGCTCCCGAGGCAGAATAGGCAATTAGGATTTTTTATCCTTTTATTTTTTGTGTAAGACCATGAGTGGTCTTTGTAAATACTTTGCATATATGAAAGATTTCTTTTCTTTCCGTTTTGTCTCCGATTTCTGATTTATGATAAATTCTGTTTTGCCTTTGCCTTGTGAAAACATTATTGCAATCGGGTTACTGTAGCCTCTATAATCGAATGAGCAAAAGCTCAAACTCAGAGTAGAATAAACCCTTAGATTTTTTAGTTAAGCGAGGGAGAGTCCCCGAGTTTAACAATATGTTCGGGATTTTGATTTCGGATGGCTTGATCGAATCCGTAAATGTATTGCTTTTATATCTGAGTTTGAGTAAGTTTCGAACTCACAGTAACAGAACCCTGAAGGTTTTTATATCAAATAATGATGAATCCTCAAGCTATATTTTATTTGAGTCCGGAATAGTGGAACCCTTAGGTCCGAATTGAGTGAGAACAAAATCTCGAACTCTAAGTGTATTGGCCCTTAGGCTCTTTATATTGGGCCAATATGGCCTCTAAAAGATGGCTATTTTTTTCCCTTTTCGGCTTAGAAGACTTAGTAAAATAAAATTTTCTTTATGCCTTAACACGTATTCTTTACCCATTGGGTTTTTTGAGGTTTCAATGTCGATTGAAACCCCTTTTCCTTTTGTGCCTTAGCACGTTTGTGTTAAGATAATTTGATACCTCTTAAGGTTTTTCGAGGGCTGATTTTATCGAAGCCCTTTTGGTTACATGCCGAGGGTAGCCTTTTTAAACCATTTTTTCAAAGAATTCGAAGGCCTATTTTTATTGCGAAATTCGGACATCTCCGAGCCGCTTTAATTTGGCCGTAGCCTTTGGGTATTCCTCTTGGGCTTATTTTCCAATAATACTTCAAACTTGTTCGAAGTATTAGTCCCCGAGAATGATGGCCTTGGCCTGTAGATCGAGGGGTGCCTCTTTGAGGTCTTATGAATTTGAGTTCAGATTACTCGAATATGTCGATCATCGACTGTAGTCCCCGAGTGTACGAGGTATATTTGCACTTGGCCCTTGAGCCATTTCTCACAAAATCATAAATATGGAGCTTGTATAGTAGAAAATTTTCTTTGAGACACAAGATGTTTGATATAAAAAGAATGCTTCTTTGTATAATTTATACATGCGTACATGTTTTGCAATCAGAGCTCGACTAATCTATACGGACACGGTTCATTCGACCGTCTGGCCCATTACAAAGTTTCTCTGTCGAGACCCTTTGACAATGAGTATTTTCCTCAAAAGTGTAACATCCAAGGGTGATGCTCCCCAGTATTCGAGGTTGATTATAAAGAAGCCTTGGATACTGTTGAAAGGTCCTCAGGTAGCACATAATTGTTGCCTCGTTAAAAACCTCGCCGGAAAAACCCACTTGGGACAAAAATCGAACTAAGGGAAAAAGAGTGCAACACGTGCTTTAAAACCTGAGGTCTCGATATCTTCGATCGATCATTTGCAATGAGTTAGTGTCGAATATATAAATGAAAAAGGGAATAAAGTCATACCTTAGCAATAATACCGTTTGAGAAGCGATATGTTCCAATTATTTGGCAATTGTTCGCCGTTCATCGTGCCCAGCTTATAAGATCCCTTTCCGACGATGTCGAGGACTTGGTAGGGTCCTTCCCAATTTGGGCTGGGCTTTCCTTCATTAGGATCTTGAGTGTTGATGGTGACTTTCCTCAAGACTAAGTCCCGGACTATGAAATGGCGAAGGTTGGTTCTCCTATTGTAGTATCTTTCGATTTGTTGCTTTTGTGCAGCCATTCGAACGAGTGCGGTTTCTCATTTTTCATCCAATAATTCGAGGCTAGTATTCATAGCCTCGTGATTTGACTCTTCTGTTGTATGTCGAAACCTGGCACTGGGTTCCCCGACTTTGACTGGAATCAAGGCTTCATAGCCTTATACTACGGAGAACGGTGTTGCCCCCGTACTGGACTTTGACGTTGTTCGATATGCCCAAAGGACTTCGGGTAGAATTTCTCTCTATTTCCCCTTCACGTCATTCAACCTTTTCTTTAGGTTTTAGATAATAGTCTTGTTCGTCGACTCGGCCTGTCCGTTCCCGCTAGGGTGATACGACGTTGATAATATCCTTTTTATTTTATGGTCTTCGAGGAATTTCGTCACTTGCTGTCGATAAATTCCATTGTCACACACTATTTCAGCAGGTATCCCAAATCGACATACGATGTGATCCCGGATAAAGTCTATAACCTCTTTCTCTTTCACTTTCTCGAACGCCTGTGCTTCAACCCATTTAGAGAAATAGTCAGTCATAAATAAAATGAACTTGGCTTTACCTGGGGCTGATGGCAGAGGGCCGACGGTATCCATCCCCCATTTCATGAATAGCCATGTGGATTGGACTGAATGAAGTTGTTCTCCGGGCTGATGGATCATCAGTGTAAACCTTTGACATTTATCACATTTTCGAACAAACTCCTTAGTGTCTTTTTCCTTGCTATCCCAGTAGTATCCTGCTCTAATGATTTTGTGAATCAGTGATTCGGCGCCAGAGTGGTTCCTACATGTGCCTTCATGGACCTCTCGTAGAACATAATCGGTGTCTCCTGATCCTAAGCATACTGCCAATGGTCCATCGAATGTCCTTCTGTATAATGTTCCATCTTCAGCCAATGTGAATCGAGTAACTCTGGTTCGTAGGGCCCTCGACTCTTTAGGGTCCGATGGGAGCTTTCCGTTCTTCAAGTATTCAATATATTTATTCCTCCAATCCCAGGTTAAGCTGGTAGAGTTTATCTCGGTGTGACCTTCCCCGATTATGGATCTCGAGAGTTGAACGACAATCCCCGTGCTGATCTCATCTTCCTCGACCGATGACCCTAAACTTGCAAGTGCATTGGCCTCACTGTTTTGTTCTCAAGGTACATGCTGTAAAGTCCATTCCTTGAAATGGTGCAAGGTTACCTACAGCTTGTCCAAATACCTTAGCAATCTATCTTCTCGAACTTCAAAGGTTTTGTTTACTTGGTTCACCACCAGTAAAGAATCACACTTGGCTTCAATGACTTATGCTCCTAAGCTTTTAGCTAGCTCGAGACCTGCAATCATGACCTTGTACTCGGCCTCATTGTTAGCCAACATAGAAGTTTTGATAGATTGCCTAATAGTGCTACCTGTGGACGGCTTCAAAATGATGCTAGCCCAGACCCCTTCACATTCGAAGCACTTTCTGTGAAAAGGGTCCATACCCCCGATAATGTACCCGATTTTAACAAGAGTTCCTTTTCGACTTCGGTACGAGGGTTGGCGTGAAATCGGCCATGAAGTCTGCTAAAATTTGAGACTTGATGGCCGTCCAGGGTTGATATTCGATATCGTACCCACTAAGTTTGACAACCCATTTGGCCAATCGGCCCGATAGTTCGGGTTTATGCAAAATATTACGAAGTGGGTAAGTGGTTAATATACATATGGGGTGACATTGAAAGTATGGTCTTAACTTTTTAGAGGCGCTTATCAGTGCAAGTGCCAATTTATCCAAATGTGGATATCTAGTTTCTGCTTCTCCTAAGGTTCGACTTACATAATAAATGGGAAATTGCGTACCTTGCTCTTCCGAACTAGGACGCCATTTACCGCGATTTTTGATACTGCCAAGTACAAGCAAAGTTTTTCATCTGCCTTTGGAGTGTGAAGCAGTGGTGGGCTCGATAGGTATCGCTTCAATTCCTCTAATGCCTGTTGGCATTCCGGGGTCCAGGCGAAATCGTTCTTCTTTTTGAGCAGAAAGAAAAATCTTTGACTTCGATCTGATGACCTCAAAATGAATCGGCCTAAGGCAGCTATCCGTCCAGTTAGCCTCTGCACGACTTTTAAACTGTCCACGAAGGTGATGTCTTCGATGGCCTTGATTTTATTGGGGTTGATCTCGATCCCCCGATTCGATACCATGAAGCCAAGGAACTTGCCCGAACCGACCCCGAAAGCACATTTCTCGGGGTTGAGCTTCATGTTGTATTTCCTTAAAATCTCGAACGTTTCCTGAAAATGAGCCAAATGGTCCTCTACGCACAGGGACTTAAGTAGCATGTCATCAATATAAACTTTCATTTATTTACCTCTTTGTTCTTCGAACATTTTATTTACTAGGCGTTGGTAAGTAGCTCCTGAATTTTTTAGCCCGAATGGCATTACATTAAAACAATATGTTCCATAGTTGGTGATAAATGAAGTCTTTTCTCGGTCCTCTGGGTTCATTTGGATTTGATTATACCCGGAATAGGCATCGAGAAAAGTAAGGATCTTGTGGCCGGCCGTGGCATCGATTATACGATCGATGTTAGGCAGTGAAAAAGAATCTTTGGGGCACACCTTGTTTAAATCCTTATAATCTACACACATTCTAAGTTTGTTCCCTTTTTTAGGGACTACAACTACATTGGCTAACCATTCGGGATATTTCACCTCCCGAATGGACCCTATTTTGAGAAGTTTAGTTACCTCGTCCTTTATGAATGCGTGCTTTACCTCAGACTGGGGTCTTCTCTTTTGCTTCATCGGTTTGAACCTAGGGTCCAGGCTTAGCCAATGCATCGTTATCTCCGATGGGATCCCTGTCATGTCTAAATGGGACCAAGCAAAACAATCTATGTTAACAATAAGAAATAGAATAAGCTTTTTCCTAAGTTCAGGGGTTAATCCCGTTCCCAGGTATACCTTTCGCTCGGGTAGGTACTCAATCAATATAATTTATTCCAGCTCTTCGACCGTTGATTTGGTGGCGTCAGAATCTTCAGGAACAATAAAAGTTTGAGGAGTCAGAAAATTATCTCCTACTTCCCTGATTCGGTCGAGGCTAATGGCTGTGATTGCTCTTTGACTTCCTGTTTACTTTTGAAGCTCGACCTTTCCGAGGTTGATAGTGTCGATACCAACGTTACCTCATCGATCGCAAACATTTCTTTTGTAGCATACTGCTCCCCGTATACTGTTTTTACACCGGCCAATGTCGGGAATTTCATCATTTGGTGGAGGGTCGAAGCGACTGCCCTCATATTGTGGATCCAAGGCCTTCCGAGTAGGGCATTGTACCTCATGTCGACCTCGATTATGCGAAACTTGGTATCTTGAATGGTTCCAGCCACGTTCACCGGTAAAATAATCTCCCCATTAGTTGTTTCACTGGACATATTGAAGCCGTTTAAGACCCGAGCTACGAGCACGATTTGATTTTGTAGGCCGAGCTGCGAGCACGACCCTCGATCGGTTGATATTCGCCGAGCTACCTGGATTCACTAAAACATGCTTAACTTGAACTTTATTTAACAAGATAGAAATTACCAGAGCGTCGTTGTGGGGCTGAGAAATGCCTTCTGCTTCTTCGTCGTTAAATGATAAAGTGCCTTCGGGCACATAATCTCAGGTTCGTTTTTCCCTAGTGATTGATACCTTAGTTCGTTTGAATATGGGTTCCTGTGGGATGTCGACCCCACCGATGATCATATGAATGACATGTTGGGGTTCCTCCTGTTCATTTTTCCTATTGGCGTCCCTTTCTCTGAAATGATTCTTAGCTCAATCGCTGAGGAACTCTCAAAGATGGCCCTCATTAAATAGACGGGCTACCTCCTCCCTTAATTGCCTGCAATCCTGCATGCCATGATACTTGCACATCAAATTTGGGATTCTTTGGGAAGGATCGGTTTGTATGGGTCTAGGCCACCTAGTATCTTTGATCCTTCCGATTGCCGATACAATGCCCGATGCATCGATGCTAAAGTTATATTCCGATAACCAAGGTGCCTCTATGGGATCGACATACTTGTCAAAACCACTTTTGCTCATAAGTCCCCGAGAATTCTGTCCTCGATCACTTCTTCGATCGCTCCGGGCAGAATTGCGTCCTGAACCATTATTCCTTCGATCTGCGGTATATGGTTGATATCGGTCTCTGTTCGATCTTGGCTCCCTGTCGATGTACCTCTATTTTTTAACTACCGACCTGTTTGTATGTACTGAACTAGAAGGGGTTCCTAATTGGTCGTCCTCGACCCTGATCTTTGATTGATATCGATTGTGCACATCTGCCCAAGTTACAGCTGGATACTCGATCACATTTTGTTTTAACTATCGTGATGCTATCGAACTCCGCTCGTTCAACCCTTGGGTGAAAGCTTGAACGGCCCAATCATCTGTGACCGGTGGCAACTCCATGCGTTCCATTTGGAATCAGGATACGAACTCCCTCAGTATATCATTATCCCTTTGTCTTACCTTGAAAAGGTCTGATTTCCTCATTGCGACCTTTATGGCCCCGGCGTGTGCCTTTATGAAAGAATCTGCTAACATGGCAAATGAGTCGAAGGAATTTGGTGGCAGGTTGTGATACCAAATCATTTCTCCCTTCGAAAGGGTCTCTCCAAATTTTTTCAACAGCACAGATTCGATTTCATCATCTTCTAAATCGTTTCCCTTGATGGCGCATGTATATGAAGTAACATGCGCTTTGGGATCGGTGGTCCCATTATATTTGGTTATGTCTGGCATACGAAACTTCTTTGGAATAGGCTTCGGAGCCGCTCCTGGAGGAAATGGCTTTTGTACAAACTTCTTCGAATCCATCCCTTTTAAGATTTGCTGTGCCCCCGGTATCTAGTCAACTCGAGAGTTGTATGTCTCCACTTTTTTATCGTTGGCTTCGATTCTCTTCTCCCCCGATTCAATTCCTTTGGTGAGCTCCTCAAGAATTTTCATTACCGTAGGATCAGTCCTCGATTCGTTACTATTCGACCTTTCCGGTACTGGCTCGGTACGGCGAGTAATTTCCGGCTCGACCCTATTCGGAGCTCTATGTTGATTTTATAACTGAGCAATAGCGGCTTGTTGAGCCTGAAGCATCTTGAATATCAATTGGAGACGGACTCATTCGTCTCCTCTTCCCTGTGTTCCTTGGTCACTAGATCAGCCTTCTCTGCGTACGCTCCCCTCGAGACCTGCGCCTAGGTTTGTATTTAGAGCAACGTACGAACTGACATCGACTGAGTTGGCAACCGGTGCTCCCCTGAAAGTAGCCTGTGGCACCTCGACTCCTGGAGCAATCGCATTTTCGTTTTCACCGTGGAATCCGAGGCCATTGTCACCGTGTGTGGATGCGTTTTGTGAGTTTGACATGTTTTAATCTATAAGCAAAGATACTTGACAAGAATAAGCGTAAAATAGTGCGTTTTACCAGAATCAGTACTGAACAATCACTATTATTCTTAGCCCCACGGTGGGCGCCAAACTATTTACCCTCAAATTTGAGTAATAATTAAACTTATATTGTGATTTTAAGGATATGTGATTTAAACCAGCACCAATTGATAAACAACAAATTAAATAGGTAAATTGGATAGTAAAATAAATCAAACCGGTCTGCAAACAATGCCTCGACCTTAATTCAAGATAGTCTCGAGGTTAGTTAATAAGAACAGCAGAGTATGGAACAAGCAGTGATGAATAGTAAGTAAGACAAAGAAAGCAGCGTATATGTATATTTTTTATCAGTGAATCATGATGCCTTACAAATGATTGGAACTCCTCTTTATATAGTAGAGGAAACCTAATTATGGTATGTTTCTAATTTTAGATGGAAATCGTATAAACAGCTAGCTAACCGCTTCTGATTTGGTCCGTTCCGAGATTCACGCCATGATCCTCGACCAATCACGGATATCCGTCCCGAGATTCACGTCGTGATCTTCGACCGGTTACTGATATCCCGCCATTCCATTATTATGCTTCCCTCGAAGTCGGTCATACTTGGTCTCGATTGTTGCTGGTCTCGGTCTCAACGTACACTTCGATCTCTAGGCTTGATGTCTTATTTTCGAGCTCGGGTCTGATTTATTATGAGGCTACCCCGATGCAATTTCTTTGTCTCGATCAAACAGCAAATCGGGTAGGACCGTATACAACCACATTTTCTCCTCTGATCTGCTAGCAGTGTAGCTTGTTAATGCACGCTTAAAGAATGGTCCAAATATGTTCACAATCCATGTAAACCCAGTGTATCTATTTTTTTAAAGGTTACCCTAATTAACACGCAATCTTGTGAATACTTCAAAAAAGATCCAATCCAATATGTACTCAAGTTATGTTTACATAATCCAATTCATCATAATGCAATTAAAAAGTTGACTATAGAAATTCAAGCGATGTTTGGGAATAGAATAATTGAACCATATATTTAATTATGTTCTAAAATCTTTCTAAATTTTTGTAACATTTTTTGGTGAATGTGTCTTCCCACCAATGGAAACGATTTATTTTCCCACTAAAGGCAACGAATGAATAAAGTTTAAATTTGGATAGTTAGTTACATATTAAAAGGACATAACCTTTTTAGAAAAGGCACTTAAAATTAAATTAGTTTTTCTATAGTAATAAATATCTTAGATTTTAAGAAGGGCATTTCAGTAATTTAACTTTTTAGATTGAGAATTCTCACTTTTATAGTAATATAGATAGATATAGATAGATGTGTGTATTATTTATTTATTTAATATATTGAAAGGCGAGATTCTTTCATGCGTTAATATGCCAGAAACATAGATGATAATAATATAAATTGGCGAAGTATTAGTTAGTCCGTCACGACCAAAAATCCATTAAAGGTTGTGATGGCGCTGGACACCGCTGTTAGGCAAGGCAAAAATAAATATTTAATTTGGTTCTCATTTTAATATTTTTGAAATCATATTTCCTTCAATTAAATGGTAAAAGATGAAATTTACAAAATAAATAATAATATTTTTAACAATTCCAATACAGTGCAACCCATAATCGCCCCAAAACCCGGTGTCCCATGTACATGAGCCTCAACTAAGAATGTAAAATAAAATACAACATCTGTTTGAAATACAAATTGGACAGAAAAATATAAATATTCTGAAGGAGACTCTGCTGGCTGCGGACTCGTAACGCGGAATGCAGCTCACCTAAGTCCCCGCAATAACCGCGCCTCTGCGCCCACAAGGCCAATAGGCATATATGCACCTGCACAAAAAAGTACAGTAAGTGTAGTATGAGTACGTAAATCAGCGCGTACCCAGTAAGTATCTAGTCTAACCTCGAAGAAGTAGTGACGAGGGGTCGACTCCGACAATTACTAAGGGCCAACAATATGATAATATGAACTTCTAATTAAGCATGATATATGTAACAATAAAACTCAGAACAAGAAATAACTGAACAATTCATCACCATATTTAAGAATCCAAATCACTTCCTTCATTTAAAACAAATAATCTTTCAAATAATGAATTTATACCAATTATAAAAGGGACTTCCAGTTCTATTATCACGCACCTTCAAGGACGTTCGGCCCGATCCAACATAAATGTAAACTGTGCATTGCCGAGGGTCGAAAGACACGAATCATAGATGCATCTATTAACCTGCCGAGGCGAACAACCAACTCCCATGAGAGTAGTAGAAAGAATTACCCCGCACTCGCGGAATATACTTGCGACGCGGTCAAATATAAATTATCAATAAATCATAACCCTTTCTTGATTCTTTTCAAAATAAAGACAATTCAACTTGAAGCTTTTAAATCCTTAAAATCCTCGACTTAGTTCCATTTAATACAATTAACAAATATCATCAAATTCCATAACGCATGGTGTAAAGCTAAAATTACTCGGACATAAATATTAATAGTAGCTACATACGGACTCTCGTCACTTCGTGCATATGTAGCCCCCACAAATAACAACACATAATAATTAAGTTCACCTATGGGGTAAATTCCCTCTTACAATGTTAGAAAAGAAACTTACCTCGCTTCGAAGTTCTATCACCGTCTCCCAAGCCCTTCTAATAACTCAAACCGATGCCCAACACTCCAAAACTAGTCAATAAACATGCAAATCCATAAATATACACTCTAATACTTATTATAATACAATTTATAACAATTCCTAACTCCGCTTGAAAAGTCGATAAAATCACCCTCGGGCCCACATGCCCGGATTCCGAAAATTTTGAAAGATAAACCTTACCCATATCAACACAAACTCAAATATATAATTTATTCCAAGTTCCACGTCCGATTTCGTGGTCAAAATCCAAAAATATAATTTTTAGGTTTTCTACCAAACATTCCACAATTTCTACCAATTTTCATGCTTAAATCCTTATACAAATCATGTATTTAACTTGCAATAGGTGAGAATCACTTACCTTGTGTTGCTTGATGAAAAATCCCTCCTTGAAGCTCTCCAAAATCGCCTCAGCCAAGTGGAAAATGAGAGAAGAAGAGCCAAATCTCGCTTTTTAAAACAATCTGCCCAGCGACCTCTCGCACCTGCGGCCCCTTGACCGCTTTTGCGGTTCCACAGGTGCGGCCAAATCACCGCTTCTGCGGTCCTCCTTCATACTCCTCAACTCTGTATCTGCAGCCCCCATCCGCTTCTGCGGCTCCACGTGCGCAGGTGCGGTCTTTCTTCTGCGGAACTCGACCGCATCTGCGATCCCAGCCTTCCCCAGCCTAAGCCGCTTCTGCGACCCTCATGGCCGCTTCTGCGGCCCTAACCTCGCAGGTGCGGTTACACCAGAACTAGTGCACTTCAGCCATTCCCTAAGCCCAAAACTTGCTCTGTTAACCATCCGGGACCCACCCGAGGCCCCCGAAACCTTAACCAAATATACCAATATGTCCCAAATCACATTATGAACTTAGTCGAGCCTCCAATTCAGATCAAACAATGTTAAAGGCACGAATCACCCTCCAATTCAAACTTAAATGAACTTTGAAACTTCAAACTTCTACAATCGATGCCGAAACCTATCAAATCACGTCCGATTGACCTCAAATTTCGCACACAAGTCACATTCGACATTACAGACCTATTTCAACTTTCGCAATCGGAATCCGACCCCGATATTCAAAGTCGACTCCCGGTCAAACTTCTTTAAATTATCCAAATTTCCAACTTCCGCCCAAATGACCCCAAAATGGCCTACGGACCTCCAAATCCACTCCCGGACGCGCTCCTAAGACCGGAATCATTATACGGAGCTATTCCCAGACTCGGAATCCCAAACGGATGTCGATATCATTGAAATTCACTTCAACCCAAATTTATGAAATTCTTCCAAAATGCCAACCTTCCTCAATAGGCGCCGAAACGCTCCCGGGTCATCCAAAACCCGATCCGGGTATACGCCCAAGTCCAAAATTATCATATGAACATGTTGGAACCTTCCAATCCCGATTCCAAAGTCATTTACTCAAAAATCAAATCTTAGTCAATTCTTCTAACTTAAAGCTTTCGAAATTAGAATGTTTTTTCCAAATCAACCTCGAACTTCCCGAAATTCAATTCCGACCATACGCACAAGTCATAATACCTGAAGTGAAGCTGATCGGGGTCTCAAACTACTGAATGATGCGCTAGATCTCAAAACGACCAGTCGGGTCGTTACATTCTCTCCCACTTAAACATACGTTCGTCCGTGAACGTGCTAAGATCTGCTCTGGAGTTGTCTGAAATCACTGATTAACACCTCGTGCACCTACCCGTGCTACCATAACCCAGTTGAGCACATTTGCTCACGCAAACCTGAAGATCTTCCTCTCTATTTAGTCAAGTAAGTCTTAGAGTCAAATTCCAACATACGGAATTCTCCACCAGGCCTGTTTCCAACATACGAACACCGTATCAATCACTACACACTGCACCAAATACGATTGTGTACCCTTACTAAATTCTTACCATGCACCGCATAATTCACATGACCATAATAACATCCTCCGATAACAATGGCCGAAATTCAACGAATCTGATGCCTACAATACACTTCATGACACGTATAAGTCCTATTCCAACTCTTGAAATGCTGCCACGACGGAAGAGATATGCAGAAATTCATAACCAACTGCCAAGTCAACAAATCATTGGGTTTCTTCTCTTGACCAGAACCATTACCTCATTATGAACCAAATAACGATATTTTCTCTCTAATATGCTTCATAAAAATCTGATCGCACTGATCCCAGGTCCAAAAATCTCATCTCACCCAGTACAAGAAATTCCAGCAATAAGCCACCACAAACACTACCAAAGATCTCATATGATGCCACCATGTGCCAACAATCCACAAACTCAAATGTGGTACATAAGGAGAACGAACTCTGGAAAGAACTTCTCAACCCATGTAACTAATTAAACAATCGAAAGGTGTCATGAATCTTTCTCAGAAAATGCGGGACAAAACACATAGGAATAGATATAGGGAACTGTGCTCAACATCACACTATTGCAGTGTGCAACCTGATCCACACATGATACCGTTGCGGCATGCAACCCGATCCAATCATGATACCCGTGGCGGCGTGCCACCAGATCCAAACAACGTATCCGTGGCGGCGTGCCACCCAATCCAACCATATACCCGTGGCGGCGTGCCACCCGATCCACACATGATTATCGAAAGAAACGCTTATACTCACGAAATGCCCGAATATCAACCATAAGCATGCCAAGTTCATAATACAAATCCTGGGGAGACGGGTAGCGTCATACGCTATAAAACTCAAGCACAACTAAGGTTAAATGACCTGCATCTTGAGAGCCATCCTGCTCATATAACACCACAAACTATACGGGATCTCAATACGAGTGCAAATAATCAAACCGCCTCACAACCCAAATGGCACAATAGAGACTACACGGAAAGGCCAACAACAGAAATAACATCCAAGGCCCGAAGACCCCTCCAAAATAGCGCTATGCTGAAATGAACATATCCTGCCTGATATAGAGTCCACATTCACATTTAGATCCATCCACAGACCTCAAGTCGATTCTGATCGTACCGCACTGGGCTAATAACCTTTCAAGGATCCACAACAACCCTCTTTTTTCCATGACAAATAAGAACAGTTGTCAAAGTCGGAACAAACTTCCACAATTCACAACCAACTGAATAGAGCGCCTTTCAGGCCTAAACTCTCACATTAGCGATAGTACCAAATCTCCATACTTGGTTCCAATCTTTAATCAATCAAGTGACTACGTGTCACACTTATACAATCTTCCCGTGGGATACACTCCCACGACCTTCTGCACAAGGTAACAAGTCTTCATATCCATACCACTGATCACACTAATGCTGAAAAGCAAATCAAGAAGCTGCAAAGTAGTACACAAAGCCTCTTACACAGGACACCGATCTCAGGTGATGCTAAGGACAATACCAGCTTACTCTAAACATCTGAATTCCTCCCTGCTTATTCGAGCTCGTGACATTCTTGTCGACATCAACTGCAACCTTGATCCTCAACTTCCAATTCCCATGCCTTTCACTACACCTAACATACCAATACGCAAGAGTACAAGAATTTCATCATAACTCCCGAACCACCAATAGGGTACACACTTCATCATATAGAAACTTTTCACTTAACTCATTTCATGAGAACCATAGCGACACGCGACTGAATTCCCATAACTGTAGAAAATACAAACCTCAAGAAGTGGTCTAAACCACCATAACCCTTCCAGGATCCATCTACACATAACATGCCATAATACTCGAATTGCCCCCGAATAAAGTCAATTATGGCGACCGTCAAGCCTCGTACGTACTGCCACAAATCACATGCATGGTTTAACACGCTGAAGAAACTGATCATTGCAGCCATCATGCCAATTCAACCATCGCTAACTGATCCGACTTCTTCTAATTTACCTTAGAATTGCCTTAGGAATAATGATAGCTTCATTCAACACATAACAAACTCAATCCACACTCATCCTGAGTGACCCCATTTCACGAGACCACATTGTCTCCAAAACCCACGAACCATCTCATACCCTCATTTGCGCATATTCACGTATTCAACTGGTACACCCATTCTGACAATTTCTCTATGAATCCGAAGTCGTTTTCTCCCATTCCTCTCATGTTACACCGCAGACCAAAGATAACATAGAACACTCATAATCCGCTGCAAAAGCTCGATACTCAACCATACTACTGACTCGAAATCCTTAAGCACTGCACTTTAACTTTTGACTCCACTAGGACCGTTGTTGAGAGTCACCCACTCTGACTTGGTCCCGAATATAATCAAACTCCAAGGCTCCACTAGCACATGAATGCCCTCTCAAAGAAGCACCCGACCGAATGAGTTTCCTTGTAAATCACCTCTACGCGAAGCATAAATCCTGAATCTTCCCAAAGCCTGAACATGAGTCAATAAGGCCAACTATAGCACACATTCCTCAATCCTTTGCTGAAATTACCCCTGATGTTCTCTTTCCTTAGTCGTAATAACCCACCAATATGCCGATAACCAGAAATCTCACAAGTAGACAACCATGCAATCCCATCGTAGGCGTTGGGGCTCTCCCACTTAGCTTGAAGCTACTATTGCATAACTATGGAACCCACCAAGATTCCTTATCCCCCATTGACATGATTTTGCACAATCAACTCGCCAGAATTCCTCAAAATCCTTTCGTTAACACTTCATGAACATTCTGAATCACTAGCCACATTTACATATCCGACCTCTTACCGGATAACGAGTAGAATCCTTCGCAAAAGCTTTGTCAACACCACACGACCGCTAACCTGCTCACGAGAGATAACCCACATGTGGAAATTACATGCCGACATCTTCCAACAGCGCTGCACCGAGTACAATTACTATGAAATCCTTAAACCATCCTGAGCCTGTGCTCATTCACTAGCCGTACAAGCCCGTTCACTCCCCATTGACGTCAACTAAACGTGTGACGATACATTCCAATCCAAAGTCATGTTGTATCCTTCTTCATATTAAGCAATTCCCCCTGTCACACCTAATCTTCCTCAATATAGCAGCCAATATTCCAAATCAAGCCCGTAGACCTAGTCACTATCCACCATGAATCCCAAATCACTCTAACTTCCCGCAGGGCGTATAGTCATCCTACCACATAACCCATATGCTACTTTGCTGCTCTCCCAATTTGGTCAAACCCTCTCCTTTAAGCAACTACCCGACTTCTATTTCTCACACTTGGCTTTCTAGAAATGTAACCACTGCAAGGCATCTCCCACATGTCCTTCCTCATCCTTCGCTGCCCAAATGTTGCCTTAACTCAATATTTATCTTTGTAGCACTTGAACCAAAAGATCGCTACCAACTTTAAACCCCTCCAAAGATCATCTTCCTCGAGCCGTCAATATTAGAAATACCCATTTAAATTCCGGAATTACTGCTCTCCGTTGTCTCTGACAACCGCTTCTCCGGCACCATCTCACACTACTATGCCCCGAAGGCAAATTGATGAAGACCATAACATCGGCAAACTTAACACATTCAATCCAGGGCGACGACACCACATCACAAATAAAAATTCCACCATGCTCGAAATACCAAATCTCGTTACTCTGTCAACCCAAACCTGAACATTCATAGACCGATTGCCTTTTCTTCGCCGGAAATAAAACACTGGATCTCCGAATCATGCACTGAGTAAACCTCCTTCCAATTCATTCACTGCTTCGATGCGTAGACAAGCATCCTACCATTACACCAATACTGGGTGATAGCAACGCGCGAGTCGTCATAACAATCAATGCCAAGTCTCAAAACCTTAGGTAGTACTGATACTGAGCTGAAACAACAGAACGACCTTCCACAAGGCGATGACAATAGCCCAAAGCAAATATGCAGGGAGAAACATCCCGCACCACATCTGTAGTACCATTCAAATTCCTCGATTCCCAATTTATAACAATTGCTTCATGCCGCGTAAGATTGAATATGAAGGAAATGAAGGCATAAGCCTCACAGGGATCAAATCGCACGATGAGGAATCAAGAAGGGAAGTGCTCATAACAGCCCTGTAGCCTCTCAAAGATAAGTACAGACGTCTCCGTACCGATCCGCAATACTCTACTAGACTCGCTCATGACTCGTGAGACCTAAGTGAACCTAGTGCTCTGATACCATATTGTCACGACCTAAAATCCATTAAAGGTCATGATGGAGCCGAACACCGCTGTCAGGCAAGCCAAAAATAAATACTTAATTTGGTTCTCATTTTAATATTTTTTAAATCATATTTCCTTAAATTAAATGGTAAAAGATGAAATTTACAAAATAAATAATAATATTTTTAACAATTCCAACACAGTGCAACCCATAATCGCCCCAAAACCTGGTGTCCGAAGTGCATGAGCCTCAACTAAGAATGTAAAATAAAATACAACATCTGTCCAAAATACAAATTGGACAGGAAAATATAAATACTCTGAAGTAGACTCTGCTGGTTGCGGACTTGTAACGTAGAATGCAGCCCACCTAAGTCCCCGCAATAACCACGCCTCTGCGCCCACAAGGCCACTAGGCATATATGCACCTGCACAAAAATGTGCAGCAAGTGTAGTATGAGTACGTAAATCAACGCGTACCCAGTAAGTATCTAGTCTAACCTCGAAAAAATAGCGACGAGGGGTTGACTCTGACACTTACTAAGGGCCAACAATATGGTAATATGAAATTCTAATTAAGCATGATATACGTAACAATAAAACTCAGAACAAGAAATAACTGAACAATTCATCACCATATTTAAGAACCCAAATCACTTCCTTCATTTAAAACAAATAATCTTTCAAATAATGAATTTATACCAATTATAAAAGGGACTTCCAGTTCTATTATCACGCACAAAATTCCACCGAGGACGTTCGGCCCGATCCAACATAAATGTAAACTATGCACTGCCGAGAGTCGAACGACACGAACCACGGATGCATCTTTTAACCTGCCGAGGCGAACTGCCCGCTTTCATGAGAGTAGTAGAAAGAATTACCCCGCTCGCAGAATATACTTGTGACGCGGTCAAATATAAATTATAAATAAATCATAACCCTTTCTTGATTCTTTTCAAAATAAAGACAATTCAACTTGAAGCTTTTAAATCCTGAAAATCCTCGACTTAGTTCCATTTGATATAATTAACAAATATAATCAAATAATGGTGTCCACAAAGCATGGTGTAAACCTAAAACTACCCAGACATAAATAGGAATAGTAGCTACGTACGGACTCTTGTCACTTCGTGCGTACGTAGCCCCCATAAATAATAACACATATTAATTAAGTTCACCTATGGGGTAAATTCCCTCTTACAAGGTTAGAAAAGAGACTTACCTAACTCCGAAGTTCCATCACCGGCTCCCAAGCCCTTCCAATAACTCAAACCGATGCCCAACGCTCCAAAACTAGTCAATAAATGTGTAAATCCATAAATATACACTCTAATACTTATTATAATCCAATTTATAACAATTCCTAACTCCGCTTGAAAAGTCGATAAAATCACCCTCGGGCCCACGTGCCCGGATTCCGAAAATTTTCAAAGACAAACCTTACCCATATCACCACAAACTCAAACATATAATTTATTCCAAGTTCCACGTCCGATTTCATGGTCAAAATCCAAAAATATAATTTCTAGGTTTTCTACCAAAAATTCCACAATTTCTACCAATTTCCACGCTTAAATTCTTATACAAATCATGTATTTAACTTGCAATAGGTGGGAATCACTTACTTTGTGTTGCTTGATAAAAAATCCCTCCTTGAAGCTCTCCAAAATCTCCTCAGCCAAGTGGAAAATGAGAGAAGAAGAACCAAATCTTGCACTTTAAAACAATCTGCCCAGCGACCTCTCGCACCTGCAGTCCTTTGACCTCTTTTGCGGTTCCGCAGGTGCGGCCAAATTACCGCTTCTGCGGTCCTCCTTCATACCCCTCAACTCCACATCTATGGCCCCCATCCGCTTCTGCGCCTTCACTCCTATGACTCCACGTGCGCAGGTGCGGTCCCTCTTCTGCGGAGCTCGACCGCATCTGCGGAGCTCGACCGCATCTGCGGTCCCAGCCCTCCCCAGCCTAAGCCGCTTCTGCGACCCTCATGGCCTCTTTTGAGGCTCCGCACCTGCGTCCCTAACCTCGCAGGTGCGGTTACACCAGAATTGGTGCACTTCATCCATTCCCCAAGTCCAAAATTTGCTCCGTTAACCATCCGGGATCCACCCGAGGCCCCCGAAACCTTAACCAAATATACCAACATGTCCCAAATCACATTACAAACTTAGTCGAGCCTCCAATTCACATCAAACAACGCTAAAAACACGAATCACCCTCCAATTCAAACATAAATGAACTTTGAAACTCCAAACTTCTACAATCGATACCGAAACCTATCAAATCACGTCCGATTGAATTCAAATTTTGCACACAAGTCACATTCGACATTACAGACCTATTCCAACTTTCGGAATCAGAATTCGACCCCGATATCAAAAGTCCACTCCCGGTCAAACCTCTTAAAATTATCCAAATTTCCAACTTCCACCCAAATGACCCCAAAATGACCTACAGACCTCCAAATCGACTTTCGGACACGCTCCTAAGACCGGAATCATCATACGGAGCTATTCCCAAACTCGAAATCCTAAACAGTCGTCGATATCATTGAAATGCACTTCAACCCAAATTTATGAAATTCTTCCAAAACGCCAATCTTCCTCAATAGGCGCCGAAACGCTCCAGGGTCATCCAAAACTAGATTTGGGCATACGCCCAAGTCCAAAATCATCATATGAACCTGTTGAAACCTTTCAATCCCGATTCTGAGGTTGTTTACTCAAAAATCAAACCTTAGTCAATTCTTCCAACTTAAAGCTTCCGAAATTAGAATTTTCTTTCCAAATCGACTCCGAACTTCATGAAATTGAATTCCGACCATACGCACAAGTCATAATACCTGAAGTGAAGCTGCTCGGGGTCTCAAACCGCTGAATGATGCGCTAGAGCTTAGAATGACCGATCGGGTCTTTACATAGTTGATGGAGTCCATGTCTCGATCTAAAGATTGATGATACACCTTTATAAAAGCTTATATATTTTTGTGTTAACACCTTACATATGGATTTTATATCCGTCACATGAAATTAGTTAAACGAAAGTCTAAAGAAAATAATCAATGACTTAAATTATCAATAATTTAATTTATTTGATTAGTATCTTAATCTTAGGATGAGGAGTTAAATAAGATTTAATGAAAGAATTGAACTAAGGATATGAATTTTTAGTGCACTAATTCGTAATTTATTATGTTAGGGTTAGTCAGATATTTTGAATTAATTTTATAGTAGCAAGCCTCGTTAATTAAATTCTGTGGTCCATATTGTGCCTGAATAATTAAGAATTAAATAGAATCCGATTTTTTAGTGGAAAAGGAAGACCTAGCAGATTTGGGAAAGCGTTTGAAACCCTAAAACCCGTGGCAATATAAAGGGTCTTATTCCATCAAGGATACTCAACGTTATACTACACATTTTTCATGGAGAAAATTCGTCCACACAAATTTTGCAAATTTTGAGTATTATTCGGGTATCATAGCAGAAGACCGTGGAACTGGAGGATGATCTCGTGGAGAATTTTCGCTTAAAGGCTCGTTTCGCGAGCACAATCACTGTTCAAGAGATAAATATCGATTTTATGCTTAATCAAATGTTTTTGCTATGTGTTGTCAATATTATATGCAAGTGATCCTGGCTATTTACTTCTGCTGTCTGTATTCCATCAACTGGTATTTATAATGATCCGATCAATCATTTTGTGTAATTGCACCCCGTAACCCCTTTTGATGCTTCACACATGTGTGTTTATGGTTTTATGACTTGCGAGGTTGGTTAGTTTCGTTCCGGAAAGCTTTCGGGTTGATTCAGACCCTTTAATTCTTGACTTAGAAGTTCAAATTAGAAATATTGACCAAACTTTGACTTTTGTGAAAATGACCTTGGAATGGTATTTTGATGGCTTCGATAGCTTCATATCGTGATTTAGGACTTGGGCGTATGCCTAGAATTGATTTCGGAAGTCCGTAAGTTGATTTGTGTCAATTTGCCGAAATTTGGAAATTTGAAGTTGAAAAGTTTAACCTTAGGTTGACTTTTAGCTATCGAGTTCGGAATTTGATTTTGGGACTTGGAATAGGTTAGTTATGCTATTTAGAATTTGTCTGCAAAATTTGATA
This sequence comes from Nicotiana tomentosiformis, assembly GCF_000390325.3. Taxonomy (NCBI): domain Eukaryota; kingdom Viridiplantae; phylum Streptophyta; class Magnoliopsida; order Solanales; family Solanaceae; genus Nicotiana; species Nicotiana tomentosiformis. The sequence goes on from NC_090817.1 coordinate 48,330,149, forward strand.
TCATTTGGAGTTGGTTTGATAGGATTCGAACTTTTAGTTGTAATTCTAGAGATTCTTGAACTTTACTTTGAAATTCATGCAGTTTAGTCTTCGATTCGTAGTTTTAAAGTTATTTTTGTTTTCGATCACGCGAGCAAATTTTTATGATGTTTTTAGACTTGTGTGGATGTTTGGTTTGGAGCCCCGAGGGCTCGGATGAGTTTCAGATATGTTTCGGAATGGATTGAACTAAAAATGTGTTGCTGGTTCTTAGTTTTCGCAATTATGAGCACCAAACTCGCAATTGCGAAGGTGACAGTAGGGGATCAGACGTCGCAATTGCGACTACCCCTTCGCATTTGCAAAGTCAATAGGATTTTAGTTAGGTTCGCACTTGCAAACAATAGTTCGCTTTTGCGATTCTGTCCAACTTTGCAATTGCGAAGCCTTTTGTCGCAATTGCGATGATGCATGAGGCTGTCAGGGTTCGCAACTGTGAGCCCTGGTCCGCAATTGCGAGGGTTTGCAAATGCGACAATTGCAGTTGGTACAAAGGGCTGGGAGACGGGATTTTTCAAAATATTCTCTCATTTTTGAACCCTAGACTCGGTAGGAGGCGATTTGGAGAGGGGAATTTCATTTACAAACTTTGGGTAAGTGATTCTAATCTATTTATATTCATATTCCATCAATATGTCTTAGATTTTGAACAAAAAAATCATGTGAATCAAATTGAAATTTTTTGAAACCTTGTCAAGTTTTTGAAAAATAAGAATTTGAGTTTTGAGAGTCGATTTGGACTCGGAATTTGAAACTAATCACATATATGAAATCGTGGGGTCATGGGTAGTCGTAATCTACCATTGGACCCGGGTTTTGACCGAGCGAGCCCCGGGTTGACTTTTGTTAGCTTTTTAGAAAAAGTGTAAAGATTATAGCTTTATCTATTGTAATTGATTTCCCTTGCATTGTTTTGATGATATTAAGTCGATTTTGGTTAGATTTGAGCTGTGTGGAGGTGAATTTTAGGGGAAAAGCTATTTTCGAGGGTTGAATTCGCCTAGTTGAGGTAAGTATCTTTCCTAACTTTGTGTGGGGGAACTACCCCTTAGGATTTGGGATTGAATGTGTCTATTGTGCTATGTGAAAGTCGTGTACGCAAGGTGACGAGTGGGTACACAGGTTGTACATGGTATTTTACCGGTTTAGGCTACTTTGATTCTTTCCATGCTTTAATTAAAATGTCATATCATGTTCTAAATTCTCATAGTTAATTTATTCTTACTTGTGTTAGTCTATCCTTACATGCCTTAAATGACTCGTTAACACTTGTTCTACATCCTAATTGATAAATTGCTCTCATGCTTTAATTGAACTCGTTGCCTCTTTTATTGTCACATGTTATCTCTTCATTGTTGATTATCATTATTAAAGTTATTGTTCATGTTATCTCTTTCATTGTTGATTATCATTATTTGAAGTTGTTGTTCAGGTTTTCTCTTTCATTATTGATTTCCATTATTTAAATTCATTGTTACACGTTATCTCTTCCATTGTGAGTTATTCTTATTACTATCGTGGCTATATATTATCTCTCTCATTGTTGAGTTATTGGTGTTGAAGTTGTGGAAGCTGTTATCACGTTGAGGCAAAATTGTTTATTGTTGAGACATCTTTCTTGTTGAGCATTTTACATTCATTGTTGTTGTTAATATTATTGTACACAATGTGGTTGAGCCATGGGCTAAAGTTGTGGAAACATTGATATTTTTGATTATTGGCAAGTTGTGATATATGGGCACTTGTGGTGCGAGTTGTTATTATGATGTGAAATTGGCGCGCATGCGACGGTATAAGGATATGGGTTAATATGCATGTGGAGGCAGAATGTGGGACTTATGTGTGTGTTACTTGTAGGGGAACTACGTGAAGCCACGCGGCATCATAAGGCGCGCTAAAGTGCGTGTAGCTATTTTGGGCAAAAATGTTTTCAAAACTATGTAAATGTAAGGCTCATGCGGCGGTATAAGGAAAGATTGTGATTAAGATATTGAATATGATGCAGTATCTCGGTTGTGATTTTGATATATACACTAGGAGGTACCTCGTTTGTGATTCTTTTGTACACTAGGCGGTACCTCATTGTGATTCTTGTTGTTTCTCTCGTACCGTAAAGAGTTATTTGGTGGGAACACTTCTTGTTGTTTTGTTCTTCATTGTTCTATCAGTTATTGTCCGTATATGGACATTGTGGTTCTTTTAAATTGCTTTCCTTATGTTATCACTATGATTACATTCCTTTCGTTAGTCTCTGTTATTAACTTGCTTCATATTACTCATTGCTCCGCTTTCCGCTATTTCTTGATATTATATTTTCTTTTTGCTTTTTATATCCTAGTAGGTGTCTTGACCTGGCCTCGTCACTACTCTACCGAGGTTAGGCTTGATACTTACTGGGTACCGTTGTGGTGTACTCATACTACGCTTCTGCATATCTTTTTATGCAGATCCAGGCACGTCAGCTCATGCCGAACGCTAGAGTTGATTTGAGTTGCTATGTTTGGAGACTTCAAGGTATACATACTCCATGTTCGCAGGCCTTGGAGTCAATTTCCTATTGTATTTTCATTCAGACAGTGATTTAGTAGACAATTTAGTTTACTCTGTAGAGCTTATGACTCAGTTCCATCAGTTTTGAGAAAGTATTTGTTGAGATTCAGTTTCGGGAGATTTTATGAGTTTATTAGACTTGTTTTAGTATTTTTGTTAATTATTTCTTTCAAGCTATTATTGAATGTTAGGCGTACCTAGTTATAGAAACTAGATGCCATCACAACATCCTAAAGAGAGAAATTGGGATCATGACAAGTTGGTATTAGAGCTCTAGGTTCATATGTGTTACGAGTCATAAGCAGGTTTAGTAGAGCCTTGCGGATCGGTACAGAGACGTCTGTACTTATCTTTGAGAGGCTATGGAAATGTTAGGTAAACATCACTTCTTTTATTCCTTATTGTCCGAATTGGTTGACTACTGAATCTTTGACTTTCTATTGTCTCACAGATGGTGAGGACACGCACTACTGGATCTGATGATCAGATACCCACGCCCCTGCTAGAGCCGCGAGAGGCGGTGACCGAGGCAGAGGCCAAGGAGGGGCACGTGGTGTAGCCAGAGTACTTGCCCGAGCTACGACATAGGAGCCACCAGTAGCTCAATTTAGGGGACAAGAACCCGAGGTGCCTGTTGCCACCTTAAAACTTCAGGAGACCCTCGCACAGTTCTTGAGCATGTTTGGTACTCTAGGTTAAGTAAGGTTGATTCCACTTGCACCAGCCACATCTCAGGCTGGGGGAGGAGCTCAGACTTTCACAGCCCATACCTCAGAGTAGCGGGTCCATGTTGATCAGGTCCCAGAGGTTATACCAGTATAACTTGTTGTTCTTATTCAGCCCGCGGTTAGGGCATCAACATCTAAGGAGGAGCAACCTAGACTTGAGAGGTTCAAGAAGTATCACCCTCCTACTTTCAGTGGTTTAGCTTCAAAGTATGTATAAGGTTTTCTAGAGGAGTGCCACCGTATTCTCCGCACCATGGGTATTATGGAGACGAGTGGGGTTTCTTTTACTACATTCCAGCTGCCAGGAGCAGCGTATCAGTGGTGGCGGGTTTACGAGGAGGGTAGCCCAACCGATGCAACTTCACTTACATGGACTCAGTTTTCAGAGTTGTTATTGAGAGAGTTTGTTCCTCAGACCCTTAGGGATGCATGGCACATGGAGTTTGAGCAGCTGCGCCAGGGTACTATGACAGTGTCGGAGTATGCTGTACGATTCAGTGATTTGTCCAGACATGCACCTGCATTGGTTTCTACAGTCACAGAGCGAGTCCGTCGATTTATCGAGGGGCTCAACTATGGTATTAGATTTAGCATGGCTCGAGAGTTGGAGACAGATACCCCATACTAGCAGGTGGTAGAGATTGCATAGAGTATGGAGGGTATGCATGGCTGTGAGAGAGAGGACAGGGAGGCCAAGAGGCCTTGAGGCACTGGAGGATTTAGTGGTGGCCACACCACAGCTACAACCCATCATGACAGAGGGTATGTGAGATGTCCAGTTCCCTCAGCACTCCCAACTTCTAGTGGTGCGCCGGTTATTCCTAGATCTCAGGTTGCACACTTTGCTGAGCCACTTTCTAGTGTACCTCCTTTGCTCAGCCGACCAGGCCCGAGCCAGTACCAGCAGCCACGCCCACAGAGATCTTGCTTTGAGTGTGTTGATACCCATCAGATGGTTAGATAATTCCCCAGACTCAGGAGGGGTGCATCTCCACAGACTACTCAGGCTCCACAAATTCAGTCAGACCCACAGACTTCCAGGCCATGGTTGCTACCCCAGTTGCCGCTCCACCCGTACAACCAGCTAGGGGTGGGGGATGGACGGGTAGAGGTCGCCCTAGAGGGGAAGGCCAGGCCAGATTCTATACTTTTTCGGAGACTACAAAGGTAGTTGCTTCAGACACAGTCATTACAGGTATGGTTCCGGTTTTCCATAAAGATGCATCAGTCTTATTTCATCCGGGATCCACTTATTCATATATGTCATCTTACTTTGCTCTGTATTTGGATATATCTCATGGTTCCTTGAATTCTCCTATTTTTGTGTTCATGCCCGTGGGAGATTCTTTTGTTGTGGACCGTGTGTATCGATCATGTTTAGTTGTTATTGGTGGTTTTGAGACCAGAGTTGATCTATTGTTACTTAGTATGGTAGACTTTGATGTTATATTGGGCATGGACTGGTTGTCTCTCTATCATGCTATACTAGATTTGCACGCCAAGACTATGACATTGGCTATGCCAGGTTTGCCACGGTGAGAGTGTAGGGGTGTATTGGATTATGTTCCTAGCAAGGTTGTGTCATTTCTAAAGGCTCATCGGATGGTTGAGAAGGGGTGGATTGCTTATCTAGCCTTTGTGAGGGATGTTAGTGTTGATACTCCTATCGTTGAGTTAGTTTCGGTAGTGAGAGACTTCCTAGATATATTTCCAATGGATCTTTCAGGCATGCCGCCCGATAGGGATATCGACTTTGGTATTGATTCGTTGCCAGACACTCAGCCCATTTCTATTCCACAATATCGTATGGCCCCAGCGAGAGCTAAAGGAGTTAAAGGAGCAGTTGCAAGAGTTGCTTGATAAGGGTTTCATTTGGCCTAGTGTATCGCCTTAGGGTGCTCCGGTCTTGTTTGTGAAGAAGAAGGATGGTTCTATGCGCATGTGTATTGATTATCGACAATTGAACAAGGTTACAGTAAAGAACAAGTATCCATTGCCACGCATTGATGACTTATTTGATCATCTACAGGGTGCCAGAGTGTTCTCAAAGATTTATTTGCAGTAAGGTTATCATTAGCTGAAGATTCGGGATCCATATATTCCGAAAACTGCCTTTAGGACTCGGTATGGTCACTACGAGTTCCTTGTGATGTCATTTGGGCTGAACAATACCCCAGTAGCATTTATGCACTTGATGAACAGTGTATTTGTCACACCCTAAATCTGGGGGAGCGTGGCTGGCACCCGGTGCCGTACTGGCCCGAGCAAACCACTCTATAACTCATAATCGTTTGATCAAAACTAGAACATACATAGGTCGTGCTGGCTAAACTCATTCTTTCTATAACCATCATAGGCCAACATGGCCACAACTCGTAATGTATAACTGTAAGTGGGAAAATACCATAACAGTGATCCATCGTACTTAAAAATGAATACACACGGGCCGTCAAGGACTCTGACATACTATACAAAATGAACCTGTGTCTACAAAGCCTCTAAGAGTGTTGACATCAAACGGGATAGGGCCCCGTCCTACCCATAAGTCTGTAGATAAACTCTGACACGATGACTTATAGACTCGGCTGCACTCCAAATGAAGTGGAGTCTTACCTATCCTTCGATGAATGCTAACTTCATCTACCATGAGGTCTCGTCAAATTGATTACCTATACCTGCAAGCATGAATGCAGTATCCATAACAAAAAGGATGTTAGTACGAATAATGTACCGAGTATGTAAGGCGGAACTGAAACATAACAATAAGTCAACATTAGTGAGAGAGATATAATAATCAACCTGAATCTCTGAGGTGCCACCATATATACATACTAAATATACTTATATATACAATGCCTCTTTTTGGGACTATTATCTATATCGTAACATGATTTCCCAACTGATCAGTGATAGCTGCCCGACTGGCCGTAGCTCGATGGTAAATGTATAACTTCCCAACTGGTGGTAACTGCCCGACTGGCCGTAGCACGATGGTAAATGCATGACTTCCCGACCGGCCATAGCACGGTGGTAAATGTGTAACTTCCCAATCGGTCGTAGATCGGTGGTAAATGCATGACTGCCCGACAGGCCATAGCACGGTGGTAAATACATGACTGCCTGACCGGCCATAGCACAGTGATAAATGAAGATGCATGACTGCCCAACTGGCCGTAGCTCGGTGGTAAAATGAAGATGCATGTAACACTACGTTATGAACATTAATATCTTTATCGTATGACTCAATAGAGACTTAAAAACATACTTAGACATGCTTTGAATTACATTTCATAGGAATGAATATCGTAGGCATCCTTAACTACTAAGAATAGAACCACTTATAGAATAACATTACATTTACGTTTTATTACTTGGATCATGCCAAAAGAAGGAAGGATTAGCCTTAACATACCTGGTCTTAACCCACTTGCTCAAGAGCTCAACTCGTATCTGCTTCACGATCTATACGATAACAAGAATAATACTATTGTCAACCATACGAACAATCATCTTAATCGCATAACGGAAGATAACCTATCCTAAAATGAAATGGACAGTATTTCTCTTGTTCTTAACATTCCCTCAAGCCTACCATAGGCAAGGTAATACAATGACACAACTAGCAATTCCTATAACAAGTTTTACAACCCAAACAACGATACAATGAGCGGAAAGCTCGGCTACGATTATCAACCATACTTCTCCAATCTTTTATTTTCTTCAAAACACATATCAATGACTACACCAACTTTATACTTAAGTTACTCCAACAATTTCCAGCCACAACAAAACTTAGAAAATTATCAAATACTAGATACAACAACAACGTCAAAATATGATTTTTCACTATTAATTCCATAATTCTCATCCCACAATTTAGCCATGACCTAGAAGAATTTAAGTATACCAAGGAGAGGAAAATTCTTACCTTATTTTCCAAGAAATAATCTTATTCCACCTTACTTCACATCGAAGAAAACCCGAGTTAACCAATGTGCCAAAACGGAACAACGAGATCGAGGTGGTGCGCAAAACCCGTATGTTGTCTTTGAGAAAGATTACACTCTTCTTCCATAAATAACCAACTCACGTTGCTGGTACTACAATATAAGTTCACATCGATGATATATCCATTTGATGTTGTATTGGTGTTATGTATAATTTTCAAAGATGAAAGGTTGCTTCAAAATTTTCTACATCTCGTGAAAATGAAAGAACCAAAGTACTTGCTGCCTAGTTTTATATATGAATCATCACATTTAGCTAAAGTGATAAGGGATCATATTTGCTGCAATTGCTCCTAATAAGAAGAGTCCAAAGAAAGTGTTTTATCCATCATGGTATGTGGGGTCCACCCACCTCTTCATTATATCACTATATCACCAACTTATTCTAAGTGTCCACTCATAGGTTCTATAAAGGACATTAGTCATATGTTACATATTGTCATGGTTTTACGTAGATATGCCAATATCATACTTATCCTTTGTCTAATAAATACTTACTTTTCCCAACTACAATTCAATAATTAACAAATTATCCACAAAATTAATTCTAGCACTCAATTTACTTAAATACTAATATACTTCATATACCTTACTATCATGGTCATGTGGTATAACACCAGTCCATAAATACAGGGTATTATAGCTTGGACCGTATTTCATCCCAAAATATCAAACTTCGACGAAATTCATTTTCTTCAATTTGTTTACCCTCTGACCTTCACGACTTTACTTATCACTTGTTCCAAATAGCATAATTACTGATAACCTCAAAAATAATCTTGTCCTTGAACTTATGTCAATTATCTTACGACAAAACAAACGTACAAAAGTACGGGATGTAACAGTATTCCAGTCATATCTTGATTCATTCGTCATTGTGTTTATTGATGACATCTCGGTGTACTCCTGCGTCCGGGAAGATCATGAGCAACACCTGAGGATTGTACTCCAAACCTTGAGAGAGAAGAAGTTGTATGCAAAATTCTCAAAGTGTGAATTCTAGCTTGACTTAGTAACATTTTTGGGTCATGTGGTGTCAAGTGAGGTGATCAAGATAGATACGAAGAAGATTGAGGCAGTTCAGAGTTGGCCCAGACTGTCCTCGGCTATAGAGATTTGGAGTTTCCTTGGTTTGGCCGGGTATTATCGCCGTTTCGTAGACGGTTTCTCATCTATTATTGCACATATGACCAGATTGACCCATAAGGGTGCTCCTTTCAGATGGTCCAAGGAGTGTGAGGTGAACTTTCAAAAGCTCAAGACTACTTTAACTACAACCTCAGTATTGGTATTGCCTACGGGTTTGGGGTCTTATACTGTGTATTGTGATGCGTTACATGTTGTCCTTGGCACGGTGTTGATGTAAGACGTTAGGGTGATTGCCTACGCGTCTCAATAACTAAATACCCATGAGAAGAATTATCTGATCCACGACTTGGAATTGGCAGCTATTGTTCATGCATTGAAGAGTTGGCCGCATTATTTGTACGGTTTCCTTTATGAGGTCTTTATCGATCACCGGAGTCTACAATATCAGTTCAAACATAAAGATCTTAACTAGCGGTAGCGGAGATGGTTAGAGTTGCTTAAGGATTATGATATCACCATTCTATATCATCCCGTGAAGGCCAATGTGGTGGACGATGCCTTGAGCTGAAAGGCAAAGAGTTTGGGCAGTTTAGGATATCTACCAGCAGCGGAGAGGCCATTAGTATTGGATGTTTAGACCTTGGCCAATCAGTTTGTTAGATTTGATATTTCGGAGCCTAGTCGAGTTCTTTCTTACGTGCTTTCTCGGTCTTCTTTATATGATCGCATCAGAGAGCGTCAGTATGATGATCCCTATTTGCTTGTCCTTAAGGACACGGTACAACACAATGATGCCAAGGAGGTTTCTATCAGAGATGACGGTGTGTTGCGGATGCAGGGCTGGTTATGTGTGCCCAATATGGATGGGTTGCGTGAGTTGGTTATTCAGGAGGCTCACAGTTTGCGGTACTCCATTCATCTGGGTGTCGCTAAGATGTATCAGGATTTGAGGGAGCACTATTGGTGTAGGAGGATGAAGAAAGACATAGTGGAGTATATAGCTCGGTGCCTAAATTGTCAGTAGGTGAAGTATGAGCATCAGAGGCCGAGCGGTTTGCTTCAGAGACTCGAGATTCCTGAGTGGAAATGGGAGCACGTCACCATGGACTTCGTTGTTGGGCTCCCACGGACTCAGAAGAAATTTGACGTGGTATGGGTTATTGTGGACAGGTTGACCAAGTCGACTCTTTTCATTCCGGTAGTGACTACCTATTCTTCAGAGAAGCGGGCTCAGATCTATATCATCGAGATTTTCTGACTTCATGGCGTGCCGGTATTAATAATCTCTGACCGGGGTACGCAATTCACATTGCATTTCTGGAGAGTGGTGCAGCGTGAGCTAGGCACACAGGTTGAGTTGAGTATTCACCCCCACACAGATGGACAGCCTGAGCGCACTATTCAAATATTGGAGGATATGCTTCGTGTCTGTGTTATGGATTTAGGGGGGTTCTTGGGACCAGTTCTTGCCACTTGTAGAGTTTGCCTACAACAATAGCTACCAATCGAGTATTCAGATGGCTCCTTACGAGGCCCTATATGGGAGAAGTGTCGTTCTCCAATTCGTTTGTTTGAGCCGGGAGAGGCTAAGTTATTAGGCACAGATTTGGTTCGAGATGCCTTGGAGAAGGTCAAGTTAATCCAGAATCGGCTTCGTACAACTCAATCTAGACAGAAGAGCTATGCAGATCGGAAGGTTTGTGATGTTGTATTCATGGTTGGAGAGCGAGTTTTGCTCTGGGTTTCACCCATGAAGGGTGTGATGAGGTTCGGGAAGGAGGGAAAGTTGAGCCCTAGGTATATGAGACATTTTGAGATCCTTGAGATGATTGGTGAGGTGGCCTACAAGCTAGCATTGCCACCTAGTTTATCTGTGGTTCATTCGGTGTTCCATGTTTCTACGCTTCGGAAGTATTACAGTGATCTGTCTTATGTTTTAGACTTCAGCACAGTCCAATTGGACGAGAATTTGACTTATATTGAGAAGCCGATGGCTATCTTGGATAGACAGGCCCAGAAGTTGAGATCAAAGAACATTGCTTCAGTGAAGGTTCAATGGAGGGGTCATCCGGTCTAAGAGGCGACCTGGGAGGCTGAGCACAACATGAAAAGTCATTATCCTAATCTATTCATCACTTTAGGTATGTACTTATGCACGTTCGAGGATGAACGTTTATTTTACGAGGGGGAGAATGTAACGATCCGACCGGTCATTTTGTGTAATTGCGCCCCATTACACCTTTTGATGCTCCACACATGTGTGTTTATGGTTTTATGACTTGCGGGGTTGGTTAGTTTCATTCCGGGAAGTTTTCAGATTGATTCGGACCCTTTGATTCTTGACTTAGAAGTTTAAATTAGAAATGTTGATCAAACTTTGACTTTTATGAAAACGACCCCAGAACTATGTTTTGATGGCTCCGAGAGCTTTGTATTGTGATTTCAGACTTGGGCGTATGCCCAGAATTGATTTCGGAATTCCGTAAGTTGATTTGTGTCAATTTGCCGAAATTTGGCAATTTGAAGTTGAAATGTTTGACCATGGGTTGACTTTTAGCTATCGAGTTCGGAATTTGATTTTGGGACTTGTAATAGGTCTGTTATGCTATTTATAACTTGTCTACAAAATTTGATATCATTTGGAGTTGGTTTGATAGGATTCAGACGTTTAGTTGTAATTCTAGATATTCTTGAACTTTACTTTGAAATTCATGCATTTTAGTGTTCGATTCATAGATTTAGATGTTATTTTTGTGTTTTGATTGCGCGAGCGAGTTTGTATGATATTTTTAGACTTGTGTGGGTGTTTGGTTTGGGGCCCCGAGGGATCGGATGAGTTTCGGACATGTTTCAGAATGGATTGAACTAAAAATGTGTTGCTAATGTTGCTGGTGCTCAGTTATCGCAGTTGCGAGCACCAACCTCGCAATTGCGAACAATAGTTCGCTTTTGCAATTATGTCCAGCTTCGCAATTGCAAAGCCTTTTGTCGCAATTGCGATGATGCATGAGGCTCTCAGGGTTCGCAAATACGAGCCCTGGTCTGCAATTGCGAGCGTTTGCAAATGCGAACCTTATGTCGCAAATGCGACAACTACATCTGGTACAAAGGGCTGGGAGATGGGATTTTTCAAAACATTCTCTTATTTTTGAACCCTAGACTCGGTAGGAGGCGATTTGGAGAGGGGATTTTCATCTACAAACTTTGGATAAGTGATTCTAATATATTTCTATTCATATTCCATCAATAGGTCATAGATTTTTAACATCAAAATTATGTGAATCAAAGTGAAAAATTGCGAAACCTTGTCATATTTTTGAAAAATAAGAATTCGAGTTTTGAGAGTCGATTTGGACTCGGATTTTAAAACTAATCACATATATGAACTCGTGGGGTCATGGGTAGTCGGAACCTACCTGTCACACCCCGACCACGGGGAGCGCGACCGGCGCTCAACCGAGATACACTGGGCGAGTAAGCCAGTGCAATACCTTCTACCCAACTCGCCCATGAATAAAGAGAATATATATTTATATCATTAATTAAACATTAAGTGGATTCCGTTAACAATTCCAATTCCATTACCATTAGTCGCTTCATTTTATAGTCTCAAAATATATACACAATCATAGTTAAAGTGCAGCAAGTGATTCAAATACAACAAGGCTAGTTTGACTTTCCCAACACCCATATACAACCCACACTGGGTCTACAGAGCCTCTATAGATACAAAATATTATGATAATGCTGGCAACAAGGCCCCGACTATACCTCAAAATATAATACACGTGGGACAAAAGATACACGACCCCGAATGAAGTGGGGCTCACCAAATCTGCTGAGAAGAGGGTGTACTGCTATCAATGATCAATGTCACCTGTTGCGGAACCACCTGCATCCATTAAAGATGCAGTGCCCCCGGCAAAAGGGACGTTAGTACATATGGAATAGTACTAGTATGTAAGACTAAACACCCTCTCATTAGAATGAATGATAACACAAGGAAGGACAATCATAAATCTATGGAAGCCTCAGACAATACTAAAACATCAAATTAGGAGCAAGATAAGTGTCAAGTAAATTTCTATTATTTTAGGTTGGGAGATCTTAGCGCCGATATACCACCATGATTTTAGCACGGAGTCCGATCTCGGCCCGATCAGCTAGGACATCTTACTCGAAGACATCAACCACAATCACAATCATTATCACATTCTAATCATTATCTCGATCACAATTTTCAGCACAATCACCACCATGTGTGCGGCATGGCATCTTATCATGACCCGACTGGCTAGGCTGTCTCACCACAATGCTTTGTGGATCGACATAACCCTTTTCTAGCAATCATCTCATCCCAATAAAGGGGAATATTTCATCACATCAATCTCGCCCCAAATAAGGGGAATAATTACAATCCATTCCTACACCGGCATGTGTATTTTCGGGGTTAGGATATTTCAACCCACCCTTCCTTGGGGGATAACGATACTCCCAAACTGTTTGATATTAAAAGGATTCACAACTCATTTCAAAGTCTTTTAAACATTCCTTAGTTTTATTGGCACTAGTGACCCCAAATGTAATATCATTCTTGGCACGTTGGCCATATTTCATGTTTCATGCTCTGCTCACCTCTTTCACTTTCAAACATCATCACGGATTATTAACAACAAAGCATTTTTATTCAAGACTTGAGTACACATGTGAGAAAGTAAGAGTCTTAAGCACATTGAGATTTCTTACACAATTTGGCATAATAGCTTTCGCTTGAATCACGACTTGAAGTTATAGCATTTAGACATGTAACCCATACTTTGAACACATTCAAATAGAATATAACATAACAAGAATATTAGAATACATATTGAACATATATCTTTCAACACAAGGCTTATTTGAATAATCAATTCATAATGAACAACTCGGGACTTACAAGGATATTGTGGGGTTCAATTATAAGAGATGAGTTTAGCCAAAATATCTCGCCTCGAGCTTTTTAAATTACTACAATGTTCCGGAATTCTTAGCCTCTTCGATCTATTTAGAAATATAGCAAAATTGAACACAAATTAGGAGAGAGTTTATGGTTCTAGCTCATTGAGCATTTTATCAAACTAGGTGGGTATTATGATTTCAAGGTCCTCCTACGGTGGATTCCTCCATCCCACTACCTAAAGTCTACCCAATTTAGCTCAACATTCTTCCCCCAACCCTTGATAGTACATGCATGCATAATGGACAACTCCCACACCCAAGAATTGCTTTTCTCATTACCTATTTTCAGTAAAATCACGAAATTGAGGGCTAGGGAGTAGAATCTTACCTCTAGGATGAAGACCTAGTGAATTTTCTTGTTAATTCTTCAACTTTGCAAGAGTTAATGATCAATAAGGTTAGGAACTTCCCCTCTCACTCTATGGTAATCCCTCTCTAGATATATCAGGTTTTTGCTTCAAAAGTGGCCCTTTACTTCAATATATTGAAATAGGGTTGGGTCAAAAATTAGAAAAAATAAAGCCCCGATGTAGATCTGCGGTCGCATATGCGACCGCATAATGCTTCTGTGGTCCGTGAAATGGACCGCATAGTGGCCCTCCAGAACTGGGAACTCCTACCTCACTCTGCGACCGGTCTGTGGTCTGCAGACCTATTCTGCGGTCGCATAATGCGTCGCAGAACTTCCCTCCAAATATTTTTATGTTGGATCTGCGATGGGTTGTGCGGATCGCGAAATGCTTATGCGGCCGCATAATGGACCGCATAATGGTCCAAAATCTTTGCCCAAGTTCTGCTTCAGTCTGCGGCAGATCTGCGGTCCGCAGAAACGCCCTACACTTTCAAAAATTTTCTTCACCTCCCCAACGCGCTGTTCAATCCAAAAAATCCCACGAAGAATCTCTACATTCATCAACACATAAGTCCACTTCGGCACCATAAAACCCCGGGTTTTTAAGTAAAATTTTACGGGGCCTTACGCTACCATTGACCCGGGTTTTGACCCGGTGGGCCCCGGGTTGACTTTTGTTGATTTTTGGAAAAAAGTGTATAGATCATAGCTTTATCTATTGTAATTGATTTATCTTGCATTGTTTGATGATATTAATTCGATTTTGGTTAGATTTGAGCGGTGAGGAGGCAAAATTTAGGGGAAAAGCTATTTTCGAGGGTTGAATTGGCCTAGTTGAGATAAGTATCTTGCCTAACTTTGTGTGGGAGAACTATCCCTTAGGATTTAGGATTGAGTGTGTCTTTTGTGCTATGTGAAAGTCGTATACACAAGGTGACGAATCGGTACACGGGTTGTACGTGGTATTTGACCGGTTTAGGCTACTTAGACTCTTTCCATGCTTTAATTGAAATGTCATATCATGTTATAAATTCTCATAGTCAATTTATTCTTACTTGTGTTAGTCTATACTTACATGCCTTAACACTTGTTCTACATCCTAATTGATAAATTGCTCTCATGCTTTAGTTGAACTTGTTGCCTCTTTTATTGTCACATGTTATCTCTTCATTGTTGATTATCATTATTTGAAATTATTGATTATGTTATCTATTTCATTGTTGATTATCATTATTTGAAGTTATTGTTCATGTCATCTCTTTCATTGTTGATTTCCCTTATTTCAATTCATTGTTACACATTATCTCTTCCATTGTGAGTTATTCTTATTAATATCGTGGTTATACATTATACCTCTCATTGTTGAGTTATTGATGTTGAATTTGTGGAAGCTATTATCACGTAGAGGCGAAATTGTTTATCTTTGAGACATCTTTCTTGTTGAGCATTTTGTAATCATTGTTTTTGTTGATATTCTTGTACAAAATGTGGTTGAGCCATGGGCTAATGTTGTGGAAACATTGATATTGTTGATTATTAGCAAGTTGTGACATATGGGCACTTGTGGTGCGAATTATTATTGTGATGTGATATTGACGCGCATGCGGCGGTATAAGGCTAGGGGTTAATATGCATGCGGCGGCATAAGGCGGGACTTATGTTCGTGTTGCTTGTAGGGGAACTATGTGAAGCCACACGGTCATAAGGCTGGCTAAAGTGCGTGTAGCTATTTTGGGCAAAAATATTTTTAAAACTATTTAAATGTATAGCTCACGCGGCGGTATAAGGAAAGATTGTAATTGAGATTGTGAATTGTGAATACAAGGCGGTACCTCGGTTGTGATTTTGAGATATACACGAGGTAGTACCTCAGTTGTGAATCTTTTGTACACAAGGCGGTACCTCATTGTGATTCTTGTTGTTTCTATCATGTTGTAAAGAGTTATTTGGTGGGAACACTTCTTGTTGTTTTGTTCTTCATTGTTCTATCGGTTATTGTCCGTATATGAACATTGTGGTTCTTTTCAATTGCTTTCCTTATGTTATCTCTATGCTTAACACTCCTTTCGTTAGTCTCTGTTATTAACTTGCTTCATATTACTTATTGCTCCGCTTTCCACTATTTCTTGATATTACGTTTTCTTTATGCTTATTATATCCTATTAGGTGTCTTGACCTGGCCTCGTCACTACTCTACCGAAGTTAGGCTTGATACTTACTGGGTATCATTATGGTGTAATCATACTACGCTTCTGCACATCTTTTTGTGCAGATCCAAGTACTTATGCCCGTGCTGGATGCTAGAGTTGATTTGAGTTGCTATTTTTGGAGACTTCAAGGTATACTTGCTCTATGTCCGCAGGCCTTGGAGTCACCTTCCTTTATCTTTACTTCATGTTGTATTTTCATTTAGATAGTGATGTAGTAGATAATTTAGTTTACTCTGTAGAACTTATGACTCAGTTCCATCGGTTTTGAGAAAGTATTTGTTCAGATTCTGTTTCGGGGAGATTTTATGAGTTCATTAGACTTGTTTTATTATTTCTGTTAATTATATCTGTCAAGCTATTATTGAATATTAGGCTTACCTAGTCGTAGAGACTAGGTGCCATCACGATATCCTACGAAGAAAAATTGGGGTCGTGACAGTATCAGAGCCTGCTTGCATCTAAATAGATACCCTAGATGATATGTATATATTTGAAATTATATATGTTTTATGATTTATTGTATTGTTGAAAATCATATGTAAAGTTTAAGTTCTCAAATGTCAACCGTCATATGAACATAATATAATCTGACATATTGGGTTTTAAGCCATTATTGCACCCTATTTTGCATGAGTCAAAACAAGATTCAACTAGTGGTTTCCTTGTTGATGATAAAAGAGAGTCATCACCTAATATTTAAGTGTATATTAGGGTACCTATTTAATTACTAAGATCATTACCCTATTAGTCTGCTAACCGGTAAGATTTCGGGTAAGGGTTCTTGTTCTTCTAAGGAGAAGGTGTTAGGCACCCCTTAAAATCTACCTGAGGTAGCTCCATAGGACTTAGACTAGGTTTAAAAAATTAGATATCTATATTCTACTTAGTTAGAGCTTAAAGGTTACTTTATGTCTTGTTTAAAGCTTCCTTTGAAGGAAAATAGTATATGTTCTTTAAAAGAGGAGATACGTTTAACTTATAAAAGCCTTTTGCGAAAAAGTCTACATTATAGAAAGAAAGTTTTGAAGTATATCTATAGTGTTTATATTTGCAAACTTTGTAAAATATGGCTAAGTTTTAAAAATTCTATATCTTTTTAAAATGGTATGGCTACTTGTATAATTCTAGTAAGGTAAAGGTTGTTTTAAAGAAGTAGGCTTTAGGTATACCTTTAAGATTGCTTTTTAAATCTTATATTCAAATTTGAAAAAATCATTTGAAGACCTTTGATTTTGTAGCAGCGTTTGATTCGCAGAAGTAGCCAGCTTTGGAAATCATTTTCTGATTTCGATTTTTCTGGTTTTAGAAAGAGAAGGTTGTCGACCTTTGCAAATCTGTCTTTGTTTAAAAAAGCTTCATGAAAAATCGTTAGTAAGAGTTGAGAACTGAATAATAGAAATGATTATCAAACTAGAATTATTTACTACTTAGTCATAATGCTTCTTTTATCTTTACCTACGTCTTTAGAGCTTTCTTAGGTTGTTAATATAACTCAAAGAAATAAATTAAGGTATTCAATCAAATATTATATGTGTTATATACATATGAGAACAACAGTAAACTTAATAAAGAAATAGAGGAAGGGAATGGACTCATGGTTTGGGCCTAGAAGAAATTGGGCCCAACAGACAACGAAGAGACCAGCAGCACCTTCAGATGACCTCCAAATTTTAGGCAAAGGATTTGGGCTTGAGTTCCTTGAGAACTCGGCAGGCCCAATTTAAACACATGTACAAAAGAAAAGAGAAATGCATTAGAGATGAGGCCCAATATACTATTCAAACATAAGTAACACTAATACAGGCCCAAGATAAATTGTTATGATAAGGAAATGCAAGACTAATATGAAATCACATATAGTAAAGCAATTTAAAATGAAAACCTTTATTTCCATTGAACACTAAACCTAAAGAGATTAGCAAATGTCAATAGATTAAAGGCTTAGGGTAAAATTCTGTTCATGGCCAAAATACTCTTTGGACCCCTGGCACTTCAAAGTTCATAAGGGTCTCAAGGACCCCGAGCAGTGCTTGTGTCAGGGAGAACATTTCAACCAAGAACTAAATTCCACTCCTAAATACCTCTAACTACTCACACTTACTCTTCTCTGTAGGTTCGGATGCTAATGAGATACTCAATGTAAACCCCAATACCACAGTGGTGACCATGTACAAGAAGATGTATATTTCGTACAATTAAATGTTCAGAACACCAAAATATCATCAACATATCATGGTTTGCACACAAGCATGTGATGCACTATCATATACTTTTATCAGGCATGAGAATACTCAACAGAATCAATTATAGGTGTAAGAAAGCAATGAGAAAAATATCAAGATATTAATATAAGAACTCAGAATAAGTAAATCCTGCAATTCAAAGAAGCATGGGAGATATCAAACATGTCAACCTCAATAGCCCTACTAGTAGGTTCATACTTATGATGGTCATTAGCAGTGATCATGTACTTGATCATGTATACACTTAACGGGAATCTACTCACAAACTAGCATTCCACTCCTCACTGAGTGTGAGAGTTAACAACCACTTCAAGGTTCTCATGAGGAAATAGCAGGCAAATACATTGACCAGTGTTCCCCCTAAGAGATTTTTATTCCATCTAGGTTGGTTAAGAGTTAAATATATAGTCCTATGTTCAAACAGGATAGACAGACATTTAAAGAGCTTTTTCTAAGTCCATGGGTAAGTTTCAGTGAACTTAGTAGGTTTCAATGATTTGAAAACTTAGTCACAAATATGATATGCAAGCAGCAGTTTCCTTTTAAGACAAGGATGAGTACAAAACTCTCAATGGGTGACATTCAAATGTGTACATGTTGTATTCTAACTAATACTATAATATTTAATATGATTGAGTACCAAACAACATGGGATTAAACTAATATTGTCATTATAGTGGTCCTGAATAGTGAGAGTTTATACTAGGTAAGCATATTTTAGTTATAAGCTAAGTGGATTGGTCTATCATAATGAAGTTCTGCAACACTTGGTTCTATCAGAAGGCATTCAACTGTAACAGGTGCAATTTCAATTAGGTTTATAGACATAGCTTAAACTAAGTAGATAGCAGAAGGCAGAACTGAAATGCATAGGTTCCTTAGGGCTTAATCCAGTTACTTTAAGGCATTATCTCATATATTAAAGTTCACAAATGTGATAAACAGTTACGGGAGCTGACAGAAGGTTCTTACACTGATCTTTTGGAGTTACACAATCACAGAAGCACATATTTAAGGAAGAAGACAGTTCAAGCATTGTAAACTACCATGATTAGATCAAGTGACAGCCCTATACTTAACATCATATATTCATATCCAATAACACTAAGGCAAACCAATAGAGTACACATGAGAGCTACAACAGAACACCAGAAGATTAAGACAACTATTAAGGCCGTTTGGAAGTTTTTTTTTATTCTTCAGGAGCTTAACTATATATATATATATATATATATATATATATATATATATATATATATATATATATATATATATATATATATATTTATATATATATATATATATATATATAGACACACATATAAGTTATTAAAAATATTTACCAGGATTACCAGAATAACTAATCAATACATGGCTCTAATCTCAACATGTTAAGGAACTTATGGTGCCAGAGTTCAGTGATCAGTTATAGATTAATAACAAATACATAGAGATAATCAACAATAACATATTAGATCTAGAGTCATTTAAGAAGAGATAACAGAGCGACCATGCTTGTAATTAAATAATTAAAAGAGGAGGAAGATTGAGGTTCACTAACCTCCTTTTGGGCAGCAAACCAAACGAGAATGTTATCCAGCCATTAAGAATCCAAGACTCAAACTCCGACTAGTGTAGTGCTCAGAATCGGAAAGAATTAGAAAACTAGTTAGAAAGAACCCTAGCTTGAGTTTTTGCTACTCAAGATTAGAAACTGATTGTTTGTTCAGTGATTTCGTGTGTGTGTTCTCTTGTTAGGTGAGAGCACTAAAAGCCCAAATTTATAGTGGCCATTGAAGCCTTAGGGTTCAACAAATTCAAATTGGTAGTGGAAGGTGACGCAGGGGTGGTGATGCGAGCAAATGAGTGAAAATCGAAGAAAATCAGAGGGGAAAATGTAAGAAGATTTACCTGAGTGGAATCAAGCGGTTAAAGGCGAGGATCCATCGGAAAAAAACCCAATGTCCAGATGTCACTACGTGTGACTTCTATACAAAGATAACAGTGATGATGATGAATAAAAGCCATGCATGCCATGGATTTAACAACGTATGAGAGAAATCTGAAATTTGATATTGCATAGTTGAATCTTAGGATTTCAGATTTGGCTATTTTAATTTTGAATGATGAAATGGGGAAAGAATCGACGAAAATTGCGGATAGGGAAGACAAAGGAGATGATTTTCTATTTGATTTTTGATCTTGCACAAATTTGTGCAAGGTCTGTGACTGATTTGAGCTGGTGAGTTGAGAGAATAGAGAGAGGAATGGGAAAGGGGGTGGCTGGGTCAGTAGGGAAATGAATTAGGGTTTGGGTTTGGGGTTAGTCGTCTCTAGGGAAGGATCATTTGGTCAACGACTCCAATGTTTTGAGAGTTAAGAGTTTTAAACACAATTTTATAGGGAAAAATCGATAGCCTTTGGATTCTTGTGATCCAACAGTGGAGATAATACGAAACGAGCTTTAAAAAAATAAATGGAAAAATGAGATTAATCCTGGTCCGTTGATGATATGAATCAACGGCCAGGATGAGATGTGTTTGTTTTGTGAGTTAATTGGGACTGGTGACGGCGGAATTTGATTGGCTTAGGGAGGGTGGCCTGGATTTCCAAGGTGGAGTGAGGAGGTGTTTGGGTTGGGTCAGTTCCATTTGGGCTTGGTATTTTGGGCCGAAAATAATTCAAAGAGTAGCCACTTTGTATTTAATTAGGAAATTACAATTTTAGCCTTTTGGTTTTTAACCCTTTTATGATTAATTTAAATGAACTTAAATAATTTCAATAAAATGTAGTAGAAATTATAATCATCAAATACACTACTAATTACTATAATTAATTAATTATTTATAAAAATACTTTATTAATTTCAAATTACTGAAATAGTAGGCTAATTAACTAAAAATTAAGGAATAACTTATTAAATTAATTATAAAACATATGTAATGTATATAAAGGTTATTTTAATAGTCTAAAAATAGTAATTATGATATATCTTATAATTATGTAATACCAAATATTAATTTCAACACTATTAATTACTAATTATTGTAAAATAGACATTATTGATTAAAAAAGATATTCTCAACATATTTATTGCAAATTATTTAGTATAAATTAATTAATTTTAAAAGGAAGGGTCAAAATTTGTCGTCAACAGCTGCCCCTCTTTGACCGGAGACGATGAAAGAGATTTCGGGCAAAGAAATCAAATCAAGGCCAATTTTGTCCCGACATCAGGCATACATTGCACAAATGACATATAGGCTTAACGAAGATTATGGGTTGTAGAATTAGGAGTTAAGGAAGATTCCGGGAGAATTTTGGGGAGTTGGGGCCGAATTGTGGCTTTGAATTGCTTACATACTTCGGGCTTAATGAGGACCAGGTCTCATGTAGTTATGGAGTGATGATTTAGAGGAGGCGATGCTCGCAGGAATTGCCTCAGTATCATATTATGACGATACTGCGAGACGGAAGATTTGGTACCCATGACAACTCTAAATTGCGGCTTGATTTGAAAGATTTAAAGAATCAGAGTTCCACTGATCGTATTTGAGTTTGAGCTTGGATCCTTGGCCCGCTTATGAGTTTGTTGTCCCTCATAGCGATGTAACTTGGGTTGTTGCTTAGAAGAAGTTCCACGTCGCGATGTCTGTTCCTGCAAAAGAAAAATACACACATACCTATATATCGTAATGCAAATATGTTAAGATGTGATGTAAATGATGCATGGATGATAATGCCTGGCTGCCGGCTAGCTGTTATTTGGGACTAGGATGACAGGATACTTGAATTTGACTCGACTGGTAGCCAGGCTGTGTACCATTCCGTAGTTGTCGGAGCATTAAGTCTCCTCACGTTAGAAGTGTCTCCTCGCGATGGGAGTAGTTGACTTGTAATGTAGAATGTATCTTCACGTGATGGGAGTAGTTGCATTGAAATGTAATGTATCTCCGCATGATGGGAGTATTTGCATTGAAATGTAAAGTATCTCCACGAGATGGGAGTTTCCGACTTGAAAATGTAATCATGCCTATAACCCGCATGAGCAAAATATCAAAACATTAGAGATAAAATAAAGAAATAAGGGGCATGACCAAGAGATACTCTTGACTGGGAAACTAAATTACGGTCGTCGATTGGCAGAACGTTGGTAACGATGTTTGAATCTATATACTGGTAATCTCCGATGTGGCGTAGTGATGGTCAGGAACACTCCTGTTGGCGAAGCGAATAGTTTGCTATATACATGGATTTGATTGGCAAAGCTGACGGCTCATTTTTGTACAGGGCGCTCTGATTGATTAAGCTGACGGTTTGCTATATACATGGCTTCGATTGGCGAGGCCAACGACTCGCTATATACAACATGCTCTGCTTGGTTGAGAAGATAGTTTGCTATATACATGGCTTTAATTGGAGGGGCCAGCGACTCGCTATATACAACATGCTCCGCTTGGTTGAGCAGACGGTTTGCTATTTACAATATGCTCCACTTTCGTCAGCGACCTGGTTCCAAAATACCTGCAAAGGATTTGAGAGTTAGTTTCTGATTATATGAGAACAATTTGAATAATGAGAAATATAATAGTTATGAGAGAGTGGGGGATCCGTCATTGCCCCAGTGCGCTTCAGCATTTCCTTTTGTCCCGTTGGTCATGCGTTCAAAGAAAAATTCTTAGAAGTGGGGGTGTTGGTTTGTGTTGACCGTAGTCCTAGCTTTGCCCCTAGCTTGGTTAGGTTAGTCCATAAAGTTTGGTTGGTGGAACGGATTATGACATTTTTAGAAAATATTTTGAAATTTTTTTATCTTATGGAATATGCCGTCGTTCCGGATTATGACGTGTTTAGGAAGTCCCTCAGGTGCGAACGTTGTTTCTAGAAGACTCTGTCCCATTGATGTCGATCCTCTAAGATACTTCTGATGACGTGGATTCTTTCCCATGTGATTGCATCCTAATCTAAACTAATGCGTTACAAAGGTTTTCCTACGATTATGACCGAACCTTTTCAGGTTGCCTACGTATCCGAATCGGAATCAGGTCTGAACGTAGTTCGTGGGTAACAATAAAGGAAATATGATGATGACCGAACCTGACTCAGGAATCCTACATATCCAAATGGAATAAGTTCAAGACGTAGTTCGATTACAATAGATGAAAAATGATGAGATTTAAAATGAAGCGGCCGAGTCTGACTCAGACTGCCTACATATCCAAATGGAATCAGGCCAGAATGTAGTTTAATTACAAAAGATGACTGAATCCGATGAGGATTGTGTACATATTCCTTCTAGAGGAAATCAAGTCATGGTATAGTTCCGAGTACATACAAAATGGTATTTGGATTTCCTATTACAAAAGAAGAGGGGGAGAGAGAGACCGGAGCCTACGTGGGTTGCCTACATATCCCTCCGTGGGAAGTCAAGTCGGGCGTAGTTGTGTTACAACCAAAACCTAATTTTATTGTCTTCAAATGTAGTATTTCTTGATTGCGTCTAAGTTGATAGGCTTCGTGCTAACTTTTCTGTCCATCTCTTCCAAGATCAGAGCTCTTTCCGACAATACTCGATGGACCATATAAGGACCTTTCCAATTTGGCGCAAACTTTCCCCTGGCTTCTTCTTGATGAGGGAATATTTTCTTCAAAACCAACTGCCCCGGTATAAATTGGCGAGGCTTCAGTCTTTTATTGAATACACTGGCCATCATTTTTTGATATAGCTGACCATGCATACTGCGTCCATTCTCTTCTTGTCAATGAACATGAGTTTCTCCTGCCTGACCTGTATCTATTCTGTGTCGTCTAACTTGGCTTCTTGAATGACCCTTAAAGATGGTATCTTGACCTCTACGGGTATCACAGCTTTGGTGCCATAGACCAACATATAAGGCGTTGCCCCAGTGGACGTTCTCGTGGTGGCCCGATAACCCAACAAGGCGAATGATGACTTCTCTTTCCATTGCCTATGATTATCCACTATCTTTCGTAGAATCCTCTTGATATTTTTGTTGGCTGCTTCAACTACTCCATTCAGTTGCTGCCTGTAGGCTGTAGAGTTACGGTGGAAGATTTTGAACTTCTCACAAATTTCCCTCATGAGATCACCGTTGAGATTGGATGCATTGTCAGTGATGATTGACTCAGGCATCCCAAACCGGCGGATTATGTTGTTACAGATGAAATCTGCCACTACTTTCTTCATGATGGCTTTGTATGTAGAAGCTTCGACCCATTTGGAGAAGTAATCAATTGCTACAAGGATAAAACTGTGTTTATTTGATGCAGCACACTCTATAGGTACGATTACGTCCATGCCCCAAGTGGCAAACAGCCAAGGCGAACCCATTACATTCAGCTCATTAGGTGGAACCCGGATGAAATCCCCGAGGATCTGGCACTAGTGACACTTTTGCACATAGCGGATACTATCGCTTTCCATGGTCATCCAAAAGTATCCGGCTCATAAAATCTTCTTGGCTAAGGTGAAGTCGTTCATGTGGGGTCCGCATGTCCCTGTATTTATTTCTTCTAATAGCCTGGTTGCTTCGGCTGCATCTACATATCTTAACAGACCCAAATCTGGGGTCCTCCTATACAGGACTTCCCCATTGAGGAAAAAGTGATTTGCTAGCCTTATGAGTGCTCGCTTCTGAGCGTTGGTGGCGCTCTCTGGATATTCTCTTATTTCAAGGAACCTTTTGATGTCGTGGTACCACGACTTACTGTCTAGCTCTTCATCTACATGAAAATAGTATGCATGCTGATCCCTGATCTCTGTCTCAATAAGGTCGATGTTATTCTTATCTGGATGTAGGATCATGGATGACAAGGTTGCGAGAGCATCGAAAACTCGATCTGGATCCTGGGAATGTGCTTGAACTTGATCTTTGTGAACCTCTTGCATAACTCCTTTACCCAATGCAGGTACGAAAGGATCTTGACGTTCTTGGTAGTCCATTCTCCTTGAAGTTGATGTATTAATAGATTAGAATCTCCTATGATTATAAGCTCATATGACCGGAAGCTCCTTGATGTTCATATCAACCGCCATCCTAATACCGAGGATGCATGCTTCGTACTCGTCCATATTATTGGTGCAGGGGAATCTTATCTTTGCTGATATCGAGTAATGCTGTCCTGATTCTGAAATTAAGACTGCCCCAATTCCTACTCTTTTGAAATTTGCTGCTCCATCGAAGAACATTCTCCACCCTGGGTATGACTCTACAATGTCTTCTCCGACGAACAACACTTTTTCTTTTGGGAAGTATGTAGTGAGCGACTCATAAGCCATGTCCACTGGATTCTCTTCAAGGTGACTAACTAAGGCTTGTACTTTGATGGCCTTCTATGTAATGTACACAATGTCAAATTCGCTGAGAAGAATCTGCCATTTGGCCAGTTTTTCTGTAGGTATCGGCTTCTGGAAGATATACTTGAGCGGATTGAGAAAGTATATTAGATGTGTGGTGTATGTCGACATGTAGTGCCTCAACTTCTGGGCTATCCAATTCAAGGTACAACAAGTGCACTCTATCAGAGTGTATTTGCCTTCATATGGTGTAAACTTCTTGGTGAAGTAATAGATAGCTTGCTCTTTTCTTCCAGTCTCATCGTGTTGTCCCAACACGCATCGAAATACATTGTCCAAAACTGATAGGTATAACAACAATGGCTTCCCAGTTATGGGAGGAACCAACACTGGTGGATTTGACAAGTTGTAAGGACCCGTAAAACTTTTAACCAAAAACTCGGAGTTTCGTGGTGCCAAGATAGATTCCTGTGTTACTATAGTAGAATGCGGTTCGGACTTTTTGGATTGAACAGTACCCTACAAACTTAGAGGAAAATGTTTCGCAGAAGAACGCATTTCTGCGGCCCATTATGCGGCTGCATAATCACTCTGCGGACCACATAATGGCCGCAGAGTGAAGCAGAAAGTTGGCCAATTTGAGGTCAGCTTTGCGGTCGATTATGCGACCGCATAATCACTATGCAGACTGCATATCGGTCGCATAATCCCTCTTAGGTTTTTGCGGAGGGAGTTATGCGGTGCATTATGCGACCGAAGAACAAGTATGCGGACCGCATACTGGTCGCATACCTGGGCCGAAAGTTTAGGCCATTTCTACGGTCACTTTGCGGACCGCATAACCATTATGCGGTCGCATATGCGACCATAGACCTGTGTCGGAGCACCCTTTTTCTTAATTTAAAACCCGACCCCTATTCCGTTAAAACACCCCTTTAGTCTATTTTGAAGTTCATTTCTGATATTTCTAGAGTGAGAGAGAGGGTCCTAGAGGGAGGGCCTAATTTTTCATCAAATTGATCTTCAACCATCACTCAAAGCTTTGGAAATATTCAAGTAGAGCACCAAAATTCTTCATCCTAAAAGGTAAGGCTTCATCACCCCAGCTCTTAATTTCAAACATAGCTATAATGGGATACTAGGGTGATAGTTCATGGGTATGAGGGTGGTTTATCTTGCATGCATGTATGATAAAGAGTGTGGGGGAAAAGTGGGATAGAACCATGAATGTTTTCCTAATTCTGGGTTCAATTTGTATATTGCTAAAATAGATTGAGGTTGCTAAGGGTTCCGGATAATTGTAGAGTCTAAAGAAGTGCAATTGAGGTATGTATGGCTAACTCTCTTCTTCCTAGAATCGAACTCCTGGTGTCCGAATAATGGGTGTAAGTTCCAACTTGATCATACTAGAATTGTTTTCTTTAGTGTGTTGGATCGAAAGATTCATGTTCCCTAATTGTTTTAGATGGTTACCATGTCATCATGCTATTTGAGAATGTAATTATGATTTTCCAAGCTCCTTCCCTTATGTGTGAAATGCCTTATGTGATGGTACTTATCGACATGAATGATGATGTTATTTGAACAAATAAAAAGGGAAAGACTTGAATTGTAAAATGTTCCCAAGTGCCAAGAACTACTTAATAAATGAGGTTGTTCGTGCCATGTAACGAAAGATAGGAAGGAAATGTGAATTGAGTGTCAATTGAAAAAGGTTATGTCTCAAGTGAGATGGCTTAGCCGATCGGGCCGAGATCGGACGCCATGCTGTACATATGGTGGCATTTGTGTTGGAATTATTGATTTACATGGTGGATATGGATATGTCTCACTTGAGATGGCTTAGCCTGTCGAGCCGAGACCGGACTCCGTGTAAAAATACGATGGCATTGTGAGTTGTGGCTTTGGCACTAAAGATTATTAATCTAAAAAGATGGAAAGATTGAATTGGAAACTATGTGATCCTTACTTGGTGTTTCTTTGTATTTCTATGAAGTACTTATTGATTATTATGACTTCCTTCTCTTTGTTTCAATGTTCATTCTACTAAGATTGGTGTTTGCCTTACATACTAGTACTATTCGACAGTACTAATGTCCCTTTTACCGAGGGCGCTACATCTTTGAATGGATGTAGGTGGTTCCATCACAGATAGTGCCGATCGCAGATAATTGTGCTCTCTTTCTCTCCTCACAGCAGTC
The DNA here is from genome assembly GCF_000390325.3 of Nicotiana tomentosiformis. Classification (NCBI taxonomy): domain Eukaryota; kingdom Viridiplantae; phylum Streptophyta; class Magnoliopsida; order Solanales; family Solanaceae; genus Nicotiana; species Nicotiana tomentosiformis. The sequence continues at coordinate 48,357,881 of NC_090817.1, forward strand.
TTGGTGAGCCCCATTTCTCCCAGGGGTCATGTAGTCCTTCTTTTGTATAAGTTTTCATATTTTGAGGTATAGTCGGGCCTTGTTGTCAGCATTGTCATGTTACTCTTTTGTACCCTTAGAGGCTCCGTAGAAGTTTATGTGGGTCATGTATGTATGTTGGGGTGGTCGTTGGATCGAGTTGTATTTTGGAAACTCAACTATGGCATAATGTATATAAGGCAAAATGAACTAGCAACGTTTATATATTTATATAACTGATCTCTCCCCTATTTTACAAATGGTGATGCGATCCCTTTTTGGATTATGAATGAGTCGGGTAGGAAAGGTTTAATAGGCTTGCTCGACCGGGTTCACTCGGTTGAGCGTCGGTCGCGCTCCCCGAGGTTGGGGCATGACGCAAGTACTCCTTGATCCGGTTGAAGGCTTTCTGACACTCTTCTGTCCATTTTGTAGCGGCATCCTTTTTCAGCAGCTTGAAGAAAGACTCGTAAATTGCCGTAGACTGGGCTTTGAATCTGCTGATGTAATTTAGCCTACCGAGGAAACTCATCATATCTTTCCTGCTTTTAGGCGGTGGCAATTCTTGAATGTCTTTGATCTTTGAAGGATCGAATTCTATCTCTTTCCTGCTTATGATGAAACCTAACAACTTTCCGGCAGGGACTCCAAATACACATTTTGCAAGGTTCAGCTTCAGGCTATACCTCCGCAAGCGTTCAAAAAATTTCTTTAGGTCGTTCAAATGTTCTGAACTCTTTTGATACTTAATGATGATGTCATCCACATATACCTCAATCTCTTTGTGGATCATGTCATGAAAGAGGGTTGTCATGGCCCTCATGTAAATAGCACCAACATTCTTGAGGCTGAATGGCATGACTCTGTAGCAGTAAACTCCCCGAGGCGTAGTGAACGTTGTCTTCTCTGCATCTTCTTCACGCATCAAAATCTGTTGGTATCTGGTGAAACAATCCACGAATAATTGTAGCTCGTGCTTCACACAATTGTCGATGATGATATGAATATTTGGTAAAGGGAAATCGTCTTACGGACTTGCCTTGTTAAGATCTCGATAATCCACACATATTATTATCTACCCATTCTTCTTTGGTACTAGTAAGAGATTTCCCAACCATGTGGGATAATTGGTGACTCTCACCACGTTTGCCTCTATTTTCTTGGTCACTTCTTCTTTTATCCTCAAACTCAAGTCTGGTTTGAACTTTCTAGGTTTTTGTTTGACTGGTGGTCTGGCAGGATCGGTAGGCAATCGATGCGAAATAATGTTGGTGCTCAATCCAGGCATGTTGTCATACGACCATGTGAATACATCAATATACTGTCGAGGAGCTCGACCAATTCTTCTTTCTGCCCTGCTCCTAAATGGATGCTGATTCGAGTTTCTTTCACGTTTTCTTTGCTTCCTAGGTTGACAACTTTTGTCTCCTCAAGGTTAGGCTTTTTCTGGCTTTCCAACTGTTCGATCTCTTGTGGGAGATTATCTGGCATCATGCTTTCGTCGTATTCTTCATAATCTGGATCGCTTTTCTCGAGGGTTTCACTCAATTCATAATCTCGGAAAGCGGATTTTTATCGTTTTGATTACTGAAAAGAAAAACTAAGTATAAACAAATCTATAAATAAGTTTGCAATAATTTTAAGAAGGCAATTTCTTTTCTTTTCAACAAAAGAGGAACGTCTAAGCGTTCAAGGAGGCAAATGACAAAAGATTACAGACATGGTTCAAGCCTCAACTGACCGTGCACTTTTTTCAAAACTTTTTACAATTCCACACTACCAAGACTCCCGGCGAACCAAAGATGGGCTGGCAGTCCAATTCTGCAAGTCCTCTCCTGGTTCGACATTCCGAATGGTTGGTGTCTTGATATCAATTTTGTCACAGCATTCTTCGATCATGGTCACGAACAACCTTCCCATTCCATCAACGATGTCATCTTCTGGTGTTGAGCTCTGACCCGAACCCGAAACACACTCTGGCACAAAAGCTTTCTTCCCAAAGCCACCGGTATAAGTCTTTCCAGTTGGAGGCTGATATGCTATGCCGACTCTACCTTTCTGCCCACTTGGCTCAATTGGCTCTATTATGCCATCTGATCGGGCTCCCAGATCGATCCCTGGTCTATATCCGTTGTAAGGCCCCTTGAAATTTTTCCTAAAAGCCGGGGTTTTGTGAACAGTGCGCTGGGAAGTTGAAGAAAATGTTGGGCAGAAGTAGGCATTTCTGCGGCCTATTCTGGGACTGTAGAACCACTCTGCGGACCGCAGAACCACTCTATGGACCGCAGAATGGTCGCAGAGTGGGTCAGTTTTCTGGGTCATTTTGATGTCAAATTTCGCGGCCATTATGCGACCGCATGACCACTTCGCAGGCCACACTCTTGTCGTATATCCCGTTTTGGGATTTTTTGAAGGGAGATTCTGCGGTGCACTATGCGACCGCAGAACCATTCTGCAGTGCATTATGCGACCGCAGAACAGGTCTGCGAGCAGCATAGTGACCGCAAAACTGGTCAGTTCCTTTCCAGTTTTGGCACCCAAATTTCGCGGTCATTTTGCGGACCGTATAATCATTATGCGGTCGCATATGCAACCGCAGAACTTGTTCCAGAGTTTCATTTTTGGGTTTTTAAAACCCGACCCTATTTCCTTAAAATAGATGTAAGGGGCCATTTTTTAGAAAACCTGATACTTTAGAGTGAAAGAGAGTTCTTAGAGTAGGGGAGTAACCTTAAACCTATTATCCATCAATTCTTGCTCAATAATTGAGGATTAACAAAGGAAGTCTTCATCCCAAAGGTAAGAATCTATGTCCTAGCTCTCAATTTCGAAAATTTACAAAAATGGGATAGTTAGAGAGACAATTCTTGGATATGGGAGTTGTTATCTTGCATGCATGTGTTATCAAAGAATGTGGGAAGGTTGTGAGCTAAAAATGGTAGAGAATGGATTGGTAAATGATGGAATCCTCCATAAAAGGACCTTAAGAACTCTAATGCACACCTAGTGTTTGATAAAATGCTCAAATGGGTTAGAACCATGATCATCCTCCTAATTTTGATTCAATTTGTTACATTTTCAAAATAGATTGAAGTTGCTAAGATTTTCGAAATATTTTAGAGTGTAAGGAAGCTCAATTGAGGTATGTTGGCTAAACTTTCTCTCTTAGAATCGAATTCCATAATGTCCCCGTGAGTTTCAAAGTATGGGTTTGTGTATTAAATCATATGGTTTTGAATCGTATTTCAAACGAAGGCTAGTATGCCAAATTATGTGAGAAGATCTCAATATTCTTAAGAATCTTAATTGCTCATATGTGTACCTAAAATCTTGATTGGAAATGTCTTATTGTTGATAATCTATAAAGATGGTTAGAAATGAAATAGTTGAATTGGGGGTATAGTGTGTGGCCAACGTGTCAAGAATTTAAGTTATGATTGTGGCTAGTAGTGCAAATGATTTGCAAGGATGCGATAAAGAATATGAAATGAGTCTCGACTCAATTGTTTAAAAATAATTTCGAAAATAGAATTGCCTAAAAGCTTTTATACTCGATTCATGCCCATAAGTGGCTGCTTTAACTAATGCTTTGCTTTACAAATATATCCAGTGTGATTCGAGTTCTTACATACTCAGGTATTGAAATATTATATTGTCATTTCTGGGAAGGAGTATTGTAAGAATAAATGGTGTATTGATTATTTATGATTTTGATGTGTGCTTGTATTGCTGGTCGATATTCCCCATTATTTGGGAAGAAACCTTTTGTGTTTGAAGTTTCCATTACTAATAAATTTGAGTTATATGATTGCCGAAATATTTATATGTTTATATTTGATGGTGATCTTTGAAATTGAAAGAGGTGAAAGCGTGGAATATGAAATACGGCCACCGTGCCAGGAATAAAGATTCTTGTGAATGGCCAAATGAGCCAAGAAAATTTTATTGTTGTGAGTGTCTGGAAATACTAATAAGAATTTATACAATGTGAAAAATGTTGAGGTGAGTAAAATTGTATTTATGTTACCTTGGGTGCAAATCAAATTAAAAATATTTTTGGGAGCATCATTAGCAAAACCGAGGAAGGGTGGGTCATAAGGCCAATACCTGAAACTACACGTGCCGGTGTAGGGGTGGATTGTGATTAATCCCCTTATTTGGGATGAAATTGAAACATTAGAGAAATTGTGATATTATTCCCCTTAATTGGGATGAAACTGGTAACAATTGTGGATTGGAAAAGTCAACCCACACAGCATATGTGGGAAGGCGGCCTAGCTGATCTGGTGGAGATCGGATGCCATGTTGCGCACATGGTGGTACTACTCTTGGTAATAACTTTCTTTCGCATCATTCATCAAACCACATCGTTCATGGGAAGATGGCCTAGCCGATCAGGCATGATCGGACGTCGTGCTAACACAGACGGTGGCATATCGGTGCTAATGATCTCCCAACCAAAAATTATATATGAAGTTCGTATTTTGAAATTAACTGGACATTTGGATATTGTTGATTGTGGCTTGTTGTTTCTATGTGTTGCCTTTTCTTATGTGGCATTCTATTTTGAAAGAGGACTTTTAGCTATACATACTAGTGTTATTCGACAGTACTAACGTCCTTTTTGCAGGGGGTGCTGCATCTTTAATGGATGCAGGTGGTTCTACAGCAGGCGACATTGATCAGTGATAGCAGTACACTCTTTTCAGCTGATTTGGTGAGCCCCACTTCATTTCAGGGTCATGTATCTTTTATTTCTCATGTACTGTGTTTTGAGGTATAGTCGGGGCCTTGTTGCCGGCATTTTCATGTTACTCTTCTATTGTACTTAGAGGCTCTGTAGACAGGTTGTGGGTTATGGTTGATGTTGGGAATTGAACTAGAAATGTTGGTATTTGGAAATCATATTTTTCATTAATTCTATAAACTCGTAATGTTTTGGAAGTTATGAATGAAGCTGCTAATGGGAATGATAAGGAATTGTTAATAAAATCTTTTCAGTGTTTGATTAATGTAGTACATCTCCTCTTTATTCATGGATGAGTTTGGGTAGAAGGAAATCTAACAGGCTTGCTCGGCCGGGTTCTCTCGGTTGAGCGCCGGTCGCGCTCCCCGAGTTTGGGGCATGATATCCGTACTTCATCATTTCTCTCATAGCCATCTTTGATCTGTATGGTGACTGCATACCCAGATTCTACTCGGTCTCTTCTATTTTTGTGGTCCGCATGATCTCGATCGCATGAAAAGTGACCCCGTCTAATACTTCTATGAATGGAACTACATGTTCCGGACAAGCTGTCTGGCTCCATTTACCATGAACTACAATATCTTGACAACCCCACTCAAACTTCATACACTGATGGGGGGGTAGATGGGACTGCCGCTACCATATGTATCCAGGGTCTTCCTAGAAACAGGTTATTTGAAGATGAAATGTCCATCACTTGGAACAGTATGGGAAACTCAACTGGTTCGATTTGCAGAGCCAAATAGATTTCCCCAATGACGTCCTTCTACGACCCGTTGAAAGCTCTTACCCTCACATGACTTTTTTTTACTTCCCTCAGGGGAATACCCAACTCTCATAGGGTAGAGACCGGGCAGATATTGACTCCTGATCCTCCATCAACAAGTACTCGGGACACCACCTTATCTCTATATTTGGCGGTGATGTGTAAAGTTCTGTTGTGACCCACGCCCTCTATGGGAAGTTCATCTCTTTGGAAGGTGATCATATTCACTTTGACCATCTTCCCGATGGTTGATGTTAGTGCCTCATTGGTAGTGTTGCTCGGCATGGTCACTCCATTTAACACTTTCATCAGGGCGTCTTTATGACTGTCAGAACTCATCAGTAGATCCATGATTGATATTTGTGCAGGGATTTTCTTAAATTGTTCCTCCATAGAATATTCTTTGGTTGACATCTTCTTCTAGAATTTTGCAGCCTCTGTATCTGTTATATTCCTTCTCTGAATCTGTTCCCTTCCTGGATTCCCTCGGTTTACTTCCTCCTGAGCGTAACACCTCCCTGACCTAGTCATTCCATGAGCCATTGCGGAATCCTTTATCTTGGCTTTCCCTTTTGGCTGATATGTCCACGAGACTGTTTTGTATTCCTGATCCTCCTCATCCCTAATAGAGGTAGTGGACTGTTGCTGGTATGTATGGACAATCACTGTAAGTTTTAACTATACAATGATCATTGGAGTCCTTCGAGGTGGAACCCTCGCAGCCTTAGCTTTTCATATTGTGACAATGGTTCCTTTCAAGTCATACTCTTCATCCAGGGTGATCATATTAGCTCCTTGATTCCGATGGTTTGGCAATGGGTTACGGTTCATATTGGGTGCAACTGGGGTACACTGAATTGCTCCACTTTTGATCAGTGACTCAATTTCATTTTTCAGTCTGAAGCAATCCTCGGTATCATGCCCCAGTATTCTTGAATAGTAGATGCACCATTTGATTGCATCGAAGTATTTTGAAAGATGCTCAGGAATCCTCCCTTCTATCGGATATATCAAGCCTGCTCTACTCAGTCTTTCAAATAGTTGAGCCAAAGGTTCAGCAATCGGGGTGTAGTTTCTGGGACCTCTTTCTTCAAAATTTGGGCGAGGTCAGGGTGCATAGGTGGGTCGATTTTCATGACTGATAGTTTGAACTGGAGCGTATGGTCCTGGTGTATTTGGATTTGTATAGGCACGAGGTGGGTTATATTGAGGCTGGGGATTGTAGTATGGTTGTGTGTTGTATATTGGAGCATAAGTAGGTGGGTGTAGGGAATGGGTATTTGGAGAGTAAGAGTTGTTTCCATGGTGTGGATTGGACTAGTAATAGGGACCGATTGTTGATACCTCTTCCTTTTCCTTCTTTTTGCTGCCTATTGAACCAGATTAGATTGCTTTGCTATCTGCTTGCAGTGCAGCCATAGATTGTACCTTGCCGGACTTTATACCTTCCTATAAAAAGCCTCCCATTTTAACAAGTTCAGGGAACTTCTGCCACATCATGCCTATCATTTTATCAAAATAGATTCCTTCCTGAGCTTTGATGAAGTACTTAGTCAATTCACTGTCATCTAACAGAGGTTACGCTCTGGCGGTCTTCAACCTCCATCGATGTGCATACTCTTGGAATAATTCAGATGATTTATTCTACAAGTTTACCAGGGCAAACCTATCAGGGGTAATTTCCATGTTGAACTGGAAATGGTTCATGAATCTTCTGCCATATCCTGACATTCCCTCCAGTTTCTGGGATCTTGGTGAGTGTACCAAGTAAGTGCCTCTCCTGTCAAACTTCTTATGAATAGCTTCATCCTCAACTTCTAGTTTCTTCCTACTCCAACTAGCTTATCGGACTAGGCTCTCAAGTGTGCATGGGGATCACCTATCCCATCAAAGATATCAAACTTCGGAGGCTTGTACCCTATCGGCATATCCACATCAAGGTGTATACACAGATCCTCATAATCTATACTTTCGCTCGCTCGACCAACCTGAAGGTTTTTTGTTTGTTTTCTCAATGCCCGCAATTGTTCGGATACCGACTCTTCCTCCTTATACTTAGCTTCCCTTTCTATTTCGCCATATTGATCAACTTAATAAGGTGGCCTGACCGTGACAGGGGCTATGAAAGTGGGTTCTGAAATGACATATACGGGAGGAACATATCACTTGTGTGCAGTGGTATGTGCCGCGGGTATGTGTTGGTTTTGATTAGTGGTGAAGACGATGCCATCACGAGGAGGGGTATAAACTATGTTGGTAGCAGCGGGTGGATTTTGAGGTGTTTGAACATAATTTGGTACATAAGGGGTGTGTATAAGAGGGTTTGGTGGGTTCACAGGGGTTGCCGAGGGAATAATCTGGGTGGTAGGGACTGAAGTCGGGGTATTGTTTGCTTGGTGAGTAGTTGAAGGAAAATGGTTGGGGATCAAATCTAGAGAAGGAAAACAGGGTGGTTATGGGAGCGTCATCACAACCAGATGTGTCAATTCCCGAATGTGTTTTACTTCTTCCCTCAATGATTCCATCTCTTGGGCCATCCTAGCCACATGTTCGTCATTCTGAGTATCATCCTTCTCTATCGATCACCCCGGGTTATCAGCTATTATCATAGCGTGTTTGGTTGGGTTATCAATTGCAGGCATCTTCCCTTTCGATCTCAAGTTGTATGGTGGTTCCGCCAGTTTTTGGGTCAACACAAACCAACTTCTTCTTTGGGTGATAATAATAAAATAATACAACAACAACAACAACGACCCAGTAAAATCCCACAAGTAGGGTCTGGGAAGGGTAGTGTGTATGCAGGCCTTACCTCTACCCCGAAGGAGTATAGAGGTAGTTTTCGAAAGACCCTCAGCTCAAAAAGATGGAAAAGATGAGAAGAGAAGGGAAGGGACAATATATTAGCACCATCAAATAGAAACCAAAGAAATAATATTAGCATCATAAGAACTAGAAAATAGTTGAAATGCAATAACAAAACCAGAAAATAAGCTCGATGCTATGAAAACGTAAGGATAGGGAGAACACAACATAAACCCCTAGCAGTCTAAGACCGCCCCTATCGAACTAGCCTCACCCCTGGACTCGACTATGTATTAACCTACAACCCTAATGCTCGACCTCCATATCTTCCTATCAAGGTCCATGTCCTCAGAAATCTGCAGCAATCCTGTCTAATCACCTCTCCCCAATATTCTTTAGGTTGCCTTTTACCTCTTCTCGTCCCCTCCAGGCCAAACTGTCGCACCTCCTCATCGGAGCATCAGGGCTCCTCCTTCGCACGTGCCTGAACCATCTGAGCCTCGCTTCCCGCATCTTGTCACCAATAGGAGCCACACCCACCTTCTCCCGAATAACTTTATTCCTAATCTTATCCATCCTAGTATGCCCGCACATCTACCTCAACATCCTCATCTCTGCCACTTTCATCTTCTGGATATGAGAATTCATTACCATCCAATACTCTGCCCCATATAACATGGCCGGTCTAACCACAGCTCTATAGAACTTACCTTTGATTCACAATGGCACTCTGTTGTCACACAGGACTCTTGATGCTAACCTCCATTTTATCCACCCCACCCATATACGGTGTGTGATGTCCTCATCTATCTCTCCGCCCCCTGGATAATCGACCCCAGGTACTTAAAATTAATTCTCTTGGGGATGACCTGTGCTCCAAGCCTCACGTCCATGCCCACTTCCCCCGACTCAGTGCTAAACTTGCATTCCAGATATTCTGTCTTGGTCATGCTCAACTTGAAACCCTTAGACTCAAGGGTGTGCCTCCAAACATCCAGCATGTCGTTAACACCGCCTCGCATTTCATCAATCAGAACTATGTCGTCAGTGAATAAAATACACCATGACACCTCCCCTTGAATGTGGTGTGTTAGTGCATCCATCACCAGAGCAAATAAGAACGGGCTGAGCGCAGATCTTTGATATAACCCCATAACAGCCGGGAAATGCTCTGAGTCGCCTCCCACTATCCTAACCCGAGTCTTAGCTCCATCATACATGTCCTTGATCGCCCTAATGTAAGCTACTGATACACCTTTTGCCTCCAGGCATCTCCAGAAAACCTCCCTAGGGACCTTGTCATCTGCTTTCTCTAGGTCAATAAACACCATGTGCAGATATTTCTTCCTATCCGTGTAATGTTCCACCAACCTCCTAATAATAAAATAATACATGAAAAGAAAAATAAAAAGAGCAGAAGTCAGTTTCAATGTTTGCACAAATATAGGCATATAGAGCAATTAGTTCATATATTCAAGCAAATGTGTTTTTCTACTGTTCGAGAGACCTCTCTTTGCCGGAGGTAAGCCTAAGTTGCAAATTTCGACAAACAATTAGATTTGACACATTCAGATCTGAAGCAAATTTTGGTTTTCATTAATAATAATTGGATTGTAACAGGCGGGAGAAAAGGTTACATCATTGTTTTCAACATTCATAAGATTACATGGGCTCAACAGAATTGCCCTTAGGGAAATGAAACGGTTCGAAATAAAGATACAAGGTGGAAAAAGGGGTGAAATCAATCAACTTCTATCAACCATCCCCAGAATCATTCCCCATCTCTTCTTCTTCTTCTTCTTCTTCTTCTTCTGGTTCTTCTTCTTCTTCTTCTTCAATTTCTTCTTCATCATCATTGAACTCGGGCTCTTCCTCTGGGTCTTCCTTTGTCTCTTACTCAATTTGTATACATTCAACTACTCGGTTGTCATCTTCAGGATGTGGCAACATGTGATCAATTGACCCGGGACAACTTGGCAGTACTTGTAGGTGTCACGACCCAAACTGATGGGCCGTGACGGCACCCGGTACCTTACTCAATCGAGTACCAACATAACATATCTTTTCATATCATACTATCATAGATAACTGAGCCGGAGGGGCTGCCGTGAGACAAGTAGAATATAACATAAAATACCAACTTATACTTAAGACATACGGGCCTATAAGGCCAAAATAAGCATTCTTACACAGAACATAGGCCGACAAGGACATACAATCTTTCATATACCTGACATCAATCTACAAGCCTCTAAGAGTACATAAATATCATGAAGGTCAGGACATAGCCCCGCCATACCAATCAACACATGTTCTAATCATGCTGACCAAATAGTAACTCCGGAGCAAATAGAGCGCACCAACACCTTCCGTTGAGCTGATAGCCTACTTGGAGGACTCTCATCCTGTCTAACGGGACCTGTGGGCATGAAATTCAGTGTCCCCAGGCAAAAGGGATGTCAGTACAAATAATGTACCGAGTATGTAAGGAATGAAAATTAGTAAATAATAGACATGAGAGAAACATGGAATAAAAGACTCGACATGTAAGTCTGAATAGCTCTGTGAATCATTTAATATTATAATATCATGCATATGTGTATAAATGTCATACCATGCATAGGTATATGCGTTCATAACATCATCAAGCCTCTGAGGGCATCCCATCATATCATCTCGGCCACTGTGGGCAAATCAGCTACGTATACCAGCTGATCAGGTGGTGGTGCGTATATAACGCCGTAACCTTTTCCCACATCCTATATACATATAATATACGTGTATATAACGCCATCTGGTCATGGGTCAATGTACATGTATAAATGAATAAAATGCATATGAAATGCGTTAATAAGATCTTTCGGAATGTCATAAGACCATTATGCCTCTGATTAATATCATGAAATAAACTTTATCAACTTACGTATTTTCTGAGACCCATGAACAAGAGATATAATAATAAATCACATGGGAAATCAAGAACATAGACACCCCTAGTATTTCTATGAATAGAGTCATTTATGGAAGTTGTGCATTTGCTCGTTTCGTTCGTGTTGTATAGATCAAGCCAAAAGGAAAGAAGGGATAACCTTAACATACCTGAACCGATTCTCTTGACAATCCCTTTAACATCGTTGATTACGATAACGCGTAACGGCGGATCGAAGTAGTGAAATATCCTTATGATATTCTTGAGAAAGATTGCACCGTACTCCATTATAATTGCCAAATCTCACATTTTGATATATGACCCTCACGTTCCTAAGACTTACAGTGGATTTCCTTTGTTAAAAGGATATGTGATCTCACATTGTTAAGACACAATCTCACATGAATTGATGAAGTAACTCACGTTACTATTGTATTATGTGGTCCTGTATGAATTTTATACGTTTCTATTACATCATATAATTTCTTAAGAATTTGCTGAAGCTTCTTTCTTAATTGCAGAGATATATGTATCTCTTAAGTGATTTAGAAAGGGCTTTTTAATCTTAGTGGGTGGACCCCACATGTGTGATGACTAAGCCCCAAAACTTCCTTAATGTGACATCTTGCTTCATGAAGTAAGAGTCACTTATTGGCTTTGTTATCCACTTCATGGGCTTCCACGTTGGTGCCCTTAATTATCCAAATAATTAACCACTTAATTCCTTAATTACACGATAATCTCCCACTAAAAATTAATAATTACCCAATTATCCACATAATTAAGAATTATCTCAAATTACATAAAATACTACTAACTTTTAATACACTTTATACACCTTACTATCATGGCCATGTGGTACCTTGTATGGTACTAGTCCATAAATACCGGGTATTTTAGCTCGGGCCGTATTTTATCCCAAAATGTCAAACTTTGACGAAATTTATTTTTTCGATTTTCTTACCCTCTCATCTTCACGAATTTACTCATCACTTGTTTGAAATAGCATAATGCTTATAATCTCAAAATAATCTCATTCCCGAACTAACAACGATTAACTTACGACGAAACTTTAACGTACGAAAATGCGAAATGTAATATCTCATTTTCGAGCTTTCATCAATTTACTCATGGCGTACTTTTACGTACGAAAACATGGGATGTAATAGTAGGTGGTCACAAGGTAGTGCGGCAGAATCTCATGATAGATTTCTAAGGCCGCCACTGCATCTTCTAGCCAGGCTATTCCTTCCCTGCTTGGTCGGGCTAGTTCATCTTCTTCATTTATCCAAAAATAGTATTCCAGAGTGCACCACGAATTATGACCCATTGGCATCGTGATGAAATCATTCCACTCCTCCGGAAGCCTCCTTATCCTTGGTATTGGGATCTTCCCATTGTACTCATCTTCATACAGTGTCGTCCTCGTCCAGAGATGTACATCCTGAATCAACCCGAAATTCCTGAGAATTTGTAGGGGTGCATATAGCTGAATTCCCTCGAGTCCTATCATCTCGATGAAATACTTCCGAGGAGTCCTTAGAATTGCCCTGCCGCTCAACCATGATAATTTTTAGTTTATTCACTCTCCGCTCAAGTTAGTCAGCGTCTCTCTCCATTCTTCCTATCTGTACGGGGAGTCCCAATGCCTCATTCTCCCACAGTGACTTTGAATCATGTTGCTAACACCCATAAAGTATTCACCTGTGGCCTCTCACTGAAAGAAGTGCTTCGTGGCCCATATTTGAAGCAACATGTTGCGGCCCTTGAAGACAATGCTCTGAGAATTTCTTCTAACACCATAGGTACCAAGGTGGCTTGGAGGTTGCCCCGGAATATTGCCAAGACCACAGGCAGCAAGATGATATTGATCTGTCCTCTTCTTTGCGGAAAACTAGCAGTCTTAGCAGTGCCAAAGAGAAGGTTATGGGTTGGAGGCTTTCCCAGGTTGCCTGATCACACTGCAATTCTCCCAAGTACAATTCATAGCTCTCACGGTGTCCAAACCTGTCAAACAATTAGTCCAGGCTTACCCATCCATCTTTGATGTTCCTTAAGCTCTAACTACCCGCCAAACCTAAAGCATCAAGAAACCTGTAGCCAGGCATGGTGACCGGTAGTATCGGCTTCCTCCCTGTAAATGGCATCTCTGTGAAACTGGTAACTTCTTCCAATGTTGGCACCAACTCACAGTCAACGAACTTGAAAACCACTTTGGCCAAATCCCAGAACTCTATCAGCAAACGGGTGAGTACCCTATCAGACCGGATGTTCAGTAAGGCAGTCAATACTCCCATGTGTGTCTTGATCATGTCTCCATGCTCTCGGCGGATGTTCTTCCACCATTGATTTAGCTTGTGCAGTGCTCCCATGACCATATTGATTTCAGGGATGTTCTGGTTGATTTCCATTTCTGAAGAGGGTAGGAAAAATTGTTTGATAAGTGCTTGCTTTGGATCTTTAGTGTCTCATCATGATTAGTTCGTCTTTCCACAAAAAGCATGTCATTTGGTGCATGACCCGTTGACATTAGGGTGTCTTTCCTAATTGTGTCGATACCAAGGACCGACACACCTAAGGTTTATAAAATATGACCTATATTTTCTAGAGTATAGTGTTTCCTAATTTTGAGTTTGACTGAATATAGCAAGAAGTTATGTCAGTTGACCTGACAAATCCATTCTCTGAAACTAAATAATTTTGAAAGAAGGTTCGGAGGGGTGTAAAAGACATCCCTTGCATTTCATTGTGTGTGATAGTATACATCCAAGACTCGATAGCAAAGAGTGTGATGACAATATATATAAAGCGGTAACAGATAATGGAATGTTAGTAATTAAAATAAGCAGATAAGTACATAATGAGCAAGTAAACAAAGTTGCAAATTAAACACAGTTAAAGCAGTATATCAACAATCCTAAATTCCAAGTCTAGACTAAGAGCCCATTTGGATTGGCTTATTTTAAGTTCATTTAAGCCAAAATATATTTTAAGTCATTTTGTAGTATTTCAATGACGTAAAAATGTTCTTTTAAGCACAAGTTTTTAAGCTAAAATGACCCAAAAAAGCCAAAATCCAAAAGCTAGAATTCCTAACTTATGGCTTGTGCTTAAAAGCCACTTAAAATAAGCCCATCCAAATGGGCTCTAAGTCTGCTAAGGTCAGAACCTAAGTGTGAATTCCCCACCAGAGTCGCCATGTTGTTACACCCTATTTTGCACGAGTCAAAATAAGATTCAACTAGTGGTTTCCCTGTTGATGATAAAAGAGAGTCGCGACCTAATATTTAAAGGTATATTAGGGTACATGTTTAATTACTAAGATCATTACCATATTAGCCTGCTATCCGGTGAGATTTTAGGTAAGGGTTCTTGTTCTTCTAAGGGGAAGGTGTTAGGCACCCCTTAAAATCTGTCCGAGGTAGCTCCATAGGACTTAGACTAGGTTTAAAGAATTAGATATCTATATTCTACTTAGTTAGAGCTTAAAGGTTACTTCATGTCTTGTTTAAAGCTTATTTTGAAGGAAAATAGTATATGTACTTTAAAAGAGGAGAGAAGTTTAACTTACAATAGCCTTTTGCGAAAAAGGCTACATAATTGAAAGAAGTTTGGAAGTATATCTATAGTGTTTATATTTGCAAGCTTTGTAAAATATGGCTAAGTTTTAAGATTACTTTATCTTTTAAAAATGGTATGGCTACTTGTATAATTCTAGTAAAGTAAAGGCTGATTTAAAGAAGTAGGCTTTAGATATACCTTGAAGATAGATTTTCAAATCTTATATTCAAATTTGAAGAAATCGTTTGAAGACCTTTGATTTTGCAGCAGCGTTTGATTCGCAGAAATAACCAGCTTTGGAAATCATTTTCCTATTTCCATTTTTTTCCTGGTTTTAGAAAGAGAAGGCTGTCGACCTTTGCAAATCTGTCTTTGTTTCAAAACAATTCATGAAAAATCATTAGTAAGAGTTGAGAACTGAATAATAGAAATGATTATCAAACTAGAATTATTTACTACTTAGTCATAATGCTTCTTTTATCTTTAACTACGTCTTTAGGGCTTGTCTAGGTTGTTAATATAACTCGAAGAAATAAAGTAAGGTATTCAATCAAATATTATCAGTGTTATATACATATGAGAACAACATTAAACTTAATAAAGCGATAGAGGAATGGAATAGACTCATAGTTTGGGCCTGGAAGAAATTGGGCTCAGCAGACAACGAAGAGAATAACATCAGCTTCAGACGACCCCCAAGTTTTAGGCAAAGGATTTGGGCCTGAGTTCCTTGAGAACTCGGCAGGCCCAATTTAATTAAATGTACAAAAGAAAAGAGAAAGTCATTAGAGATTTGGCCCAATATACTATTCAGGCATAAGTAACACCAATACAGACCCAAGATAAACTGTAATGATAAGGAAATGCAAGATTAATATGAAATCACATATAGTAAAGCAATTTACAGTGAAAACCTTTATTTCCATTGAACACTAAACCTAAAGAGATTAGCAAATGTCAGTAGACTAAAGGCTTAGGGTAAAATTCCGTTCATGGCCAAGATGCTCTTTGGACCCCTGACACTTCAAAGTTCACAAGAGTCTCAAGGACTCCGAGCAGTGCTTGTGTCAGGGAGAACATCTCAACCAAGAACTAAATTCCACTCCTAAGTACCCCTAACTACTCACACTTACTTGCCTCTGCAGGTTTTGGTGCTAATTAGGCACTCAATGTAAAGCACAATACCACAGTGGCGACCATGTACAAGAAGAGGTATATTTCTTACAATTAAATGTTCAGAACACCAAAATATCATCAACATATCATGGTTTGCACCCAAGCATGTGATGCACTATTATTTACTTTTATCAGGCTTGAGAGTACTCAATAGAATCAATTGTAGGTGTAAGCAAGCAATGAGAAAAGCATCAACATATTAATATAAGAACTCAGAATAAGTAAGTCTTGCAATTCAGAGGTGCATGGGAGATATCAAGCATGTCAACCCCAATAGCCCTACTAGCAGGTTCATACTTATGAAGGTCATTAGTTGTGATCATGTACTTAATCATGTATACACTTAACGGGAATCTACTCACAAACTTGCATTCCACTCTGCTGATAATCTACTAATCATGAATATAAACGGATAAACAGAATATGTGTAAGCGTAGATAATAAGAACTGTACAATCTGGAAAGCTAACAAGGCTAACACAAGCTGACATATAAAAAAATACTAACTACATAGATGCATATCTACAGGCCTCTAGGAGTGCTGAAATGAAAGTGTACCGGATGGAACAGGGCCCCGTCATACCCAAACTAGCTGACTGTACACATACCAAAAGATAAGTAACTCCGAGAGTAAGCGGAGTGACTCCAATAGATGGTGGGTGGCCTACTGATGTGGCTCAAACACTGATCTATATGTACCTACGCGGCATGAAATGCAACACCCCGAAAGGGACGTGAGTACGATATGTAAAACGTATGTAGTGTGGAAAGCATACTAAAGTATGACTGTAAGATGGAAATCTGAATATAAGCAGAAAGCTAAACAAGAGTCTGAACTAGCAACTGATCTGGAACTGAACCAAAATGTAAGCTGAAACCATGCTGAAACTGAATAACTATCTGAACTGGTACTTGTCTGGTGTTATGGGCTATATCCCCTCAATTAGGTAACTGTAAAACTGAACTAGACTCATGTATAGTCATGGAATTCAAACTGTAGCTATATACAGGTATATAACATGCCTGACTGGTGTTATGGGCTATATCCCTCCAGCAGGTATATATATAATCAACAGGCTCGGCTGGTGTTATGGGATATCGCCCCCAACATATAATCAATTGGCCTCGCTGGGCTATCTCCCTCTAGCATATAACTAATAGGCCTCGCTGGTGTTATGGGCTATATCCCCCCAGCATAATCAACGTAAGCATGTATGAGGCATAACACATGTGGCAACATCATATGGACTCAAAAGATCATGGAGGAAACCATAAACGGAATCACAAACGTAATCTGACGCTCGTCGTCCATAAGTTGGACGGAGGAGCCTATTCCCATTTTAGGGAGAAATTAAGTATGTACATGAGATACTAAGATTAATTAACTCATTAGAATCCCTCTATAATCAATTTAGAACCAAGGAACTCGAGATTTGTCTAACTCTTCAAATTTCCAAAAATTTTGGCAGAGTTTCCCCTAAAATTAGATGATCCCCAAAAACAACAGCAAGCACAGAATATACACGGGAATGGATACCCGGCTAATATGATAACATCAAATTAAAGGAGATCTAGTTATTCACTCAAACGATCGACAAAACAGAATTATGAATGTAATGTCGACTCATAGTGGCTAGCTTGTGACATGAAAGTCTAAATATGATTTAGGAATAAACTAAGAATAAAAAACATGATAATTAATCTTATATAATCTTAATAGCTATTAGTATCATATGGGGGTTTGTATACATATAAACATCAAAGGAATGGAACAAACGGAAGTCAGGATGGCATAGGCCAAATTGGCAATTTTCCCTTTTGTTTTTGTTGTGTTTTGAAATTCCAACCTAAACTATTTTCTTCCATAATTAACATATGGAATTGAATAATATACAAGGATACAATACATTCTAATATTTCCCTTGAACAACCCTTAAAAGATCAAGAAGAAAGCTAGAACATAGCTAAACCAAATCATACAAAAAACGAAACGAAAATCCTACATACCTCTTGTGTTCTTGCTTCCAAACCTTGTTCCCTTTGATCCACGCCCTTAATTATGCTTGTATAACTAAAATACAGAGGTAACAAGCTTCCATAGCCACGAAGATCTTTCCAATACATGAGTTATAAGGAGAAAGGAGGACGACAAAGTCTTACCTATGTCGTACGGATCGTGCTGATGTGTTTGCGTCTTGATTTTGAATTGCGGATAGTGCAATTGCTTCAAAACCCTAAGGATGTATTTAGGATGTCTAGAGAGACTTTTTAGGTCTGCTTTGTTTCTAAATGAGTCTTAGATACGAAGGCTACAACTTTATATATCAAGATAATCCTCAACCAACCTTGTGGGTCCCAAAGGGAGCTGCTTGCGCTGTCTCGCAAAAATAAGAATATCACTCCACTACAATATCATATGGATGGACGATTTAATGCGTTGGAAATTAGACTTGTAGATATTCAATTTTGTGGGTGGATCACCCCGTAATTCCAATTACATTGAGAAAAAAGCTCAGTAAAATTAGACTTAATGTTTAAGTAAAATTATGAACGTAACTTGTGACAACTTTTGTCGACTTTTGTTTCCTAACTCGTTTGACTTCAAAACATAACATATAAATATAATACAACTAAAATAACTCATAATATCACCTCCTTATCATGTTAATCATCCCAGTATCACCCCAAAAGTACGGGTTATATGTCATGCCCCGACCTCAGGGGGCGTGACCGGCGCTCAACAGAGTTACCCCGGTCGAGCAATCATGCGCAATGCCATCTACCCAACTCACCCATGAATAAAGAGAAGAATACATTTCTTTAATTAGATGGTAAGAGGTCATGTGTGCAACACCGGTTCATTTTCATAAGTTACATCATTAACAAGTCTCCAAAATAGAACACTATACAATCCTAGTTAAAGTGGAACAGATGATACGATTACAATATTTTTAGTTCAACCTTCCCAAAACAAGATACAACCCACACTATGTCTACGGAGTATCTAACAGAAATAAAAGACTGCTAAGACAGTGCCGACAATAAGGCCCCCAGCTATACCTCAAAATTCTATGTACAAAGGACAAGATATACAGGATACCGAAACGAAGTGAGGCTCACTAAGTCAGCTGAGGAGAGGGTGTACTGCTGCCACTGATCAACACCACCTGCTATGGAACCACCTGCATCCATTAAAGATGAAGCGCCCCTGGCAAAAGGGATGTTAGTACATATGGAATAGTACTAGTATGTACAACTAAACACCCTCTCATTAGAACGAATAACAGTAAATAGAGAAGGAAACATGAAATCATTAAGAGATTCAACAGCATCAAGGTGTCAAGTTAGGGGAAATGTAAATTTCAAGTAAGTTTCAATTTTTTTAAGTTGGGAGATCTTTAGCACCGATACACACCGTGTTTTTGGCACGGATTCCGATCTCAGCCCAATCGGCTAAGCCGTCTCACCCCGAGACATCCACTCACAATACCATCATGTGTGCGATATGGCATCGGATCTCAGCCCGACCGGCTAAGCCGTCTCACCCCAATGCTGTGTGGGTTGACATCACATCATATCTCGCTAGCAATAATCTCATCCCATTCAAGGGGAAACATCTCAACACATCATTCCCATCCTATATAAGGGGAAACAATCTCATCACATTAACACGGGGATTTACCCCTCAATCACTCTTACACTAGTACATGTAGTTTTGGGGTTAGATTATTTTGACCTACCCTTCCTCGGTGGCTAATCGATACTCCCAAAGCATTTATTAGTAAAAGGATTCAAAACTCATTTCAACATCTTATTCTCGCCTCTTTGTTTCATTGGCACAATGCCCCAAATGTAATATCATTATTGGCATGTTGGCCGTATTTCATATTCTATACTTACTGATTCACTTTCAAACATCATCATGGATCGTCAACAATAAACATTTCTATTCAAGACTTTAAGTACACATTTGAGAGATTTAGGGTCTTAGGCACATGTGATTTCTTACACAATTCGACATGATAGCTTTTATTAGAATCACGTTTTCAAGTCATAACATATTAACACACAACCCATACTTAAATCACCTTCTCAAATAGTAACTCAACATAACAAGAACTTTTGGAATACATATCGAACGCATATATCTTTTGACACAAGGCTTATTCGGAATAATCAATTTATAATGAGCAACACGAGACTTATAAGGCCATTGTGGGGTTCAATTCTAAAAGAGGAGTTTAGCCAACATACCTCGCTTTAAGGTTTCCTTAATTCACTATACAGTTCCGGAAGTCCTAGCAACTTTGATCTATTTAGAGATATAGCAAGTGTAATACCCCGGAAAATTTTGAAGTATTTAAATGTACAGCCCCGTAAAATTTCGCAAATCATTTCAAGGTTTCGTGGTGCTGGAGTGGTATACGTGTTTAAGGATTTTAGAAATTCTTCGCGACAAGCTTGGGAGCCGCGGCTCAGATTCTTTGGGTTGAACAATGCACCGGAAAGTAAAGGAAATTTTTTGGCGGAAAAGCGCGTTCATGCGTCCATTATGCGACCGCATAATCACTCTGTGGGCCGCATAATGGCCGCAGAAGTGAGGCAGGAGAGGGTTAGTCTGGGAGCAATTATGTGGTCGACTATGCGACCGCATAACTGTTCTACGGTGCATTATGTGATCGCATAATAGTTATACGGACCGCATAGTGACCGCAGACACAGACAAATGTTTTGGTCATTTTGGACACCAATTATGCGACCGATATGCGGTCCGCAGAACCTGTTACGGAGCTCCATTTTTTGGTTTTTAAAACCCGACCCTACTTCGTTAAATACACGCTTTGGGCTATTTTTGACCAAAAATCTGATGTTATAGAGAGAAGGGAAATTTTTTTAGAAAGAGAGGAAACCCTAGGCTAGTTATTCATCAAGTCTTGCTCAAATCTTGGAATATTAACAAAGAAAACCCACAAGTTCTTCATCTAAGAGGTAAGGTTCCATACCCTAGTTTTCAATTTCGAATTTGGGTAGAAGATGGTTGATTAGGAGTATGATTCTTGGGTATAAGAGTATTATCTATACTTGCATGTACCAATAAAATTTGTGGGAAGATTGTTGAACTTAAATAAGTAAGGATTGGGTTGTGTAGTGAAGGAAATCTTGTAGAAGAACCTTGTGGTTAAATTTGCATACCTAGTGTTTGATAAAATGCTCAAATGATCTGAGACCATGAATATCTTCCTAATTATGGTTCAATTTTGTTATGTCTCAAAATAGATTGGGATTACTAGAATTTCCGGAATGTTGTAGTAATTTTAGGAAAGCTCAATTGAGATATGTTGGCTAAACTTTCTCTCTTGGAATCGAACTCTATAATGTTCCCCTGAGTTTCAAAGTATGGGTTGCGTATTAAAATGTTGTGGCTTTGAATCGTATTTCAAATGAAAGCTAGTATGCCAAATTGTGTGAGAAAATCTCAATATTCTTAACACTCTTAATTGCTCATATGTGTACCTAAAGTCTTGATTGGAAATGTATTATTGTTGATAACCTATAAAGATGGTTGGGAGTGAAATCAGTGAATTGGGGATATAAAGTATGGCCAACATGCCAATAGTGAAAGTTATACTTGTGGCCAATGGTGCAAAGGAAATTAAATAATGTGAGAAAGATTATGAAATGAGCTTTGACTCAACTATTCCAAAATTACTTCGATAATATAATTGGCTAAAAGCTTATGAACTCAAGTGATGCCCATATGTGGCTGTTTTAGCTAATGTTATGCTTTGTAAGTATTTTTCAATGTGTTTTGCGTTCTTATATATTCGTGAGTGGAAATTGTGTATGATTTTAACTTGTGCTTTGATTGCCAATCATTTTACTCCATTTATTGGAAAGAAATCTATTGTGTTTAAAGCCTTCATTACTAATGAACTTAAAGTTGTGATTTTCGGAATATTCTACTTGTTGATAATTATGATGATGATCTATGAAAAGGAAGAAATGAAAGTGTAGAATATCAAATACGGCCATTGCACCATGAATAAAGAATCATATGTATGGCCAAGAGAACCAATGAAATAATAATGTTGTAAGTGGTTGAAAGTACGGATTAAGTGATATGTGGTGTGAAAGGTTATGAGATGTACGTATTTGTACTTTTGTTTCCAATGTGTTATGAAACCCTATGGACAGTCTATGAAACGCATAGGTATATTATGTTATGAAATCCTGTGGACGGTTTATGAAACGCATAGGTATATTGTGTTATGAAATCCTGTGGACGGTCTGTGAAACGCATAGGTATATTGTGTTATGAAAATTCTGTGGACGGTCTATGAAACGCATAGGTGCATTGTGTATGAAATCCTATGGACGATTTATGAAATGCATAGGTATATTGTGTTATGAAATCCTGTGGACGGTCTATGAAACGCATAGGTATATTGTGTTATGAAATCCTGTGGACGGTCTATAAACGCATAGGTATATTGTGTTATGAAATCATGTGGATGGCCTATGAAACACATAGGTATATTATGATAGGAAATCCTGTGGACGGTCTATGAAACGCATAGGTATATTGTGTTATGAAATCTTGTGGACGGTCTATGAAACGCATAGGTGCATTGTGTATGAGAAGTATAGGTATACGGTATGAATAAACACTATGGACGGTCTATGAAATGCATAAGTGTATAATATGATATGTGAATAGTACGGACGTTCTATGAAACACATAAGTGTATATTATGATATGTGAACACTAAGGACGGTCTAGTGAGACACATTATTAATGCAGACAATAGGTGCCTCTTTCGTTGTCCTTGTTTGTACAGGTTATTTCAATTACATTTTTTTATGTGTTCCACGTATAGATCATATGGTCATTCTATTTTGAAAGAGGATTTCTAGCTATACATACTAGTGCTATTCGACAGTACTAACGTCCCTTTTACCGTGGGCACTGCATCTTTAATGGATGCAGGTGGTTCTACAGCAGGTGGCATTAATTAGTGATAGCAGTACACTCTTTTCAGCTGATTTGATGAGCCCCACTTCATTTCGAGGTCATGTATCTTTTGTTTCTCATGTACTTTGTGGTTGAGGTATAGCCGGGGCCTTTTTTCTGGCATTTTTATATTACTCTTCAGTTGTACTTAGAGGCTCCGTAGACAGGTTGTGGGTGGTATTTGATGTTGGGAATTGGATTAGAACCGTTGGTATTTGGCAACATGTTTTTCATTAAATCTATAAACTCGTACTATTTTGGAAATATTGAATGATGTTGTTAATGGGAATGAAATGGAAGCGGTTAATGAAATCTTTTTAGTATTTAATTAACGGAGTACATCTCCTCTTTATTCAGGGATGAATTTGGGTAGAATGAAAACTAACAGGCTTGCTCAGTCGGGTTTACTCGGTTGAGCACCGGTCGCGCTCCTCGGTTTTGGGGTGTGACAGCAAGATTGAACACAAATTAGGAAGGAGTTCATAGTTCCAGCTCTTTTGAGCATTTTATCAAACACTAGGTGGGTATTATAATTTCAAGGTCCTCCTATGGTGGATTCCTGCACCCCATAACCCAAGGTCTACACATTTGAGCTCAACTACCTTCCCACAACTCATGATTCTATATGCTTGCATAGATACACTCTCACACCCAAGAATCACACCCCTTATTAACCATCTTCTACCCCAAATTCGAAATTGAGACTAGGACATGGAACCTTTCCACTTGGATGAAGAACTTGTGAGTTTCTCCTTGTGAATTCTCCAACTTTGAGCAAACATTGATGGACAGTAATCTTAGGAACTTTCCTTCTCACTTTATGGCACTCCCTCTCTCTAAAAATATCAGGTTTTTACCTTACAAATGGTCTTCAACGATTATATATCGAAATAGGGTCGAGTTAAAAAAAATTAGAAAAATGAAGCCCCGATGCAGATCTGCGGTCGCATATGTGACCGCATAATGCTTCTGCGGCCTGCAGAATGGACTGCATAATGGCCCTCCGAAACTCGGCATTTCTGCTTCACTCTACGACAGGTCTGCATTTCGTAAACCAATTCTACGGTCGCATAATGCGCCGCAGAACTTTCCTCTAAAATATTTTTATGTTGGATATGCGATGGATTGTGCAGCCCGTAAAATGATTATGTGGCCGCATAATGGTCCTAAAATTAGCTCAAGTTTCTGTTTCATTCTGCGACAGATCTACAATCACAGAATGGACCGCAAAAAATGCCCTGCACTAACAAAAAGTTTCTTTAACTCCCCAACGCACTGTTCAACACAAAAAGTTTGTACCGCGGTGAGCTAAGCTAGCTGCGAAGAATCTCTACAATCATCAACGCATAAGTCTACCTCGGCACCACGAAACCCCAGGGTTTAGGTAAAATTTGATGGGGCCTTACATTATAACATTCCCAACTCGATGTTTTGATGAAACTTATTTTCTTCGATTTGTTTAGCTTCTAAACCTTCTAACCTTCTTGGTACTTGCAGTTCATGATCTTAAATATTTGTAACACTAAGGTAACATGATTAAATTACTTTATGTACTTTCAAATATGATCTCATTTTCGAGCTTACATCAATTGACTTACGATGTACCTTTACGTACGAAAACATGGGGTGTAACATCATTCCCCCCTTTGGAAAATTCATCCTCTAATCTTGACTGATGCACTTATTAGTCTTATAACCTACAGCTCTTTTGAATACTTTAATATTGTCCTTTCCATCTAGGCAACTGTTCTATGAATAAATCCAAAGGCCAGGGCATTCCCCCCCCTTTAGGCCTCTTTCTCACACTATGACCTGTGGTCGGAATTCTTCCAATCTCGCAATTGTTGCTACCTTTTGTCATGCAGCATGTACGACTCTGTCCTTGTAAGCACGCCCATGCAACTCTTCTCTCCTTTTTCCTCTGGCTTTTATCCAATATCTAGGCCTCACTTTATGAACAAATACAGAACTATGACAAGTTGTCCCGCTGGGCATCTATTGGTGTATTGAAGTTCTTCGCTTGGTACTTTGTCGAACTTACAACTATTGCTATATTTTGTTTCATAGCCTCGATTATCTATCCTTGTGGCATTACTGCATCTAGATAGGTCATACTATACCATATTATTTACTTCAGTTTATTATTACTGAGGTCTGTTACCCAACTCCAGGTTACTCTCTCCCTGTTTATCCTATATGTATAAATCTAAGTCTTTTAATGCTTCAGCATTCTGTTCACCTTAAGAGTGACAGCCTAATCTTATCTCATACTTGGGAAATTTTATCCATATATTATTGATTCACCTTAATTTTGATCTATAATCTACATTTGATAACTTGAAATCTCTTACGTAATACCTTATCACTAGGGCTCACGTATCATCGGGGAACATCTGAAGTTATTCACCTAATCCACCTAGGGACAATACTATACTTTAATAACCATGTTTCATAGCATCTCAATATGATTCATCTTATGGGGGGTATTCTTATCCCGTGCAATTCATGAAGTCCCTTTTCTTTTAATCATGACTCAATCGAAGGCCTAAATGTCATCCTCTTATCATTTATCACAATTACACTCTTATTCTACTACCAAGGCAGCATTCCATCTCTTCTAAATGCTCCTAGTCTTAAACTCCTCTGAGTTCATTCAGGCTATACTGAGCTTTCTATAATTTACAGAAACCATTAGCTCTATTGATTTGATGGGCTTAATCCCGAGGCCTTACTTATTCTCGTCACCTTCTCACTCACATTTTTCTTATCCTTACTCTTATCTGCCTAAAACCTTGTCACTCTATTATACTTTCGCTTGCAACCTACACATGTCTATTTAAATTACTCGCAACCTTCCTTTAACTTGCTAGCACCCTAGATTTTCTTATGTTATTCTATAACCTCAAGCGAGACATCACGTCACCTCTAACTCTACTTTACTCTCATAACTAGACCTCTCGGTACCTGGAAACTATAGGTTGGAAGATATGCTACTGACAACACCACTATAATTTTTGGATACTGAATCATGGTGCTTCTATCCCTCTATCTGATGTCTAGACTATCCACAACCTTATGTACTTGAGTATCTTGTACCTTCTTCAACTTTACCTTACAAATCCTTAAATCTCGGATTGTATCTTCTATCGCTCTTGCTTTAGCTTCTATCTCTATCAGCGCTCTACTTTTGTTTCCTTTTCTCAAGTGCTAAGGCGAATGCCTGAATACGTGCAATGTCCACACCCGCTACATAGATACGGCCATACACTCATTTACTAAGTGAGGACCAAGTCCCGCTACATACTTGTGTACCTTGTCCTCCATGTCTGATACAACTGCAGGAGCAAACCTCGCCAAAGAATTAAAGTAGAGGTTGTATTCTACAACACTCATACCCCCATGTCTCAATGTCAAGAGCTGATTCAATCGTTCTCTACCTATATCTGTAGGTAAGTAATGGCGGAGGAATGCCTCTGTGAACTCTCGCCATGTAGTTGGAGCAACATTTGCTCCCCTAGACATCTCACAAGTGGTATACCAACCTGCTGATATGTCCTGTAATCTATGTGATGCCAATTCAACTGACTCTCTATCTATGGTATGTATAACTCTGAGGGCTCTGGCTGCTTTGTCTAGAAAATGCTGGGGATCCTCTGCTATATTATATCCTGTGAAAACTGGAGGCTCTAATCTGAGAAAATGACGAATCCTAGAACCTATATCGTCTCCCTAAGGACTTGTATGCTGCCGTCTGGCCTGAGTAGCTGCAATGCTAGTCAACAATCCAACAGCCTCCCTCATGTCATCGTGTTGAGGTGCTAGAGGTGCGGTAGATGGAGCACCCCTAAACTTTCCCTGAACAGACAGAGTCTGTGAAGCTCCGGATGGAACCTCATGTATGGACTCCTCTGGCTTATCTAACTCAGGGGGTACTCTGCTAGTACCCTGGACAGCAATAGATTTCCCCTTATAGGTAGCTGTGAGTCTCTTCAGTGGCATCAATACATATAAAACGTTTCTTTAGAAGGCTGAATTCTTATAACATAACTCTATCACACGATCTATAGAAGAAGGAAGGACAACCATCCTATAATGCCATGTAGCCTCCTATTTATAAGTGTGGCGGCAACACACACATAAACAAGACTCTACTAGACATGACATGTAGACACCCTAGGACTGATCTGCTCTAATACCATATTTGTCACGACCCATCCTAGGGCCGCGACGGATAACCGACACTAAGTGTCGATCATCACTAAACTTGCTGATAATCTACTAATCATGAATATAAATGGATAAACTCAACATGTGTAAGTGTAACTGATAAGAACTGTACAATTTGGAAAGCTGAAAAGGCTAACACAAGCTGACATATAAAAACATACTAACTGCACATATGCATATCTACAAGCCTCTAGGAGTGCTGAACTGAAAGAGTATTGGACGGAACAGGGCCCTAGTATACCCAAACTAGCTAACTATACACATACCAAAATACAAATAACTCCGAGAGTAAATGGAGTGACTCCAACTACTGATGGATGGCCTACTGATGTGGCTCAAATGCTGATCTATCTGTACCAGCGCGGCATGAAACATAACACCCCGGAAGGGACGTGAGTACGATATGTACAAAGTATGTAGGGTGGAAAGCATATGTAAAGCATACTAAAGTATGATTGTAAGATGGAAATCTGAATATAAGCTGAAAGATAAATAAGAGTCTGATTTGTGTCAAAATGATCCTTAGAGACGAAGGCTACAACTTTATATATCAAGATAATCCTCAATTGACCTTGTGGGTTCCAAAGGGAGCTGCTTGCGTCGTATCGCAAAAATGCAAATTTCTCTCCACTCTGATGTCGTATGGATAGACGGTTTAATGCGTTCGAAACTAGACTCGTAGATCTTTAATTTTATGGGTGGATCACCCTATAATTTTAATTTAATTGAGAGAAAAGCTCTATAACATTAGACCTAAAATTGAAATAAAATTATGAACGTAACTTGCGATAACTTTTGTCGACTTTTGTTTCCTAACTTGTTTAACTTCAAAACATAACACACAAATATAAAATGACTAACATACCTCATAATATCACCGCCTTATCATGTAATCACCCCAATATCACCCCAAAAGTATGGGTTATAACATTCCCAACTCGATGTTTCGATGAAACTTATTTTCTTTGATTCGTTTAACTTCTAAACCTTCCAACCCTCTTGGTACTTGCAGTTCATGGTCTTAAATATTTGTAACCTTTAAGGTAACATGATTAAATTACTTTATTTACTTTCAAATATGATCTCATTTTTGAGCTTACATCAATTGACTTACGATGTACATTTTCGTATGAAAACATGGGATGTAATAGTTTTGGTGGTCCCTCTGGGTCCGGATGGTGATTTTGAACTTGGGTGTATGCCTGAATTTGCATTTGGATGTTTTTAGAAGGTTTCGGCACGATTTGGCAAAAGTTGAAAATTTGAAGGTTTGGAATATTCGTAAGTTTAATGAGAGTTGACTTTGATGATATCAGGCTCAAATTGGTGTTCCAGAAGTTGGAATAGGTTCTTTATGTCAATGAGAACTTGTGTGCAAAATTTGAGGTCATTCCGGGTTGATTTGATATGATTCAACATGAGTTTTGGAAGTTGAAAGTTCATTAAGTTTGATTCGAGGTGCGATTCATGATTTTGATGTTGTTATGCATTAGTTGAGGCCTCGAGTAGGTCTGTGTTATGTTATGGGACTTGTTGGTATGTTCGAATGAGGTCCCGAGGGGCTTGGGTGAGTTACACACGTGGTTCAGATTAGTTTCATCTCGTGTTACATTGTTGAAGAAGGCCTGGTGCTGGTGTTTCTGCATCTGTGAAAGTTTGGATGCAAATGCGGACAGAATATTGCAAAAGCAAAGGTGGCCTGTAGTTGAGAAAATGCAGGTGCGGGGAGCTAGGCCGCATCTGCGAAAGCGCATAAATGGTGAATTGGGGTGTATAAGCGAGCATTGACGTAGGAGCGGATAATGGCTCGCACCTGTGATGTCGCAGAAGCGGAAATATTTCCGCATGTGCGAGAGGTTAGATTTTAGTGATTTTCTACAAAAGTAGAGTTTCGTCGCAAAAGTGACGCCACAGAAGCGGCAGGTGGTCCGCGAAAGCAAAATATTTGGGCAGAAGCTTATAAATTCAAGGGTTTGTTCATTTTATCACATTTTGTGTTGGGAAGTTCGGATTTGGGCGATTTTGGAGGCGATTTTCACCATACGGATTGGGGTAAGTGTTTTCTACTCAGTTTTGATTGTATTTCATGAATCTATCTTCGATTATGGGATTTGGATTAAGAATTTTCAAGAGAAATTGGGGGTTATCGAAATTCGGAGTCGGATTTGAGTGAAATTAGTATGGTTGGACTCGTAATGCAATGGGTTATCGGATTTTGTGAGTTTTATCGGGTTCTGAGGTAGGGGCTTGGGTTTGGCGTTTTGGTTGACTTTGAGTAAATGAGTAAAGATTCGACCTTTATCATTTGGGATTATTTCCTTATGCATTATTTGATGTGTTTGAGTTGCTTTTGGCTAGTTTTGACCGTTCAGAGGTTAATACACACAGGGTGGCATTTTTAAAGTGTTGTTTGGTTTGCTCGGTATGGGATTTGGCTTGTTCGAGGTAAGTAACATTTCTAAACTTAGAATTGAGGTTAATTATCCCTGGGAACCATGTTATTTGTGATGTGTTGAGGTGACACACATGTTAGGTGATGGGCGTGTGGGCGAGCACCGGGATAATCATGAATCAAGTTGACTATTAGACTAAGACTGGACTGTTTTGCAGTTATATTTTGTTCTATACGTGTAATTCCTACTTGTTAGAATAATTGAGCTGTGATTCATGTTAAAAATCATGTTTAGGCTATGTGCTTATTCGATTGAGACCTACTGAGGCTATTTATGTTGTTTTGATTTATCTAATTTAACTGTAACTATACACTCAGTCATGGTTCTTCCTTTGCATATCATTTCTCAGTCTTTGTTCATCATTCATTGTTACATCGCATAATATCATTGTATTTCCATATGTGGAGTTGTTGGGCAGTGGTATGAGATTGTGAGCCATTGAGACTTGAGAAGTTGATGACTGAGGTAGGCCTTAGAGCTCTGCTGAGAGTTTTATTGTGGATAGGGCTGCACGCCGCCACTTCAGAGTCTAACGTACCAGCATTGGGCGCATGCACGATGATATATACACATGCTTTGGTGAGGGGCTTATGAGCCAAGCACCCGTACGGTGTTGAGTGATTGTGTGTGTGTAATGAAGTGGGCAATTGAGACAGACATCTTGAGTATGTTGAGAGTGAGAGTACCTAAGGATAGGGGTGGCAAACGGGCGGGTCGGTTCGGATATGAGCGGGTCGAAAATGGGTAATTCAGTAAATGGATAAATTATCCGACCCGGCCCATATTTATTACGGATAAAAAATGGGTTACCCAACGGATAATATGGATATCCATATTATCTATGGCTTCTTCAATATGATCACTTTTAGGAGAATTCCTAGTCTCCTAAACTTGAGGAACATCCAATTTGAAGTATTATAAATGTAAAAGTTAAATCCATTGGTTATCCATTTTCTAAATGGATAATATGGGTGGATAACTATTTTTTATCCATTTTGCCACCTCTACCTGGGGATATCACCGTGAAATCATTCATATGAAATACATACTTGGCATGTAGGCATAGAGATGCATTGTTCTCATGCTAGACGATAATGTGACACTCATGATTTGGCATGCATATTTGACATGTAAGCATCGAGATGTATGCTCCTCATGCTAGGCGGTATATGATAATTAATGACTTGACATGCATATTGACATGTAGGCATAGTGATGTACTTTCCTCATGCTAATTGATAAACGAAAAGTCTTATCTGATGTTGTAAATTGGAAAACACAGTTCTTTTGATAAACACATGTTTAATTGATTTCTTTGGTAAGACTTAGACTTGGACTATTATACTTGAAAGGCATGTTTACTTCTCCGTATCTATGAATGAGCTGATCATTTCATCCCTTGAGTTATATACTTTTACTATCTTCACTATACTGTTATGAATTGTTATTGGTTATTGGTGATGGGAAATCACCTTCTTCCAAGCTCATCACTGCTTTTAACCTAAGGTTAGGTTTGTTACTTATTGAGTACATGGAGTCGGTTGTACTCATACTACACTTCTACACCTTACGTGCAGATTTTGGAGCTAATGTTATTGTGTACGGTGGGAGCTGGCATTAAAGATGTACCTGTGGTCCAGTTATTGGTGCCTCTTGTTCTTGGTAGCTTTAGATTTGTAAATTTGTTTATGTATATTTTGAACAGATGATGTATTTATTTCGTACCAGCTTTGTAAATTCTAAGTCTTAGAAGCTCGTGATTTGTACTACCAATCCTTGGGATTTTGTATAGAAAGCTCAGTTATTTTATTTATTGATTCTTATTATTCTATTCGAGTTGTGTTGTCTATCATTTGGCTAACCTAGCGGGTTGGGTTAGGTGCCATCAAAACTAGTTTGATTTTGGGTCATGACAAGTTGATATCAAAGATCTAGGTTCATAGGTTCTACGAGTAATGAGCAAATATCTAGTAGAATCTTGCGGATCGGTATGATGACGTCCATACCTATCTTCGAGAGGCTACAAGGCATCTAGGATAAATTTTCCATCTTTCTTTCCTTATCGTGCAACATTGATTCAGCTTAAAGTGTATCTCTTTGAATTCCTTCCACTCACCCGTATGATATGTAAGCACCCGGTATCAGATGTGCATCGATGACTTGTGATTCCTTGGATGAGGTGTGAGATGTGTTTTCTATGTTATGAAGATAGGCCAATCAGGATGACTTGAGGCTAGGTTTTAACCGTATCTTGGGCTCGGTGGTTTCAGTTATGTGAGTATGTGTTGTTAGACTTATATGTCTGGTAGTGTCCCTAGGAGTGGGATTTATGGCTCGGTGAGTGGTTGGATGGCTATATAATATGTATGATGTGGCTGCAGGATGTGTTGAGATGGCTTGGATGTGACGAGAAGAGTTTGCTTCGGATGTGAAAAGGACTATTGAGTGCTTGATTTCTATCTTGAGGTGTCGTAAAATCTCGAGTTATGAGCGTGTTAAGGGATCTTTCATGTTTTTCATTTGTGGGATGAAGTAGATTCTAATGTCTAGTTGACGAGTTCAGACTCGGGAAGATTTAGTGATCGTATAGTGGTTGTGGCCATGAAAGGGCATAGAGAGGTGCTAGTTTAAGGCTAAGCTTGTGAGCCATATCCTGCGGGATGTTCCGAGGTTATGTGATTCTTATGATGATTTTGTGGAGAGTTTCTTCCTACTGGTGGATTACAGGTATTGTAATTTGAGTTGAAGCGCTTGGGAAAATTGGTTTGACTGCCACAAGGATGGATGTAAGCTTAGTAGATGATTTGAGGTATTTTATGATTTGTGTTACATGCGCTTATGAAGGATTTAAATGAATTTCAGTATGGGATTATGGCAGTAAAAGATTATAGGTAATGTGAGTTATCGGATGTTTTGTTCTATGACTTTGAGCCAAGTGGGGGAGTCGGTTATCGATGATCAGGTTGTATGGTTATGTGTTGTATTGGTTTCGTTCTGATGCATACTTGTGGATCTGTTATGACTTGAAGAGCTTGATTTTGGGGATGATTCAAGAAAGAAAATTTCTCGATGCATGATGTATTATACTTTTGAACATAATGGAAACCTTGGAATGATTTGGGACACCAATTGTGGCGAATGTAAGGTACTAAGAAAAAGGGACTCGCTCGGTTGCTTAGAGATATGGGTTACTTCTTTGGATGTAGGTGTGCTAAAGGATCACGGGTGGTTTGTCTCTTTTGAGCAGTGCAAGTGAGATTGGAGTAGAATAGATGACTTTCGTGAAGGTTCTAATGGGTTCAAGATTAATATGTGGTAATTGTGAAATTTTCGGATTTGTATATGGCTAAGATCTGAGATTTACATTGGATGGTGCCGGGACTTGCGGTATTTCTGTATCACTATGTATTCTACATTTCAGCATTTAGGAGGTTAAAGAAACATCGTTAGATTCACATAAGGTCTCTTCGCTGTTGGCATCTCGGTTGCGATATTTTGGGCACCTAAGAGGGCATACAATGGCTCATGGGCTTTAGGATGATGTGTTTTCATGCTAGGATCTCCGATGGTGAGCTTTGGGGAAGGATTGTGGTGTGCTGGCAAAAAGAAGTGTAACTTGAAGGCAATTCGGATGGAACTCAAAAAAATAGGTCAGTTTGGTAGTATGTTGAATCAGTATGGTAATGGATATGATCGGTTCTTTTGGTTCTTATTATATGGTGAGGCTTTACCGGTATTTTGAGGCAATACTCTTGGGCTTGGCGACCTGCCTGACTTGGTTGGTTTAGAGGGATTCAGTTTTGATGGCTCGGTTATGTGCAAATGGGATTCGTAGAGTCCTCGATGATTTCTACCACGGCTTGGGATGGATATTTTCTATAGGCATGGGGAGTTTGTTATGCGTTGTGATTTTCTCCTAAATAGGATCGGGTGGAAGGTTTCTAGGAAATTGAGTATGTAATCTTCTTATGACTCATGGTTGATAATGGGGTTCTCATATTTTCATATGCTGTCATGATAGATGCGGTGCGTCTTGTGAGATTAGGATTTGCATAACAAGGTCGTGGTTCAGTTTTGAAGGGAAGGTCATGAATTTAGGAAGCATAGACGGTCTCAAATTTTTAGATGAATGCTATTAATACTTGGTATTACCTTAGAAGAGTGTGCATTTCGGAAGACGCACCGTGTTCTGACTTCGGATGCTTTATTGGTACTGCGGTACTTGCCTGGTTGATCGACGGCTGATATTCAGATTTTGCTATATGTCGCAGGAAAATTATAGAAGTATTTCTTATGGGATAATTGTGTATGAGAGATGTGTTAATCACTCAAGTGGTGTAGTTGGGATCGGCTATGGTGATTCATGTGTTCTATAGATTTAGAGATTGAGAGTTCTCAGAAGCAAATTGTTTCGTGGTTGCGGACTGTGAAGATGTGGCTAAAGTTAGCCAGATGGTAGTATGTGTCATGGATAGGTCATTGTGGATTTTTTGAGGGTTATTTCCATTTGGGGATAACCGAAGTTGATTTAGGGGCTCATTGGTAGGCCTAATGAGGATGTGTATTCTACACCAGGTCATATTTGTTGACTCTGCACTGCTATTTTTGAGGGAGGTACCATTTGGTTAGAATTGATCTTATTCGTATCTAATATGTTCTATGTGTTACTCTTCTATGATACGATGGGTTGTGAGACTGTCGATTGTTCGCACACATGATGTGTTCATGTTTGGGCCTTGCGGCAAAATTCGAGCGAGATGGTTACTGAGGTACTGAATGGTTGATTGCACCTTGGTTATGGTCTTTCCTATTGGTGGTATATTGTGCTATCTGTTTCTCATGGTTATGGTCATGCACTTCGTGTGGTTGTTTTGACTTGCGTATGGTTGTTGATGTTGAGCATTGTGGCTTGAGGTATTTTATATGCACCGGTGTTTGGATGGGGTCACGATTTGTAACGGAGTTATGTTGAGATACGATCTTTTGTGTTAGATTCATGTGTACGGGTTCTACTCTGTGTGATGGGTTCATAGCATTGTGTTGTGGTGGTACCTGTTGAGCCTGCGAAACGGATCTCTCATTTGATTCACTTTCCACTTTTGGGTGCAATTGAGTTGTTACTTATCGGTGCACGGATTGCACAGTCAGTGGCTTAGGTAGTATTGGTATGACATGTCAGTAGAATAGCTGTGTTTGATGAGATGAGGTCATTGGACTTAGAAAGGGTGCTATCGGATTTAATTACAGTATGTTTGGAAGAATAATAACGGAAGTCAGCTTAGAATTTGGCTTTTGTTCTTGTCGTACGAGAGAGAGCTCCATGACTTGCAATTTACATGTTAAGAATCTACCCAAAATCTGCATATTAAACTCACATTACGTAGGAATTACTTACCTCATAAGGATAGACAAAAACCCCTCTCCAAGAGCTCCAAAGTCGACCTCTCTAAGTGAAAAATGGGGGAAAATAGCCTAAGTCCGCATTAAATGAACCTCACTACCTCCAGCGATTCCGCACCTGCGGCAGCTTCGCCGCTTCTGTGGGCAGTTGTCCGCTTCTGCGGAACACGCACAACCCAGCACTGGGCGCACCTGTAGAAAAACACCGCACCTGTGATCCTGCTTCTGCAGCTCGCCTCGCGTACCTGCGACCTTGCCATGCTGCCTCCCTCCGCGCCTACGATTCCCTCATCGCAAAAGAAGGTCCTCTTCTGCGGAAGAAGCTCCGCTCCTGCGGACACTGGCCATTCCACTCCTAGTCGCTCATGCGCTCGTTGGCTCCCACCTACGAGCTCGTACCTGCGGCTAGCTCCTCGCAGGTGCGAATGCACCAGAACTGTTGTTGCTTCAGCCATGGTTCCAAGTTCAACCATGTTCCGCACATCATCCGAATAGCACCCGAGGCCCCCGGGGCCTCGTCCAAATATACCAAAAAGTTTGAAATCATAAAACAGACTGGCTCAAATCCTTGGAACACGTAAAACAACATCAAAACTAAGGATTACACCCCAAACCAAATCAAATCAACTTATGAACTTCAAGTTCTTCTAACTTACTCCGAACACGCCGAATCATACTTAAACTACCCAGAACGACACCAAATTTTGCGTACAAGTCACAAATCACCATACGGAACTATTCCCAGGCTCGCAATTCCAATCGGATCTC
Source organism: Nicotiana tomentosiformis (assembly GCF_000390325.3). Taxonomy (NCBI): domain Eukaryota; kingdom Viridiplantae; phylum Streptophyta; class Magnoliopsida; order Solanales; family Solanaceae; genus Nicotiana; species Nicotiana tomentosiformis. Next base: position 48,393,739 of record NC_090817.1, read on the forward strand.
GATAACACCAAAACCTACTTCAAACCAAATTTAAAGAACTTGAAAACCTTAAGTGTGCCTACTTTCAATATTAAGCGTCGGAACGCTCCCGGGTCATCTGAAACCCAATTCGAACACACGCCCAAGTCCAAAATCATCATACAAACCTATTCAGACCGTTAAATCCCGGTTCCGAGGTCGTTTGCTCAAAATGTTGACTTAAGTCAAACTTAACCATTTTAAGCCACTATTAAGGAACTAAGTGTTCCGATTTCAGCCTGAACCCTTCCAAACCCGAACTAACCATCCCCGCGGGTCATAAAATAGTAAAAGCACATATGAGGAGTCTTATTTAGGAAAACGGGGATCTAGAAAGCAAAACGACCGGTCGGGTAGTTGCACTTTTCAAAATATTATTTTGTATTATTATCCAATTTATAGAGTTCATACAAATATTTTTATAATTTTTAAAGCTTTAAATTTGATTTCTTGCATTTTTAATTGTTAAATATTTATTAGTTGTCCAAATTAATTATTTATACCCACATGTATATTGTATAATATTTTACTTCATTTTATATAATTATATTTATATTTTTATACTATTTATATATTATTTGCAATAGTAGCCTATACTCTACAAATAATTGCATTTACCCTATTATTTAGGTCATAATAGCATTTTTACATTATTATAATCCTAAGCTAATATTTTTAAGTGTTTAATTTTATAAATGATATTTTTATTATTTATGAGCCGTTTTAATAATTTGTTTTTTATTAATTTTAGGTGTTTCAAAATCTGGCCCAAATAAAGGCCAAATTTCGGACCAAAGAAGGTCCAAAATGCGAGGCCCAAACCGTACAACCTAGCTCCCTCCTATCCAGTCCATGACCCATTACACCCGACCTAGCCTATTTAAAATCCTAGTTGTCAATCTTAAATGATCAACGGATCACAACATTTCCTCCTTTCTCCTTATATCCTCTTAGCCCAAAACCCTAGTCCATTTTTCACCCCACAGCCACCCTCAAACGTTCCCTCCTCGTCTCTGAAAAAACCCTAGCCGACGTTCATACGCAGTTTTCTTAACATGTACTCATCTTACTCGCCCAGTTATGGTAATTTTTATTACCAATCTATCTATGACAAGCGTGAATTTTCTAAAATCAGGCGAACACAGTTATGACCTTAGGGATTTGAATGTGATTTTGGCTTTTTACATCGGAGAAGGAAGAATATCTTCTCGATTTGGCATGTCTCCGACGATTTATTTGTGATTGGGGTTCCTTGTGCGATTTGCCCTAAATCCGATTTGAAATCGGTCTGCATGAGTCTTCTCCCTTATTCTGTGTAATTGATTCTTTTCCTTATTTGTTTACATGTTATCGATTTCTATATAAACTCGTCCCCTCTTCCCTAGAGGCAGACCTAAGGAATTCGTACTCTCACACTCACATCTCGCATATATTCTGTGTTTTGTGCTCTCTTGGTTCGATTTGCTTTATTGTTGTCACGACCCCAATTTTTATCCGTAGGATGTCGTGATGGCACCTAGTATCTACGACTAGGTAAGCCTAACATGCATAGAGAAATAACAGAAATACTACTAAAACATCAAATAAAACCTTCAAACTATAATAATAACTCAACAATATAATAGCCAACATTCTACCCAAAACCTAGTGGAACGAAGTCATAAGCTCTACAAGATAGTACTACTAGTCTCGAACTACAATACTGTTTGAAACAAGAAAAAAACAGTGGAATGTCTAAAACAGAAGGGGACTCTGAAGTCTGTGGACGTGGAGCAGGTATACCTTAAAGTCTCCAAAAGCAGCAACTCAAATCAACTCTAGCGTCCAGCACGGGCAGACGTACCTGGATCTGCACAAAAAGATATGCAGAAGTGTAGTATGAATACACCACAACGGTACCCAGTAAGTATCAAGCCTAACCTCGGTAGAGTAGTGACGAGGCCAGGTCAAGACACCTACTAGGATATAATAAACAGAATGAAAATGTAAAAACATGAAGTAATGGTAGGCGGAGCAATAAGTAATATGAAGCAAGTTAATAACATAGACTAACGAAAGGATTGTAAGCATAGAGGTAACTTAAGGAAAGCAACCCCAAAGAACCACAATGTTCATATACGGACAATAACTGGTAGAACAAGGAAGAACAAAGCAACAAGAAGTGTTCCCACCAACAAGAAGTGTTCCCACGAGATAAACAACAAGAATCACAATGAGGCACCGCCTCGTGTACAATAAGAATCACAATTGAGGTACCTCCTCGTATATAACAAGAATCACAACCAAGGTACCGCCTCGTATTCACATTTCTCAATCTCAGTCACAATCTTTCCTTATACCGCCGCGTGAGCCTTACATTTAAATAGTTTTGAAAATAGATTTCCCGAAATAACTACATGCACTTTAGCCCACCTTATAACACTGTGTGGCTTCATGTAATTCCCTTACAAGCAACACGCACATAAGTCCCACCTTATGCCGCCGCATGCACATTAACCCCTAGCCTTATACCGACGCATGCGCATCAATATCACATCACAATAACAACTCGAACCACAGGTGCCCATATGTCAACACTTGCCAACAATCAACAATATCAATGTTTCCACAACAATATCCCATGGCTCCACCACAACGTGTACAAGAATATCAACAATAACAATTAATGTGAAATTTTCAACAAGAAATATATCTCAACAATTAACAACTTCGCCTCAATGTGATACAGCTTTCACAACTTCAACACCAATAACTCAACAATGAGATAGATAATGTGTAACCACGAAACTAAATAAAAAATAACTACAATGGAAGAGATAACATGACTTCAAATAAGAATAATAGCAATGAAAGATATAACTTGTAACAATGACTTCAAATAATAATAATCAAAAATGAAAGAGATGACATGTACAATGACTTCAAACAATGACAATCAACAATGAAAGAGACCACATGTAACAATAAAAGAGGCAACAAGTTCAACTAAAGCATAAGAGCAGATTATCAAGTAGGATGTAGAACAAGTGTTAACAAATTCATTTAAGGCATGCAAGGATAGACTAACACAAGTAAGAATAGATTGACCATGAGAATTTAGAACATGATATGATAATTCAATTAAAGCATGGAAAGAGTCTAAGTAACATAAACCGGCCAATTACCACACACAACCCATGTACCCACTCGTCACCTTGGGTACACAGATTTCACATAGCACAAATGACACATTCAATCCCAAATCCTAAGGGGTAGTTCCCCCACATAAAGTTAGGCAAGATGCTTACCGCAACTAGGCCAATTCAACCCTCGAAAATAGCTTTTTCCCTAAAATACGCCTCCACATGGCTCAAATATAACCAAAATCAACTTGATATCATCAAACAATGCAAGGGAAATCAATTACAATAATAAAGCTATGATCTTTACACTTTTCGTAAAAAGTCAACTCGGGACCCGCCTGGTCAAATCCCGGGTCCAATGGTAGATTCCGACTACCCATGACCCCACGAGTTCATATATGTGATTAGATTCAAAATCCGAGTCCAAATTGACTATCAAAACTAAAATTCTTATTTTTCAAAAACATGACAAAGTTTCACAAATTTTCACATTGATTCACATGATTTTGATGTTAAAATCTAAGAGACATTGACGGAATATAGTTGGAAATAGATTAGAATCACTTCCTTAAAGTTTGTAGATGAAACTCCCATCTCCAAATCGCTTCCTATGGAGTCTAGGAGTACTAAAATGAGAGAATATGAGATGAAATCCCGACTTCCAGCCCTTTTGATCAACAGTTAATGTTGGAATTGCAACATGGGTTCGCAATTATAAACCCACACATTTGCGAAGAAGTCATCGCAAATGCAGCCTCTGACCAGTCTACAAGGACTTCGCAATTGCGAGAAATGGGTTCGCAAACTGCGAACCCTGTCCCTTCGCAAAAGCGACAAATTAGTCACAAATGCAAGCTACCCAAAATCCTAAGTCACTTCACAATTGCGAGCCAGGTATCGCAATTGCGATACCTGAGGCCCCCCTGCTTAGCTCGCAATTGCGAACATAGTGTTTGCAAATACGATACCTGAAGCATCAGCACACCAGATTCTGCATTTCAGTCCAAAACACTCTGATACAAGTCTGAAACTCATCCGAGCCCGGGGGCTCCAAACCAAACATCCACACAAGTTTAAAAAAATCATAACGAACTTGCTCACGCGATCAAAACACAAAATAACAGCTAAAACTACAAATTGAACACTAAAACGCATGAATTTCAAAGTAAATTTTCAAGAACTTCTAGAATTGCAACTAGGCGTCCGAATCCTATTAAATCAACTCCAAATGATACCAAATTTTGCAGACAAGTTCTAAATAGCATAACGAACCTGTTCCAAGTCCCAAAATAAAATTCAAAGCTCGATAGCAAAAAGTCAACCTACAATCAAATTTTCAACTTCAAATTGCCAAATTTCGGCAAAACAACATAAATCAATCTACGGACTTCCGAATTCAACTCCGAGCATACGCCCAAGTCCAAAATCACAATACGAAGCTATCAGAGCCATCAAAATACTGTTCCGGGGTCATTTTCACAAAAGTCAAAGTTTGGTCAACATTTCTAATTTAAGCTTCTAAGTCAAGAACCGAAGGGTCCGAATCAATCCAAAAGCTTCCCAGAATGAAACTAACCAACCACGCACGTCATAAAATCATAAACTCACATGTGTGAAGCATCAAAAGGGGAAATGGGGCACAATTACACAAAATGACCGGTTGGGTCGTTACATTCTCCCCCTCTTAAAACAAACGCTCGTCCTCAAACATGCATAAGGACATACATGAAGTGGTGAATAGATAAGGATAACAACTCTGCATGCCATCCTCAGTCTCCCAGGTCGCCTCCTCGAATGGTTGACCCCTCCATTGAACCTTCACTGAAGCAATGTTCTTTGATCTCAACTTCCGGACCTGTCTGCCCAAGATAGCCACCGGCTCCTCAATATAAGTCAAATCCTTGTCCAATTGGACTGAGCTGAAGTATAAAACATTAGACGGGTCACTATAATACTTTCGGAGCATAGAAACATGGAACATTGGATGAACCGCAGATAAACTAGGTGACAATGCAAGCTTGTAGGCCACCTCAAAATCCTCTCAAGGATCTCAAAGGGTCCGATATACCTAGGGCTCAACTTGCCCTTCTTTCTGAACCTCATCACACCCTTCATGGGTGAAACTCGGAGCAAAACTCGCTCTCCAACCATGAAAGTAACATCACGAACCTTTCGATTCGCATAACTCTTCTATCTAGATTGGGCTATACAAAGCCGATCTGGGATCAACTTGACCTTCTTCAAGGCATATCGAACCAAATCTGTGCCTAATAGCTTAGCCTCCCCCAGCTCAAACCAACCAACTGGAGAACGACATCGTCTCCCATATAGGGCCTCATAAGGAACCATCTAAATACTCGATCGATAGTTGTTGCTGTAGGCAAACTCCGCAAGCGGCAAGAACTGCTCCCAAGAACCACCGAAATCCATAACATAAGCACGAAGCATATCCTGTAATATCTGAACGGTGCGCTCAGACTATCTATCCGTTTGGGGGTGAAATACTTTACTCTACTCAACCTGTATGCCTAACTCATGTTGTACAACTCTCCAGAAATCCGATGTGAACTGCGTACCCCGGTCAGAGATGATGGATACCAACACGCCATGAAGGCAGATAATCTTGCGAATATAGATCTAAGCCGGTTGCTATGGGGAATAGGTAGTCACTACCGAAATGAAATGAGCCGACTAGGTCAACATGTCCACAATTACCCATACTGCATCGAATTTCTTCTGAGTCCATGGGAACCCAACAACAAAGTCCATGGTGACACGCTCCTATTTCGACTCGGGAATCTCAAGTCACTGAAGCAAACCGCTCGGCCTCTGATGCTCATACTTCACCTGCTGACAATTTAGGCACCGAGCTACATACTCCACTATGTCCTTCTTCATTCTCCTCCACTAATAGTGTTGCCTTAAATCCTGATACATCTTAGCGGCACCCGGATGATTGGAGTACCGCGAACTTTGGAACTCTTGCAGAATCAACTCACGCAACTAATCCATATTGGGCACACATAGCCGGCCCTGCATCCGCAACACACAGTCATCACCAATAGAAACCTCCTTAGCATCTTCATGTTGTACCATATCCTTAAGGACAAGAAAATGTGGGTTGTCATACTGACACTCTCTGATGCGATCATATAGAGAAGAGCGAGAAACCACACAAGCAAGAACTCGACTGGGCTCCGAAACATCCAATCTAACAAACTAGTTGGCCAAGGCTTGAACATCCAATGCTAATGGCCTCTCTGTTGCTGGTAGATATGCCAAACTACCCAAACTCTCCGCCTTTCGACTCAAGGCATCGACCACCACATTGACCTTTCTGGGATGATATAGAATGGTGATATCATAGTCTTTAAGCAACTCTAACCATCTCCATTGCTGCAAGTTAAGATCTTTATGTTTGAGATGTTGTAGACTCCGGTGGTCGGTATAGACCTCACAAGGGACACCGTACAAATAGTGCCGCCAAATCTTCAAGGCATGGACAATAGCTGCCAATTCCAAATGGTGGACTGGATAATTCTTCTCATGGGTCTTCAACTACCGAGACGCGTAGGCAATTACCTTACCGCCTTGCATCAACACCGTGCCAAGGCCAAAACGTGACGCATCATAATAAACAGTATAAGACCCCAAACCTATAGGCAACACCAACACCGGGGCTATAGTCAAAGCAGTATTGAACTTTTGAAAGCTCGCCTCACACTCCTCGGACCATCTGATAGGAGCACCCTTCTGGGTCAATTTGGTTATGGGTGCAGCAATAAATGAGAAACCCTCTACGAAACAGCGATAATACCCGACCAGACTAAGGAAACTCTGAATCTCAGTAGCTGAATATGGTCTGGTCCAACTCTGAACTGCTTCAATCTTCTTCGAATCTACCTTGATCCCCTCACCCGATACCACATGACCCAAAAATGCCACTGAATCAAGCCAGAATTCACACTTTGAGAATTTTGCATACAACTTCTTCTCTCTCAAGGTCTAAAGCACGATCCTCAGGTGCTGCTCATGATCTTCCCGGTTGCGGGAGTACACCAAGATGTCGTCAATAAACTCAATGATGAATTAATTAAGATATGGTTGGAATACACTATTCATCAGGTGCATAAATGTTGTTAGGGGGTTGGTCAGCCCAAATGACATCACTGGGAACTCGTAGTGACCATACCGAGTCCTAAAGGTAGTCTTCGAAATATCTGGATCCCGAATCTTCAACTGATGATAACCTGACCGCAAATCAATTTTTGAGAACACTTTGGCACCATGTAGCTGATCAAATAAGTCATCAATGTGCGGTAACGGATACTTGTTCTTCACTATAACCTTGTTCAGTTGTCGATAATCAATACACATATGCATAGAACCATCCTTTATCTTCACAAACAAGACTGGAGCACCCCAAAGCAACACACTGGGCTGAATGAAACCCTTATCAAGAAACTCTTGCAACTGCTCCTTTAACTCTTTCAGCTCCTCTAGGGCCATACGATATGGTGGAATAGAAATGGGTTGAGTTCCCGGCAACAAGTCAATACCAAAGTCAATATCCCTATCGGGTGGCAATGCCCGGAAGATCCGCTGGAAATACATCTGGGAAGTCTCTTACTACCGGAACTAACTCAACGGTAGGAGTATTAGTACTGACACCTCTCACAAAGGCTAGATAAGCATCACACCCTTTCTTAACTATCTGCTGAGCCTTTAGAAATGACACAACCCTGCTAGGAACATGATCCAATGCACCGCTCCACGCTAACCGTGGCAAACCTAGCATAGCCAATGTCACAGTCTTGGCGTGACAATCTAGAATAGCATGATGGAGTGACAACCAGTCCATGCCCAAGATAACATCAAAGTCTACCATGCTAAGCAACAATAGATCAACTCTGGTCTCAAAACCACCAATAACAACTAAATACGACTGATACACATGGTCCACAATAATAGAATCTACCACAGGCGTGGACACATAAGTAGGAGAACTCAAAGAATAGTGAGATATATCCAAATACGGAGCAAAGTAAGCTGACACATATGAATAAATGGATCCCGAATCAAATAATACTGATGCATCTCTATGAAAAACCCGAACCATACTTGTAATGACTGTGTCTGAAGCAACTGCCTCAGTCCTACCCAAAAAAGCATAGAATCTAGCCTGGCCTCCCCCTATTGGGTGACCTCTACCTACCCGTCCCCCACCTCTAGCTAACTGTGCGGGTGGAGCGGCAACTGGGGCAGCAACCATGGATTGAGAAGTCTGTGGACCTAACTGGATCCGTGGAGCCTAAGAAGATTATGGAGGTGCACCCCTCCTGAGTCTGGGGCAGTCTCTAACCATATGACGAGTATCACCACACTCAAAGCAAGGTCTCAGTGGGCATGGATGCTAGGACTGGCTCGGGCCTGGTCGACTGGACTGACCGCTGAAAGCACCCCATGTAGAAGGTGCACTAGAAATGGGCTGAGCAAATTGTGCAACCTGAGACCTCGAAACAACCAAAGCACCACTAGAAGCTGGAAATGCTAAATAAACAGGACGGCTCACATAGCCTCTACTATGATGGGTTGTAGCTGCAGCATGGCCACCACTAAATCTTCCCGTACCTCGATGCCTCTTGCCCTCCCTGTCCTCTCTCTCACGGCCCTGCATACCCTCTAACCTCCGTTCAATCTCTACCACCTGATGATATGGGGTATCTATCTCCAACTCTAGAGCCATGTTGAATCTAATACCATAGTTGAGCCCCTTGATGAATCGACGGACTCGTCTCTGACTGTAGAAACCAAGGCAGGTGCATGTCTAGACAAGTCACTGAATCAGACAGCATATTCTGACACTGTCATAGTACCTTGGCACAACTCTGAAAACCGAGTCCATGTAAGTGAAGCTACATTGGCTGGGCTACCCTCCTCATACACTCGCCACCACTGATACGCTGCTCCTAACAACTGGAATGTAGTAAAAGCAACCCTACTAGTCTCCATAATATCCATGATGCGGAGAATACGATGGCACTCCTCTAGAAAACCATGTGCATCCTCTGAAGCCAAGCCACTGAAAGTAGGAGGGTGATACTTCTTGAACCTCTCAAGTATAAGTTGCTCCTCCTTAGATGTTATTCCCCTAACCTCGGGCTGAACCGAAACAACATGTTGTACCGGTATAACCTCTGGGACCTGATCAACATGGACCCGCTGCTCTGGGGTACGGGCCACAGGAGTCTAAGCTCATCCCCCATCCTGAGATATGGCTGGTGCAAGTGGAATCAAACCCGCCTGAGCTAAGGTACCGAACATGCTCAAGAACTATGTGAGGGTCTCCTAAAGTGCAGGGGCGGTAATAGGCACCTCAGGTGCCTGCCCCCCAACTGGAGCTACTGGTGGCTCCTCTGTCGCAGCTCGGGCAAGTGCTCTAGCTGCACCATGTGCCCCTTCTCGGCCTCTTCCCCGGCCCCATCCTCTCGCGGCACTAGTAGGGGGTGCGGGTGGCTGATTGTCGGGTCCAGCAGTGCGTGTCCTCACCATCTATGAGAGAATAGAAAGGCAAAGCTTAAGATTCCGAAGTCAACCAATTCACACGATAAGGAGTCAAAGAAGTGTAAGTTTTTCTAACAGTTCTATAGCCTCTCGAAGAAAAGTACAAACGTCTCTGTACCGATCTGCATAACTCTACTAAACCTGCTTATGACTCGTAACACCTATGAACCTAGAGCTCTAATACCAACTTGTCATGATCCCAATTTCCCTCTGTATGATGTCATGATGGCACCTAGTCTACGACTATGTAAGCGTAACATGCATAACTAGATAGCAGAAATACTACTAAAACTTCAAATAAAACCTTCAAACTATAATAATAACTTAACAATACAATAGCCAACATTCTCCCCAAAACCTGGTGGAATGGAGTCATAAGCTCTACAAGATAGTACTACTAAAATCGAACTACAATATTGTTTGAAAAAATAAAGAAATAGTGGAATGTCTAAAACAGAAGGGAACTCCGAGTCCTGCGGACATGGAGCATGTATACCTTGAAGTCTCCAAAAGCATCAAATCAAATCAACTCTAGCATTCGGTACGGGCAGACGTACCCGGATCTGCACAAAAAAGATGTGCAGAAGCGTAGTATGATTACACCACAACGGTGCCCAGTAAGTATCAAGTCTAACCTCAATAGAGAAGTGACGAGGCTAGGTCAAGACACCTACTAGGATATAATAAACAGAATGAAAACATAATAACAAGAAGTAATGGAAGGTGAGGCAATATGTAATATGAAGCAAGTTAATAACATAGACTAACGAAAGGATTGTAAGCATTGAGTTAACATAAGGAAAGCAATCGAAAACAACCACAATGTTCATATATGGACAATAACTAAAACAAGAAAGTGAAACAAAACAACAAGAAGTGTTCCCACCAAATAACTCTTTACAACACGAGATAAAAAACAAGAATCACAACGAGGTACCGCCTCGTATTCACATTTCTCAATTTTAATACAATCTTTCTTTATACCGCCGCGTGAGCCTTACATTTAAATAGTTTAGAAAACAGTTTTCCCGAAATAGCTACACACACTTTAGCTCACCTTATTACGCCGCGTGGCTTCACATAATTCCCTTACAAGCAACACGTACATAAGTCCCACCTTATGCCGCCGCAAGCACATTAACCCTTAGCCTTATACTGCTGCATGCGCGTCAATATCAAATCACAATAACAACTCGCACCACAAGTGCCCATATGTCACAACTTGCCAACAATCAACAATATCAATGTTTCCACAATAATAGCCCATGGATCCACCACAACGTGTACAAGAATATCAATAATAACAATGAATGTAAAATTCTCAACAAGAAAGATTTCTCAACAATTAACAACTTCGCCTCAATATGATACAACTTTGACAACTTCAACACCAATAACTCAACAATGAGAAAGATAATGTGTAACCCCGAAACTAAATACAAATAACTCAATATGGAAGAGATAACATGACTTCAGATAAGAATAATAGCAAAGAAAGAGATAACTTGTAATAATGACATCAAATAATGATAATCAATGAAAGAGATGACATGTACAATGACTTCAAACAATGATAATCAATAATGAAAGAGACAACATGTAACAATAAAAGAGGAAACAAGTTCAACTAAAGCATAAGAACAAATTATCAAATAGGATGTAGAACAAGTGTTAACAAAGTCATTTAAGGCATGTAAGGATAGACTAACACAAGTAAGAATAGATTGACTCTGAGAATTTAGAACATCATATGACAATTCAATTAAAGCATAGAAAGAGTCTAAGTAGACCATACCGGTCAATTACAACATACAACCCGTATACACACTCATCACCTTGCGTACACGGCTTTCACATAGTACGAATGACACAATCAATCCCAAATCCTAAGGGGTAGTTCTCCCACACAAAGTTAGGCAAGATACTTACCTCAACTAGGCCAATTCAACCCTCGAAAATAGCTTTTCCCCTAAACTTCGCCTCCACACGGCTCAAATCTAACCAAAATCAACTTAATATCATCAAATAATGCAAGGGAAATCAATTACAATAGATAAAGTTATGATCTTTACACTTTTCCCAAAAAGTCAACAAATATTAACTCGAGGCCCGCCCGGTCAAAACTCGGGTCCAATCATAGATTCCGACTACCCATGACCCCACGAGTTCATATATGTGATTAGTTTCAAAATCCAAGTCCAAATCGACTCTCAAAACTCAAATTCTTATTTTTCAAACACTTGAGAAAGTTTCACAAATGTTTACCTTGATTCACATGATTTTGATGTACATTTCTAAGATATATTGATGGAATATAGTTGGAAATAGATTAGAATCACTTACCCAAAGTTTGTAGATGTAAATCCCCTCTCCAAATCGCCTCCTATCGAGTCTAGGGTTCTAAAATAAGAGAATATGAGATGAAATCCTGACTTCCAACCCTTTTGATCAACTGTTGATGTCACAATTGCAACATGGGGTCACAATTGTGAACCCTCGCATTTGCGAAGAAGTCATCACAAATGCAGTCTCTAACTACTCTACAGGGACTTTGCAATTGCGAGAAATGGGTTCGCAAATGCGAACCCTGTCCCTTCGCAAAAGCGACAAATTAGTCACAAATGCGAGCTAGCCAAAATCCTAAGACACTTCGCAATTGCGAGCTAGGTAGAGTAATTGTGATACTTGAGGCCCCCTGCTAAGCTTGCAATTGCGTATTTGGTGTTCGCAAATGCGATACCTGAAGCATCAGCACACCTGATTCTGCATTTCAGTCCAAAACACTCCGATAAAAGTCTGAAACTCATCCGAGCCCTCGGGGCTCCAAAACAAATATCCACACAAGTCTAAAAATATCATACAAACTCTCTCTCGCGTGATCCAAACATAAAAATAACATCTAAAACTATGAATTGAACACTAAAATGCATGAATTTCAAAGAAAATATTCAAGAACTTCTAGAATTGCAACTAGGCGTCTGAATCCTATTAAATCAACTCCAAATGATACCAAATTTAGCAGACAAGTTCTAAATAGCATAACGGACCTATTCCAAGTCCCAAAATCAAATTCTGAGCTCGATATATAAAAGTCAACCAACGGTGAAACTTTTCAACTTCAAATTGCCGAATTTCGGCAAAACAACATAAATCAATCTACGGACTTCTGAATTCAACTATTGGCATACGCCCAAGTCCAAAATCACGATATGAAGCTATCGGAGCCATCATAATAACGTTCCAGGGTCATTTTTACAAAAGTCAAAGTTTGGTTAATATTTCTAATTTTAGCTTTTAAGTCAAGAATCAAAGGGTCTGAATCAACCCGAAAGCTTCCCGAAATGAAACTAACCAACCCCGCAAGTCATTAAATCATAAACTCATATGTGTGAAGCATCAGAATGGGAAATATGGTGCAATTACACAAAATAACCGGCTGGGTCATTACAATTGTTGTTCTGGCTTTATGGCCGGCTGAAAGTCGAGGCCACCAGTTATTGATTCATTAGACCTTTGCGGCATATGCACTACTCGGGATCCTAAAGACGTCCTTTCAAACTCTGACTTTCCAGAATTTGAGGTCTTGGAGACACGATTTGGGGTTTTTCCTTCAATCTCTATTTTGCTTGGTTACTACTTTGTTTGGTTAGTATTTCCAATCCCTGCTCTCATAAATTCTGAATTTTGATCGAATAGTCAAAGCATGCTTATATGGGAACTCCTATTGTTGACTTATTTATCTTGGAATGTTATTGTTGGATGCCTATGCTCATTGTGACTATGTGATGTTATTATGTAATTAGATTCGACTAATCAACTATGTAGTGTTTTTATTTGAGCTGTTATTTGGTTTGACCTTTTGAGTCTTTTCTACCCTGATATAGTCCCTGAAAACCAACTAGAAGTGACAAAATACGGATTGTTGAATCATGACTATGTTCTATGCTATGATATATTAACTGGCTACTATCCTTGAATCATTAGTGGAATTGGGAGTTAGAGGTATTGGTGTATATTTAGGCCTTCTGAACTTTGTCTTCTTCTTGTGTGCTGAAAAACACCTGGTATGGACTTTTAAAACAAGCCGAATTCACTCAATGTTCGTTTAAGCTAATAACATGAGTAATGGGAAATAGCATATATGTTTTGATCCATTCGTTTGTATTGTTTGGTAAGAAATTCTCCTTCTTTGCATTGTATTAATTAATTTTTGTCATAATATACATTTGCACAAAGCACTTAGGAGGTCTGCCTCTAGGAAATTATGACTAGTTTACCTTAATTCATCAAACATGTTACTTGGTAAGGCGTGCTTCTAAAATCAATCGTATAGTACTTCTTCTGCTAAGGCTTGTGGTGTTGTTTCTGAGATCTAATCGTGTTCTGGGAGATTTGGAAGGCCCAAATTCACTTGGGTTTACATTGTAGTCTATTAGGCATGTGGCCACTCTATGTCAGCCCATTAATATCAGTCTGTTGTTATGTCTTTGGGCCTGTGGCCACTGTATTTTAGCCCTATTGGGCCTGTAGCTACTTCTGGTCTGTAATAATTTGTAAGGACTGATGGGGAAAATAGTTAAGAAAATGGGGGGGTTAGAGTACTTTAATTATCGCATGAACGGGTAGAAAGCATGCCTATAGGGTCCAAACATTTATTTTGTTATCTTGCTTGCCATACTTCATCCATGTGAACTATTTGTGTATAAACCACATGTTTATAGAACATAGACTTGCACGTCCACTTTGAGAACATGATCTAGGACCCTAACTAATTTTAAATTCTGAATTCATAATGTGCTTAGAAAATATTTCTATAGGATTCAAACTGAATTTGTGTACTAATTTGCTTAGCCCGCCTTACTTCTGCATATAGACATCATGCCTATATGGTGCCATTCAAGTAACGGAAACTGCTCACGTTGATACCTCTTTCTCAATTACGTGGCTCACCTAGAAAGCATGGCTATAGGTTTAAATAAACAAACATGCGTTTTCAATAGCTTTGTTGCCCAGATCCGACCATCTAGAAATCATGCCTATAGGACTCTATGTTGACTGTTGAAACTGTTTAATAGTATATGCTCGCTTAGAAACCATGGCTATAGGATTAAAATCAATAAGAATTAATGATTACTCAATTGTTCGTCTAATTTTAATTATCTAAACATCATGCATATATGTTTTAAATGGCACAGCATGCTCCATTTCCAAATCTACCTACTTATATCTACCCGTCAACATAATCTGAAGGCATAGTTAACTTGAGTAACAATTGTTCGTTTACTTGATCGTGTGCATATGTGTCTATATGAGGAGGTAAACTTGAGCCGTTTGTGCTACTTGCATCTTGTGTGAAGTCCTACTTGTTTTGATTGTGTGATGCTTAGTTTTCTCATTTTTAAGCAACCTAGGTGAGTCTAGAACCACCCACATAGTAGGTCCAAAACTTGCTAGGCCATAGGCATGGGACGAGAAAGCACACATAGGACGCGACTTAGAATTGAACTAGTGTGCTTTAGGTAAACAACTTCAAGATAGTAATCGGGTAGCAGAAGATGATAGTCTGTGCTTGCTGAATAATATGAGTAACCCTTATACTTAAGGGAGTTGCGAAGTATTATTTATGTTGTACGGGGTGATCCTTTAGGCTAAAAAATTTAGGACCCCCCCCCCCCATATACGATTATTTCTTGTACATTTGCTTATTAAAGCCTAGATTGAACTAGGATGTATCTTGTAATTCTCAAAGAGTCATACCAATTACTTATTAGTGGACAAGTTATTTCTTTCACTTTCATATAATTTCTCTTAATAAATTATTTCGTCCTATTTTCGCTTTGAACAATTAATTAGTTATTTGGACTCTCTACTCTCCTTTAATAGCCGAAAACCACAATTGCGGATCTCGAAGAGTGCCTAACACAATATCTTCGAGGTAATTTGAGCCCTTACCCGATATGTGGTGACATAGACTAGATAAAACAGAGTTATTTGCAAATAGGTACCTATTGCACCTCAAAATCGTTAGGTGGCCCGTTTATAGGAGTTGTCACATGTGGAAACCCACTTTCGTGAGAAAACAGGGCATGACAGCATGGCGACTCTACTGGGATATACTTAGGCTCTTACCATAAAGAATTTTGCTTGTGTGGATTATTAAATTATTTGACATCTTTCATGTACTTCCCTCTTCCTACCCCCTTTATCTAATCAAAATTGCTACATCATGAACCTCTTTTCCCCATCCTCTTTATTTGCTTCATCTAATTATGTTTTTCAAACTTTTGTGAACTATGCTAACTTTTTTCTTTGTCTTTTCTTTTCCCTTTCTCTCTTGTTTACATTATCGCATTATTTAATACTGCCTTTTGTGTGCTTTCACCATGTAAATTACTTGACTACATGTTATCACTTTCGGATAAGCATGCTTTCAACATCATATTCCATTCATGCCTATTATCAACATAGCGGCGCTTGATGAGTATCCTCGCTTTTCGTAAATATCCTTGTCAAATCGAAAAGGCTTATTAGCGGTAGACTAATCGATTAGCGGTGCAGTCGACAGTCCCGTGCCTTTCCCTCTCAAGTAGTCCACTTGAGACTATCAGTCTAGACCCTTCTAGAAACCTACTCTGATTGAAAATGTGCATGCATCATGTTAAACCTAGGATGGATCAAATAAGCATGGAGTATTAAATCTGTTTAGATAAAACCATGTCCAAAGTCCAAAGAGGATCTCTACATTCCCGAGGGACACATTCATGCTAGGTGCATTACTTGGAGAAATTATGCCAACATTTTGACTGTTATTGCGTAATTAATCAAATCAGGAGGGGAAAGGGATAACTTTTTGTTTGATGCAGAAAATGAGGCACGAAATTCCCAGGTTCGGCATGGTCTAGAACATCCCACCTCTATTGATTGATTGATGGAATGACCTCGCGCCGTGTGACAAAAATTATGTAAGAAAGGTATTGGGTAATTTACCATCTTTGATGAACATCCGGCCAAATAGTAAACTAATTGAGGTAGCCACTATATTTTGGGATGAAAAGAGGGTCGTCTTTCGGTTCAGAAATATGGAGATGACTCCTCTTTTGGAAGGATTTGGGGATTTCGCCAAACTCCCATGGGATAGTCCAGGTCCGTTTGTGCCAGAAAATTGTACCCCATGTGGTTTTCTAAAAATGGTTGGGTTCAAGAAGAATGATGAGTTGGGTTGCTTGAAGAATTCCTACATTCCCTTCGATTTTCTCTATGAACGGTATGGACACAGCAAATTATACCATTAGCATCATAAGGAATTGTCTATCACCTCCGTGGGGTGGGTTCATTGTCGAGTTTATGTCTTTATAGTCTGCTTCCTAGGTCTACTGATTTTCCCAATACAAGGAGGGAAAATTCATACTAGTTTAGCCATGGTCACCAGAACCATAATGGAAGGAATCGAAGGACAAAAATACATTGTTGTTCCTATGAAAC
This sequence comes from Nicotiana tomentosiformis, assembly GCF_000390325.3. Lineage (NCBI taxonomy): Eukaryota > Viridiplantae > Streptophyta > Magnoliopsida > Solanales > Solanaceae > Nicotiana > Nicotiana tomentosiformis. Next base: position 48,410,925 of record NC_090817.1, read on the forward strand.
TAACCGAGATGTACCGAGCCTTGGATAAATACAAGCATGGGGCTGTATATTTCGAAGGGTGCAATCTTTTGCTATATGTTTGGTTGTTAGAGCATCTCCAAAAAGGAGACTACCGTCAAGAGTTCCCACGTAGGCCATTAAATGATTATACTGCCAGTCATCATCCAAAGAAGATGACATTCGCGCCTGATAGATTTGAAAAACCTGGAAATGCTGAAGGATGGGTACGTCTCTTCAGTAATTTGACTTACGAACAAGTATACTGGATGTTCGAGTGATTTCCCAAAAAAGAATTCATAATCTGGTCCAAGAGGGTCACCCATTTAGTGTTGATTGGGTTGCGAGGCATTTGTCCTTACGCTCCTATAAAGGTAATGAGGCAAGCTAGAAGGAAACAGGTTATACCTCGGGTATCCAACATGAATCAGTATAAGGCAGACTTCAAAGGGGACGTCATTCATTTCAAGTTCGAGGCTCAGCACATGTGGAATCAAAAGATCATTGTAGATGGAGAGACTATCGAGCCCGACAGGTATCATGCTGGGCATATATATTACTACCTTTTGCGGCTAGAGGACGACATAACTAGGGACATCAAATCAGGAATCAACCTGAAAGGAAGGATCATAAATGAAGAGGCCGAGGCCCAGGTAAAGTACAAAAGGCTGTGCAAGAGGGTTTTTGAAGCTGAGGCCAAACACCTGGAACAGCATAAGATAGCCATTGAAGCAATAAAAGAATGGAAGGAGATCGCAAACAAGTCAACAGAAAGGCTAGAACACGTAGAGCAAGGGTTGATGGAGTTGGAAGGAAAGATGAGGAAGAGGCTCGGGGACTGCCAGGGTATGGTCTATGACGAGAGAGAAAAGTTGGCAATGGCTTACTTGCTGCTCGACATGCGCGACCTTGGGAATGTGATCGATGGAGCGAAGAAGGCAAAGCATGGAGAAGGTCCATCTGGGACCAAATAGAATAGGAAGAACTTTCTTTATTATTTTATAGTCAGATTTCATTTAGATTCGATGTAATAAGGCTTTATGCCATTAGTAACTCTATATTATTTCGATTTTGTAATAGATTGGTTCGATTTATTTTTGCATTAATGGAATGAAGCAACATTGTCACAAACTTTCTCCAAGTTTATTTGTCGCTTAGGCCTACCTCGGGTACAACGAGGTCCCCAAATTAGGATGTGAACCATTACATGCCTTATGCGCTATCTGTTTAAATACTACAAGATTATTTTATTTCATCTTATTGACTTGGCTACCTTTTGTTTTTCGTTCTTTTGATTATTCCTATTCCCAAAGGTTGGTTCATGCATTCTGGCAATGTCATCATATCACACCAGACATAGAGGTCCTCCCTCGTCCCCCTCCTAATGACATCAAGAACAGGGATAAAGGAAAGATAGATGATTTGAGTGGCAACAGAAAAGACAATGCTCATATGGCAGAGAATGTAGAAACTTCAGATGGAAGAAGTACACCGGGGCAGAACGAACTGGTTCTGTAATTAGAACATAAGATTTTGGAGTTACAAGGCAAGCCCGAGAAGGTCTGCAACTTCGCCAACCTCTCCCTTACCTTAAACGTCCCGGACATCAATCACCAGAATACCATCGCTCAAAACCAGACACAACCCCAGAACCCGCAACCCCAAAATCCACAACCTCTAGATCCACAAAATCCCCCTACTACACAATAATACCATAACCCCGCATCCCCATAAAATCGGAACCCTTTGCCGTTACAATCTCCTCAACACCACCATAATACGACCCAATATTCGCAAACCTCCACCTACCCTACACCTCAAAATATGCCATAACCTACCCACAATCTACTCCAGGCATCTATCAATGATCATCTATAAAGTCAAGTCTTGGAACTCACCAAAATAACCCCATATACATGGAAACTCTACCACACACTCCGCAGCAAACACTATACCTACCCGAACCTACTGAGAAGGACCTGCTCATCCAGAACATGGCTGAAGAATTAAAGAAGTTGTATGGAAGGGTCCAGAATGTCGAGGGAGGAAATAGCATGGAAGGATTGAATTATGAAGATTTATGTATCCAGCCAGATGTGGAGTTACCAGAGGGTTACAAACCCCTAAAGTTTGAAATGTTTAATGGCACTGATGATCCCAAGGTGCATTTGAGAACTTACTATGATAAACTCATCGAAGTGGGCAAGAACGAGAAAATCTGCATGAAGCTATTCATGCGAAGTCTCACTGTGGATGATTTATCTTGGTACATCAGCCAGAACCCAAATAAATTTCCTAATTAGGTAAGCATGGAATCCGATCTTATGGACCGATTCAGGTTCAACACGGAGGATGCACCAGATGTTTTCTATATCCATAATCTCAAGAAGAAGCCCATAGAAACCTTCTGTGAGTATAACACCCGTTGGAGATCAGAAGTTGCTAAGGTGAGACTATCATTGGACAAGGAACAAATGAATAAGTTCTTCGTCAAAGCTCAAGACCCACGGTACTATCAGAGATTGGTTGTCATACAGAATCACAAGTTCTTTGACATCATCAAGTTGGGAAAAAGAATTGAAGAAGGCATCAAGAGTGGCATGGTTACCAACTTTGAAGCTCTGGAGGTATTTCTAAGAAGAAAGAAGTGGGTGTCGTGATGGTAGCCCAAGGGCCGAAGTCTTCCCTCACCTATCAAACACCCCCACCAGCATATCATCCTTCACTCCCAAAATACCATCACCCCGCTACCACCTACCACACCTACAATACCCAGCCAGCATACTACCACTCATCTCTACCTGCCCGTCAAAACTATCCAACCCCCCCCCCCCAAATTTCGACTGCAGAGCTCCTAGATAATACACCCCTATCACCGAACCCATAGCCTAATTGTACGAGAGACTGAAGGATGTCGGTTATGTCACACCCATCCCTGCAGCCGTTATTGAAGATCCCTCTCAGTGGGTCAACCCTAACAAGACTTGTGCCTATCACTCGGGCATGAAGGGGCACACTATTGAGGAATGCCGCATGTTTAAAGACAAGATCCATACATTGATTGACACCAAGGTAATACAGGCAAAAGAATCTGCACCAAACGTTTGTGGTGCAAACAAAGGCACCATTCGAGGTTGAAGTGGCTACATCTAGGCCACCGTTCACTGTGATGGTAGCTCCATTGTCGTCCTACCAAACTGATGTTGTCCCATGGGATTATGTGGCAGAGGCAACAAGGAAAGGGAAAGCCAAGATGGAAGAAGCAGGTGCTTCCCAAGCAATGACTAGAATAGGTAGTGTCTACACACCAAAAAATCTCACTCAGGGGGGAACAAGTAAGGAGACCGTGCCAAAATCACCTGTTGTGAAAACGGGTATTGATGACCTCTAGAGAAAGGTACAAGCGAAGGAGTATTTTGTTGTTGATCACCTAAACAAGACTTCTGATCAAAAATCCATCTTGTCATTGTTGCAAAACTTGGATGCACATAAGAATGCCTTGATGAAGGTGTTACACGAAGCCTATGTACCTGTTGGCATCACTAGTGGAGAGATGGCAAAAATATGTTTACCCTTAAAATGGATAACAATTTAATTTGTACGCAGTTGTTAGGATATGCAGATAGATTTAACACAAATAATCAAGAATATTGGATCAATGAGTTAGAGACAAAATGAACAATCAAACCAATTATAATATCACGGACTTAGATTGAATAGTGGTTTGCCTTCGATCGGACCCTTGGTTCGAAGCCACTTGTGAACGAAGAACAAATAGTAGAATAAGAACTCTGCAATAGCTAAAGAACAGATAAGTGAGTTTGTATTGCCTTGGTTTACGTGTTACAACGTATTCTATTGAATAAAAAACTTCCCATTTATATAGTAGGAGAGTTTCATCCCTAGTACAATTCTAAAAAGGTAAAATCCTCCTTTCTCGTTAATTACTGATCCATAACCGACATCGGGTGAGATATGTGCCGTGACATCTGGTTAGGTGCATATATCACGGCTCTCTGTTAGTCGTGTGTAACCATTTACGTCATGATACGGGATTATTTGGACTACAAGATCAAACCAGATTATAGAGCAAGATTTTATAAGTAATAGTCAACAAATTGGAATTCATTTATCAACAGATTTTTTTCTTCCATCTGAACTGATTTCAATAATCCTTTTAGTCACTTTAATAGATGTAATTACTGTAGCTCATCAATAAAAAATTTCTATTAAAACTTGGAATTCAAATAAAATTTTGTTCTGTCTTATCACATTCATTTTGCTTCAATTCTATTTGAATTCTTGTTGTATAAATAGAAAGACTTTAGGTCAATCTCGTACCAATATATTTCTTCGTTCCATACTTGTGCCATGTTTTCCGAGGTTTTGGAGCTCGTTCTGGGTTCGGGGAGTGTTGCTTCATCACGTTTGACAATGGGCACATCGTTCACCAGTTATAGGCCTTGGCACGAAAGGCTCACATCCACGATTTCAACCTCGTATGTCTGTGCCCTTCTTCTGTCTTCCTCATTGGTAAATCGGTTATGCATTACTTTTGATTTCACCCGTATACAGATAGTCCCCTCATTTTTTGGAGAGTAGGTTTGCCGGAATGATGGGAAACGAATAAATGAACTCTGGTTTCTTCCCTCATACATTATAACGGAGTTAACGGATAAATCAAAATATCTCATCAGTCATGTCGTTCTGACTTCATACACGTGTTGGTCATCGACTGGCTGTCTTCGAATAAGAAACGCCGCACAATGATTGCATTATCCCCTATAAAAGCTTCAACCCTCTTCATTTTTTTCACTTTCTGATCCTAGTTCTTACCTTCAAACTTTATAACAGCTTAAAACTTTCTCAATTCTTCATACCTTGCTTCTTGAACTTTTACATCTTCATCTCTAACCTTCAAACCTTCACATTTTTTCTTGGATTTCCAACCCAGAACTTCATATCTTCATTTCTAACCTTCAAATCTTCATACGCCTTCTTCAAATCTTCATACGCCTTCTTCAAATCTTCATATATTTCCCAGATTCATGATGGCCAAAACTTCCAATTTTGTACCATAGCAAGCGGCCCCTTCATCATCCCACCCTGCCGCAGATGTCGAGGTGGATGCTCCCGAGGTGACTCTAGAGCCTCCCATGAAAAGCTTCATACCCAGGGGCTGATCTATCGGGGATGACTTCAAGGTCGAGAAGTCTTCCGTCAAACAAGACCGAGGTGAAGAAGCATGGAGATACATATGCTCTGTTATCGAAGATACCCTTCCCATAGTCCGAGAGGACTGTAAATGGGAAGACAAGGACGTGGTTGTCCCTGGGCCTAAGGACAATATTACTACCCACGTGGAGGGGTATTTAAGTTTTTGCACTTACCCCTTCATGCTGGGCCTGGTAGACCCAGTAATACTTGCCTTTTGTAAGTGGTATGAGGTGTGCCTCGGGCAAATCCACCCGTCCCTTTGGAGGATCGTGATCCTCTTACCTGCCATTCCCCGAGAAGTGAAATGCATCTCGGAAGTTTAGTCTTTCCTTAAGTGTAAATTTCCCTTTATTTCTTTTCTCATTGCCAGTATTTATGGTCGTGCAGTTGTTGCCCAGGTTCAAAATGCAATCCCCCGGATCAAGGAGAGGATCAAAGGAATCTACAAGCAGATATTATACTACGAGCGCACGTGGAACAAACTTTCGAAGGGCAAATGGGAGGACGTATTCATGATAAGGTTCCCCCCTGAATAGTTATTACTACGCCCCATACTTACATAATGCTGACTTTTTCCTTCCCCTCGTAGGTATGCCTAAGACCACCAAACTTAGGCCGTTGGACGGGGATGAGGATACGTCCTTACTCATAGAACCGTCCGTTTTGGGATAGCTCGGGGCTGCCATGGAGGAGAAGAAGAGCAAATGAAAATCCTCGAGTTCCCCAAATCCTGAGGCAAAGAGAAAAAAAAGGGCGGCCACTTGGGCTCGTAAACCCAAGAAGAATACTAAGTCTAGGGTACCGGATTATGATTTCCTTCATCGGCTCAGGGATGAGCCCGAAGAAGATGACATCTTTGTCTCCCATGGATTGACCCCTGCACGGGGAGCAGGCGACGACCGAGGAAAGGGGCCACGAGGCCGATCCCCATCCGATTCGAGAGGCTAAAGTGGAGACGGAGGTTGTGACCTCCCAAGAAGCCATTCCTATTCTGAAGGAGGCAGCTGGTGTGATCGATATCATCGAGACGCCCTCCTATACCGAGTCCATGCTTGAAGAGGCCTAAGCAGGTAAGGAAAAGTCTAGTGAAGAAGTTCAGGGTGTAGATGATCCTCTCCACTCCTTCTTAAATGGCATGGACATATCCACAATAGAAGATTTCTCCGGGCTGGGTCACCTGGAGATCCCAAATAAGGATTTGCCCTCGGGAGCTAACGGGTCGAGTACGAGCCCAAAATTGGTGAAGCAATTTCCTGCGCCGAGCGTGGACACCGAGCGCAAGAGGATGGTTGTTCTCACAGTCCCGGAGGATGCCTGGATCATGTCTGCTCTGGTAAGTGTAGCCAGCTACCTCCAATGCCTGGTGACCGAGGACGACCAGGCAAAGATGAACGAGGTGAGCATGTCAAGTCTCTTTAACAAGGCGCAGCAGGCGCTGAACCGGGGAAGGCTCTACCACTTTCACACTCCCTTCATGAATCCTGCTTAAGTTTTACCTAGATGTCTCTTACTAGTTCCACTGTTTTACAGGCTTCACTGCTTCATCATGAAATCTTCCTTCGGTGTCATTTGGAAATCAGCCAGCTCGAGTTTGAGCTCAAAGAACAGGTCTGGAAGAAGGACATCTACAGGCTTCTTAGAGAGCAACGGGACGAGGCCCTTAAAGACCTCTAGGCCGAGCTGGACAAAGCTCAGAAGGAGGCCTCGATCCTGAAGCGGGAACATGCCGACCTGGTTGAAAAGGTAAAGGTATTTGAATCTAAAAATGAGGAGCTAGTCGTGGTGACTAACAACATAACCTTGTAGGTCCAACAGAAGATTGACCTAATCAACCAATTTTGAGCCGAGATGAGAGAGGTCAAGGCCATGGCCGAAGTGTGGAAGGGCAGGATGGACCTACTGGATTCAGAGAAAGAAACTACGAAGGCGGAGCTGGCATCGGTACCAACTCCGGGTGGCGAAGGACAAAGCTGATAAGTGGTCTCAGCTGAATGATAATCTCCGAGCATAGTTGAGATCGGTCGTCAGAACGGGATGCCCTTGGAAGAGAATATGAGGCACTGAAGTCCAAATTGGACACAACCTATACTAATTCCGAGGAAATGGTGGCCCAGTACAAGGCCGATATGGAGGAAGCCGAGACCCGCCTAAAGACAAAGGTTGAATACATGAAGTGGATGTCCTGAAAAGAGACCCTCCAAGATATCCACTCTCGAGGCTTCGACTTATCAGCCGAGATCGAGGAAGCTAAGAAGCTTGAGGCTGAGGCAAAGGAGCTTTATGAGCCTGAGGGTGCCAAAGGTTCCGAGGGCTCCGAGGGATCTGAGAGCTCTAACGGTTCTGGCAATGAGTCGGGCCCCGGTGAAGACCAGGCGTAGATGCCTCAGTACCTTTTTTGGTTTTCCTTATGTATATTTTTGGTTTTTTTTGTTCATGCTGGGGCCGTTTTACTGGGACTCTATAAATGTATTTTGGAATATATATGAAATTTTTCCCTTTCTGGCAATATCGTCTCTTTACTTTTCCAGCATCTTTTATTCGTGTATTGATTTTGGTGCCTTAGCATAGAATCGGATGTAGTTCTGGGGCATTCATTTTTTGGGAGTTCGACCGAAGCCTGACTTCGATGCAACTTTGTTTGCTCATGGCTTCGGAACCTTGGTGCGATCGGAGGTTCTCAAGATGCTTAAGTATTTGTAGATGATGCTTTTGTCGAGGGTAACCTTTTAGTAGGTTTCGAGTTTTTGAAAAGGCCTTACTTTCTGATTACGAACTTCGGACGTCTCCGAGTTGTTTTTAGGGCGGACGTAGCCTTTAATTTTTGGGCACTGCCTAAAAGGTTTGGTGCCACCAGGATTCATTAGCCCGGGTCATCCAAATTTTCTTCGGGTGGCAGTCCCTGAATAAAGGTAGCCTTTGGGCTCGATAGTCCCTGAGCAAGGTTATCCCCTAGGCTCGATAGTCCCCGAGTAAAGGTAGCCCCTGGGCTCTAGGATTCGTAATCGAAGAAGCAAAAATGTGTAATAGCAAGGCGAAACTTTCTTTCATTTCTCAGTGTGCAAAGTACATGATCGAAAGCGCATAAAAACTTGTATCATGGCTAGAGTGGACTATGTGAGCATGGTTCATACAACCATTTGGCCCTTATAATGAATCCTAACCACCAAGCCTTAGCTTCTATCATACAAAGTTTTCTTTTTTCCTTGCTAAACACCTTGATCCGAGGGTAATGGCCCCTAGTATTCAATGTCGAACTTGTGAGGGCTCGGATATTGTCGATATGAAGTGAACGATCATTGACTCTGAATTTAAACTGATCTTCAAATCTATGTTAGCACATTTTATTGTTGCCTCATTAAAAAGATTGCTAAAACCCCATTTTGGGACAAAACCTGTTCAAGGGAAAAAGAGTGCAACGCGTGTTTTCAGACCTAATAGCCACATCCATCCTTGGCTGTTTACCTGCAAATGTTAGTCTGATTCATAACATGATTAAAGAGTAATTGAGTTCGTACCTTAGCAGTAGTACCGCTTTAAGTGTGTCACGTTCCAGTTGTTCGGTAGTTGCATACCGTTTCCTACTTCGAGTTTGTACGAGCCTTTGTCGGTTATTTCGACAACTCGATATGGTCCTTCCCAGTTCAGTCCCAGCTTCCCCTCGTTCGGGTTCCGGATGTGTAATGTTACTTTCCTCAACATCAAGTCCCCGATCTTAAAGTATTGAAGGTTAGCTCTTTGATTGTAGTATCTTTTTATTTGTTGTTTTTGGGCGGCAACCCGGACCAAGGCAGCCTCTCGCCTTTCATCCAATCATTCCAGGTTTGTGATCATGGCCTCGCCATTCGACTCTTCTCTCGCATATTGCAACCTGAGGCTTGGTTCTCCCACTTTAACTGGTATTAAGGCTTCGACCCTGTAGACCAACGAGAACGGGGTGGCTCCGGTACTAGATTTTGAGGTCATACGCTATGCACATAGGACTTCGGGCAGGATTTCCTTCCATTTCCCTTTGGCATCGGTCAATCTTTTTTCAGGTTTTAAAGTATGGTCTTGTTTGTTAATTCTGCATGCCCGTTTCCACTAGGGTGATAAGGCGTTGGTAGAATCTTTTTGATCTTGTATTCTTCAAAAACATTATTTACCTTGTTGCCGGTGAATTGTTTTCCATTATCGCAAACAACCTCGGCCGGTATCCCGAATCGGCATATTATGTGGTCCCAAATGAAGTCAATCACTTCCTTCTCCTGGACTTTTCGAACGCTTGAGCTTCGACCCATTTGGAAAAATAATCGGTCATGAATAGTATGAATTGAGACTTACTAGGTGCCCATGGTAGGGGACCAACGATATCCATTTCCCACTTCATAAATGGCCACGGGGACAAGACCGAGTGGAGTAGTTCTCCCAGTTGATGGATCATCGGGGCATGTCTCTGGCAGTCGTCACATTTTCGTATGAAATCCTTCCCATCTTTCTCGATCTCGGTCCAGTAATAGTCGGCCCTAATTAATTTCTGAACCAAAGATTCTGCCCCGAATGGTTCCCGCAAGTGCCTTCGTGAACTTTTCTCAAGGCGCATTCAATATCCCCTCACCTCAAGCATCTGGCTAGTGGGCCATCGAATGTTCTTCTGAATAATGTCCCTTTGACCAAGCTAATTCTGGCAGCCTTGGTACGCAGGGCTCTTGATTCTTTGGGATCCGAGGGCAATTTTCTGGTCTTCAAGTAGTCTATGTACTTGTTCCTCCAATCCCAAGTTAAATTGGTCGAATTTACTTCGGCGTGGCCTTCTCTATCACCGACTTCATGAGTTGCACTACTGTTCCCGAACTAAATTCATCGGTGTCGACCGATGACCCTAAGTTAGCAAGAACATCAGCCTCAATGTTCTGATCTCTAGATACGTGTTGCAGGATCCATTCCCTGAATTGATGCAGCGTTACCTGTAACTTGTCTAAGTACCTTCGCATCCATTCCTCTTTTACTTCGAACGTCCCATTAACTTGATTTACCACGATGAGGGAGTCGCACTTAGCTTCAATCACCTCATCCCCAAGGCTTTTAGCCAATTCGAGACATGCAATCATGGCCTCATACTCGGCCTCATTGTTAGTCAATTTCACAGTTCTAATAGACTGCTTAACTTCGTTCCCCGTAGGTGGTTTTAGCACGATGCCGAGACCGGACCCCTTTGCGTTCGAGGCACCATTCTTAAAAAGGGTCCAGATTCCCGAGGTAGTGCCCGAGGTTAATAATAAATTCCTTTCGACTTCGGGTATTAAGGCCAGCGTAAAGTCGGCCACGAAGACTGCAAAAATTTGAGATTTTATGGCAGTTCGGGGTCGATACTCGATATCATACCCCTAATTCTGACGACCCATTTGGCCAACTGGCCTGAGAGTTCAGGTTTGTGCATGATGTTCCTCAGAGGGTAAGAGGTTATGACATATATCGGTTGGCATTGAAAGTACGGTTTTAACTTTCTAGAGGCGCTTAGCAAAGCGAGCACCAATTGTTCCAGGTGAGGATACCTTGTTTCGGCCTCGCCTAGAGTTCTACTGACATAGTAAATAGTAAATTGCGTACCTTCCTCTTCCGGACCAAGACTCCACTTACCGCTACCTCGGAAACCACCAAGTAAAGGTATAGTTGTTCGTCTGCCTTTGGAGTGTGCAGCAGGGGCGGACTCAAAAGGTACCGTTTGAGTTCTTCCAAACCTTGTTGGCATACTGGAGTCCAGGAAAATTTATTATTCTTCTTTAACAGTGAGAAGAACCGATGAATTTTGTCCGAAGACCTCGATATGAACCGACCTAGGGCGGCTATATGCCTGGTTAGCCTTTGAACGGCCTTGACGTTTCCCACCATGGTGATGTCCTTTATGGCTTTGATTTTGTTGGGATTGATCTTGACCCCTCGATTGGACACCATGAACCTGAGGAATTTTCCCGATCTGACCCCGAATGCGCACTTCTCCGGGTTCAACTTCATATTGTATTTCTTTAATATGTCGAAAGTCTCCTACAAATGTTTCAAATTGTCCTCTGCTCGCAGGGACTTGACTAACATGTCATCAATATATACTTTCATTGATTTCCCTATCTGTTCTTCGAATATCCGGTTTACTAGGCATTGATAGGTGGCACTGGCATTTTTTAATCCGAACAACATTACATTATAATAGTAAGTGCCGAATTTAGTGATAAAAAAGGTCTTTTCTTGATCGCCCGAGTCCATCCGAATTTGGTTGTACCCGGAATAGGCATCAAGAAAACTAAGTATCTCTTGCCCGGCCGTCGCATCGATCATCCGATCGATGTTAGGCAAAGGGAAAGAATCCTTAGGGAATGCCTTGTTTAAATCTTTGTAATCTACACACATTCTTAGCTTATTTTCTTTTTTAGGCACTACTACTACGTTAGCTAAATAGTATGGGTACTTAACCTCCCAAACGGATCCTATTTTAAGGAGTTTAGATACCTCATCCTTGATGAATGCATGTTTGACCTCGGACTGCGGCCTCCTTTTCTGCTTAACCGGATGGAACTTCGGGTCCAAACTCAGTTTATGAGTGGTTACCTCCGGCGGGATCCTTGTCATGTCAAGATGGGACCAAGTGAAACAATCTATGTAATTTTTAAGAAAATTAATGAGTTTCTTCCTAATCTAGGGGGTTAACCCCGTGCCCAGGTGTACCTTTCGATCCGGTAGGTGTTCGACTAATGTGACTTGCTCTAACTCTTCGACCGTCGATTTGGTGGCGTCGATATCATCAGGAGCTATGAACGATCTCAGAACTCCGTAATCATCCTCCCCGTCTACTCCTCATTCCTCCGGTCCGGCTGGGACCGGTATCGGTGGTTGTTATTTAACTTCGGCCTTTCTGGTCAGCTCCGTGTTCCTTAATGTCGAGACGGCGGGCACCGGGAGTATTTTGTCGACTGTGAACATCTCCTTTGCAGCCGGCTGTTCTCCATAGACCGTCTTGATTCCCCCTGTTGTAGGGAATATCAACGCCTGGTGTAAGGTCGAAGGTACCGCCCTCATGTTGTGAACCCATGGCCTTTCGAATAGATTGTTATATCTCATGTCCCCTTCGATCACACAAAACTTTGTCTCTTGGATCATCCCGGTAGTGTTCACTGGTAAGGTTATCTCCCCTTTAGTGGTTTCACATGCCATGTTAAATCTGTTTAACACTCGGACTGCTGGCACTATTTGATCCTGTACCTCCAATTGCTCTATGACCCTTGATCTGATGATGTTGGCCGAAGTACCTGGATCAATCAACACACGTTTAACTCGAGATTTATTGATAAGTATGGATATTACCAGTGCATTAGTATGAGGTTGTACGATGCCCTCGGCATCCTCGTCGCTAAATGAAATGGTTCCCTCCGGGACATAATTTCGAGTGCATTTTTCCCTCGTGATGGATACTTTATGTGCTTTATCATTGGCTCTTGGGGGACATCGACCCCTTCAATGATCATGTTAATGATGTATTGAGGTTTCTCTTGTTCGATCTACTTGTTGGCATCCCTGTTCCTGAAGTGGTTTTTGGCTCGATCACTCAGAAATTCTCGGAGGTGCCCGTTATTAACAACCGGGCAACTTCTTCTCTTAATTGCTGGAAATCCTCGGTCCTATGGCCATGAGTGCCATGATACTTACACATCAAGTTAGGATCTCTCTGGGTTGGGTCGGACTGCAATGGTTGAGGCCACTTAGTTTCCTTGGTGCGCCTGATGGCTGATACAATATTGGCAGCATCAACTTTGAAGTTATACTCTAATAATCTTGGTGCTTCCATTCCCCCGAGCGGCCTGTCGAAACCATTTTTGCTCATTAAACCTCAGCTATTGGGCCCTTTATAATGACCTGATTGGTTGTTAAGAGCTCTAGTGCATCGTTCGATGGTTTGAGACCATGTGTAGATTCACTTCATGTTTTATGACTTGTACGTGTGGCCGGAATTGAATTTCGGGAAGTTCAGAGATGTTTTGGAACGCAAATTCTAAATTCAGAAGCTTTAAGTTGGAAGAGTTGACTAAGATTTGAATTTTGAGTAAACGACCTCGAAATCGAGATTTGAAGGTTTCAATAGGTTCGTATAATGATTTTGGACTTGGACGTGTGTTCGGGTTGAGTATCGGGTGGTCCGGGATCATTTCGGCGCTCATTATGGAAAGTTGGCATTTTGAAAGTTTAAGAATTCCTTAAGTTTGGTTTGAAGTGGACTTTGGTATTATCGATGTCTGTTTGGGGTTCCGAGTCTTAGAATACGTTCTCGTGATTTATGACTTGTGCATAAAGTTTGGCGTTATTCCGGGATGTTTAAGTATAATTCAGACGCGTTCGGCTAAGTTTAAAGTTTGAAAGTTCAAAGAAAGGTTTTGATCGTCGATTCATAATTTTGATGTTGTTTGGCATAATTTCAGGCTTTGACTAAATTTGTATCATGTTTTAGGATGTGTTGGTATGGTTGGATGGGGTCCCGGGGGCCTCGGGTGCGAATCAGATTGGAATTGGGTTGAGTTTTGGACTTAAGGAATTGCTGAAGCTTAAGGCTTCTGGTGTGATCGCACCTGTGAGGTTTATGGCCACATGTGTGAGACCGCAAAAGTGGCCAAGGGGTTGCAGAAGCGGTTCTGGGTGAGCTGGGCAGTGGTCGCAGGTGCGAGGAGGATTTTCGCATCTGCGAGCCCGCAGATGCGACAAGGCTCCACAGATGCAAAGTTGGAGAGGTGTGGTTGGCTTCGTAGAAGCGGATGGGATCACGCAGGCGCGGAAGAGCAGAAGCGAGGGGAGGGCCGCAGAAGTGCCCTTGTAGGTGCAAGCCTTGGGCCGCAGGTGCGGCTGGTCGGGGCCTAAGTGACTTCCGCAGGAGCGGACATTTTTCTGCAGGTGCGGCTGGGGTGCCCGTAGGTACGAAGACTCCTGGGCAGAATATATGTTGCTCAATCGGGATTTTTGCTCATTTCACTCATTCCTCTCTTGCTTGGGCGATTTTTGGGGCGATTTGGAGGAGCCAACTTCATCATCTACCTTGAGGTAAGAAACTTCTACACATTGTGAGCTAAGTACACGAGTTATATATGGATTTAAACATGGATATGGGTAGAAATTATGGGATTTTGGTAGAAAACCTAGAAATTGGTATTTTGGATTTTGACCGCGAAATTTGATATGGAATTAAGAATAAATTATATATTTGGCTTCGTGGCATTTTGGGTAATGATTATCCTCAAGAATATTTGGAATCCGGGCACGTGGGCCCGAGAGTTGATTTTGTTGACTTTTCGAGCGGAGTTGACAATTATTATAAATTGCTAAATTATACGCATTGGAGTATATTTTGATTGATTTTCACCTTGTTTGACTAGTTTCAGATTGATGGGCATTGGTTTGAGGTGTTAGAGAGGCGTTGGAGCCATTTATGAAATTTCGGAGCGAGGTAAATCTCTTGTCTAAACTTGTGAGGGGGAAACTACAATTGTGACATGTAATGAGACAACGCAACATGATGAGAGTGATTCGGAAGAATGGGAAAACAATGTAATACCTAAGGAAATTGTCAAGGAAGTACAGGATTTTGAGAATAAACCAAAGTCCAATATGGAAGAAACTGAGGCAGTTAATTTAGGGAATTCCGAAACAGTCAAACAAACTCGTATTAGCATTCATCTATCACAATCAGACAGAGAAGAGTACATTGGATTTCTAAAGCAATATGAGGACATCTTTGCATGGTCTTATGATGACATGGCAGGGTTAAGCATATCTATAGTGGCTCACAAGCTACCTACCAACCCCGTGTGTCCACCAGTGGAACGAAAACTTAGAAAATTTAAGCCAGACATGAGTTTGAAGATAAAAGAGGAGGTTACCAAGCAAATCAAAGCCAAAGACCTCCGAGTGGTCAGGAAGCAATATGAGGGCCATGACCACTCTCTTTCATGATATGATGCACAAGGAAATAGAAATGTACGTGGATGATGTCATCATTAAGTCTAAGAAGAGCCTGGATCACATAGCAGACCTGAGAAAGTTTTTCGACCGACTACGGAAGTACAACCTAAAGTTGAACCCTGCAAAATATGCTTTCGGAGTCCCTATCAAGAAGCGTCTAGGTTTCATCGTTAGCCGCCGCGGCATTGAGCTAGACCCCTCAAAGATCAAAGCCATTCAAGATCTGCCGCCACCAAAGAACAAGAAGGATGTAATGAGTTTCTTGGACAGCCTCAACTATATCAGCCATTTCAAAGCACAATCGATGGTAATATGTGAACAAATATTCAAGATGCTGAGAAAGGATGCTGCCACAAGTTGGACTGAAGAGTGTCAAAAGGCCTTCGACAAAATCAAGGAGTATCTATCCAAACCTCCTGTGTTGGTCCCACCGTGGCCCATGAGACCTTTATTGTTGTACATGTCCGTGTTGGATGGAGCCTTTGGATGCATCTTGGGACAACATGATGAGAATGTAAGAAAGGAGCAAGCAATATATTATCTGAGTAAGAAGTTCACACCTTATGAAGCTCGATATTCACTATTGGAACACACCTGTTGCACTCTAACATGGATAGCCCAGAAGTTGAGGCATTATTTCTGCGCATACACCATATACCTCATATCAAGAATGGATCCATTAAAGTACAGTTTCTAGAAGCCTATGCCTATGGGCAAGCTAGCAAAGTGGCAGATATTGTTAAGTGAGTTCGACATCACCTATGTGACTCAGAAAGCAGAAAAGGGGAAAGCATTAGCAGATCACCTGGCGGAGAATCATGTGGGCGGAGAATACGAACCATTATAAACGTATTTTCCCAACGAGGAAGTGTCTTTCATAGGAGAAGATATCGCCGAAGCATATGATGGTTGGAGAATGTTATTCGACGGGGCTTCAAACTTTAAAGGAGTGGGCATCGGAGCTGTCCTAGTATCAGAAACCGACCAGAACTATTCGGTATCCACCAAGATCAAATTCCCATGCACCAACAATATGGCTAAATACGAGGCTTGCATTTTGGGACTCAGGTTGGTCGTTGACATGAACATTCAGGAATTACTGGTAATCGGAGATTCGGACTTACTGATACATTAGGTACTCAGAGAATGGGCCACCCAGAATACCAATATATTTCCATACTTACACTGTGTGTATGATTTGATCAAGAGGTTCACAAATATAGAATTAAAACATGATCCTATAATTCAGTACGAGTTTGTATATGCATTGGCCACCCTGGCTTCCATGATACAACACCCAGACAAGAACTATATCGACCCCATCCCAATAGATATCCGCAAGCAGCCCTCCTACTGTGCTCATGTTGAAGAGGAATCTGCTGGGAACCCATGGTTTCACGACATCAAAGAATATCTAGAAAGGGCAGAGTACCCGGGAGGTGCAACACATACTCAAAAGCGCACATTACAAAAGTTAGCTAACCATTTCTTTCAGAATGGAGGAATTCTATAAAGAAGGACTCTCGACTTGGGTTTGCTAAGATATGTCGACTCCAAGAAAGCATCTAGGTTTCTCGAAGAGATACATGCCAGAACCTGCGAACCTCACATGAATGGGTTCATTCTAGCCAAAAAGATATTAAGGGCGGGATATTTTTGGATGGCCATGGAAACTAATTGCATCAAGTACGTGCTGAAATGTCACTAATGCCAGGTACATGTTGATATGATATGAGTACCACCCAATGAACTCAATGTGACAAGTTCGCACTGGCCTTTCGCTGCCTGGGGCATGGACGTCATCGGACCAATCGAGACCGCTGCCTCCAACGGACACAGATTTATCATGGTGGCCATCGATTACTTCACAAAATGGGCCGAAGCCGTCTACTACAAAGCTGTGACTAAGAAGGTCGTAACAGATTTTGCCTGAGACCGTATTGTCTGCTGGTTCAGGGTGCCTGAATCAATCATTACCGACAATGCCGCCAATCTCAATGGTGACCTGATAAAAGTCATATGTGAAACATTCAAGATCCAACACCGGAACTCTACAGCATATAGGCCACAAATGAATGGAGCTGTGGAAGCCGCCAATAAAACACTAAGAAGATACTAAGGAAGATAGTGGACAACTACAAACAGTGGCACGAGAAGCTATCATTTGCTCTGTTTGGACACCGCACCACGGTCTGAATGTCAACTGGGGAAACTCCTTATTTATTGGTCTATGTTACTGAGGTGGTTATAACCTCTGAGGTAGAAATTCCTTACTTGAGAATCATATAGGAGGCCGAGCTTAGCAATGCAGACTGGGTACAGAGCCGATACGATCAATTGGAATTCATTGACGGTAAAAGGATAAACGTGGTGTGTCACGGTCAACTTTACCAGAACAGAATGGCAAGGGTTTTCAACAAGAAGGTTAGACCGAGACAATTCATACCAAGGCAATTGATGCTGAAGCAAATCTTTCCACATCAGGATGAAGCAAAGGGAAAATTCTCACCTAACTAGCAAGGGCCTTACATAGTTCACCGAGTGCTAACAGGAGGAGCACTCATACTGGCAGAAATAGATGGAGAGATATGGCCAAAACCTATCAATTCAGACACCGTCAAGAGATATTATGGTTGAGATTGTATTTGCACTTTCTTTTGATGTAACATGAACTAGGCTTGACCTGATTCCCGTTTAAGAGCGGATACGTAGGTAGCCCTATGGGTTCGGTCACATTATAATAAAATCCCCATTACCCTTTGTGGTCGGAAATTGAGGCAAGATTTTGAGCTTCGCCAGGTTTAATGTCATCACGTCAAGGATCGCCAAAAAGATATTGCCGAAAGTATTCATCATAATTGGGGTAGAATTTTGAGGGAGTCCTCAAAATTCCAGGATAAGGATGTTGCAATGTCTCAAGAGCGTGTCATATTCTATGATTCGACAAAACTATTTGTCTTATGCATTATCACATATTTTAAATAACTGCATTTCCTACAACTAATTGATTGCAAAATGCATATTTTCAAAACTCCATTTTGTAATGGCCAAATGCTATCCAAGCTAGATCAAGCATAACAGCGTCAAGCCAGGAACAAGGGCAAAACGAGGAATCGAAAGCACAAACCAACCTTCCCCCAACTTTCAATTTTTCCTTGGATGCAGGCATAACAAATGCAACATTATCAAATGTATCTGCAAGGGATGCATAACAAAGACCACTATCTTCACATAGATAAATGCTACCAATCCTAAATGCGTCAAGCTAAGAATTACTTCCCTCTCTCACATTTACTTAAGGCTAAGTGTTGCCCTCATGACCTTGCATGAGGCTAAGCACTGCCTCTATCATTGCATAAGACTAAGCATTGCCTTTCTCTGCATAGGGCTAAGCACTGCCCTCATTACATTGCATGAGGCTAAGCATTGCCTCCATTATTTCATAAGGCTAAACACTGCCTTTCTCTGCATAGGGTTATGCATTGCCCTCATTATATTGCATGAGGCTAAGCACTGCCTCCATCATTGCATAAGGTTAAACACATCCTTTCTATGCATAGGGATAAGCACAGCCCTCATTACATTGCATGAGGCTAAGCACTGCCTCTATCAATACATAAAGCTAAGCACTACCTTTATCTGTATAGGGCTAAGCACTGCCCTCATTACATTGCATGAGGCTAAGCATTGCTTCCATCATTGCATAAGGCTAAGTACTGCCTTTCTCTGCATAGGGCTAAGCACTGCCCTTATTACATTGCATGAGGCTAAGCATTGCCTCCATCATTGCATAAGGCTAAGCACTGCCTTTCTCTGCATAAGGCTAAGCATTGCCTCCATCATTGCATAAGGCTAAACGATGTCTTTCTCTGCATAGGGCTAAGCACTGCCCTCATTACATTGCATGAGGCTAAGCACTGCCTCCATCATTGCATAAGGCTAAGCACTGCCTTTCTTTGCATAGGGCTATGCACCGCCCTCATCACATTGCATGAGGCTAGGCACTGCCATCATCATTGTGTAAGGCTAAACGCTGCCTTTCTCTGCATAGGGCTAAGCACTTCCCTCATTATATTACATGAGGCTAAGCATTGTCTCCATTATTGCATAAGGCTAAGCATTACCTTCACCTGCATAGGGATAAGCACCGCCCTCATCTCATACAAGGCTAAGCATTGCCTTCTGTCATTCTCACATATGGATAAGCACTGCCTATATCCTTTATCGAACAATCAACATCGCCACGTCTATGCATTTCATGGGGTGAAATAGCGCCATATTGTCCAAAGGCATCATAGTACGAAGGCACCATTTTCATGGCTCGAAGACACTAGCCCATGGCCTAGGGATCTCAAAGTTGCATATCATTATTTAAAGGCGTCATAGTCCAGAGGCACCATGCTCATGGCCCGAGGACATTATTTCATGGCCTGCGAATCCTTTATCATACGACCTCATGGACCAGGATGTCATGGTCTAAAATACATCATCCTCATCGTCCAAAGACAATTTTTATGGTCCAAAGGGAACCTGCATCATGTTTAAATTTCCACAATAACTATATATATTCGCGTGTATCGTATTTTTAGTTTTGCAGGTAACTCGGGAGGTAACCATTCTACAAACAGGAGAAATTCTCGCTCCGGTCTCCGTTCAAAACGTTCATATCCCTTGATTGTCCCCAATGCAACTAATAACTGATAACTGACTACTTTCTCTCCCGTAACCGCCCCAAACATATTGTCTCGTGCATCTGTGAGACATTATTACCATCCATAACCTTCACATGAAATTATCAACCATTTATGATACTACCCTATCCAAAGTAAACCATTTTTCGAAACATACAATCTTTTCATAACGACTCCATTGGTTTCGTCTGCCGTTGGATCAAGAACTACACGTGGATTGATTCCCATAAAATCATATATATGTAGGCAACTCAAGAACCAGGGTTCGGCTCGTTCATTTGGAAAATATTGATTATCATTTTTTTTTTACCCGACAATTTTTTCATCATTCCCGAGTAAAGAGGGACAGCTGTTGATACTTAATTTTGCCCTCAAATTTTATAAAGTATTTCATATACTTTTCAAAATATTATTTTATATTATTATCCAATTTACAGAGTTCGTACAAATATTTTTATAATTTTTAAAGCTTTTAAACTTGATTTCTTGAATTTTTAATTATTAAATATTTATTAATTACTCTTTCAAATTATTTTGGGTGATTTAATCATTTAAATTTATTATTTATACCCACATGCATATTGTATAATATTTTACTTCATTTTATATAATTATATTTATATTCTTATACTATTTATACATTATTTGCAATAGTAGCCTATACTTTGCAAATAATTGAATTTACCCTATTATTTAGGTCACAATAGTATTTTTACATTTTTATAATCCTAAGCTACTATTCTTTAAGTGTTTAATTTCATAAATGATATTTTTATTATTTATTAGCCATTTTAATAATTTATTTTTGATTAATTGTAGGTATTTTAAAAATCTTGCCCAAATAAATGCCAAATTTCGAACCAAAGAAGGTCCAAAATGCCAAGCCCAAACCGGACAACCCAACTCCCTCCTACCCAGTATATGACCCATTACACCCGACCCGCACTATTTAAAATCCCAATCGTCGATCTTAAATGATCAGCGACTCACAATATTTCCACATTTCTCCTTATATCCCCTTAGCCCAAAACCCAAGTCCATTTTCACCCCACAACCGCCCTCAAATGCTCCCTCCTCATCTCTGAAAAACCCTAGCCAACCTTGAAGATTTCCCCCACCCCTTTCCTTATACGTGTTCATACACGGTTTTCTTACCACGTACTCGTCTTACTCGCCCAGTTATGGTAATTTTTGTTACCAATCTATCTATGGCAAGCGTGATTTTCCTAAAATCAAGTGGACACGATTACAACATCAAGGATTTGGATGTGATTTAGGCTTTATACATCGGAGAAGGAAGAATATCTTCCCGTTTTGGCATGTCTCCGACGATTTCTTCGTGATTAGGGTTCCTTGTGCGATTTGCCCTAAATTCGATTTGAAATCGGTCTGCATGAGTCTTCTCCCTTATTCTATGTAATTGATTCTTTTCCTTATTTTTTTGCATGTTATCGATTGCCATATAAACCCTTCCCCTCGTCCCTAGAGGCAGACCTAAGGATATTATGTTTTCTATGCTCTTTTGGTTCTATTTACTTTACTACTGTTCTGGATTTATGGCCGGATGAAAGCTAAGGCCACCAGGTATCGATTCATTAGACTTTTCCGGCATATGCACTCCTCGATATCCTAAAGAGGTCCTTGTGAAGTGTGACTTGCCGAAATTTGAGGTCTTGGAGACACGATTTGGGATTTTTCCTTCAATCTCTATTTTGCTTGGTTACTGCTTTGTCTGGTTAGTACTTTCAATCCCTACTCTCATGAATTCTAAATTTTGATCAAATAGTCGAAGCATGCTTATATGGGAACTCCAGTTATTGACTCAATTATCTTGAAATGTTATTGTTGGATGCCTCTACTCATTGTCACTATGTGATGTTCTTATGTAATTAGATTCGACTAATCGACTAAGTAGTGTTTTCATTTGACCTGTTATTTGGTTCGACATTTTGAGTCTTTTCTGCCCTAATATAGTCCCTGAAAACCAACTAGAAGTGACGAAACATAAATATCACGACCCAACTTCTCCTCTGTATGACGTCGTGACGGCACCTAGTCTCTACGACTAGGTAAGCCTAACATGTGCGGAGTAATGAAATGAAAACATAAATTTAACAACTAACTGTGTACCATGCCGCCTGGCATGTAAAATAAACAACTATTCAAAAATACATAGAAAAATCCCAAAACACCAGAACATCATGAATCACAAACTCTAGAAGGAAAATCTAGTGTCTCTATACATCAGAGTCTAACAAAAGAAAAATAGAGAAGATAATAGACATGGGAAAGAGTAGAAGGGGACTCCGAGGTCTGCGGACGCGGCAGATATACCTTGACGTATCCAAAGCTGAAACGGTTCACTGATAGTGCGGCTGATAAGGAGCAGCTAGATCTGTACACGAAAATATGTGCAGAAGAGTAGCATGAGTACACCACAATCAGTACCCAGTAAGTGCCAAGCCTAACCTCGGTCGAGTAGTGATGAGATCAGGTCAGGGCCCTACTAATATATATATATATATATATATATATATATATATATATATATATATATATATATATATATATATATAAACTAAGACAGAATGAAATATTGCAGTAAAAATAAGTACTGAAACTTAACAAGAATGAAAATCATAGCAAGTTAACAACTCAGTAAACAGAAATAACAACAGGGGATCTCCCAGGATACCGTCTCGTAGTCCCAAACGTAAATGTATATATATATATATATATATATATATATATATATATAATAAACTAAGACAGAATGAAATATTGCAGTAAAAATAAGTACTGAAACTTAACAAGAATGAAAATCATAGCAAGTTAACAACTCAGTAAACAGAAATAACAACAGGGGATCTCCCAGGATACCGTCTCGTAGTCCCAAACGTAAATGTGCAAAAATAGGGGGGGAACTACCGCAATACCGTTCTGTAGTCCCAAAGTAAATATGCAGAGCAGGGGGATCTACCGGAATACCGTTGTATAGCCCCAAAGTAAATATGCAGAACAAGGGGATCTACCGGAATATCGTTCTGTAGTCCCAAAGTAAATATGCAGAGCAGGGGGATTTACCGAAATACCATTCCATAGTCCCAAAGTAAATATGCATAGTAGAGAGATCAACTGGAATACCGTTCCGTAGTCCCAAAGTAAATATGCAAAGCAAACAATAGAAATACAACTACATCACGAAATCTTACGATTTAGACTAAGTACTAGTCAATGAAGAAGCAGGAAATTCACTAAGCATGCTGCACAGAGTTCACATAAGCAATTAAGACACGTATACATGTTGTTCTAGACTAAACAGGATAAATTCATATGCTAGTGTAGCTCAGTTAAAGGAAAGGTATTTTATTTAATGAAAATTGAATTTTGCAACAATAACCCATGTAGGCACTCGTCACCTCACGTACACGGCGCTCATATATCAAAATAAGTACCAAATCCTAAGGGGAGTTCGCCCACACAAGGTTAGGCAAGCCACTTACCTCGAATCAAGCTCAATCAATCAGTCACAATGCCTTTCCCACGAATATCCAGCTCCGAGTGGCCCAAATCTAGCCAAATCAATTACATAACGTAAATATAGCTACAAGAAACTAATCTAGCTAATGAAATCAAAGTTAAAGCAAGAAATTAGAAAATCGCCCCAAAATGTCTCCCCGGGACATGAGTCCAACCATACCAAAATTAGCCAATTCCGATCACAACTCGATCTTCAAATCCTCAATTTGTGGTTTATGAAGTTTCTACAATTCTTTTCCAAATTTCCATCTCAAAGTACTAATTAAATGATAAAATCAGTGATATATTCATGTATATTAACCAAATCCGAGTTAGAATCACTTACCTTGATGAATTTCTTGAAAATCCCACGAAAAATCGTCTCAAACTGAGCTCCCAAGGTCCAAAAATGAAATAATAACCTAAGCCTCCATTATATAGTACATTCTCTGAACTCACCATGTGCGGTCCGCACAATTCCAAGTGCGACCGCACATCCCAGCTCCTGCGGTCGCACAAAAATTGTGTGGTCGCACTCTCTTGGTGACTACACTGCCAGGCTTTTGTATTTTGGCCATAACTTACTCTACCAATGTCCAAATAATTACTTCTTTACCTTTATGGAAACTAGACACGAAGGGCTACAACTTTTGTTTTTAAATAATCTTCAAATTCCTTGTAGATCAAAAGCTAAAAGCTTCCGACGTCGGACCATCGAATCTGAGAGTTCATGAGTGCGGCCGCAAACAAAATTGTGCGGCCCGCACACTCCTATGCGGATTGAAGTGCGGCCGCACACAAAATTGTGCGTTCCGCACAATTCCCCTGAGGTCCGCACTTCCCTTTTGCCTCAGCACTCCCAAAATGTGCGGTCCGCACTTTCAAAGACCCCCAAAACAACATTAGAGTGCTGAAAAGCCCGTACTCACTCAAAACTCACCCGAGGCCCCCGAGAACTCAACCAAACATACCAACCAATCCTAAAACACCATATGAACTTAGTCGAGCCCTCAAATCACATCAAACAATGCTAAAATCACGAATCATCCTCCGATTTAAACTTAAAGAACTTGAAACTTCCAAATTCGACAACTGATGCCGAAACTAACCAAACCACATCTGATTGACCCCAAATATTGCTCACAAGTCAAAATCGCCATTACGTACCTACTCCAACTTTCGGAATGGGAATCCCACCCCGATATCAAAAATTCCACTACCGGTCCAAAACTCCAAAAATTTGACTTTCGCCATTTCAAGCCTAATTGAGCTACGGACCTCCAAAACACAATCTGGACACGCCCCTAAGCCAAAAATCACCCAACGGAGCTAACAGAGTCGACGGAATTCCATTTCGAAGCCGTCTTCACATTGTTTCTAGTACGGTCCAAATTTTAAGACTTAAGCTCCCATTTAGGCTCACGTGTCCCAAAACACTCCAAAAACTAAAACGAAACCTCCCAGCAAGTCACAATAGTAGAAATTAGATATGGGGAAAGTCGTTAATAGGGGATCGGGGCTATTACTCTCAAAACGACCGGCCGGGTACATCCTTCCTCTCTTAAAACAATCGATCGTCCTCGAATGAGTATAGAGACATACCTGAAGTGGTGAAAAGATGAGGATAACGGCTGCGCATATCCTGCTCGATCTCCCAAGTCGCCTCCTCGACCGGTTGTCCCCTCCACTGAACCTTCACGGAAGCAATGTTCTTTGACCTTAGCTTTCTGGCCCCGCCTGTCTAAACTAGCCATTGGCTCCTCAACATAAGATAGATCCTTGTCCAATTAGACTGAGCTGAAATCCAACACATGAGACGGATCACCATGATAACTCTGGATCATCGAAACATGAAATACCAGATGAACTCCTGCAAGGCTGGGAGGTAAGGCAAGCTCATAAGCAACCTCCCCAACACGCCGCAATACCTCAAATGGACAAATGAACCTTGGGCTAAGCTTGCCCTTCTTTCCAAACCTCATAACGCCCTTCATAGGCGAAACCTGGAGCAAGACTCGCTCTCCAACCATGAATGCCACATCGCGAACCTTCCAATCCGCATAACTCTTCTATCTGGTCTGGGCTGTGCGAAGTCTATCTTGAATCACCTTAACCTTCTCCAAAGCATCATGCATCAAGTCTGTGCCCAATAACCTAGCCTCGCTCGGCTCGAACCAACCAACTTGGGACCGACACCGCCTACAATACAGAGCCTCATACGGTGCCATTTGAATGCTGGACTGATAACTGTTATTGTAGGCAAACTCCGCAAGGGGCAGGAACTGATCCCAAGAACCTCCAAACTCCATCACACATGCACGGAGCATATCCTTAAGAATCTAAATAGTGCGCTCGGACTGTCCGTCCGTCTGAGGGTGAAATGTTGTGCTCAACTCCACTCGAGTACCCAACTCACGTTGTACGGCCCTCCAGAACCGTGATGTAAATTGCGTACCCCGGTCAGAGATGATAGATACCGGCATGCCGTGAAACCTGACAATGTCGCGGATATAAACTCGAGCCAGCTGATCGGAGGAATAAGTAGTCATCACAAGAATGAAAACTGACTTGGTAAGTCTGTCCACAATCACCCAAACTGCATCAAACTTCTGCTAAGTCCGTGGGAGTCCAACAACGAAATCCATAGTGATTCGCTCCCACTTCAACTCCAGAATCTCTAACTTCAGAAGTAATCCACCTAGTCGCTGATGCTCATACTTCACCTACTGGAAATTTAGGCACCGAGCCACATACTCCACTATGTCCTTCTTTATTCTCCTCCACCAGTAATGCTGCCTCAAGTCTTGATACATTTTCGCGGAACCTAAATAAATAGAGTATCGCGAACTGTGAGCCTCCTGGAGAATCAACTTACGCAAACCATCTATATTGGGCACACACAGCCTGCCTTGCATCCTTAATGCACCATCATATCCAATAGTGACCTCCTTAGCATCACCGTGCTAGACCGTGTCCTTAAGGACAAGCAGATGGGGGTCATCATATTGACACTCCCTGATACGATCATAAAGAGAAGACCGAGAGACCACACAAGCCAATACTCGACTCGGCTCAGAAATATCCAATCTCACAAACTGTCTGGCTAAGGCCTGAACATCCAACGCCATGGGCCTCTCTGTTGCTGCTAGAGATATGCTAAGCTCCCCAAACTCTCTGTCGGGCGACTTAAAGCATCGGCCACCACATTGGCCTTCCCAGGGTGGTACAAAATGGTGATATCATAATCCTTAAGCAGCTCCAACCACCTCCTCTAACGCAAATTAAGATCCTTCTGCTTGAACAGATGCTGCAAACTTCGGTGATCGGTGTAAATTTCATAAGGAACACTGTACAAATAATGCCGCCAAATCTTCAAGGCATGAACAATAGTTGCTAACTCAAGGTCATGGAGAGGATAGTTCTTTTCGTGCACCTTCAACTGTCTGGACGCATAGGCAATCACCCTACCGCCCTACATCAACACCGTGCCGAGACCAATCCGCGATGCATCACAATATACAGTATAAGACCCCGAACCTGTAGGCAATACCAATACTGGGGCTGTAGTCAAAGCTGTCTTGAGCTTCTAAAAGCTCTTCTCACATTCCTCTATCCACCTGAACAGAGCACCCTTCTGGGTCAATCTGGTCTTAATAGCTGTTCATAATCGATTACAGAATCGTCAATTAACTTCATGTTAACAAAAATCTCGTTTCAAACGTTTACAATGCTGATAACGAGATGCGAGGCATGAAGACCTCATAATTATTTACCCGAATTAACGAGTCACATTTAACGCCACATGGGCGGGCACCTACCTCGTAGGTTAAAACTCAATATTACCCCACGAATTTGGCAAGTATGCACAGAGAATTTCATATAAAAATTTTCAAATAAGCCTAACAGGCATGACTCTCTATTAGTATAATAGTACAAATTTAATTTCACAAGGGAGAATTTAAACACAAGAATTTTTATCATAAGGATATCGTCCTTATATAACCTCCACCGCAGCTCGTAGCCCGGTTTAAACATATCAATTTATTTAAAAATGTGAGGATCTCATCCTCACTAATATGCACATCGTGCCAATCGAAACTTTCCATTTTTCTCCTGTTAAATAATTTCTGTTAAACAAAATCACAACACATAATGAACCCCACACCAGTAGGGCATATAATTCACAATTTGTAATTAATTATCCGGAAATTACATCAAAACTTATCGAAATAAGTACCAGAAAGACATCTTTAGCCTCACAGCTCTTATTAGAGTCCAACATGGAATGATAAGCATAGTTATCTCCATAGAACCTCCCAACAGGAGTAAACACATAAGTAGATTATGGAATTACGAAGTTCACTCATAAGTGGAGCACAATAGGAGGACTCGTCTCGATACTAAGAACCAGATCAAGTTAAGGAAATTATTCCTTTATATTAAATCGAGGTCGTACTGTAACGACACCATCTGATGTAGCGACCTCCACCATACCATAAAACAAACATATCAACGGCTGGGCCTCCACCTCTAGGACGCCTTCTACCCGTCTGTTCTCCACCCATAACTGGTCGTGTGGGTGGTGTAGTAACTGCAATGGGGCACGTAGCCTGAATGCTTTGATGAAATATGTCTCTCCCAACTCTGGGACAATTTTTTCATGATGTGCCTAGTATCACCGCATTCATAACAACCCATTTGCGGGCTTGGCTGCTCATACTGAGTCTGTACCAAATAACTGAAATAGCCATTGTAGGAAACTCATGTCAGTGGTACATTAAAAGAATTTACTGGAGAACCCCGAGTAATTCAATGTGCGGACTGGGCCGGCCGATTGCCCGAGCCTTGCCATAATGATTCATACTTGTAGAGTAGAATCCACTGAATCCTCCAGAACCTCGAGACCTCTTGGTCTCTTCAGTTCACCCCGAACACGTTCTAATATATTGGTAATTTCTACCACTAGCGAAAATAAAGTATCAGCCTATAGCTCCCGAGTCGTACAAACTTTTACAATCATAATTGAGTCCTTTAATGAGTCTGTGGACTCGCTCTCTAGCTGTAGGAACCATAGTAGGAGTATGACGGGCTAACTTATTAAACCTGGTGGCTTATTCTGACACCGTCATGGTGACCTGACGCAACCGTTCAAACCCTATGCGCCACGCAATACGAAGAGTTCGGGAAACAAACTCTTCGATTCTTCTTTGGGGTAACCATTACCCCTATTTATACCGAACGATCACAAAAGTAGACCTTCACACAGACAAATCTTGGCACGAACAAAATAGTCCAGAACCTCGTCAACCAATGTACCTCCTCCGAAGCACCCCAAAATCCGCAACTGTGACGTCCACGCTGAGTAGACCTTCTATAAATTTAAAGTAGTGCCTCTAACTCCTTTGGTACTGAAGTATAGGATTATTAAGCAGGCAGGTATACCGCAAGTCCCAACCTTATCCTCTACAACATCTCAGGCCTTAAACATGTGTACATTTTGGAAACTTTCAGTACCACATATATACATTTCAGACCAAAACTGATATAACACATGACCCTACAATCCATCCATTGATAGTGGAATGCCCCACTCGGAGCGAAGTCATAGGTCACAACGTCCGATAATCTACAATATTAACCCTCCCGACTCGTATAAATCAACCAAATGCCAAGATCAGTTGCACCCCCATATGATTCACTGGGTGATCTCTCAATACGTCTACATCTTTAGTCCGAACCACACGTTGAGGCAATGCTTGAGTATCTCTGGCTCCCTCGTAGTCCATCCACGGTATCACGAACCGTCGACACACAACTGATACCAAGTGCGCAATGTCATACACGAGTGGATGCAAAGGAATATAAGATATACATTTCAAGCAAAATCAATGTCGCACGATAAGGATTAAAAGAAGTGAACATTTTTCTAGCAGTTCCATAGCCTCCCGAAGATAAGTGCAGACGTCTCTGTACCGATCCGTGAGACACTAATAAACCGGCTTGTGACACGCGACACCTATGAACCTAGAGCTCTGATACCGGCTTATAATGACCCAATTTCCCCTCCGTATGATATCGAGACAGCACCTAGTCTCTACGACTAGGTAAGCCTAACATGTGCGAAATAATGAAATGAAAACATAAATTTAACAACTAATTGTGTACCAAGCCACCTGGCATGTAAAATAAACAACTATTCAAAAATACACAGAATCCCAAAACTCGGAACATCGTGAATCAAAAACTCCAGAAGGAAAATCTAGTGTCTCTATACATCAGAGTCTAACAAAAAAATACAAAAGATAATGGACATGGGAAAGAGTAGAAGGGGACTCTGATGTCTGCGGACGCAGCATATATACCTTGAAGTCTCCAAAGCTGAACCGGCTCACTGATAGTGCAGCTGATAAGGAGCACCTAGATCTGCACACGAAAACATGTGCAGAAGAGTAGCATGAGTACACCACAATCGGTACCCAGTAAGTGCAAAGCCTAACTTCGGTCGAGTAGTGACGAGATCAGGTCAGGGCCCTACTGGTATATATATAATAAACTAAGATAGAATGAAATATTGTAGTAAATATAAGTACTGAAACTTAACAAGAATGAAAATCATAGCAAGTCAACAGCTCAGTACACAGAAATAATAACAGGGGATCTCCCAGGATACCGTCCCGTAGTCCCAAACGTAAATGTGCAAAAACAGGGGGGGATCTAGTAGTCCCAAAGTAAATATGCAGAGCAGGGGGATCTACCGGAATACCGGTCCATAGTCCCAAAGTAAATATGCAGAACTGGGGGGATCTACCGGAATACCATTCCGTAGTCCCAAAGTAAATATGCAGAGAAGGGGGATCTACTGGAATACCGTTCTGTAGTCCCAAAGTAAATATGCAGCGCAAATAATAAAAATACAACTACATCATAAAATCTTACGATTTAGACTAAGTACCAGTCAAGGAAGAAGCAGGAAATTCACTAAGCATGCTGCACAGAGTTCATATAAGCAATTAAGACACGTAGACATGTTGTTCTAGACTAAACAGGATAAATTCATATGGTAGTGTAGCTGAGTTAAAGGAAAATAGGTATTTTACTTAATGAAAACGGAGTTTTGCAACAATAGCCCATGTACGCACTCGTCACCTCACGTACATGGCGCTCATATAGCAAAATAAGTACCAAATCCTTAGGGGAGTTCCCCCCACATAAGGTTAGGCAAGCCACTTACCTCGAACCAATCTCAATCAATCAGTCATAATGCATTTCCAACGAATATCCAGCTCCGAGTGGCCCAAATCTAGTCAAATCAATTACATAACGTAAATATAGCTACAAGAAAATAATCTAGCTAATGCAATCAAAGCAAAAGCAAGATAAAATGAATGATATATTCATGTATATTAACCAAATCAGAGTTAGAATCACTTACCTCGATGAATTTCTTGAAAAACACACGAAACATCATCTCAAACCGAGCTCCCAAGGTCCAAAAATGAAATAATAACCTAAGCGTCGGTTATATAGTACATTCTCTGAACTCACGATGTGTGCCTGCACTCTCTTGGTGACTAAACTACCAGGATTTAGTATTTTGGCCATAACTTACTCTACCAATGTCCTAATGATGACTTCTTTACCTTTCTGGAAATTAGACACGAAGGGCTACAACTTTTGATTTTGAATCATCTCAAAATTCCTTGTGGATCAAAAGAAATAAGCTTTCGAAGTCGGACCATCGAATCTGAGAGTTCCTGAGTGCGGCCGCACACTCCTCTGCGGACTGAAGTGCGGCCGCACACAAAGTTTTGCGGTCTACACAATTCCCCTAAGGTCTGCACTTCCCTTTTGCCTCAGCACTCCCAAAATGTGCGGTCCGCACTTCCAAAAACCACCAGAACAACATTAGAGTGCCGAAAAGCCCGTACTCGCTCAAAACTCACCTCAAAACTCACTCGAGGCCCCCCGAGAACTCAACCAAACATACCAACCAATCCTAAAATACCTAACGAAAATTCACTAAGCATGTTGCACAGAGTTCACATAAGCAATAATGATATGTAGACATGTTGTTCTAGACTAAATAGGATAAATTCATATGCTAGTGTAGCTCAGTTAAAGGAAAACTGGTATTTTACTTAATGAAAATGGAGTTTTACAACAATAGCCCGTGTACGCACTCGTCACCTCACGTACACGGCCCTCATATATCAAAAGCAGTACCAAATCCTAAGGGGAGTTCCCCCACAAAAGGTTAGGCAAGCCACTTACCTCGAACCAAGCTCAATCAAGCAGTCACAATGCCTTTCCCACAAATATCCGACTCCCAATGGCCCAAATCTAGCCAAATCAATTACATAACGTAAATATAGCTACAAGAAATTAATCTAGCTAATGAAATCAAAGCTAAAGCAAGAAATTAGAAAATCACCCCAAAACGTCTCACCGGGCCCACGTCTCGGAATTGGGTAAAAGTCACTAAATATGAACACCCATTTACTCACGAGTCCAACCATACCAAAATTAGACGATTCCGATCACAACTCGACCTTCAAATCCTCAATTTGTGGTTTATGAAGTTTCTACAATTCTTTTCCAAGTTTCCATCTCAAAGTACTAATTAAATGATAAAATAAGTGATATATTCATGTATATTAACCAAATCTGAGTTAGAATCACTTACCCCGATATATTTCTTGAAAATCCCACAAAATATCCTCTCAAACCGAGCTCCCAAGGTCCAAAAATGAAACAATAACCTAAGCCTCGGTTATATAGTACATTCTTTGAACTCACCATGTGCGGTCCACACAATTCCAAGTGCGGACGCATATCCCAGCTCCTGCGGTCGCACAAAAATTATGCGGCCGCACTCTCTTGGTGACTACACTGCCAAGATTTAGTAATTTGGCCATAACTTTCCTACCAATGTCCCAATGATGACTTTTTCACCTTTCTGGAAACTAGACAGGAAGGGCTACAACTTTCGATTTTGAATCATCTCAAAATTTCTTGTGGATCAAAAGATATAAGTTTCCAAAATCGGACCATCGAATCTGAGAGTTCTTGAGTGCGGACGCACACAAAATTGTGCGGACCCGCACACTCCTCTGCGTATTGAAGTGCGGCCGCACACAAAATTGTGTGGTCTGCACAATTCCCCTGATGTTCGCACTTCCCTTTTGCCTCAGCACTCCCAAAATGTGCGGTCCGCACTTCCAAAGACCCCCAGAAAAACATTAGAGTGCCGAAAAGCCTGTACTCGCTCAAAACTCACCTCGAAACTCACTCGAGGCCCCCCGAGAACTCAACCAAACATACCAACCAATCATAAAATACCTAACGAAAATACACTAAGCATGTTGCACAGAGTTCACATAAGCAATTAAGATATGTAGACATGTTGTTGTAGACTAAATAGGATAAATTCATATGCTAGTGTAGCTCAGTTAAAGGAAAACTGGTATATTACTTAATGAAAATGGAGTTTTGCAATAATAGCCCGTGTACGCACTCGTCACCTCACGTACACGGCCCTCATATATCAAAAGCAGTACCAAATCCTAAGGGGTGTTCCCGCACACAAGGTTAGGCAAGCCACTTACATCGAACCAAGCTCAATCAATCAGTCACAATGCCTTTCCCACAAATATCCGGCTCCCAATGTCCCAAATCTAGCCAAATCAATTACATAACGAAAATATAGCTAAAAGAAACTAATCTAGCTAATGAAATCAAAGCTAAAGCAAGAAATTAGAAAATCACCCAAAAAAGTCTCACCGGGCCCACGTCTCGGAATTGGGTAAAAGTCACTAAATATGAACACTCATTTACTCACGCGTCCAACCATACCAAAATTAGCCAATTCCGATCACAACTCAACCTTCAAATCCTAAATTTGTGGTTTATGAAGTTTCTACAATTCTTTTCCAAATTTCCATCTCAAAACACTAATTAAATGATAAAGTCAGTGATATATTCATGTATATTAACCAAATCCGAGTTAGAATCACTTACCCCGATGAATTTCTTGAAAAACCCACAATAACTCATCTCCAACCGAGCTCCCAAGGTCCAAAAATGAAATAATAACCTAAGCCTCGGTTATATAGTACATTCTTTGAACTCACCATGTGCGGTCCACACAATTCCAAGTGCGGACGCATATCCCAATTCCTACGGTCGCTCAAAAATTGTGCGGCCGCACTTTCTTGGTGACTACACTGCCAAGATTTAGTATTTTGGCCATAACTTTCCTACCAATGTCCCAATGATGACTTTTTCACCTTTCTGGAAACTAGACAGGAAGGGCTACAACTTTCGATTTTGAATCATCTCAAAATTTCTTGTGGATCAAAAGATATAAGTTTCCAAAATCGGACAATCGAATCTGAGAGTTCTTGAGTGCGGCCGCACACAAAATTGTGCGGCTCCGCACACTCCTCTGCGGATTGAAGTGCGGCCGCACACAAAATTGTGTGGTCTGCACAATTCCCCTGAGGTCCGCACTTCCCTTTTGCCTCAGCACTCCCAAAATGTGCGGTCTGCACTTCCAAAGACCCCCAGAACAACATTAGAGTGCCGAAAAGCCCGTACTCGCTCAAAACTCACCTCGAAACTCACTCGAGGCCCCCCGAGAACTGAACCAAACATACCAACCAATCATAAAATACCTAACGGAAATTCACTAAGCATGTTACACAGAGTTCACATAAACAATTAAGAGATGTAGACATGTTGTTCTAGACTAAATAGGATAAATCCATATGCTAGTGTAGCTTAGTTAAAGGAAAACTAGTATTTTACTTAATGAAAATGGAGTTTTGCAATAATAGCCCGTGTACGCACTCGTCACCTCACGTACACGGCCCTCATATATCAAAAGCAGTACCAAATCCTAAGGGGAGTTCCCCCACACAAGGTTAGGCAAGCCAGTTACATCGAACCAAGCTCAATCAATCAGTCACAATGCCTTTCCCACAAATATCCGGCTCCCAATGTCCCAAATCTAGCCAAATCAATTACATAACGTAAATATAGCTACAAGAAACTAATCTAGCTAATGAAATCAAAGCTAAAGCAAGAAATTAGAAAATCACCCCAAAAATTTTCACCGGGCCCACGTCTCGGAATTGGGTAAAAGTCCCTAAATATGAACACTCATTTACTCACGCGTCCAACCATTCCAAAATTAGCCAATTCTGATCACAACTCAACCTTCAAATCCTCAATTTGTGGTTTATGAAGTTTCTACAATTCTTTTCCAAATTTCCATCTCAAAACACTAATTAAATGATAAAATCAGTGATATATTCATGTATATTAACCAAATCCGAGTTAGAATCACTTACCCCGATGAATTTCTTGAAAAACCCACAATAACTCATCTCCAACCGAGCTCCCAAGGTCCAAAAATGAAATAATAACCTAAGCCTCGGTTATATAGTACATTCTTTGAACTCACCATGTGCGGTCCACACAATTCCAAGTGCGGACGCATATCCCAGCTCCTGCGGTCGCACAAAAATTGTGCGGCCGCACTCTCTTGGTGACTACACTGCCAAGATTTAGTATTTTGGCCATAACTCTCCTACCAATGTCCCAATGATGACTTTTTCACCTTTCTGGAAACTAGACAGGAAGGGCTACAACTTTCGATTTTGAATCATCGCAAAATTTCTTGTGGATCAAAAGATATAAGTTTCCAAAATCGGACCATCGAATCTGAGAGTTCTTGAGTGCGGCCGCACACAAAATTGTGCGGCCCTGCACACTCCTCTGCGGACTGAAGTGCGGCCGCACACAAAATTGTGTGGTCTGCACAATTCCCCTGAGGTCCGCACTTCCCTTTTGCCTCAGCACTCCCAAAATGTGCGGTCCGCACTTCCAAAGACCCCCAGAACAACATTAGAGTGCCGAAAAGCCCGTACTCGCTCAAAACTCACCTCGAAACTCACTCGAGGCCCCCCGAGAACTCAACCAAACATACCAACCAATCCTAAAATACCTAACGAAAATACACTAAGCATGTTGCACAGAGTTCACATAAGCAATTAAGATATGTAGACATGTTGTTGTAGACTAAATAGGATAAATTCATATGCTAGTGTAGCTCAGTTAAAGGAAAACTGGTATTTTACTTAATGAAAACGTAGTTTTGCAACAATAGCCCGTGTACGCACATGTCACCTCACGTACACGGCCCTCATATATCAAAAGCAGTACAAAATCCTAAAGGAGTTCCCCCACACAAGGTTAGGCAAACCACTTACATCGAACCAAGCTCAATCAATCAGTCACAATGCCTTTCCCACAAATATCCGGCTCCCAATGGCCCAAATCTAGCCAAATCAATTACATAACGTAAATATAGCTACAAGAAACTAATCTAGCTAATGAAATCAAAGCTAAAGCAAGAAATTAGAAAATCACGCCAAAAATTCTCACCGGGCCCACGTCTCGGAATTGGGTAAAAGTCACTAAATATGAACACCCATTTACTCACGCGTCCAACCATACCAAAATTAGCCAATTCCGATCACAACTCGACCTTCAAATCCTCAATTTGTGGTTTATGAAGTTTCTACAATTCTTTTCAAAAATTCCATCTCAAAACACTAATTAAATGATAAAATCAGTGATATATACATGTATATTAACCAAATCCGAGTTAGAATCACTTACCCCGATGAATTTCTTGAAAAACCCACAAAAAATCATCTCCAACCGAGCTCATAAGGTCCAAAAATGAAATAATAACCTAAGCCTCGGTTATATAGTACATTCCTTGAACTCACCATGTGCGGTCCACACAATTCCAAGTGCGGCCGCATATCCCAGCTCCTGCGGTCGCACAAAAATTGTGCGGCCGCACTCTCTTGGTGACTACACTGCCAAGATTTAGTATTTTGGCCATAACTCTCCTACCAATGTCCCAATGATGACTTTTTCACCTTTCTGGAAACTAGACAGGAAGGGCTACAACTTTCGATTTTGAATCATCGCAAAATTTCTTGTGGATCAAAAGATATAAGTTTCCAAAATCGGACCATCGAATCTGAGAGTTCTTGAGTGCGGCCGCACACAATTGTGCGGCCCGCTCACTCCTCTGCGGACTGAAGTGCGGTCGCACACAAAATTGTGCGGCCTGCATAATTCCCCTGAGGTCTGCACTTCCCTTTTGCCTCAGCACTCCCAAAATGTGCGGTCCGTACTTCCAAAGACCCCCAGAACAACATTAGAGTGCCGAAAAGCCCGTACTCGCTCAAAACTCACCTCGAAACTCACTCGAGGCCCCCCGAGAACTCAACCAAACATACCAACCAATCCTAAAATACCTAACGAAAATACACTAAGCATGTTGCACAGAGTTCACATAAGCAATTAAGATATGTAGACATGTTGTTGTAGACTAAATAGGATAAATTCATATGCTAGTGTAGCTCAGTTAAAGGAAAACTGGTATTTTACTTAATGAAAACGTAGTTTTGCAACAATAGCCCGTGTACGCACATGTCACCTCACGTACACGGCCCTCATATATCAAAAGCAGTACAAAATCCTAAAGGAGTTCCCCCACACAAGGTTAGGCAAACCACTTACATCGAACCAAGCTCAATC
This sequence comes from Nicotiana tomentosiformis, assembly GCF_000390325.3. NCBI lineage: Eukaryota > Viridiplantae > Streptophyta > Magnoliopsida > Solanales > Solanaceae > Nicotiana > Nicotiana tomentosiformis. The sequence goes on from NC_090817.1 coordinate 48,447,941, forward strand.
AATCAGTCACAATGCCTTTCCCACAAATATCCGGCTCCCAATGGCCCAAATCTAGCCAAATCAATTACATAACGTAAATATAGCTACAAGAAACTAATCTAGCTAATGAAATCAAAGCTAAAGCAAGAAATTAGAAAATCACGCCAAAAATTCTCACCGGGCCCACGTCTCGGAATTGGGTAAAAGTCACTAAATATGAACACCCATTTACTCACGCGTCCAACCATACCAAAATTAGCCAATTCCGATCACAACTCGACCTTCAAATCCTCAATTTGTGGTTTATGAAGTTTCTACAATTCTTTTCAAAAATTCCATCTCAAAACACTAATTAAATGATAAAATCAGTGATATATACATGTATATTAACCAAATCCGAGTTAGAATCACTTACCCCGATGAATTTCTTGAAAAACCCACAAAAAATCATCTCCAACCGAGCTCATAAGGTCCAAAAATGAAATAATAACCTAAGCCTCGGTTATATAGTACATTCCTTGAACTCACCATGTGCGGTCCACACAATTCCAAGTGCGGCCGCATATCCCAGCTCCTGCGGTCGCACAAAAATTGTGCGGCCGCACTCTCTTGGTGACTACACTGCCAAGATTTAGTATTTTGGCCATAACTCTCCTACCAATGTCCCAATGATGACTTTTTCACCTTTCTGGAAACTAGACAGGAAGGGCTACAACTTTCGATTTTGAATCATCGCAAAATTTCTTGTGGATCAAAAGATATAAGTTTCCAAAATCGGACCATCGAATCTGAGAGTTCTTGAGTGCGGCTGCACACAAAATTGTGCGGCCCTGCACACTCCTCTGCGGACTGAAGTGCGGCCGCACACAAAATTGTGTGGTCTGCACAATTCCCCTGAGGTCCGCACTTCCCTTTTGCCTCAGCACTCCCAAAATGTGCGGTCCGCACTTCCAAAGACCCCCAGAACAACATTAGAGCGCCGAAAAGCCCGTACTCGCTCAAAACTCACCTCGAAACTCACTCGAGGCCCCCCGAGAACTCAACCAAACATACCAACCAATCCTAAAATACCTAACGAAAATACACTAAGCATGTTGCACAGAGTTCACATAAGCAATTAAGATATGTAGACATGTTGTTGTAGACTAAATAGGATAAATTCATATGCTAGTGTAGCTCAGTTAAAGGAAAACTGGTATTTTACTTAATGAAAACGTAGTTTTGCAACAATAGCCCGTGTACGCACATGTCACCTCACGTACACGGCCCTCATATATCAAAAGCAGTACAAAATCCTAAAGGAGTTCCCCCACACAAGGTTAGGCAAACCACTTACATCGAACCAAGCTCAATCAATCAGTCACAATGCCTTTCCCACAAATATCCGGCTCCCAATGGCCCAAATCTAGCCAAATCAATTACATAACGTAAATATAGCTACAAGAAACTAATCTAGCTAATGAAATCAAAGCTAAAGCAAGAAATTAGAAAATCACGCCAAAAATTCTCACCGGGCCCACGTCTCGGAATTGGGTAAAAGTCACTAAATATGAACACCCATTTACTCACGCGTCCAACCATACCAAAATTAGCCAATTCCGATCACAACTCGACCTTCAAATCCTCAATTTGTGGTTTATGAAGTTTCTACAATTCTTTTCAAAAATTCCATCTCAAAACACTAATTAAATGATAAAATCAGTGATATATACATGTATATTAACCAAATCCGAGTTAGAATCACTTACCCCGATGAATTTCTTGAAAAACCCACAAAATATCATCTCCAACCGAGCTCCCAAGGTCCAAAAATGAAATAATAACCTAAGCCTCGGTTATATAGTACATTCCTTGAACTCACCATGTGCGGTCCACACAATTCCAAGTGCGGCCGCATATCCCAGCTCCTGCGGTCGCACAAAAATTGTGCGGCAGCACTGTCTTGGTGACTACACTGCCAAGATTTAGTATTTTGGCCATAACTTTCCTACCAATGTCCCAATGATGACTTTTTTACCTTTCTGGAAACTAGACACGAAGGGCTACAACTTTCGATTTTGAATCATCTCAAAATTCCTTGTGGATCAAAAGATAAAAACTTCCGAAATCGGACCATCGAATCTGAGAGTTCCTGAGTGCGGCCGCACATAATTGTGCGGCCCGTTCACTCCTCTGCGGACCGAAGTGCGACCGCACACAAAATTATGCGATCTGCATAATTCCCCTGAGGTCCGCACTTCCCTTTTGCCTCAGCACTCCCAAAATGTGCGGTCCGCATTTCCAAAGACCCCCAGAACAACATTAGAGTGCTGAAAAGCCCGTACTCGCTCAAAACTCACCTCGAAACTCACTCGAGGCCCCCCGAGAACTCAACCAAACATATCAACCAATCCTAAAATACCTAACGGAAATTAACTAAGCATGTTGCACAGAGTTCACATAAGCAATTAAGAGATGTAGACATGTTGTTCTAGACTAAATAGGATAAATCAATATGCTAGTGTAGCTCAGTTAAAGGAAAATTGGTATTTTACTTAATGAAAATGGAATTTTGAAACAATAGCCTGTGTACGCACTCGTCACCTCACGTACACGGCCCTCATATATCAAAAGCAGTACCAAATCCTAAGGGGAGTTCCCCCACACAAGGTTAGGCAAGCCACTTACATCGAACCAAGCTCAATCAATCAGTCACAATGCCTTTCCCACAAATATCCGGCTCCCGATTTCCCAAATCTAGCCAAATCAATTACATAACGTAAATATAGCTACAAGAAACTAATCTAGCTAATGAAATCAAAGCTAAAGCAAGAAATTAGAAAATCACCCCAAAAGTCTCACCGGGCCCACGTCTCGGAATTGGGTAAAAGTCACTAAATATAAACACGTATTTACTCACGCGTCCAACCATTCCAAAATTAGCCAATTCCGATCACAACTCGACCTTCAAATCCTCAATTTGTGGTTTATGAAGTTTCTACAATTCTTTTCCAAATTTCCATCTCAAAACACTAATTAAATGATAAAATCAGTGATATATTCATGTATATTAACCAAATCCTAGTTAGAATCACTTACCCCGATGAATTTCTTGAAAAACCCACAAAATATCATCTCCAACCGAGCTCCCAAGGTCCAAGAATGAAATAATAACCTAAGCCTCGGTTATATAGTACATTCCTTGAACTCACCATGTGCGGTCCACACAATTCCAAGTGCGGCCGCATATCCCAGCTCCTGCAGTCGCACAAAAATTGTGCGGCCGCACTTTCTTGGTGACTACACTGCCAAGATTTAGTATTTTGGCCATAACTTTCCTACCAATGTCCCAATGATGACTTTTTTACCTTTCTGGAAACTAACATGAAGGGCTACAACTTTCGATTTTGAATCATCTCAAAATTCCTTGTGGATCAAAAGATATAAACTTCCGAAATCGGACCATCGAATCTGAGAGTTCCTGAGTGCGGCCGCACACAATTGTGCGGCCCGCACACTCCTCTGTGGACCGAAGTGCGACCGCACACAAAATTATGCGGTCTGCATAATTCCCCTGAGGTCCGCACTTCCCTTTTGCCTCTGCACTCCCAAAATGTGCGGTCCGCACTTCCAAAGACCCGCAGAACAACATTAGAGTGCCGAAAAGCCCGTACTCGCTCAAAACTCACTTCGAAACTCACTCGAGGCCCCACGAGAACTCAACCAAACATATCAACCAATCCTAAAATACCTAACGGAAATTCAATAAGCATGTTGCAAAGAGTTCACATAAGCAATTAAGAGATGTAGACATCTTGTTCTAGACTAAATAGGATAAATCCATATACTAGTGTAGCTCAGTTAAAGGAAAACTGGTATTTTACTTAATGAAAATGGAATTTTGAAACAATAGCCTGTGTACGCACTCGTCACCTCACGTACACGGCCCTCATATATCAAAAGCCGTACCAAATCCTAAGGGGAGTTCCCCCACACAAGGTTAAGCAAGCCACTTACATCGAACCAAGCTCAATCAATCAGTCACAATGCCTTTCCCACAAATATCTGGCTCCCAATGGCCCAAATCTAGCCAAATCAATTACATAACGTAAATATAGCGACAAGAAACTAATCTAGCTAATGAAATCAAAGCTAAAGCAAGAAATTAGAAAATCACCCCAAAAAGTCTCACCGGGCCCACATCTCGGAATTGGGTAAAAGTCACTAAATATGAACACCCATTTACTCACGCGTCCAACCATACCAAAATTAGCCAATTCCGATCACAACTCAACCTTCAAATCCTCAATTTATGGTTTATGAAGTTTCTACAATTCTTTTCCAAATTTCCATCTCAAAACACTAATTAAATGATAAAATCAGTGATATATTCATGTATATTAACCAAATTCGAGTTAGAATCACTTACCCCGATGAATTTCTTGAAAAACCCACAAAAAATCATCTCCAACCGAGCTCCCAAGGTCCAAAAATGAAATAATAACCTAAGCCTTGGTTATATAGTACATTCCTTGAACTCACCATATGCGGTCCACACAATTCCAAGTGCGGCCGCATATCCCAGCTCCTGCGGTCGCACAAGAATTGTGCGGCGGCACTCTCTTGGTGACTACACTGCCAAGATTTAGTATTTTGGCCATAACTTTCCTACCAATGTCCCAATGATGACTTTTTTACCTTTCTGGAAACTAGACACGAAGGGCTACAACTTTCGATTTTGAATCATCTCAAAATTCCTTGTGGATCAAAAGATATAAACTTCCGAAATCGGACCATCGAATCTGAGAGTTCTTGAGTGCGGCCGCACACAATTGTGCGGCCCGCTCACTCCTCTGCGGACTGAAGTGCGGTCGCACACAAAATTGTGCGGCCTGCATAATTCCCCTGAGGTCTGCACTTCCCTTTTGCCTCAGCACTCCCAAAATGTGCGGTTCGCACTTCCAAAGACCCCCTAAAACAACATTAGAGTGCCGAAAAGCCCGTACTCGCTCAAAACTCACCTAGAAACTCACTCGAGGCCCCCTGAGAACTCAACCAAACATACCAACCAATCCTAAAATACCTCACGAAAATTCACTAAGCATGTTGCACAGAGTTCACTTAAGCAATTAAGATATGTAGACATGTTGTTGTAGACTAAATAAGATAAATTCATATGCTAGTGTAGCTCAGTTAAAGGAAAATTGGTATTTTACTTAATGAAAACGGAGTTTTGCAATAATAGCCCGTGTACGCACTCGTCACCTCACATACACGGCCATCATATATCAAAAGCAGTACCAAATCCTAAGGGGAGTTCCCCCACATAAGGTTAGGCAAGCCACTTACATCGAACCAAGCTCAATCAATCAGTCACAATGCCTTTCCCACAAATATCCGGCTCCCAATGGCCCAAATCTAGCCAAATCAATTACATAACGTAAATATAGCTACAGGAAACTAATCTAGCTAATGAAATCAAAGCTAAAGCAAGAAATTAGAAAATCACCCCAAAAAGTCTCACTGGGCCCACGTCTCGGAATTGGGTAAAAGTCACTAAATATGAACACACATTTACTCATGCGTCCAACCATACCAAAATTAGCCAATTCTGATCACAAATAGACCTTCAAAACCTCAATTTGTGGTTTACGAAGTTTCTACAATTCTTTTCCAAATTTCCATCTCAAAACACTAATTAAATAATAAAATCAGTGATATATTCATGTATATTAACCAAATTCGAGTTAGAATCACTTACCCCGATGAATTTCTTGAAAAATCCACAAAGAATCATCTCCAACCGAGCTCCCAAGGTCCAAAAATGAAATAATAACCTAAGCCTCAGTTATATAGTTCATTCTTTGAACTCACCATGTGCGGTCCACACAATTCCAAGTGCGGCCACATATCCCAGCTCCTGCGGTCGCACAAAAATTGTGCGGCCGCAATCCCTTGGTGACTACACTGCCAAGATTTAGTATTTTGGCCATAACTTTCCTACCAATGTCCCATTGATGACTTTTTTACTTTCTGGAAACTAGACACGAAGGGCTACAACTTTCGATTTTGAATCATCTCAAAATTCCTTGTGGATCAATAGATATAAACTTTCGAAATCGGACCATCGAATCTGAGAGTTCCTGAATGCGGCCGCACACAATTGTGCGGCCCGCACACTCCTCTGCGGATCGAAGTGCGACCGCACACAAAATTATGCGGTCTGCATAATTCCCCTAAGGTCCGCACTTCCCTTTTGCCTCAGCACTCCCAAAATGTGCGGTCCGCACTTCCGAAGACCCCCAGAACAACATTAGAGTGCCGAAAAGCCCGTTCTCGCTCTAAACTCACCTCGAAACTCGCTCGAGGCCCCCCGAGAACTCAACCAAACATACCAACCAATCCTAAAATACCTAACGGAAATTCACTAAGCATGTTGCACAGAGTTCACATAAGCAATTAAGATATGTAGACATGTTATTCTAGACTAAATAGGATAAATTCATATGCTAGTGTAGCTCAGTTAAAGGAAAACTAGTATTTTACTTAATGAAAATGGAATTTTGAAACAAAAGCCCGTGTACGCACTCGTCACCTCACGTACACGGCCCTCATATATCAAAAGTAGTACCAAATCCTAAGGGGAGTTCCCCCACACAAGGTTAGGCAAGCCACTTACCTCGAACCAAGCTCAATCAATCAGTCACAATGCCTTTCCCACAAATATCCGGCTCCCAATGGCCCAAATCTAGCCAAATCAATTACATAACGTAAATATAGCTACAAGAAACTAATCTAGCTAATGAAATCAAAGATAAAGCAAGAAATTAGAAAATCACCCCCAAAAAGTCTCGCCGGGCCCACGTCTCGGAATTGGGTAAAAGTCACTAAATATGAACACCCATTTACTCACGCGTCCAACCATACCAAAATTAGCCAATTCCGATCACAACTCGACCTTCAAATCCTCAATCTGTGGTTTATGAAGTTTCTACAATTCTTTTCCAAATTTCCATCTCAAAACACTAATTAAATGATAAAATCAGTGATATATTCAGGTATATTAACCAAATCCGAGTTAGAATCACTTACCCCGATGAATTTCTTGAAAAACCCACAAAAAATCATCTTTAACCGAGCTCCCAAGGTCCAAAAATAAAATAATAACCTAAGCCTCGGTTATATAGTACATTCTTTGAACTCACCATGTGCGGTCCACACAATTCCAAGTGCGGCCGCATATCCCAGCTCCTGCGGTCGCACAAAAATTGTGCGGCCGCACTCTCTTGGTGACTACACTGCCAAGATTTAGTATTTTGGCCATAACTTTCCTACCAATGTCCCAATGATGACTTTTTTACCTTTCTGGAAACTACACACGAAGGGCTACAACTTTCGATTTTGAATCATCTCAAAATTCCTTGTGGATCAAAAGATATAAACTTCCGAAATCGGACCATCGAATATGAGAGTTCCTGAGTGCGGCCGCACACAATTGTGTGGCCCGCACACTCCTCTGCGGACCGAAGTGCGGCTGCACACAAAATTATGCGGTCTGCATAATTCCCCTAAGGTCTGCACTTCCCTTTTGCCTCAGCACTCCCAAAATGTGCGGTCCGCACTTCCAAAGACACCTAGAACAACATTAGAGTGCCGAAAAGCCCGTACTCGCTCAAAACTCACCTCAAAACTCACTCAAGGCCCCCTGAGAACTCAACCAAACATACCAACCAATCCTAAAATACCTAACGAAAATTCACTAAGCATGTTGCACAGAGTTCACATATGCAATTAAGATATGTAGACATGTTGTTCTAGAATAAATAGGATAAATTATGCAGTCTGCATAATTCCCCTAAGGTCCGCACTTCCCTTTTGCCTCAGAACTCCCAAAATATGCGGTCCGCACTCCCAAAGACCCCCAGAACTACATTAGAGTGCCGAAAAGCCCGTACTCGCTCAAAACTCACCTCGAAACTCACTCAAGGCCCCATGAGAACTCAACCAAACATACCAACCAATCCTAAAATACCTAACGGAAATTCACTAAGCATGTTGCAAAGAGTTCACATAAGCAATTAAGATATGTAGACATGTTGTTCTAGACTAAATAGGATAAATTCATGTGCTAGTGTAGCTCAGTTAAGGAAAACTGGTATTTTCCTTAATGAAAACGTAGTTTTGCAACAATAGCCCGTGTACGCACACGTCACCTCACGTACACGGCCCTCATATATCAAAAGCAGTACCAAATCCTAAGGGGAGTTCCCCCACACAAGGTTAGGCAAGCCACTTACCTCGAACCAAGCTCAATCAATCAGTCACAATGCTTTTCCCACAAATATCCGGCTCCCAATGGCCCAAATCTAGCCAAATCAATTACATAACGTAAATATAGCTACAAGAAACTAATCTAGCTAATGAAATCAAAGTTAAAGCAAGAAATTAGAAAATCACCCCAAAAAGTCTCGCCGGGCCCACGTCTCGGAATTGGGTAAAAGTCACTAAATATGAACACGTATTTACTCACGCGTACAACCATACCAAAATTAGCCAATTCCGATCACAACTCGACCTTCAAATCCTCAATCTGTGGTTTACGAAGTTTCTACAATTCTTTTCAAAATTTCCATCTCAAAACACTAATTAAATGATAAAATCATTGATATATTCATGTATATTAATCAAATCTGAGTTAGAATCACTTACCCCGATGAATTTCTTGAAAAACCCACAAAATATCATCTCCAACCGAGCTCCCAAGGTCCAAAAATGAAATAATAACCTAAGCCTCGGTTATATAGTACATTCTTTGAACTCACCATGTGCGGTCCACACAATTCCAAGTGCGGCCGCATATCCCAGCTCCTGCGGTCGCACAAAAATTTTGCGGCCGCACTCTCTTGGTGACTACACTGCCAAGATTTAGTATTTTGGCCATAACTTTCCTACCAATGTCCCAATGATGACTTTTTTACCTTTCTGGAAACTAGACACGAAGGGCTACAACTTTCGATTTTGAATCATCTCAAAATTCCTTGTGGATCAATAGATATAAACTTCCGAAATCGGACCATCGAATATGAGAGTTCTTGAGTGCGGCCGCACACAATTGTGCGGCCCGCACACTCCTCTGCGGACCGAAGTGCGGTCGCACACAAAATTATGCGGTCTGCATAATTCCCCTAAGGTCCGCACTTCCCTTTTGCCTCAGCACTCCCAAAATGTGCGGTCCGCACTTCCAAAGACCCCCAGAACAACATTAGAGTGCCGAAAAGCCCGTACTCGCTCAAAACTCACCTCGAAACTCACTCAAGGCCCCCTGAGAACTCAACCAAACATACCAACCAATCCTAAAATACCTAACGGAAATTCACTAAGCATGTTGCACAGAGTTCACATAAGCAATTAAGATATGTAGACATCAAGTTGTTCTAGACTAAATAGGATAAATTCATGTGCTAGTGTAGCTCAGTTAAAGGAAAACTGGTATTTTCCTTAATGAAAACGTAGTTTTGCAACAATAGCTCGTGTACGCACTCGTACCTCACGTACACGGCCCTCATATATCAAAAACAGTACCAAATCCTAAGGGGAGTTCCCCCACACAAGGTTAGGCAATCCACTTACCTCGAACCAAGCTCAATCAATCAATCACAATGCCTTTCCCACAAATATCCGGCTCCCAATGGCCCAAATCTAGCCAAATCAATTACATAACATAAATATAGCTACAAGAAACTAATCTAGCTAATGAAATAAAAGCTAAAGCAAGAAATTAGAAAATCACCCCAAAAAGTCTCACCGGGCCCACGTCTCGGAATTGGGTAAAAGTCACTAAATATGAACACCCATTTATTCACGCGTCCAACTATACCAAAATTAGCCAATTCCGATAACAACTCGACCTTCAAAACCTCAATTTGTGGTTTACGAAGTTTCTACAATTCTTTTCCAAATTTCAATCTCAAAATACTAATTAAATGATAAAATCATTGATATATTCATGTATATTAACCAAATCCGAGTTAGAATTACTTACCCCGATGAATTTCTTGAAAAACCCACAAAAACTCATCTCCAACCGAGCTCCCAAGGTCCAAAAATGAAATAATAACCTAAGCCTCATTTATATAGTACATTCTTTGAACTCACCATGTGCGGTCCACACAATTCCATGTGTGGCCGCATATCCCAGCTCCTGCGGTCGCACAAAAATTGTGCGGCCGCACTCTCTTGGTGACTACACTGCCAAGATTTAGTATTTTGGCCATAACTTTTCTACCAATGTCCCAATGATGACTTTTTTACCTTTCTGGAAACTAGACACGAAGGGCTACAACTTTCGATTTTGAATCATCTCAAAATTCCTTGTGGATCAATCGATATAAACTTCTGAAATCGGACCATCGAATCTGAGAGTTCCTGAGTGCGGCCGCACACAATTGTGCGGCCCGCACACTCCTCTGCGGACCGAAGTGCGGTCGCACACAAAATTATGCGGTCTGCATAATTCCCCTAAGGTCCGCACTTCCCTTTTGCCTTAGCACTCCCAAAATATGCGGTCCGCACTTCCAAAGACCCCCAAAACAACATTAGAGTGCCGAAAAGCCCGTACTCGCTCAAAACTCACCTCGAAACTCACTCAAGGCCCCCTGAGAACTCAACCAAACATACCAACCAATCCTAAAATACCTAACGGAAATTAACTAAGCATGTTGCACAGAGTTCACATAAGCAATTAAGATATGTAGACATGTTGTTCTAGAATAAATATGATAAATTCATATGCTAGTGTAGCTCAGTTAAATGAAAACTGGTATTTTACTTAATGAAAATGGAGTTTTGCAACAATAGCCCGTGTACACACTCATCACTTCACGTACACGGCCCTCATATATCAAAAGTAGTACCAAATCCTAAGGGGAGTTCCCCCACATAAGGTTAGGCAAGCCACTTACCTCGAACCAAGCTCAATCAATCAGTCACAATGTCTTTCCCACAAATATCCGGCTCCCAATGGCCCAAATCTAGCCAAATCAATTACATAACGTAAATATAGCTACAAGAAACTAATCTAGCTAATGAAATCAAAGCTAAAGCAAGAAATTAGAAAATCACCCCAAAAAGTCTCACCGGGCCCACGTCTCGGAATTGGGTAAAAGTCACTAAATATGAACACCCATTTACTCATGCGTCCAACTATACCAAAATTAGCTAATTCCGATAACAACTCGACCTTCAAAACCTCAATTTGTGGTTTACAAAGTTTCTACAATTCTTTTCCAAATTTCAATCTCAAAACACTAATTAAATGATAAAATCAGTGATATATTCATGTATATTAACCAAATCCGAGTTAGAATTACTTACCCCGATGAATTTCTTGAAAAACCCACAAAAACTCATCTCCAACCGAGCTCCCAAGGTCCAAAAATGAAATAATAACCTAAGCCTCGGTTATATAGTACATTCTTTGAACTCACCATGTGCGGTCCACACAATTCCATGTGTGGCCGCATATCCCAGCTCCTGCGGTCGCACAAAAATTGTGCGGCCGCACTCTCTTGGTGACTACACTGCCAAGATTTAGTATTTTGGCCATAACTTTCCTACCAATGTCCCAATGATGACTTTTTTACCTTTCTGGAAACTAGACACGAAGGGCTACAACTTTCGATTTTGAATCATCTCAAAATTCCTTGTGGATCAATAGATATAAACTTCTGAAATCGGACCATCGAATCTGAGAGTTCCTGAGTGCGGCCGCACACAATTGTGCAGCCCGCACACTCCTCTGCGGACCGAAGTGCGGTCGCACATAAAATTATGCGGTCTGTATAATTCCCCTAAGGTCCGCACTTCCCTTTTGCCTCAGCACTCCCAAAATATGCGGTCCGCACTTCCAAAGACCCCCAAAACAACATTAGAGTGCCGAAAAGCCCGTACTCGCTCAAAACTCACCTCGAAACTCACTCAAGGCCCCCTGAGAACTCAACCAAACATACCAACCAATCCTAAAATACCTAACGGAAATTAACTAAGCATGTTGCACAGAGTTCACATAAGCAATTAAGATATGTAGACATGTTGTTCTAGAATAAATATGATAAATTCATATGCTAGTGTAGCTCAGTTAAAGGAAAACTGGTATTTTACTTAATGAAAATGGAGTTTTGCAACAATAGCCCGTGTACACACTCGTCACTTCACGTACACGGCCCTCATATATCAAAAGCAGTACCAAATCCTAAGGGGAGTTCCCCCACATAAGGTTAGGAAAGCCACTTACCTCGAACCAAGCTCAATCAATCAGTCACAATGCCTTTCCCACAAATATCCGGCTCCCAATGGCCCAAATCTAGCCAAATCAATTACATAACGTAAATACAGCTACAAGAAACTAATCTAGCTAATGAAATCAAAGCTAAAGCAAGAAATTAGAAAATCACCCCAAAACGTCTCACCGGGCCCACGTCTCGGAATTGGGTAAAAGTCACTAAATATGAATACCAATTTACTCACGAGTCCAACCATACCAAAATTAGCCGATTCCGATCACAACTCGACCTTCAAATCCTCAATTTGTGGTTTATGAATTTTCTACAATTCTTTTCCAAATTTCCATCTCAAAGTACTAATTAAATGATAAAATAAGTGATATATTCATGTATATTAACCAAATCCGAGTTAGAATCACTTACCCCGATGAATTTCTTGAAAACCCCACAAAATATCATCTCAAACCGAGCTCCCAAGGTCCAAAAATGAAATAATAACCTAAGCCTCGGTTATATAGTACATTCTTTGAACTCACCATGTGCGGGTCCACACAATTCCATGTGTGGCCGCATATCCCAGCTCCTGCGGTCGCACAAAAATTGTGCGGCCGCACTCTCTTGGTGACTACACTGCCAAGATTTAGTATTTTGGCCATAACTTTCTCTACCAGTGTCTCAATGATGACTTTTTTACCTTTTTGGAAACTAGACACGAAGGGCTACAACTTTCGTTTTTAAATCATCTCAAAATTTCTTGTGGATCAAAAGATATAAGCTTCCGAAGTCGGACCATCGAATTTGAGAGTTCCTGAGTGCGGCCGTACACAATTGTGCGGCCCCGCACACTCCTCTGTGGACTGAAGTGCGGCCGCACACAAAATTGTGCGGTCTGCATAATTCCCCTGAGGTTCGCACTTCCCTTTTGCCTCAGCACTCCCAAAATGTGCGGTCCGCACTTCCAAAGACCCTCAGAACGACATTAGAGTGCCGAAAAGCTCGTACTCGCTCAAAACTCACCTCGAAACTCACTCGAGGCCCCCCGAGATCTCAACCAAACATGCCAGCCAATCCTAAAACACCATACGGACTTATTCGTGCCCTCAAATCACATCAAACAACGCTAAAATCACGAATCATCCTCCGATTCAAACTTAAAGAACTTGAAACTTCCAAATTCGACAACCGATGCTGAAACCAACCAAAACACATCTGATTGACCCCAAATTTTACACACAAGTCAAATCAATATTATGGACCTACTTCAATTTTCTGAATGGGAATCCGACCCCGATATCAAAAATTCCACTACCGGTCCAAAACTCCAAAAATTCGACTTTCGCCATTTCAAGCCTAATTGAGCTACGGACCTCCAAAACACAATCCGGACACGTCCCTAAGCCCAAAATCACCCAACAGCGCTAACGGAGTCGACGAAATTCCATTTCGGAGCCGTCTTCACACTGTTCCGAGTACGGTCCAAATTTTAAGACTTAATCCCCATTTAGGGACTAAGTGTCCCAAAACACTATAAAAACCAAAACGAAACCTCCCAGCAAGTCACAATAGTATAAAATAGATATGGGAAAAGTAGTAATAGGGGATCGGGGATATTACTCTCAAAACGACCGGCCGAGTCGTTACATCCCCCCCTTAAAATAATCGTTCATCCTCGAACGAGTATAGAGACATACCTGAAGTGGTGAAAAGATGAGGATAACGGCTGCGCATATCCTGCTCAGTCTCACAAGTCGCCTCCTCGACCGGTTGTCCCCTCCCCTGAACCTTCACGGAAGCAATGTTCTTTGACCTTAACTTTCTGACCCGCCTGTTTAAAATTACCATTGGCTCCTCAACATAAGATAGATCCTTGTCCAATTGGACTGAACTGAAATCCAACACATGAGACAGATCGCCGTGATACCTCCGGAGCATCCAAACATGAAATACCGGATGAACTCCTGCTAGGCTGGGAGGTAAGGCAAGCTCATAAGCAACCTCCCCAACACGCCGCAACACCTCAAATGGACCAATGAACCTTGGGCTTAGCTTTCCCTTCTTTCCAACCTCATAACGCCCTTCATAGGCAAAACCCAGAGCAAGACTCTCTCTCCAACCATGAATGCCACATCGCGAACCTTCCGATTCGCATAACTCTTCTGTCTGGACTGGGTTGTGCGAAGTCTATCCTGAATCACCTTAACCTTCTCCAAAGTGTCATGTGCCAAGTCTGTGCCCAATAACCTAGCCTCGCTCAGCTCGAACCAACCCACTGGGGACTGACACCGCCTACCATACAGAGCCTCATACGGTGACATCTGAATGCTGGACTGATAACTGTTGTCGTAGGCAAACTCCGCAAGGGGCAGGAACTGATCCCAAGAACCTCCAAACTCCATCACACACGCATAGAGAATATCCTCAAGAATCTGAATAGTGCGCTCGGACTATCCGTCCGTCTGAGGGTGAAATGTTATGCTCAACTCCACTCGAGTACCCAACTCATGTTGTACGTCCCTCCAGAACCGTGATGTAAACTGCGTACCCGATCAAAGATGATAGATACAGGCATGCCATGAAGCGTGACAATCTCGCAGATATAAACTCGAACCAGCTGCTCGGAGGAATAAGTAGTCATCACAGGAATGAAATGAGCTGACTTGGTCACTCTGCTGCTGGTAGATATGCTAAGCTACCAAACTCTCTGCCCGGCGACTCAAAGCATCGGCCATCATATTGGCCTTCCTAGGGTTGTACAAAATGGTGATATCATAATCCTTAAGCAGCTCCAACCACCTTCTCTGACGCAAATTAAGATCCTTCTGCTTGAACAGATGCTGCAAACTTCGGTGACCGGTGTAAATTTCACAAGGAACACCGTATAAATAATGCCTCCAAATCTTCAAGGCATGAACAATAGTTGCTAACTCAAGGTCGTGGACAGGATAGTTCTTTTCGTGCACCTTCAGTTATCTGGACGCGTAGGCAATCATCCTACCGTCCTACATCAACACTGTGCCTAGACCAATCCGCTATGCATTATAATATACAGTATAAGACCCCGAACATGTAGACAATACCAATACTGGGGATGTAGTCAAAGCTGTCTTGAGATTCTGAAAGCTCTTCTCACATTCCTCTGTCCACCTGAACGGATCACCCTTCTGGGTCAACCGTAGTCCCAAAGTAAATATGCAGAGTAGGGGGATCTACTAGAATACCGTTCCGTAGTCCCAAAGTAAATATACAGAACATGGGGATCTACCGAAATACCGTTCCGTAGCCCCAAATTAAATATGCAGAGTAGGGGGGTCTACCGAAATACCATTCCGTAGTCCCAAAGTAAATATGCAACGCAAACAATAGAAATACAACTACATCACGAAATCTTACGATTTAGACTAAGTATCAGTCAAGGAAGAAGCAGGAAATTCACTAAGCATATTGCACAGAGTTCACATAAGCAATTAAGATATGTAGACATGTTGTTCTAGACTAAATAGGATAAATTCATATGCTAGTGTAGCTCAGTTAAAGGAAAACTGGTATTTTACTTAATGAAAACGGAGTTTTGCAATAATAGCCCGTGTACGCACTCGTCACCTCATGTACACGGCCCTCATATATCAAAAGCAGTACCAAATCCAAAGGGGAGTTTTCCCACACAAGGTTAGGCAAGCCACTTACCTCGAACCAAGCTCAATCAATCAATCAATCACAATGCCTTTCCCACAAATATCCGGCTCCGAGTGGCCCAAATCTAGCCAAATCAATTACATAACGTAAATATAGCTACAAGAAACTAATCTAGCTAATGAAATCAAAGCTAAAGCAAGAAATTAAAAAATTACCCCAAAAAGTCTCACCGGGCCCACGTCTCGGAATTGGGTAAAAGTCACTAAATATGAACACCCATTACTCACGAGTCCAACCATACCAAAATTAGCCAATTCCGATCATAACTCGACCTTCAAATCCTCAATTTGTGGTTTATGAAGTTTCTACAATTCTTTTCCAAATTTCCATCTCAAAGTACTAATTAAATGATAAAATCAGTGATATATTCATGTATATTAACCAAATCCGAGTTAGAATCACTTACCCCGATGAATTTCTTGAAAAACCCACAAAGAATCGTCTCAAACCGAGCTCCCAAGGTCCAAAAATAAAATAATAACCTAAGCCTTGGTTATATAGTACATTCTTTGAACTTACCATGTGCGGTCCGCACAATTCCAAGTGCGGCCACACATCCCAGCTCATGCGGCCGCACTCTCTTGGTGACTACACTGTCAGAATTTAGTATTTTGGCCATAACTTTCTGGAAACTAGACACGAAGGGCTACAACTTTCGTTTTTAAATCATCTCCAAATTCCTTGTGGATCAAAAGATATAAGCTTCCGATATCTGACCATCGAATTTGAGAGTTCTTGAGTGTGGCCGCACACAAAATTGTGCGGCACACACACTCCTTTGCAGACTGAAGTGCGGCCGCACACAAAATTGTGTGGTACGCACAATTCCCCTAAGGTCCGCACTTCCCTTTTGCCTCAGCACTCCCAAAATGTGCGGTCCGCACTTCCAAAGACCCCCAGAACAACATTAGAGTGCGGAAAAGCCCGTACTCACTCAAAACTCATCCGAGGCTCCCGAGAACCCAATCAAATATACCAACCAATCCTAAAATATCATACGAATTTAGTCGAACCCTCAAATCACATCAAACAACGCTAAAATCACGAATCATCCTCCAATTCAAACTTAAAGAACTTGAAACTTCCAAATTCGACAACCGATGCCGAAACCAACTAAACCACATCTGATTGACCCCAAATTTTGCACACATGTTAAAATCGCCATTACGGACCTACTCCAACTTTCAAAATGGGAATCTGATATAAAAAAATCCACTACCAGTCCAAAACTCCAAAAATTCGACTTTCGCCATTTCAAGCCTAATTGAACTACTGACC
Source organism: Nicotiana tomentosiformis (assembly GCF_000390325.3). Taxonomy (NCBI): domain Eukaryota; kingdom Viridiplantae; phylum Streptophyta; class Magnoliopsida; order Solanales; family Solanaceae; genus Nicotiana; species Nicotiana tomentosiformis. Next base: position 48,465,151 of record NC_090817.1, read on the forward strand.
TCCAAAACATAATTCGGACACGCTCCTAAATTTAAAATCACCCAAAGGAGGTAACGGAGTTGACGGAATTCCATTCCGGAACCGTCTTCACACTGTTTCGAGTACAATCTAAAATTTTAAACTTAAGCTCCCATTTAGGGACTAAGTGTACCAAAACATTCAAAAAACCAAAATGAAACTTCCCAGCAAGTCACAATAGCAGAAAATAGATATGGGGAAAGTATTTAATAGGGGATTGGGGCTATTACTCTCAAAACGACCGGCCGGATGGTTACAATAAACTATAGAATCATGCTTGTGTTCTATGCTATGATGTATTGACTGTTTGCTCCTACTATCATTGAATCATTAGTGGAACTGGGAGTTAGAGGTATTGGTGTGTATTTAGGCCTTCTGAATTCTGTCTTCTTCTTGTGTGCTGACAATAACCTGGTATTGACTTTTAAAACAAGCTGAATTCACTCAATGTTCATTTAAGCTAATACCAGGAGTAATGGGAAATAAAATATATGTTTTTATCTATTAGTTTGTATTGTGTGGTATAAAATTCTCCTTCTTTGCATTGTATCAATTAATTTTTGTCACAACGTACATTTGCTCAAAGCACTTAGGAGGTCTGCCTCTAGGAAATTATGACTAGTTCACCTTAGTTCATCAAGCATGTTGCTTGGTAAGGCTTGCCTCTGAAATTAGTCGTGTAGTACTTCTTCTGTTGTTGGCTTGTGGTGCTAGTTATGGGATCTAATCGTGTTTTGCGAGATTTGGAATGCCCAAATACACTTGGGTTTACATTGTAGTCTGTTGGGCATGTGGCCACTGTATGTCAACTCATATGTACTGGGATTTTACATTGCAGTTTGTTGTTATGTCTCTGGGCATGTGGTCACTGTATTTCAGCCCTATTGGGACTGTAGCTACCTATGGCCTGTAATAATTTATAAGGACTGATGGGGAAAATAGTTAAAAAGTTGGGGGGGGGGGGGAGTTGGAGTACTTTAATTATCACATGAACGGGTAGAAAACATGCTTATAGGGTCCAAACGTTTATTTCGTTATCTTGCTTGCCATACTTCATCCATGTGAACTATTTGTGTATAAATCACATGTTTATAGAACATCAATTTGCACGTCGACTTAGAGAACATGATCTAGGACCCTAACTAATTTTAAATTCTGGACCGATAATGTGCTTAGAAAACATGCCTATAAGACTCAAACTGAATTTGTGTACTAATTTGCTTAGCCCGCCTTACTTCTGCATATAGACATCATGCCTATATGGTGTCGTTCAAGTAATTGAAACTGCTCACGTTGATACCTCTTTCTCAATTACATGGCTCACCTAGAAAGCATGGCTATAGGATTAAACAAACAAACCTGCTTTTTCAAGAGCTTCATTGCCCAGATCCGACCATCTAGAAATCATGCCTATACACTACTACAAAAGGGCATTTGTCGGCAATTATTTAGCTGCAATAAGTCAATTGCCGCTAATAGATTCTATAAGCTGAAATATTAGCGGCAAATGACCATTAGCCAGTAAAAAATATCCTTTTACCGACAATAAAAATAAATTGCCATTAAAAATTACTAAGGTTTTTCTTTTATTTTAACTTTCCCTCCCTGCCCAAAAAATAAATCTTTCCCTCCAAATTTTTTGTACAAGAATGAACGATTCCCTCCAATGAGAAAATAATAGGAAAACCTATTCCTTCATTGAACGGATACGGAAGAGACGAGCGATTAACAAAATCGCACATATAGGTCTCCGGCCAGCTTTTTCCCCAGATAACTGCTCTTCTTCCCCAGGTATCTTCGCTTTTTACTCAGCAGATGCGATTAACAGTTGAGTTTGGATTGTGCTGCTCGATTATGCTCTATCGCCGTTGTTAGTATTCTCTGTTTTATCCGTTTCCCACTTCTCTTTTCGTGTAGGTTTCAAGATTGTTGCAGAACTCATTCTTCTCCTTCAATTTCTTGTCTTTATCGGCAAAACAATCTGCTTACCAGGTACAAATTTGTGCCTTCAACTGTTGCGATTTGAGATTTGCGAAAGTACAGTTTTTTCTGCATATGCGAGTCATTTGTGATATCCGACTGCTGTTAAATTGACGTGCGATGATTGGGTTTATTCCTCCTCTGTTCCTTGACTGTTTTATGATTTTGTTCCTCTGTTTTCTGCTATTCTTGTGATTATTCAGAAATTTTATAAGTGTCGTCGATGCATATTGATGTTTTCATTGAATCTACCACTAGTCGAGATATGAATTCCTCTATATGTTTTCTGTTATTCTTTTCATTGTTCAGAAATTTTAAGTGTCATCGATGCATATTGATGTTTTCATTGAATCTACCACTAGTCGAGATGAATTCCTCTGTATATTTTCTGTTATACTTGTGATTGATGTTTTCATTGAATCTACCACTAGTCGAGATGAATTCCTCTTTATATTTTCTGTTATACTTGGGATTGTTCAGAAATTTTCTAAGTGTCAGTCGATGCATATTGATGTTTTCATTGAATCTACCACTAGTCGACATATGAATTCCACCATGTTCAAAATATTTGCCCGAGTATGACATATATATTGTCTTCTATTGTTTTGTTAGTTGATGGTTTAGTGCGTCGTTAGGCTTATTGCTGGTTTTTTACTTATTACAAAGTGAGTTTTTGTGGCTAAAAGGTTCTGAAAACTATTTTACATCTTTTAGTCCTCCTTCTTGCCCTTTCTCGAGTTGGGGGTTCTGTTCTTCAGAAATTGATGGTCTACATAGTGTTTTCAAAACGTTGAATTTGGTACTATGCTTTAAGCCAAGTTGAGATGGATTGAACTAGATTTCACGTCGATCACGTTATGGGCTGAAACGACCAACATATCATATTATGCACAATCTTGGTTGTTGCCGAATTAGGGTATATTGTGTCTACTTTAACTTTCAACTTGCATACAAGATCTACATCAGGTCTAGTTCTAGTTAATAAATAATCACTAGTCAGATTATGAGGCTATATCTGTCCTAAAACTTCATATGACCAACAGGTAAACTCCAGCTTCGTGGGTGCTCCAAAGTGTAACTACAATCACTAATAGCTAAATTGTCGAAGCTACATCTGATGGACAGATAAATCTAGATTATTACTTTTTGAGTTAGCAAACAATCAGAGAGCATAGCAACCAACAGCTTAAATTGCTTGTCTCATTTTACTAGCATAGTGTGTGAGATGCACGTAAAAACTTTATGGCATTGGTTACATAATTGAACTCTCATGACTGAAGGTGTTTAAAGGGGATAGGATAGACCTAAAATCTCGTGAAAGGAAGTCTCCTCAAATACTTGCAATCTCTGGGAGTTCATACTAAGCAAACAAAAAGAATGCAATGGAAACAAAAAATCCACATACAGGATTAAAGCTTAGTCGTGTCCGTCACTTACATGTTATGTTAATAATCTTTGTAGTGTATTTAGAGATTTGTACAGGGAGTTTCGTGTATTTAGAGATTTGTACATGGAGTTTCTAGTTTTGGAGAACTCTGATCTAATGGAGTATCCGAATGAAACATGTCAAAATGGAGCGAAAACATAGACTTAGGATTCATGTAGCTGACCCTAACTAGTTTGAGATTGAAGATGAACAAGACTGTTTTTTGTTGTACAACAACATAGATGATTTTTCCTCTCTTAATTTGCAGCTCAAGGTACAAAATAAGTGATTCCAGTAGTGTAATAATCATCCATAGAGTTAGTCCCTTACTCCCTTTATCACTAGCATCAGCCAACTGCCTATTTTTTGCCTTTCTCTGCACAAACATTTACATATCTGATATTGAGTAATTCAACTATCTTGTCGTCGTTTTTAGAGCGCTTTCTTGGTGTCTGATCATTTGCTTCACGCAGCCGACAATATGCTCAGGCTCAGCTAATGATGCCATCTTTCTGATTTCTTGCATAATTGTTGGTTTCAATTTCATATACATGAGAAAGATAAAAAAATTTATAGAGGAATGATTCCCTTGTTTGAGAACAACATTTGTGTACTATTCCCAATTTTGGGAGAGCACAATGATCAAATTCTAATTTTTTCACACAAATTGAAGTATATCATTGAGGTCTATGAGACCAGGAAAGACTGGATTCTCTTTACCATAAGAGAATGACTTTATGTATTAAATTTTTTTTATAATTTTAAACAAGATTTGTTGGGTCCCAAACTGGAAAACTGAATCGAGAAAAGAAAAACTGAACAAAACAGCTATTGTCGAATAACTGAGAAGAGATAGAAGAGAAGAATGAGATAAACGAGTATATCCAGAACTTTGTTCTTTGTTGTACAATAATCTTTGAGCTATGGAATTACATACTAATAGGATGGTTATTTTACTACATTTTGATTAATTCCCTCTTTTTACTAACGAATTTTTAGCTCTTGCAGTAAAGTGTAGAAAAGAAAAGAATATCTTGAACATCATGGACAATCCTAGAAATAAAAGATGGATGCATTGTGATAGAGTTAGTAAAGAATATTTGGATGGAGTAGATGATTTTATAAACCATGCCTTTTCTGACATAACGGACCTATGAAAATTTTCAGAACTGGATTCCGACCCCGATATCAAAAAGTCAACTCCCCAGTCAAACTTCCAACTTAAACTTCATATTTTCGCCATTTCAAGCCTAATTTAACTACGGGCTTCCAAATAATTTTTCGGACATACTCCTAAGTCCAAAATCACCATACGAAACTATTGGAATAATCAAAACTCTATTCTGGGGTCGTTTACTCAAAAGTCCAACTCTGGTCAATTCTTTTCATTTAAGCTTCAAAAATGAGAATTGTTCTTTCAATTTAATCTCGAATCTTTCGAAAACCAAACTCGACCGCACCTGCGAGTCATAATACATATTACGAAGCTGCTCGAGACCTTAAGTCACTGAACGGGTCGTAAATTCTTAAAACGACAAGTCGGGTCGTTACAAGATTCAAGGTCTTATTGTTCATGAACATGCAGTGATGAGATTAAGCATGAGACTAGTAAAGAATAATGTCTTTTTCCTATTGTTGGGGAGTCGTACGGTGGAGTAGATGTATTTGAGTTCGATGAGAAAACATGGTTGCAAGCACATCGGCATGTGCTTTTCAATTGTGAGTCAGAAGTGGTTGAGAATTATAAAAAGTAAGTATTATATCTATTATTTAATTTATGCATATTACTTATTTGATAACAAAATTGATATATGCGAGTTACATGAATAGGGAACATATTGCTGAAATCAAAAGAGCACATCATAAGCGTCGTTTGACACAACATCAACTTGACCGTATGCATTTCGATACATTCCACGAGTGGTTCAAAGAGCAAGTAAGTAGTAGGACTAAGTCATTGGTTACATTAAATTATTGTCCTTGTACAGATATCCATATTTACAATTGTATCTTTTATTTGGTTAGGTAAAGGAGTTGGAAGCTACATCTAACATCTTAAAGGATGTTAAAGTCCTTGCACGAGGGCCGAGTTACATTACAAAAAGATTTAGTGCGTTTGATGTAAATAATGGCTATCGATTCCGAACAAAACAAAGTGAAGAGTTCAAGGTGACACAAAATAGTAGTGTTATGGTCGTTTCAAAGACTGAAAGTTATGCAAGCACAAGTGACAATGCTCCAAAATCTGCAAATATCACATATTATGGCAGATTGAATGATATTGTGGAGTTAAACTACTATGAAAAATTTAAGGTTACCTTATTTAAGTGTGATTGGGTTGATATAACCAAAGGTAGAGGAATTAAGGAAGACGACTTGGGTTTCACACTTGTGAATTTCTCACACCTGACAGACTCTGGCGATCGAGAATGTCATGAGCCCTTTATTTTTGCAGAACAAGCTCAACAAGTAATATTTGTGCAAGATCCTCAAGATCATGAATGGTTTGTCCCTAGGTTAATTAAACCTCGAGACATTTTTAATATGGGGGAAGAAAATAATGTGCAGCTTGAGTCATCAACGCAGAGTGATGCCACTGACTTAGCTATTTTAGAAAATGTTCGTGTTCTAGAAGATGATTATAATGATTGGGTAAGAAGTGGTGTCCATGGAATAGTAATTGATACAAACGTACATTCTCAAGCTTCTCTAAATGATGGTGAAGCTAATGTTGAGGGAGGAAATGACATAGAAAATGAATGTGATTCTGAATAAAATAGGTGGAACTTATAGAATAATTTTTTTGCAAGTGTTATTTAAGAACTCCCAAGGGTGTTATTTTTTTACTTCAGAAATTTGATATTGGATGTTTGAGTGAAGTTGTGCTTTCTTTTACTTATATTTTGCTTATTATATCCATTTAAATGTGATATGCTAAGGTGGTATTATCACTTGATAATTTATTTTTTGTTGTTGTTGTTGTTATTATTATTATTATTATTGTTGTTGTTGTTGTTGTTGTTATTATTATTATTATTATTATTATATGAACGAGTTCAATCTTTTATACATGATATTTTCTTCTGAATGTTGGCTTTATTTTTTTTAGAAGAAGTTCTCTATCCCAAGACGGGGAGAAGCTTATGTCCTAAAGTCACTAGGAAAGAAATGGAAAGATTACAAGTGCGATTTAAAAGGTGAATATCTGCCAAAATATAAGACTAAAGACGCTTTGCTGAAAAATAGACCAAGTCGCATACCGAGGGATCAATGGAGTGGTCTTGTCTCCTATTGGCTTTTAGATAAAGCTAAGGTATTAACAAATCCTTAAAACACCTCTACTTGATTATATTTTAGTGTTTTGATTTTAGTTATGCTCAATTTTTATTTATAATTTATAAGATATATATTTCAATGACTGAGGCGTGCCCAAGCAAATAGAAACAATAGGGCCAATCAAAAGATGCCTCACATAGGAGGATCCAAAAGTATTGCTACCTTGATGGATGAGCAAGTAAACTTGTAAAAATTACTAATTATAATATTTTAAAATTCTTTTTATCTGACATCAATTTTATTGTATTAGGCTGTAAATGGAGTAGGGCCTACACGAGCACAAGTTTTCTTATTAACTCATACAAAATGTAAGGATGGTAGACCACTGGATGATGATTCTGCGAAGGCAATCGTAAGATTTCTTTTTTTATTTAAATTTATGAATTGGGAAATAGTTTAGAAAAAAACATAAAATCAAATAAATGAATTCCAACTTGGATTTATGTATTCTATGGTCAGGAAATTATAAATGAAAGGATGAATAATAGTGACAGCTCTACTGATCAACCTCCTCGCAGTGTTGCTTGGGAAGGCGATGTGTATTCCCAGGTGTTCGGAAATGACAAAAGTGGGTATGTTCGTGATTTAGGACTTGGTCCAACTCCTTCTGTGCTATGGGGTAGTAGATCTTCCTTAGGAAATATTGTTGCAGAGGATTCGTCTAATGAGGCCGTACAAAGGTTAATTCGTCTAATGAGGCCGTACAAAGGTTAACACAGGAGATAACTGAGTTAAAGGATAAACACAATGAAGAAATGAATCTGATGAAATAAAATCAGGAGAAGATGCAATCAGAATTAATCCAAATGAGACAATTGATGCGCAAATATGTTTCTAATGAATCTATGCCTCAAAATATCAATGGCACCTCAAGTGAACAGGTAACTCGATTTCAGAAGTTATAGACATTCTTAATGAAGTTTCAATCCTATAAAAGTATTGTTATCTATCAAGGATACCTAGTGTTGCTGAAAATACTTCACTGTCTCACGGTACTACTCATCTTTATCCTTCGGTGCTACTATTTGAGTTTTCTATTGTTTGAATTTTCCTCCAATTTTTTTATCATTAGAATCTGATTTCATGTAAACTTGCAAGAAATGGAAACAAGATATAGTTTCGACTTACATGCTTCCATAATTCGATTGTAACTTTATCAGTATTAGTACCATTTACATAAGAAATAAAAGTCCATTGGCAAGTATAATGCTACAATATGTTATAATGCACAGATGACCTGCTAGGCCTAATGCAAAATGACAAAGGCAACAATCAAATAAGAGAGCAATAGATAATGAAATAGCAGTCATGAAAGTGAGGTCTTCATAGGCCATTTGAAGCACCAATAAGATCTGTAAGGTAACACACATGGCAGATGACTTGCTAGCGAGTATAATGCTACGATATATTACAAACAGGGCAGCTGCTTCTTTAATGCCTTCTCCTTTATCAGCTTTCTCATCTTGGCCGTTTCATCCCACATTTGTAACTCCGCATAGATATTAGACAATACGATATAGGCTGAAGTATCATCTGGATCGATACATAGAATCTTCTCAGCATCATATTTTCCCCAGACAAAGTCTCTGTTAGCTTAATGATGTGTATTCTGATCTCGGCTTTAGAACGTGTTTGGGCAGAGTTGGCACCTTAGAGTGTGAAGGCAGCTTCCTTTCTAGTAGCATCCTGACAGGTTGCTTTTGGGATTGGTTACCTCTGTATAAACATTTTGAAGGGAAGCTAATACACTTTCCTGACTGTTCCAGTTGTCCTTTTTGAGCTTCTTTTGGGGGTTTTTTTGGTAAGGAAAGATGAAGATTGACAAAGAACCTGTGGATGATATCTGTTCTGGTAATAGAGAGACAAAGTGGGCACATCATATGTTGTAGCGGGATGCATTTCCCGACAAGCCTTAGTAAACAGATGCAGCTTCCAAACAAGTTGTTTGTGCACCAGCTTCGATAGTAGCAGCTGCATTTGGTGTACCTATTACAGTAGTTATTTTTACCTCCTTAGTATACTGCCCAGCTGTTGTAGCAACGACCTCACCTAAATTCACCTCACCATCACATGTAGCTACAATATGAGAAGTGTTCGTGCCTAGCTTAGCAGTCTGCTCATTGCACTTGGGATTTTCCCCTCGTAACTCCTATTCGTGCTTCTCCACCATAACTGATTTTTCAGCTGGCTCAACAGATGCAGTAGCAGGTTGAGCATGTAATTCAGATCCTTTCTACATTGAAGTCTTGCCTACAACATCTGTTGCTTCAATATCTGGATTTTGGTACTTAGATCAAATAATACAATGCAAAAGATCAAATCTAAAATAATGGACCTTCAAGTATAAAGAGAACAACTGTCATGGATGATGAGAGATTGATGAATGAAACTTTCTCCACTCTTTTAACAACAGACAATTACAATGTGGCCTCTCCATTCCTTTGTTTCCTCCTGTCAGTATACTGTATCCAATCATTCAATTGTGCTATATCTAGATGGCATTTGAGGTAAAATGGCATGCTTGTTAGCCACATAAGTTTCAAGTATCTATTTATAATGTGCTTGAATGGAGTGGCTGGATTTCAAGGTTCGAAAATCTGCTTTAATAGCAACTGAAATATAGAGATTAAGTGCAGAATCTGAAACGTAATAGCAACTTCCAAACGGAACTGGAGAGAAACTAAAAAGTATATTGTTTCTAGGTTCAGAAGGTTAAGAAGGCATGGAACTCCTCATCCAGTATAACAGAAAGAAGTAGCTGCCATCACAACCCCATGACAACCTATGTATAAGTGATACTTAACCCTAGTGTTGACCTAGTAAAGTTGCATGGTTCATACATATCAACTAGGAGCAAAGATAAGGCTGGGCAGTTCTACATAACACTGCCACTGTACCACTACCAAACAAATGAAGTGCTCAACAACCAAAAAAAAAAAATGATTTGTTTTCTTCAGTGATTGGTATTCTTCTATATATTCTTGAATCAGAAATACAAACATTTGTGCTAAGGTTATTGATCAGACAAGAACAATGGCTGATGTCTACAGAGCTTTCTTTGTTTTTTTTTACTTTTTTTCCTTCTTTTTTTTTTTTTTGTATAATGGAATCTAAGGTTATGGAATCTTCAAGATGTTTTTCATATTATACTTTGTCCTTTAACACAATTATTTTATAATTTCAGGTCATACAGTCTGATGTTCGATAATTTAGCGGTTGGAAGATTTCAAAATGATGAAAAGTTGCGGAAATCATTTGAAGACCATCATTCGTCTGGATTAGTAATATGATGACATTAGCTATTTAGTCCAAACAATATGTTTTTATGTTTTAATTTACTGTGATATTAATATTTTTGATTAGTACTTTCTTTTGTTTGTTAAGATTTAATAAGATATATTATGTTAATTTTGAATTAATATTAATATTTTTTTTTGGGTCATATTCTATACAAATGTAGTAACTATTATTAATTGTGGCTAAATTATTGCTATTATCGTTTGTGACTTTTAGTTTGGATTGAATTTAGTAGCCATTATAATTGCCGCCAATAATTACCGTTAAAGATAATAATTTTTAGCGGCAATAAACCACACTTTTTACCAACTTTTACTAGAAACGCCGCTAAAGGCTTTGCCGACCCCGGCATCAGTGGCAAAACACTAATGGCCGGTAAAAGATATAGCGGCTTTTGTTATTGCCGCTAAAGCCGTTTTGTATTGCCGCCAAAGGTCTTTTTTGTAGTAGTGATAGGACTCTATGTTGACTGTTGAAACTGTTTAATTGTATCTGCTCGCTTAGAAACCATGGATATAGGATTAAAAACAATAAGAATTAACGATTACTCAACTGTTTCGTCCAAGTTTAATTGTCTAGACATCATGCCTATAGGTTTTAAACGGCACAACATGCTCTATTTCCAGATCTGCCTACTTATAACTACCCGTCCACCTAATCTTAAGCATAGTTAACTTGAGTAACAATTGTTCGTTTACTTGATCGTGTGCATATGTGTCTATATGAGGAGGTAAGCTTGAGCTTTTGTGCTACTTGCAGTTTGTGTGAAGTCCTACTTGTTTCGATTGTGTGACGCTTAGTTTTCTCATTTTTAAGCAGCCTAGGTGAGTGTAGAACCACCCACATAGTAGGTCCAAAATCTCTTGGGCCATAGGCATGGGATGGTAAAGCACACATAGGACGCGACTTAAAATTGAACTAGTGCGCTTTAGGTAAACAACTTCAAGATAGTAATCGGGTAGCAGGAGATGATAGTTTGTGCTCGCTGAATAATATGAGCAACCCTTATACTTAGGAAAGTTTCGAAGTATTATTTATGTTGCATGGGGTGATCCCTTAGGCTAAAAAATTTAGGATCCCCCTGTATACGATTATTTCTTGTACATTTGCTTATTGAAGCCTAGATTGGACTAAGATGTATCTTGTAATTCTCAAAGAGTTGTACCAATTACTTATTAGGGGACAAGTTATTTATTTCACTTGTGTATAATTCCTCTTAATCAATTATTTCGTCATATTTTCGCTTTGAACAATTAATTAGTTATTTGAACTCTCTACTCTCTTTTAATTGACATGCTCACGTAACTTAGTTATAATCCAACAATCCGCACATAGTGTAAAATTCGGCCGGGAACCACAGTTGTAGACCTCGAAGAGTGCCTAACACCTTCTCTTTGAGGTAATTTGAGTCCTTACCCGTTATTTGGTGACATAGACTAGATAAAATAGAGTTAAATAGGTGCCCTAACTCAACTCAAAACCGTCAGGTGGCGACTCTTCTCTTTTAATACCCGTTTAAAAGAGTTGTCATATGTCGAAACCTGCTTTTGCGAGAAAACAGGGCGCGATAATATCCATTGGGTAAATTTATAGGGGAATCCTAGATCATCCTTGACTTGTAACAAAAAACTCCATTCTACACTGTCATATGCCTTTGGTAGATCTACCTTAATCATGCATCTATGTGATATGTGCTTCCTTGAATAAGCCTTAATCAACTCATGGGCTAAGATGATATTGTCAGCCCCTTTCATTCCTGGAATGAAACCTGCTTGAGCACCATTTATCAGAGATCCTATAACCTTCTACAACCTTGAAGCTAAGATTTTGGAGATGATCTTATACAGCATAGAGCAACATGAAATAGGTCTGTAGTCTTTGATGGTATTAGGATTGGTGATCTTAGTCAATAATGTAACTGTAGTACAGTTAATGGCTTGTGGCATCACACCAGTAGAAAAAAACTCAGACACTGCTCCATAGACATCTTCTTTAATAACTCCCCATGCTTTCTTCAAAAAGACAACATTGTACCCGTCAATGCCTGGAGCTTTATCATTACCAATAACATGTAAACACTCATCAATTTCCTGCGCAGATACTGCCTTAACCAAATCCATTGATTGTTGATGAGTAAGTTGAGGACCATTTTTTAGGATTTGAATGTTCACAGCAGGTAAAGATTCAGCTGCAGTACCCATAAGGGACTTATAAAAATTAACAATTTCTTTCTTGATATTCTTAGGCTCAGCTAGTAGTTCACCATTTAGAGTTGTTAAGGTTGTAATATTTTTCCTGCAGGCTCTATCTTTCATCATAGCAAAGAAGTATTTGTTATTTCCATCTCCTACATCAATCGAATGAGCTCTGGATTTTTGCTGAAGTATCTTTTCTTCAATAAGTGACCATTTCTCTAATCTTAACATAGCATCTTTCTCCATAATTCTCAAGTGGTCAGAGTAGCCTCTAGCCATCAGGCCACTCCTCGCTTGGCTAGCTTTCTGTCACATTTTTGAATTCTTTGGTATTTAACAGCTTAAAATCTGATTTCATAGCTTTTAGCCTGTACCAGATAGTAGCTAACTTGCAAGAATGATGAGCACCATGCCATCCTTCAGTAACAATTCTTAAAACTCTTCATGTTCAGCCCAAACATTAAGAAATCTGCAAGGCACTTTGATATTGCTATTTCTTCTTTGAAACTTCAATAGTAGTGGTGTATGATCAAAGATGAATGGATCCCCAACTTCAACAATCAGATGACCAAAATTCAGCATCCATATATCATTCCCCAATGCTCTATTAATCTTGCTAATTACTCTGTCCTCCCCCATTTGCCCATTTGTCCATGTAAAGAACTCTCATCTCTAAGGAAGTTTAGAGATCATTGCATCAGAACAGAAATTGGCAAAATCTTGAACTTCTGCTTGAGTCACTGTATGCTTTATAGTCTGTCCTGAGCGGTAATAATAGCATTAAAGTCACCCCATAATAGCCAAGGCTGATTTATAGTTTGAGCAAGATTTCTGAGCTTTTGCCTCATATCCTTCCCCATTTCTAAACTATTATATCCATACACCACAGTTAGAGCACAATTGAAATTACAACTACTAATCTGTACCACATCCATATGCCACACGTTTCTATTGAATAGCACCCAAATTCTTCCATTAACACCATGATCATAATTATGGACTAACTCCCAGTTTTGTACAATTTTAGGGGCAATAGCAGAAGCATTATATTGTTTAATTCTAGTCTCCACCAAACCTGCTAAGGCAATATGATTGTCTTTTAAGTATTTAGCCAATTCCTTCTGCTTATATCTCTAGTTTGCCCATCTCACATTCCACTTGAGCAGTGTCATTTAGAAGGGTCTGAGGTACCACCTCTATCCGATGGATGCATTATAACCTCTTGACCTCCAGATTATAACGCTCCAAATACATTTTTCATAGCAATAGAGAAAGCCATACCATCTGCAGACCTCCTAGGAGCTGATACACCATTTGTTTCCTTTGGAAACACTATTACTATGATCCCCAGTCTGTATACTAGCAGTGGTTTGAATATTTGGTTGATCATGGGATTTTTCAGCGGACTTGACAGGGACTTCAACTTGCTCTTTAGAGACTATTGGATTGTGAACATAACATGATGCTTTAGAAACATCAGTCGGTTGAGCATTTGGTTCTTGAGGCTTATTCATAGTCTGTTGCACACTTCCCTTACATCTCCATTCCTTAGCTGGCTGATGAAATCTGTCATTCATCCGTTGTATTTTCTGAGGTTTACCTTGGGCTTCCTCCGTGACTTTACACACATGCCCAAGTTGTTGACAGGCTAAACAAAACTCAGGTTTCCATTCAAACCTAACAGCTTGGTGATATATCTTGACTGAAGGATCTTGTAACTTCAGTTGGTAGAGGCTTAGTTATTTTCACTTCAATCAGCATCCAGGCAAAGGAGATTCTTGATTGGTTAGCTGTACATTCATTGGCAAATAGGGGCACTCCAATAGCACTACCCAATCTGCTCAATGAGTATCTTCCCCAAAACACCATAGGCAAATTAGGAAAGGGGACCCATAGAGGTATCTCTTTAAGGAAAGTTGTATCAAATTCTAGGTCTAGAGACCACTTCTTCAAAATTATAGGCCTATTATTAATTGTATATGGTCCTCCGTATAATATTTCTTTGAGATCATCTTGATCTTTGAATTTTGCTATAAAATAACCCTTGTCATGCCAGAACAGTTCAGAATATGGGGCTTTCGACCAATTCTGAGAAATATACCTATTCATTTGATTATAGCCCGGGATTTCACCAATCACAGCTACTATCAATGAGTGTTTCCATTTATCAACCTCTTTCACAGTCTCCAGGGGATCCAATTGAATAACCACATTACCGCCCACGATCGTCGGTGGAATGTAAGATAGAGCAAGCCCGTTTGAAGCCATACAGTTTTTAGCAAACAAATTAACCCACGCTGGAGCTACTGGATCCTTATTAGCTGTCAATTTCTGCAAATTAGCCTCAGAAATTAGCCTCGGCAGGTGCGTTTGGTTGAATTTGGTCAACGGTCGATACGATCGATGTTGATGCAGCACAATCAATCATCAAACTTTTCATTCCATTACCAGACTTGGTCGAACCACAATCCAATTCAACGACGAGGAGGAGGATTGGTAATTTAGGGAAAATTACCATTATCATTTCTCAACCTTTGTTATTCAACCTCTGGAGCCACCAATGGTACTACAGGCATTTTCTGAGAAATCAAATGTGCTGTAGGAGATTTGGTTGTAGTCAACGAACATCCGAGAACAAGTATCGGAGTCTTCCTCGGCCCTCCAGGTCCATTGCCTTTGCCATTCGCTATTGACAACCGCCGTTCCCACCAAACGTAACCGCCATTTGGAGAGACAATTCAACGAGAAAGGGAAAAGTTTCAAGAGAGACAATTGGCTTCAATATGCTCTTCTTTTTTTTTCTTCAAAATTTCAGTGGTGATGTTTTATTTAAGTTTTACATTTCAAGATCACAAAGAGGAGGCAATGTGTAAATTAAATTTTTTAGTAGTGGACTAATCATGAAAAATTATATTCTTTTATCTAACATTAACTAGGAATCATGTGTCTCGATGATAAGATATGGTGTTAAAGACATGTCAGAGCGTGTTTGTTATTTAGGTTGCTAGTTAATGCTAAAAATGTTAATAGCTATTGTCAACTCAAGCAATTCCTTTTTTAAAATACTAGTATAGTACCCGCACGATACGCGAAAAATATAAATCATATTGTGTGATCTAATTTGTTTGATCATATTATATTATATTGCTTGAGTTAAATTTTAATTTCTTTTTTTTATCCAGTGAAATATGTCCAATGTGATAATCTTATGAAATTAGAAAAAAATTCATATGGTCATCGAATAACTTTTCTTTTTGGTAACTAACATTTTATTAATAACAAAGTGGTATATCTTTACAAAGCAATAGCTAACTAAACTCGGTTAGCTATCATAGAGAAAATAAAAAACTCTATCTATACACAAGCTCTAATTTTCCATAAGATGAAACTATGAATCAGATTTTTAAGGCCATCCGGAGCACGGACACCGCAGACACATGCAATTTCTCTCGCTATCGCATCCCATTCTCTGCTTTTTTTCTCAAAAATTCTCATATTTCTTTCAATCCAGATATTGTGTACAACTTCTGTATAAATCATTTTAAAATCTGGGCCTTTTGTAATTTTCCCTTGGCTCTATTGATCACTTCTTGCACATGTTGTTCCCTGGCAGTCACATTGAAAGCTTGATCTTGTATTCATAGCATTACTCTATTCAACAAGCTTTTAGCAAACTCACACTCCATAAACAAGTGCTCATTTGTCTCATCCAAGTTCTGGCAGAGAGCACATTTTGTATCAACCACAACTCCCCATCTAGTTAGTCTGTCAGCAGTCAGTAATTTACCTTGCATTTGCAGCCATAGAGTGAACCTGGCTTTTGGCCTAGCAGGGTTTCGGAAGATCATGCATTTCCATGGAACTCTAGGTCGATCTCCGAGTAGCTGAACATATATATATCTTGTAATACTCTTCCCAACATTGTGTTGACATTGGACTTGATTCAGTATATTCTTTGCTTCCATAATATTCCTTACTATCCAACATGCATGTTGTACCTGCATATCAAATAACTTTTCAGTTTCTCACTTTTCTTCATTACATAATTTACTATATTTAATATTATTTTATTTGCTATTATGACGTTTTATTAGCTTGCTACTTGACTTAATATTTTTGTTAATTCTCTCTTTTTAATATAATATAGATATAGATATATTTTTTTTACTCCTAATACTTTTTCTTGAAATTTTTATCCATTGTACATCTTCATTTGAATTCGTCAAATATATAAATTAATTTTTTTATTAGTTATAAATCTACCATTTTTTTTTAATAATTGGTATTTTTGTATTACATGCCTAGAAATTTCCCCTTTGACTTTTTATTAAAATGTTAATTTTTAAGATTTAATTATTAACGTTAACTATCTTTTAAGATTATGCTTTATTGATGGGTATTCTTCCATTGCCTAATATTTTTGGTTTTTGACTTTATCTATTAAGATTTAAGTTACGTGATATTTAACATATGTATGATTTTTATCATTATAACTGAAAAATGCTTTCTAATTTGAATTTCTAATACATATTACTATTTTATATTTTATATTATTTTATCTCTTTTTGTTTCCCGATTAACGTTATTGCTTTATTTGTTGCTCAATACGATTGCACTATCATTTGATCTTTATTAGTTTGCATTTAAATTTAGTGTCCTTGCTTATTACCTCCTTTAATATAACATAAATAATATAGATTTTTTACTCTTGAGAAAGTTGATTAGTAATTTATTACTCTTTTACTTGAAATTCATTCATTTGTTCTATATCTTTTTATTTTTGACTTTATCTATTATGATTTTAGTTATGTTTTATTATTTTTATGAATTTTCTCATCATAATTTAAAAGTTACTTTTCATCTCAAATTCAAATAAATTTTATTTTTATAATAAAATTTTTGTTTTTCATGTGAGTAAGTTTATTTATTTTATTCATTAGTTAAAATTATTTCATTGATCAATATTAATTGTTTTTTTATTAAGATTTTAATTATGTGGAATTATCTATTGTATTTTTTATCATAATTAAAATATCACTTTCTCATCTGAATTTTAAATAAGTCTCGTCATTCTATATTTTTTACTTTTTCTCAATACGCCAACTAGCTTCATATCAAGCTTGGGAACCATCCCTTTAATATAATTTAGACAATTTTTAATATAATATCTTTATATTAAGCTTAACTACCACTTGGCTTCACTTTCAAGCTTGCTTAATTCTTCAATGGTCTAAATTTATCAATAATATATTGAGTATTATTTACTTACTTTATTTTATTTTTTAAATTTAGCATTTTATCTATATTTTATAGTTAATATAATTTTTATTTTTTACTTCGTCCAAAATAAATGTTCTTTTATTATTTTATATAAAATATATTAATATTTTAAATATTTGTTTCTACATTATATGGAACAAGAAATTATAATTTTCTTCTATTTTATTTTCAATATAAACTTTTAACTTTTATATTTTTTTTACTATGTTGGTTGTAATTATTTTCTTATTACATATATTTTATTTTGTTTAAATTGATAATAACCTGCGAGACAAGTATAAATAGGGGAAGAGAGAAGAATGTTTTTTTATTTTTTAAATTAATTCAATTATTTTTATCTCTCGATTCAAATTTATAAGCTTTGTCTCAATTCAAATATTTTTGTATAGTAATTCAAATATATACAAAATTTCGAAATGATATAATCTAATAAGAATATTAACGATTGTGCATTTTAGCTTTCAATTACAAATACACTCTTAGTATTACAAGTTGTGTATACAAATTTGTAATATAGATATAGATTAGATTTTATCATAAAATCTAGTTAAATTTTATCTTTAAAGTGTGAAGTATCATTTTCTCCATATGACACTTGGGATGAACTCATGCTTCACTATTATTCTTTTAATATAATATACGAAGTTATATTATGTGGTGGTAACTTTTTAGTTTAAAATAGAATAAATTTCAGAATAAATAAATTTTAAACTATATAACAATTATTGTTTCCGTAAAAAAAATAGTTAAGAATGTTTAAATTCAAATTCAAAAAGAGCAACTAATTATTAACAACACATAATGCATAATTTAATTTTTTTAAAATTTAAACTCATAAAGAGACTAATTATTACCTGACCTTAATAACTTTGCCCTACATGCCAAGTTGCCTATTGTGAGATTGTCACTTGGCTTAATGTGGAGGTTTTTTCCTGTCCTTTTTAATAATACTAGTTTCTTCACGTGCGTTGCACGTGTATATCCAGTTATGTAGAATAATATTAATATTATTAAAATAACTTTGAGTAAATGAATGATGTTATGACCTTATCATAGGATCGTACACCATTTTATAAAAATAATATCAATTAATAAAACAAAACTTTGAGTAAGTTCTGACCTTCTCAGAGATGACATTGCAACCTAGCTAATAAATATTTTGCAGCATCAAATTAAAATGTATAACACGGACATTGTTCTCCATCACAAACTTCAAGCTTTAAGCAATATTGAAGATAATGTAGATAAACAATCCATATATTTAAAATTAACTTATGTTTAAAAAGCTCGATAAGCTTAGTATGCTTGACATCGTCCAAGCCCTGAAATGGAAAGAAAGGAGATGGAGTTCGCTGATGGACTTTTAGACAGTGTTGTGTTTGTGCTCTTTGGGTATATATAAAACTATTACCGATTTTCTTTTGAGGTGGGAGTAGGAGGGAAGTGGAGATAAGGTTGTACCTAAAGAAAACATGCATTCAATGACTACAACAATGTTCTTGCTATACGTGTTATTTCTGCATCATTCATCCTAGTTTTCCAAATTTGACAATATGATTTTTGATTAAAGTAGGAGTCGGTAAATGTACACCATTACTATGTCGAGATACGGCAATACATTTTTTTTTGTTGGTTTTGATATCAAATTCCAAAGATACTTATCATAGACTTATTTTTCTTTTTCCTTTCTCACAAGACTTTGCAACGTAATAATCAGAGTGCTTGCCATCTGAATAATCATATTGTTGCTAAGTATAATGCCTAAAATATTAATATTTTATTTTTCTCTTTAGAAGACATGAATGAAGTACATATAAAAGGTATTTCAATCTTTAAATATTTGAGATCGATCAGCACATAACCAACATTTATTCCAACATTTGTAGAAACAAGATTCCAAAAATCACAAGTGACATATTAATTAATAATGAGGAAAGTAAAGAAAGTAGATTTTGCTGTTTTCTTATTCTATCATCACCCTGGGATTGAGATCTTCCTACAAAATTATTTGATGACAAAACACATTATACTATGCGTGCTACAAAGAAAGCTTTTATGTCTACCTCAACAAATGGTTCCGTCTTCATTTCTGAAAAATCTGTAAGAAGTCATGGAATAAACTGCGACAAAAATTTAAAACAGGGGACCATTTATTCCAATTTTGAAAAATTCGTAGGCGTATTTGTTGCTTTCATGCACTGCCACAATTAAAATTGTCATATGCTTGGTAAAATCATCTCAATGTTCCCACAAATTAGTTTGTTTGACAGTCAAATCCATATTGGAGGGGAAGACGGTTACTTCATTGAGTTGAGAGAAAATATTGACACCATTAAGTCTAGACTCATTGCAAATTTCATGGGAGATTGCTCCGACAAATTGTAACAGGCATATATAAATTGTATTGCCACCTTTTGTAGTCACGGTCGGTTGTGAATAATCGATCTTTTGCGTATCGGTGTCACACATTTACACAACCACCTTCTCGTAATGGTGCCATTTGCATTTTACCAAACAACATCTTGCTTTCTCGGCATAATAAGTAGGAAATTTAATTATCAAAAAAGGTAGGAATATTTAAGTTTTTTAAAGGGGTATTTAAGTCTTTTAACTTTTTCATTTTGGAGTTCCCACTTTTATAATAATATAGATAAATATATAAAAGATATGGATATTTTATCAAAAGCTTTGTAGTTTTGCTGCCGATAAATCTATTTGGGGGATAACTATTACACGTAATCGAAAATAAATATCAAACTAGGAAAGTACCTGACTAATATTATCCATCATTATTGAGTTAAAGGAAGTAAAAGTATTTATCAACATGTATAATCTCTTTATCATGATAATGATCATATCTGCCTATAAAGGAAGGCGTAAGAACCTAAATCTGTTGCTAATAAAATTTAAATAACATGGTATATGAGAACTTTTATAAAGCAGAGATCTTCCTTTATTGAGTTAGATATATAAGATTGACGTTTATCATTTTCAGAAACTTGCTTTTAAAAATAATTCAGACAATTTTTGTAAAAATATCTACTATATAATTTCTATAAAAATTTATATTTATTGGTGCGAGGTATAAGACTAAACTAATAATAACAAATGTTATGAGACGACTGAGGGTAATTTTACAATGTCCATTTTAATCCACAAAATTTTCCAAAAAGTTTTGACTGTTATAAAATAAAGACTATAAAAGAAATAAATTGAAGACAAGTATAGAGGGAGATTGATATTTTATTCAACTTTCAAAGTTATGTTCATAATGAACTGAAAACTCCTATATTTATAGAAGAAATGAAGCAACTGCGAGGCTTTTCAGGAAGCAACTGCAAGGCTTTTCTTTAGCTACTTGTAAGTTGTCTGCATGAGCTGCTTGCAACCTGCCTGTTTAATAAGAAACTGCTGCAAATCATTTCGTTGAGTTGCTTGCAACCTGCCTGCATCAGCTGCTTGTAAGCTGTCTGCATGAGCTGCTTGCAACCTGCCTGTTTAATAAGAAGCTGCTGCAAATCATTTTATTGAATTGCTTGCAACCTGCCTGCATCTGCTGCTTGTAGATAAACTTCAACAAAGTACTAAATGGATAATCTTCTTCAGAAAGATTATCTATAGCGGAGTAATGAATGGACATCCACAATATAATATTTTCATAACACTCCCCCTTGGATGTTTATTAAAAGATAATGTGTCTCGTTAAAACCTTACTAGGAAAAATCAAATGAAAAAAAACCTAGTGAAGGAAAAAGAATACACATATTTAATAATACGCAGTTCTAGCTGCCTCATTAAAAACCTTACAAGAAAAATCCCATTGAAAAAAACCTTAGTAAGGAAAAAAGAGTACAATGCATATTTCACTCCCCCTGATGAAAACTTTGTTTCAAATATTTGAGTCTCCGCATTCCAATCTTGTATACCATCTTCTCAAAAGTTGAAGTTGGCAAAGACTTAGTGAACAAATCTGCCAGATTGTCACTTGAACGGATTTGTTGCACATCAATGTCACCATTTTTCTGAAGATCATGTGTGTAGAATAATTTTAGTGAAATGTGCTTCTTTCTATCTCCTTTTATAAATCCTCCCTTTCATTGGGCTATGCATGCAGCATTGTCTTCGTATAAAATTGTGGATCTTTTATTACATTCCAAGCCACATTTTTCTCGAATGAAATGAATCACTGATCTCAACCATACACATTCCCTACTTGATAAATGAATAGCTATTATCTCAGCATGATTTGAAGAAGTAGCAACAATAGATTACTTTGTGGAGCGTCGTGATATGATAGTACCTCCACATGTAAACACGTACCCGATTTTGAGATCGAGCTTTATGGGATCAGATAAATAACCTGCATCTGCATAACCAACAAGATCTGCACTACCTTTGTTAGCATAAAACAAAACCATATCAAGAGTTCCCTTTAAATATCGCAATATATACTTAATCCCATTCCAATGTCTCCGTATAGGAGAAGAGCTATATATTGCTAGTAAATTAACAGAAAATGTTATGTTAGGCCTTGTAGCATTAGCAAGATACATAAGTGCACCAATTGCACTGAGATAGGGTATTTCAGGACCAAGGAGTTCTTCATCCTCTTCTGGAGGTCGGAATGGGTCCTTATTCACTTCAAGTGATCGAACAATCATTGGTGTACTCAATGGGTGCGCTTTGTCCATGTAAAAACGTTTTAAGACCCTTTATGTATAGGTAGATTGATGGATAAAGATCTCGTCTGCTAAATGTTGAATTTGCAGACCAAGACAAAGTTTTGTCTTTCCAAGATCTTTCATCTCAAATTCTTTCTTAAGATATTCAATTGCCTTTTGGAGCTCTTCTGGAGTTCCAACAAGATTTATGTCATCAACATAAACAGCAAGTATAACAAATTCTAATGCCATTTTCTTTATAAAAATACACGGACAAATAACATCATTTATGTAACTTTCTTTCCACAAATATTTACTAAGGCGACTATACCACATGCGCCAGATTGTTTTAAACCGTACAAAGATCTTTGTAATCTGATTGAATACATTTTTCGAGATTTTGAATTTGCTTCAGGCATTTTAAATCCTTCAGGGATCTTCATATAGAATTAATCAAATGAGTCATATAAGTTATGACTTATATTTAAATGGCACGACATCTTCAGGTGTATGGACTACAGTTCCGATCCTCACAATCTTTTATAATATTGTGCACTATATTATATCAAATATATCGTCGATGATCACTTCGTATCAGTTCGCAAGCTATATAACTTGTTGAGATCTCATCACTTTCTTTATTTTCAGGTACTTGAACTTCTTCTGGAGTTTCATGAAATGTTATGTCGTGGGCTCTTCCAGAGCTTATTTCCTCCTTATTATGATCATTTTGATCATTTGCTCCTATTCTTTTCAAGGATTGTTACCTTTGGAACCGATTGGTCTACCACACTTCATGCGTACAGTAAACTCTATCCTTCAGAGATTTTAATTTTAATAAGAGCATTTGCAGCTGAAATATGATATTTAACTTTGGATCAGCAAATGTTTCTGGCATTGACTTGAATTATCTTCTAAGCGAGGATCATATTAATGATAATTCGATTCATATAGCATATTTTTCAGTTATTTTATTCCATCCCCCAAATGTTAGAAAAACTAACTCATATCCCCAATCTTCTTTGGGAAACATATCTTTGTGCATTGTAGTAGAGAAATTAATCATATACCATACATCAAAAGTTATTTGATAGTAAAAATATTTGGTTTTTGATCCTAAACCAATTGTGAGGGGAGGGCTTATCATATTTTGTTGGTCTGATGCATACAAGTGCTGCTGTATGCAATTTAGAAAATCTTAGACCAAGACATAAGGCTTTGTTCTCATAAGCAATAGTTTAGCCATTAATATGAGGTATTCAATGCTAAACTAAATTGGATATAAACCAGCATCATCAAGATGAACTATCTTGATTTCATAATCTGAAAATCATGCTCTTAATTGAGAAAGACAATTTCAAATGCCAAACTGCAGGTTGACAATAAACATACATATAACCATCTTATATATGCATCTATAAGTGGTTCATATGATAGGTGAATAGGCCCATTTTCACCTTTTATATATTCCAGAATTCGGAATTTTAGTCCCAACTTTAGCTGGTATAATCAAGTTATTATGAGAACAAGCAACACAAGAGAATTCTTGAAGAATCTTCTAGTTCTTCCGTATATGCCAATATGAATTCTCAAATAGCTCATTTAAAAATGGCAAATGAAAACTTCAAGTTTATCATGGCACGTGCTATCTCTAAGTAAACTTCTGGTTTACTATGACATAAACTTTTGCATAAGTAAACTTCTGATTTACTGTGGCTATTTTTGTATCAGTAAATTTCTGATTTATTGTAACTACTTTTGCATTAGTAAACTTCTGGTATATTGTGATACATGATGTAGTACAAATTTGAAGAATAAGGCATGTATCTTCTCACATACATATTTACCCCATATGATTGTGGAAACATGAAGATTTTCAATCTTTCAATCATTTGTAGTCTCGGTATGATAGTCATATGTATTAGTAAACTTCGATTTATCATAACATATGTTTTGACCACAATAATGACAAATAAGCTCTTCGGGAGCCTTCCATTTATTCTCCACAATCAAATATTATTCAGACACTACTTATGTCATGTGTCTTCTAGACAAACAGTTAGCTCTTTAAGAGCTTTTATTGTACTACCAAATATTGCTCAGACACTTCTGGTGTCATGGGAGAAAATCATAATCAAATGAACAATATAAAGTTAATTCTAAATTTATAAATGACGAAAATTAAGAATTTTAATATTTCTACCACTAACTTTGTGACAAATATCTCCCTCAAGGAGAAATATCATTAACATATGAATATTTTGTATCAATACGGCAACCACATAGTCATTGCATCTTTTAAGAAAAGATACACGAGTTGTTATTTCTTTCGGGAAACTCAATAACTAACCATAATATATTAATGCGGTTGTAGTAGAAAGATTCTACAAGAATGCTTTTGCCTTAGAATGATACTTAATAAAATTATCCAAGATATTTTATGTGCAACAAGTGCATGTGGCAATGGTCTTTATGCTACAAAAATAATATTTATATCCTCTACTATTCTACCTCTTCAGGAGGTGAGTTGTGGTATTTCTTCATTCATTCCAGGGAATGAAAATGTGCTTCAAAAATAACTTTGAATAGCTCATTATTTTGTTTAAGCACATAAAAATGCTGCTTCAAAATATTTTCCTAATTCAGGAGGAAATTTCAATTGTGTTACTTCTTCAGGAGCAAATTTAAAATACAAAATATTGAGTATATATTCTCTCAATCATATTAACTCTTCTGGAGGTGAATTGTAATATATTTACAACAAGAGCGCGTTCATATTTACGACTTTATTAATACTATCACATTCACTTCAGGGAATAGATTAATATTTATCAAAAATTCTTATCCTTCAGGAAATCGAACATAATTATCTGAACGCGCATTAATCACATCAAATTGTGATGCTTCAACCTTTTTTAAAATATTTACTACTTCATGAGCAAATCGAGGCGTGCATGTACTATAGAGAATAGTTCTCTAGCTTATCTTTAATTGTAACCATAGAAAGTTTAAATTATCACTTCTGGTGGTCATAGGCATATACCACTTCTGGTTAACAAAATTTAGTTACAATGAGATATACGAAATATAACCACTTCTGGTGATTGTATATTTCTTGCAAACTCTGCTAGAGTTTAAGTGGATCTAACAATGTTATCCACTTTGTAATCTTTTATTAAGATAATAAGGATGAAAACAAATACCAAAATAGGTACCGTATACGTAACATATAACCAAGCAAGCGATGATTTTTTTTTTTAAAAATATAAGCAAAAGGCTCAAATTAAATTACGCAAATTTGGCCACTCCATATGTAAGTAATATCTACATCACTACTGCCAAGAAGAAAAACTCACCACCTTAAGGATATAATCTGCCTTATGATGCTCGGAATGAACAAGATCTGACCACGGACATAAGAGTGTCGCCTTACATTGGAGATGAACACACCTCAAGGATAAAATCTGCCTTATGATGCTCAGAATGAACAAGATCTGACCACGGACATAAGAGTGTCGCCTTACATCGGAGATGAATACTGAAATAGAAATTAAATTCAATGTAAGTGCTCAAAATGACAGAGTCTCGTGCTGATAACGTGTTATAAAATAAAGACTATAAAAAAAATAAATTGAAGATAAGTATAGGGAGAGATTGATATTTTATTCAACTTTCAAAGTTATGTTCATAATGAACTGAAAACTCCTATATTTATAGAAGAAAGGAAGCAGCTGCAATGCTTTTCTTTAGTTGTTCGTAAGCTGTCTGCATGAACTGCTTGTAAAGTGCATGTTTAATAAGAAGCTGTTGCAAATTATTTCATTAAGTTCCTTACAACCTGCCTGCATCAGCTGCTTGTAAGCTGTCTGCATGAGCTACTTGTAATCTGCCTGCATCACCTGTTTGTAGATAAACTTCAACAGAGTATTAAATGGATAATATTTTGAATTGGACATTCACAATCTAATATTTTCATTTACTAATAAAACCCAACAACACGATTGTCGAGAAAACCAAAAGGACTACTAATATAATAGGCTACTGAAAACCCGGTTACTTTTGATTCCAATTACTAAAATGACCTTGAACACGGAGTCGCCGTCGACGAGCAACCGAGATTGGTTTTTCCCTTCACAATCGTTCAACGTTCCCCGAAGTCCGGCCCGGAGATTCTCTTCTCCTTACCCTCGAACAACGACATCCTTTCAGAATTTTACTTCTCCTCTGGCTGTACCCCGAACTCTACGACGCCGTATTAGTCACCGGCACCGGATTCAGAACTCTGCTGGTGCTACCACAGATGAAATCGGCGGAAAGTCTAACGATGCCGTTCTCATCCAGTCAGAGGAATGTCCAAGCTCCGGGAACAAAACGACAACGTCGGCTCATAAGAAATATACCGACTTTGTTCGTTGGCGAATGGCGTGCGTTATTGCAGTAACCTCTCTCTCTCTCCACATTGGCTAATTTTTACAAGATTATTGTTTATTGAGAACATTGCCATTTTTTCTTCTTCGTTTGAGTAGTTTTGTTTGAACTGCATGTACTAGAAAGAAAATAGTTCTGTGGCGTTAGTTTTAGAAAAAGGTTGAGATATTTCCGTTTTGAATTTTTTTTCCCTGTTTTATTTTTTCAACCAAACCCATTAAGAAACTGTAAACCTTTTCTCTAATGTTTATTGGTTGAGAAATTTTTCCCAATTCTTTTTGATAAAACAAAATATGTTGCCTGTTCTTTTTTACATTTTGTAAAATATGGAAAACAATTCAACATTTTTGCAAAATAAATGCTTCCTTAATTGGGGTTGAGTATGTAAATTACGATTTTGGTATATATTTTGGGTGCAGATGGTGGTGGTTTGCTTTACATCTCTTCTACACAAAAACTTTTCTCTGCAATATCAAGTTAGTGATTTGCAGGTAACTTCCAATATCAAGATTTCTGACATGCATATAATTGTGTATGTAAGTACGTTAGCAAGTTCGTGTGGAAGTTATACGACGTTGATACAATGATAAAATTACTACTTCTTCCAAAGGCTAAAAAGTTACAATGACCATGTTGATTCCATTTGTACCTCACTGTTATTATTTGAAAAGTTCAAACGTTTTTCCTCGACTCCGGTTTTCTTAAACGTCTTTTATGCATTTTAGTTTTTCTTTTTCTAAATTTGGTCTGTACTACTATAAGATTTCTATATATGTAAATCTTATTTTCCAAAAATCAAAGGCAATACTGGCCAAGGTCAACCATAAATAGATATTTTTACCTTACACTTCAAGCCCCATCATTATTTTTTGAGGCGGAAGGGGTGATCTATTATTTATTGGACTGCCAGAATAACCCCAGGAAGGAAAGGGGAAGGAAACACCAGGTAGGAATTGAACATGTTCAAAATAAATAAAAATAAAGTAAAAAATGCTCCCAGGCATGAATTTCAAGGAAAGAGCCTAAAAAATCTTTCCGGTGAATTTCCTTTTTCCGATGGCTCTTCTTGTTGTTTTCAGCTTAGTTTTCGTCAATCATTAATCAGTAATTGCTTTAGAAACTTTGTTCGTTTTTATATCATATTTTAATTCATGGTTAATAGAATTTATTTCAATAGTGGTGGGAAATCCTTTGATATCATAGAAATCAAAGGTCTAGATGAGGTTTGGTTTGAGTGGGTGGAGCGTAAGTCAAACTACATGAGGAAAATGACTTTAAGCAGGAAAGTCATGCTGTGGATTTGTGGATTACTGCACATTGCATTTGAAGGAAGGGGAAATGACCTTAGGAGATGGAAGATCACATGTACACCTTTTTCTGCGCTAAAAAATACAGCGATTATGGCAAATTCATTAGTATTGTAGCAGTTCAGGGGGAGCGCAGGGCCGTAATCATTTTGCCAGAAATAACATTTAATGGAGGGTGGAGAGATTTTGCTCTTAAGATTGAAAGGTTCATAAATAGGGAGGTCCCAGTCATTCAAAGGTTGAGAATCCCAGTGAAGCAAATTCCTCCCAAGTCAGATGAAAATCATGCTTATTTGGAGGCTTTCAGAACTGACAAATGGAAAGCGAAAGGATCCTCAACATCTGCTATTGCTCCCAGCACTAATCGCATCACGGTAGTAGGGCTTGAAATCTCGGATTACGACGTGTTCTCCAGATGCCTGGTTGGAAGCTTCAAAGCTTCTAAAGAACTTCCAACTCTATCTGACATTCGAAGATGGGCTAACAGTAAATGAAGCTCAATCCCAGGGGTACAAATGTATGGAATGCATGGCTCCAAATTCCTTTTCGAATTTCCCTCAGGGAAATTGGCAGAACACATCAGAGTAGGAGAATGGAAATGGAGAAATCTGCTGATGAATTTTGACTGGTGGACGCCAACGACTGGATGTCTCCCTGCCGGCGCTACTCTCGATTGGGTATGGGTGAGACTTCTGGAGTTCCTCTTCATCTCTGGTATCAAGACATCTTCATACAAATTGGGGACAAATGTGGGGGTTGGATCGAAACTGAAGAAGAAACCACCTTGAGAAATCATCTAAAGTGGGTCCGCATTAAAAGTCAAGGGTCCTTTAGAGCAGATCCCTAAATCTATCGAGCTTGAAAAAAATGGTGTAGTCTACACTATTCCGGTGTGGTGTGAGGCTTCGGCGAGCTAGAATTTTACTAGCAAAGATGAAAAGTTAGAAGGAGGGTTCGTGGGGAGTAGACTTATAGCTGGGTCTACAGATGAGGGGTTGGTGCACAAGGTTCAAGGGACAGCTGGTTCAGACTCAAATTTGAAAATAAGGGAAGATACTATCATGGGGCCTGTAATTAAAGGGGGCCCTACTGAACTGGGCCAAGGAGTTCAACTTACAAAGTTCAATCTGGGTCTTTCAAAAAGCCCAGAAATGGGGAATAAGGTCTAGCTTTCAAACAAATTTGATATTCTCGATACAGATATAAGTGGAGATCCATTGATGGATGAGATTACTTCAAACCAGGTGCTAAGGGATTCTGAACTTTGGAACAAACCAAAGCAGTAGCTGCCCAGAATTGGCATGCTGAATCCTGGTGTAACCGCACCTGCGGACAAGGCACGCAGGTGCGCTTCCGCAGAAGCGAAGAAATCACCTGCGGTCCTTTTGCCGCTTCTGCTCCTCCGTTTCTGCGGAGGATTACTCGCAGGTGCGGCTCTCCCCCAAGGCCAGCTCCTTCGCTTCTGCGCTCCTTCACCGTAGGTGCGCATCAGCTTCTGCGTAAAATCATCCGCACCTGCGGACTCTAACTCTCTCTCTCTCTTCTTATAAAAGATGACAGGGAAACAATTATGATGGGGGATTTCACTCCTTTCTCTTTTAGTGCCATGAATCCCCTGCAGATATTTGATTTTAATGATCAGGAAAATTGGTTGGTGGACGAAGCTGATCCTTATTAGGCTCCTCACAATACCTAATTGTGTATATAAAGAAATTTTGGTTAATGACAAACTCTTAGTAGAAAAGAATTTATGAAAATTCTTTTAGAGAAAGAGCTTCATTGCTTGGTGTCAAACTAGGATATGCGGTAGAAAAATGGATGATCTATTCTCTTTTTTTTTTCAAAAAAATCATCTTGGAGATTGTGTAATGCTTACTCTCAAACTCTTCGTTTACACAGTAGTGATATTTTTTGTTTCTCTCTTCATCTTTGGATTCCGATGCTTCACTATGGGTTCATAAAAATATTTTAAAGATGAGCAAGTCTTATGGGGTAAATTTTCAGGGGTGTGAAGAAGAAGCACTATCACTCTTCATGAAAATTGATAGGCGTAGGCAAGAGAAAAGATTGGAGACTGCTATGAAAACAGTATCTACTCCAATTAGGAAGAAGGGGGGTGTGGAGGTCCAAAATCTAGTTTTCAACATGAACTTTTCAGAATCAAGCTCAAAGGAAGAGGGGAAATCCATCAGTAATGGTTTTCAATGAAATTAAAAATCTTATCCTGGAATGTTAGGGGATTGAATCGAAGAGACGAGATCTGTAGTCAAAATGTTAATAGAGAAATGGAAGGCGGATATTTATTGTTTACTGTCACGACCCAAAACTCAGCCTGTCGTGATGGCGCCTAACGTGGTACTAGGCAAACCGACACTTCAAAATACTTTCACATGTTTTAAATGAAAAATAAGAATAACACAGGTTTTAATCAACAAAACTCTAAAAATGGATAGAAAGTCAAAACCAATACAGAAATTCCCATCATCGGGGTCTCACTGAGTACATGAGCGTCTAAACATCACAAATTTGGGAGTATTGTCTATAATAGTCTGAAAGTAAATACATAAAACGAAAAGATAGGGAAGGAGATACAAGGTCTGCGAAGCGCCGCTACCTTGAACCCTCCCAAAAGATCAACTGCACGAAGTAATCAACACTGAAACACCTGGATCTGCACACGAAGTGCAGGGTGTAGCATGAGTACAACCAACTCAGTAAGTAACAAGACTAAATAAAGGACTGAAAATAGTGACGAGCTTCACAGTTATAGTTCAATTACAGTAATTTCAACATAGGAAAGTAGGCATGCTTTCAAGTTCGACAATTTAGGCCATAACAGTTAATCCATGTCAAGTTCAAGTGAAACAGAGTATATTATCTTTCAGAAATTTGCAAGACGGTGATATATGACAGCTGAAGTGCAACAAAAATGAAAGTCAAATGCATCCTCTCAGAGCAACAGTCGCTCAGTCCTCCCATTCACTCCAACCTCAGAATCACTCATTTCTCACAATCACTCATTCCTCTCAATCGCTCGGCATTCGGGACTCGGCACTCGCACTCAGTAGGTACCTGCGCTCACTAGGGGTGTGTACAGACTCTGGAGGGGCTCCTTCAGCCCAAGCGCTATAACAAGCCAATCATGGCATAAATCAATGAAACATGCTGCGGCGTGCAACTCGATCCCATAAATATCCTCACAATCAGGCCCTCGGCTTACTCAGTAGCTCATTTCACACCAACTAAAGCGGAACTTAATTACCAAGGTAGAGTTGTATAAAGGTCATCAACCTCTCCAGTCTCTCGGGCTCTCAGAAATCATTATAATCAGCCCAAACAATAATGATATAATGCATCAATAATAAACAATAGAGATTGAGATGTAATATGCAAGCAAAGCTGTGACTGAGTACAAAACAACAATTTAGCAGATAATTCAACATGTACACGACCTCTGTGGGTCCCTATAGTGTCAACACATGGTCTAAACATGATTTGCAGTTCAATTTCTCTAATACGTGGAGAATGTATGGATAACAACAAATTATTTAACTACACAGTTTCATGGAATTGACCCAGTCAAAATTTCTACGGTGCACGCCCACACGCCCGTCACCTAGCATGTGCGTCACCTTAAAACCAAACACACGACACATAATACGGGGTTTCATACCCTCAGAACCAAATTTAGAACTGTTACTTACCTCAATCCGAGCAAATCTCTACTCCAACACACCTTTGCCTCGCGAAACGGCCTCCGAATGCCTCGAATCTAGCCATAAACAATTCGATATAATCAACACGGGCTAAAGGAATCAATTCCAGAAGAAAAATACTAAGTTATTAATCAAAAGTCAAAAATTGGCTCAAAAGCAGGCCCCCGGGCCCACGTCTAAAAATTTGATAAAAGTCACAAAACCCGAAAGGTCATTCATCCACGAGTCCAACCATACCAAAATTACCAAAATCCGACTCCAAATCGTCACTCAAATCCCCAAATCAAACTCTCCAAATCCCTAGCCCTAAATTCCACCTTAAATACACACAAACTAGGTGCGAAATTCAATGGGGAAACAAGATTATTGATAAAAAATGAGCACAAGGGACTTACCTCAAGAAATCCCTCGAAAATCCTCTCAAGAATCGCCCAAACCCGAGCTTGAAATGTTTAAAATGAAGCAAAATCGCTAACCTTCGTTTTTAAATAATCTGCCCAGCATTCTCGCTTCTGCGGCCTTTTACCCGCTTCTGCGGTGTCGCAGAAGCGACCACACTCCCGCTTCTGCGGCTTCCTCCGCTCCTGCGGCCCCCGACTCCGCTCCTGCGGACTCGCTTCTACGAGCCACCAAGTCGCTTCTGCGGACCCAACTCCCATTTCCATTTCCGCTTCTGCGATCCCACAGCCGCATCTGCGGTTACGCAGGTGCGGTCCTGCGACCACTGCACACTCCCCTCCAAAAGTCGCAATTGCGCAACACAGCCCGCACCTGCGATCAAAGCTTCGCAGGTGCGGTTACACCAGCAGAGTCCCAGCTTCAGCAGTCTTTCAAACTCAAACTTTGATCCGAAAACCATCCGAAATCAACCCGAGGCCCCCGGGACCTCAACCAAATATACCAACAAGTCCTAAAACACGATACGAACTTAGTCGAGCCCTCAAATCACCTTAAGCGACATCAAAAACACGAATTGCACCCCAATTCAAGCCTATTGAAGCTAAGGAATTCCAACTTCTACAAACGACGCTGAAACCTATCAAATCACGTCCGATTGACCCTAAATTTTGCACACAAGTCACAAATGACACCACAGACCTACTCCAGCCCCCGAAACTCCAATCCGAACCCGTTATCCACAAAGTCCACTGTGAGAAGGCACGAGAGAAAATATGTTATTGATATTGGATAAACAATACAATACAAAAGGTCCTTATTTATAGCTATACTATACAAGGACATACTACTCCTCTACCAATGTGGGACAATACTACACTATATACATGCTGTAAACTAACACTCCCCCTCAAGCCGGTGCATACAAATCATATGTACCGAGCTTGTTACATATATAACCAATACGAGGACCAGTGAGAGACTTGGTGAAAATATCTGCAAGTTGATCATTCGACCTCACAAACTTTGTAGCAATCTCTCCTGAAAGTATCTTTTCTCTGACGAAGTGACAATCAATCTCAATGTGTTTAGTTCTCTCATGGAACACCGGATTTGATGCAATATGAAGGGCAGCTTGATTATCGCACACAAGTTCCATCCGACTGATTTCACCAAATTTCAACTCCTTGAGCAATTGTTTGGTCCAGACTAGCTCACATGTTGCCATAGCCATTGCTCGATATTCTGCTTCTGCACTAGACCGAGCAACTACATTCTGTTTCTTGCTCTTCCAGGACACCAAATTTCCTCCTACTAAAACACAATATCCAGACGTAGAACGTCTATCAGAAGGTGATCCTGCCCAATCAGCATCTGAGTATCCAATGATCTGCTCATGACCTCGATCCTCAAAGAGTAACCCTTTGCCTGGAGCCGATTTTATATATCGAATAATGCGGACAACTGCATCCCAATGACTATCACATGGAGAATTCATAAACTGACTTACAACACTCACAGGATAAGAAATGTTGGGTCTAGTCACTGTGAGATAATTTAATTTTCCAACCAGCCGCCTATAGCTTGCAGGATCGCTATGTGGCTCTGTCCTGGCATAAGTTTAGAATTCGGATCCATCGGAGTGTCAACAGGTCTGCAACCTATCATCCCCGTCTCCTCAAGAATGTCTAAAGCATATTTTCTTTGAGAAATAACAATACCTGAGCTAGACTGGGCAACCTCAATACCTAGAAAGTACTTCAATCTGCCTAGATCCTTAGTTTGGAAGTGCTGGAAGAGATGCTGCTTCAGATTGGTAATACCATCCTGATCATTGCCAGTAATAACAATATCATCAACATAGACTACCAGATAAATACAGAGACTTGAAGCAGAGTGCCGATAAAACACAGAGTGATCAGCTTCACTACGAGTCATGCCAAACTCCTGGATAACCGTGCTGAACTTACCAAACCAGGCTCGAGGAGACTGCTTTAGACCATAAAGTGACCGACGCAAGCGACATACAAGGCCACGAGACTCCCCCTGAGTAACAAAATCAGGTGGTTGCTCCATATAAACCTCACCCTCAAGATCACCGCGAAGAAAGGCATTTTTAATGTCCAACTGATAGAGGGGCCAATGACGAACCGCAGCCATGGATAGAAAAAGGCGGACTGAAGCCACTTTAGCCACGGAAGAGAAGGTATCACTGTAATCGAGCCCAAATATCTGAGTATATCCTTTGGCAACAAGACGGGCCTTAAGTCGATCAATTTGTCCATCGGGACCAACTTTGACTGCATAAACCCAACGACAACCAACAGTAGATTTACCTGAGGAAAGAGGAACAAGCTCCCAAGTATCACTTGTATGTAAAGCAGACATCTCGTCACTCATAGCCTGTCGCCATCCTGGATGAGACAACGCTTCACCTGTAGATTTAGGGATGGAAACCGAGGACAAAGAAGATATAAAAGTATAATGGGGAGATGACAGACGATGATAGCTCAAACCGACATAATGAGGATTAGGGTTAAGTGTGGTCCGTATACCTTTGCGAAGTGCAATCGGTGTACTAGGAGCAGGGTCCGCAGCAGGAGCAGGGTCAGGTGCAGGACGAGAACCAGTTGGGCCTGATGGAGGACGCAAACGACGACGATAAGTCAAGAGTGGTGTTCATGTGGCTGGGAACTAGGGGGAACAACACTAGACTCCTCAACGGTTAGTATGGATGAAACCTCTGTGGTCGAAGGTGGAGGAGGAGCTATAGTAAACTCCTCAAAGGTCGGTATAGGTAAGACCTCAGATATATCATGGTGGTCAGCAGAGGTAAAGAAAGGTTTAGACTCAAAAATTTGACGTCAGCTGACATAAGGTACCTACGAAGATCTGGAGAATAACAACGATATCCCTTCTGAACACGAGAATAACCAAGAAAGACACACTTGAGAGCACGGGGAGCTAACTTATCTTTCCCAGGGGCTAAGTTATGAACAAAACACGTGCTCCCAAAAATACGAGGTGGAAGAGAGTATAAGGTGACTGGGGAAACAATACTGAATGCGGAATCTGATTCTTGATGGGAGATAAAGGCATCCGATTAATCAAATAACAAGCTGTGAGAATTGCATCGCCCCAAAAACGCAACGGAACACGAGATTCAATTAGAAGTGTGCGAGCAGTCTCAATAAGGTGCCTATTCTTTCTCTCAGCAACCCCATTTTGCTGAGGGGTATAAGGACAAGATGTCTGATGCATAATTCCTTGAGAAGTCATAAACTGCTGAAATTGAGAAGATAAATATTCTAAGGCATATCACTGCGAAAAATGCGAATAGAAACACCAAATTGGTTTTTGATTTCAGCACAGAAACTCTGGAATAGAGAAAATAACTCAGAACGATCTTTCATTAAGAAAAGCCAAGTACATCTTGAATAATCATCAATGAAACTGACAAAATAACGAAATCCCAAGGATGAACTGACTCTACTAGGACCCCATATATCAGAATGAACTAAGGAGAAGACAGACGCTGCATGACTCTCAACACTACGCGAAAAGGAGGCTCGGGTATGTTTCCCAAGTTGACACGACTCACAATCTAATGTAGACAAACTAGATAAGTTAGGCACCATCTTCTGAAGTTTGGATAAACTCGGATGTCCTAAACGTCTGTGGATTAGATCTGGAGGATCTGTAACTAGACATGTTGTGGAAGGACTGAGTGAGTTAAGGTAGTAAAGGCCTTCTGATTCACGTCCTGTACCAATTGTCTGTCCCGTACTGCGGTCCTGCATAATAAAAGAATCGTCAATAAAATATATACCACAATGGAGGGCACGAGTCAAACGACTAACAGATGCAAGACTAAAAGGACAGCCAGGGACATAAAGAACGGAATCTAGGGTGATAGAAGACAAGGGATTAGCTTGTCCAACTCCTTTTGCCTTAGTTTGACATCCATTGGCTAAAGTAACAGTGGGAAGAGACTGTGAATATACAATATTTGACAAAAGTGATATATTACCAGAGATGTGATCAGAAGCGCCGGAGTCCATGACCCATGGGCCAAGAGTGCTAGACTGGGAAACACAAGCAAAAGAATTACCAGTAACAGAAGTATCAGTCTGAGCAACTGAGGCTACTTGTGGAGATGTCTGCTTACTTGCTCGATACTGAAGGAGCTCATTATATTCTTCTTTAGATAAAGAAAATCCTTGGTTACCTGGAGTCTCGGTCTGAGCAATGTAAGCATTTTTGGGTGGACGACCATGTAAGGAATAACACATTTCACGAGTGTGTCCAAGTTTGTGACAATAAGAACACTTGGGTCTAGATCTTCCAAAACGACCTCCTCCTCGTCTATGCTCCATAGTTTGAGATGCCCGAACATCCATTGTCTGGGATGCAAGGATGCAAGAACAGAGGAATCAAGTATCTGTGATAAGATCACTGGTGGACTTGGTGCTGCAGCAAGGCGGAGTAATCGAGAGAATAATTCATCAACTGTCGGGACAGACGGACTAGCCAAAATCTGGTCGCGTACTGAATCAAGATCATTAGGAAGTCCAGCGAGGGTAAGAACGAGAAACATCTTCTGTCGCTGCTCTTTTTGTTTTTCCACACTAGCAGAAACTGGCATCAACTTCTCAAATTCCTCCGTGACTGCCTGAACTTGACCCAAGTAAGTAGACATATCCAATTCCTGCTTCTTTAAGTTTGTCATCCGCGATATCACATCATAGAAGCGAGATATGTCATTAGTGTATAAGGTGCGTGCCTTTGCCCAAACCAAATAACATGTCTGGAATGGACGAAACAAGGGCATCAACTTGGAATCAATAGATCGCCACAAGATGCTACATAACTGAGCATCGATTTTTGCCCAAAGTGCTATTGCCTTTTCATCTCCATCGCTAGACTGTTTGATTAGATGATCTTGAACACCTTGACCTCTACACCATAACTCGACAGATGAAGCCCAAGCTAAGTAGTTTGAACCTCCCATTAAAGGTTCCGAGGTAATAATAGCACTAGAGCTTCCAGAACTCATGTTTCTAGACCCAAAAGCATAAAATCCCAAAGACATTGTTGCAAATTATTACCAAATAAGAGAAAGAATCAACTGTAATCCACTGAAACAGTGTACGGAAACACAGAAACAAAATACTGAAATATTGTAGCTGCCGGAATCTACTGTAGCTGTCGGAATAGTACTGTAGCTGCCGGAAAAAACTCAAAGTTGTCGGAATGAAATGAAAACAGTAGGGGTAGGATCGGAATTACCAGGCGACCCAATTGTTCTGAAGGAAGATTTTCAAAAAATGGCCGGAAGTGGTCGTACGCGCCGGCGCGTGAGCTCACGCGCGTGAGCTTCTGGTGGCGCGTGGAGGCGCGTAAGGAGGCTGCTGCCGGAGCTTTTCACTGGGGTTTGGTCGCCGGACTGTGACGACTCTTGTGGTAGTGTTGGATTTTGCACAACACTGACAGAAATGAAGCAGATAGAAAACAGCTTTACAAAAGTACTGATTTCTCTTTCCCGGAATCGCTGAAATTTATGCACAGCGATAAGTATCTCACAATTGCTCTGATACCATGTGAGAAGGCACGGGAGAAAATATGTTATTGATATTGGATAAACAATACAATACAAGAGGTCCTTATTTATAGCTATACTATACAAGGACATACTACTCCTCTACCAATGTGGGACAATACTACACTATATACATGCTGTAAACTAACATCCACTTTCGGTCAAACTTTCCAAAAATCCAATTTTCGCCATTTCAAACCTAATTCCACTACGGACCTCCAAATCACAATCCGGACACGCTCCTAAGCCCAAAATCACCCAACGGAGCTAACGGAACCATCAAAATTCCATTCCGGAATTGTTTACACATAAGTCAACATCTG
The DNA here is from genome assembly GCF_000390325.3 of Nicotiana tomentosiformis. Classification (NCBI taxonomy): domain Eukaryota; kingdom Viridiplantae; phylum Streptophyta; class Magnoliopsida; order Solanales; family Solanaceae; genus Nicotiana; species Nicotiana tomentosiformis. Next base: position 48,503,113 of record NC_090817.1, read on the forward strand.
GTCAACCATTTCAACCTAAGCTTCAACCTTGAGACTAAGTGTCTCATTTCATTCCGAAATCCCTCTGGACCCGAACCGACTACCCCGGCAAGTCACATAACAGCTATAAAGTACACAATGAGCAGTAAATGGGGGAACGGGGCTGCAACTCTCAAAACGACCGGCCGGGTCGTTACATCCTCCCCTCTTAAACAAATGTTCGTGCTCGAACTGGTCTAGAAAGGTACCTGGAGTCTCAAATAGTTGTGGATATCTGCTCCGCATCTCCCGCTCGGTTTCCCAAGTAGCTTCCTCAACTGGTTGACCTCTCCACTGCACCTTCACCGAAGCTATGTCCTTTGACCTCAACTTCCGAACCTGCCGATCCAAAATGGCCACCGGCTCCACATCATAAGTCAAATCACCATCCAACTGAACCGTGCTGAAATCTGAAACATGAGACGGATCGCCGACATACTTCCGGAGCATAGAAACATGAATTACTGGATGCACACTCGACAAACTAGGTGGCAAGGCAAGCTTGTAAGCCACCTCTCCAATCCTCTGAAGTACCTCAAACGGCCCAATATACTGAGGGTTCAACTTGCCCTTCTTCCCGAATCTCATAACACCCTTCATGGGTGAAACCTTGAGCAATACCTTTTCCCCAACCATGAAAGCAATATCACGAACCTTCTAGTCGGTGTAACTCTTCTGTCTAGACTGCGCCGTGCGAAGCCGATCCTGAATCAATTTAACCTTGTCTAAAGCATCTTGAACCTAATTAGTACCCAATAGCCTAGCCTCACCCGGCTCAAATCAACCCACCGGAGATCTACACCGTCTCTATACAAAGCCTCATACGGAGCCATCTGAATGCTCGACTGGTAGCTGTTGTTGTAGGCAAAATCCGCGAGCGGCAAAAACTGATCCCAAGAACCCCCAAAATCAATGACACAAACGCATAGCATGTCCTCCAATATCTGAATAGTGCGCTCGGACTGCCCGTCCGTCTGAGGGTGAAATGCTGTACTCAACTCAACCTGGGTGCCCAACTCTTGCTGCACGGCTATCCAAAACTGTGATGTAAACTGCGTGCTACGATCTGAAATGATGGACACTGGCACACCGTGAAGGCGAACGATCTCGCAGATGTAAATCCCAGCCAACCGCTTTGAATAATAAGTAGTCCCAATTGGAATGAAGTGCGCGGACTTGGTCAGCCGATCCACAATCACCCAAATAGCATCGAACTTCCTCGAAGTCCGTGGGAGCCCAACTACAAAATACATGGTGATCCGCTCCCATTTCCACTCTGGAATCTCTAACCTCTGAAGCAATCCTCCCGGTCTCTGATGCTTATACTTTACCTGCTGACAGTTGAGGCACCGAGCCACAAACCCCACTATATCCTTCTTCATTCTCCTTCACCAATAGTGCTGCCTCAAATCCTGGTACATCTTCGCGGCACCCGGATGAATGGAATACCGCGAACTGTGGGCCTCCTCAAGAATCAACTCACGTAGCCCATCAACATTAGGCACACAAATTCGACCATGCATCCTCAATACCCCATCATCCCCAATAGTAACATCTCTGGCATCACCGTGCTGAACCGTGTCCTTAAGGACAAGCAAATTGGGATCATCATACTGGCACTCTCTGATGCGATCATATAAGGAAGACCGAGAAATCACATAAGCTAGAACCCGACTGGGCTCCGAGGCATCTAATCTCACGAACTAGTTGGCCAAGGCCTGAACATCAACTGCAAGAGGTCTCTCACCAACATGAATGAATGCAAGGCTACCTATACTCACCGCCTTTCTACTCAAGGCATCGGCCACCACATTGGCCTTCCCGGGATGATACAAAATAGTGATATCATAGTCCTTTAGCAGCTCCAACCATCTCCGCTGCCTCAAATTTAGATCCTTTTATTTGAATAAGTGCTGGAGGCTCTGATGATCCGTAAATACCTCACAAGACACACCGTAGAGATAATGCCTCCAAATCTTTAATGCATGAACGATGGCAGCCATCTCCAAATCATGAACATGGTAGTTCTTCTCATGGGGCTTCAACTGACGCGAAGCATAAGCGATCACTCTACCCTCCTGCATCAAGACACACCCCATACCGATTCGAGAAGCATCACAATACACTGTATAAGAACCTGAAGCTGAAGGCAAAACTAGAACTGGAGCTGTGGTCAAGGCAGTCTTGAGCTTCTGAAAGCTCTTCTCACACTCATACGACCACCTGAAAGGGGCACCCTTCTAGGCCAATTTAGTCAAGGGCGATGCAATAGACGAAAAACCCTCCACGAAGCGACGATAATAACCGGCCAAGCCAAGAAAGCTCCGAATCTCCGTAGTTGAGGGCGGTCTGGGCCAATTCTGAACCGCTTCTATCTTCTTTGGATCCACTTGAATCCCTTCACTGGACACCACGTGCCCCAAGAACGCCACTGAACTAAGCCAAAACTCACATTTGGAGAACTTGGCATAAAGCTTCTCCTCCCTCAACTGCTGCAACACAATCCTCAAATGCTGGGCATGCTCCTCCTGGCTACGAGAGTACAGGCGTTGGTCAGCCCAAAAGACATCACAAGAAACTCATAATGACCATAACGGGTCCTGAATGCTGTCTTTAGAATGTCTGAGTCCTGAATCTTCAACTGGTGATACCCAAACCTCAAATCAATCTTGGAGAACACCCTCGCTCCCTGAAGCTGGTCAAATAGATCATCAATATGCGGCAAAGGATACTTGTTCTTGATTGTTACTTTGTTCAGCTGCCTATAGTCGATGCACATCCGCATAGTACCATCCTTCTTCTTCACAAACAGAATCGGTGCACCCCAAGGCGACACACTGAGCCTAATAAATCCCTCATTAAGAAGTTCCTGAAACTGCTCTTTCAATTCCTTCAACTCAGCTGGTGCCATACGATACGATGGAATAGAAATGGGCTGAGTGCCCGGCACCAAGTCAATACCAAAGTCAATATCCCTGTCGGGCGGCATGCCCGACAGGTCTGCAGGAAACACATCCGGAAAATCTCGCACCACCGGAATAGAATCAATAGTAGGAGTATCAACACCAACATCCCTCACAGAGGCCAAATAAGATAAACAACCCTTCCCAACCATCCGCTGGGCCTTCAAATATGAAATCACTCTGCTGGGAACATAGTCTAGAGAACCTTTCCACTCAATCCTTGGCAACCCCGGCATCGCCAACGTCACGGTCTTAGCGTGACAATCCAGAACAGCATAACATGGAGACAACCAATCCATACCCAAGATCACGTCGAAATCAACCATTCTAAGCAATAAGAGATCAACTCTAGTCTCCATTCCCCCAATAGTCACTACACACGACCGATATACACGGTCCACAATAATATTATCGCCCACTGTCGTAGATACATGAACAGATGAAACTAGGGACTCACAGAGCATATCCAGATAATGAGCAAAATACGATGATGCATACGAATAAGTGGAACCAGGGTCAAATAATATAGAGGCATCCCTGTGGTATACTGAGACAAATACCCGTGATCACTGCATCTGAAGCAACAACATCTGGTCTGGCAGTAATAGAATAGAATCGAGCCTGGCCGCCACTTGATCGGCCTCCCCCTCTTGGGCGACCCCTAGCTGACTGAGCCCCACCCCGAGCTGGCTGGGCGAGTGGTGAAGTAACTGGTGCTGAAGTCGCAGCCTGACTCCTCTGCTACACTGGACCTCCCGGACGAGGACACTGCCTCCACATATGCCCAAACTCCCCGCACTCGAAGCAACTCCCCGGTGCTGGTGGTGGGGACTGAAGGGAGCCCCGAGTACCGGGATAACTGCTAGAAGGACCTGGCATAGATGAACCCTGAATCGACGGAGCACGGGACGAACTCTGAGCAGGAAGGGCACTGAGAGATGACTGACCCTGATGAACACTGTATGAACCATGGCTGGATGATGCACCACGGTGAGCTGGACGAGCCGTCTGAGCGTGCCTATAAGGACGACCCCTGCCGTGGTAGAACTGACCCCAGAAGGAACACCGCTGAAACTACCTGATCCACGAGGCCTCTTAGCCTCCCTTTCCCCACGCTCCTGACTACGGACCATCTCTATCTGCCGAGCAATATCAACCACCTTGTCGAAAGTAGCACCAGATACCCTCTCCCGAGTCATAAGCAACCACACCTGATATGTGAGGCCATCAATGAACCTCCTAATCCTCTCCCTATCAGTAGGAATCAACCAAACTGTGTGACGAGCCAACTCAGAAAACCTCATCTCGACATGCCCTCCTGACGTAGCTGCTCACACTGTTTGCGCAGCTCCTCCTTGCGAGACTTCGGCACGAACTTCTCCAAGAAGAGAACGGAGAACTCCTACCATGAAAGTGGTGCTGCACCGACTGGCCTGCGCCTCTCATAAGCCTCCCATCATCTGAAGGCAGCCCCAGTGAACTGAAAAGTAGTGAACGAGACCCCACTGGTCTCTAGAATACCAGCCGTGCGAAGAATCCGCGGGTACTTATCCAAGAAGTCTGAGCATCCTCTAACTCAGCCCCGCTAAATGATGGAGGCTGGAGCCTCTCAAAATTCTCTCTAGTCTCCTCTGCTCATCGTCAGTCATAACGGGGACCACCTGGGCCTGAGCAGCTGCAACCGGCTGGGCTGGTAGTACCCTCGGCGTCTGAAGTCCCTGCATCACTTGCTCTGGAGTACGGGCGGTGAGTGTCTGAGTATCTCCCCGGCCTGAGATGTGACTGCTGCGGCCGGAACAGAGACCGCCTGAGCTGGGCTGGTGCACATCGTCAAAATCTGAGCCAAGGCCCTCCTGAAAGCCTGGAATCACAATGGGCACAACTGGTGCCTGAGCTGGCCCCACTGGCTCAACCGTATCTGGTACCTGCTCCTGAGCTGGAGCAACTGGTGGATTTGCAGGTGCTGCTCTAGCTGCTGTAAGAGCTGCACCTCTGCCCCTACCGCGACCTCGGCCTCTCGTGGCCCTAGCTGGTGGTACTGGTGGCTGGTCGTCCTGACCGGTAGCACCTGTCCTCACCATCTGTGAGAGAATAGAATACAGAAGTTTAGTTACCGGAATCCACAAATCCGCACGACAAGAATACAAGAATGTGAAGTTTCCTAAGGGTTCAGCAGCCTCTTGAAGATAAGTACTGACGTCTCCGTACCGATCCGCAAGACTCTACTAAACCTGCTCATGACTCGTGAGACCTATGTAACCTAGGCTCTGATACCAACTTGTCACGACCCCAAACTCAGCCTGTCGTGATGGCGCCTAACGTGGTACTAGGCAAGCCGGCACTTCAAAATACTTCCACATTTTTTAAATAGAAAATAAGAATAACACATGTTTTAATCAACAAAACTCTAAAAATGGATAGAAAGTCAAAACCAATACAGAAATTCCCATCATCGGGATGTCACTGAGTACATGAGCGTCTAAACATCACAAATCTAGGAGTACTGTCTATAATAGTCTGAAACTAAATACATAAAACGGTAAGATAGGGAAGTAGAGACAAGGTCTGCGAAGTGCCGGGCAGCTACCTTGAACCCTCCCAAAAGATCAATTGCACGAAGGAATTAACACCCACCGTGTCCGGAAACACCTGGATCTGCACACGAAGTGCAGGGTGTAGCGTGAGTACAACCAACTCAATAAGTAACAAGACTAAATAAAGGACTGAAAGTAGTGACGAGGTTCACAGTTATAGTTTAATTACAGTAATTTCAACATAGGAAAGTAGGCATGCTTTCAAGTTCGACAATTTAGGCCATAACAGTTAATCCATGTCAAGTTCAAGTGAAACAGAGTATAATATCTTTCAGAAATTTGCAAGACGGTGATATATGACAGCTGAAGTGCAACAGAAATGAAAGTCAAATGCATCCTCTCAGAGCAACAGTCGCTCAGTCCTCCCATTCACTCCAACCTCACAATCACTCATTCCTCACAATCACTCATTCCTCTCAATCGCTCAGCACTCGGCACTCGCACTCAGTAGGTACCTGCGCTCACTAGGGGTGTGTACAGACTCTGGAGGGGCTCCTTCAGCCCAAGCACAAGCCAATCATGGCATAAATCAATGAAACATGCTGCGCGTGCAGCTCAATCCCATAAATATGAGCGTCTAAACATCACAAATCTGAGAGTACTGTCTATAATAGTCTTGAAACTAAATACATAAAACGAAAAGATAGGGAAGGAGAGACAAGGTCTGCGAAGCTCCGGGCAGTCACCTTGAACCCTCCCAAAAGATCAACTGCACGAAGGAATCAACACCCACTGTGTCCAGAAACTCCTGGATCTGCACACGAAGTGCAGGGTGTAGCATGAGTAAAACCAACTCAGTAAGTAACAAGACTAAATAAAGGACTGAAAGTAGTGACGAACTTCACAGTTATAGTTCAATTACAGTAATTTCAACATAGGAAAGTAGGCATGCTTTCAAGTTCGATAATTTAGGCCATAACAATTAATCCATGTCAAGTTCAAGTGAAATAGAGTATAATATCTTTCAGAAATTTGCAAGACGGTGATATATGACAGCTGAAGTGCAACAGAAATGAAAGTCAAATGCATCCTCTCAGAGCAACAGTCGCTCAGTCCTCCCATTCACTCCAACCTCACAATCACTCATTCCTCACAATCACTCATTCCTCTCAATCGCTCAGCACTCGGCACTCGCACTCAGTAGGTACCTGCGCTCACTAGGGGTGTGTACAGACTCTGGAGGGGCTCCTTCAGCCCAAGCACAAGCCAATCATGGCATAAATCAATGAAACATGCTGCGCGTGCAGCTCAATCCCATAAATATGAGCGTCTAAACATCACAAATCTGAGAGTACTGTCTATAATAGTCTTGAAACTAAATACATAAAACGAAAAGATAGGGAAGGAGAGACAAGGTCTGCGAAGCTCCGGGCAGTCACCTTGAACCCTCCCAAAAGATCAACTGCACGAAGGAATCAACACCCACTGTGTCCAGAAACTCCTGGATCTGCACACGAAGTGCAGGGTTTAGCATGAGTAAAACCAACTCAGTAAGTAACAAGACTAAATAAAGGACTGAAAGTAGTGACGAACTTCACAGTTATAGTTCAATTACAGTAATTTCAACATAGGAAAGTAGGCATGCTTTCAAGTTCGATAATTTAGGCCATAACAATTAATCCATGTCAAGTTCAAGTGAAATAGAGTATAATATCTTTCAGAAATTTGCAAGACGGTGATATATGACAACTGAAGTGCAACAAAAATGAAAGTCAAATGCATATTCACTCCAACCTCACAATCACTCATTTCTCACAGTCACTCATTCCTCTCAATCGCTCGGCACTCGGCACTCGCACTCAGTAGGTACCTGCGCTCACTAGGGGTGTGTACAGACTCTGGAGGGGCTCCTTCAGCCCAAACGCTATAACAAGCCAATCATGGCATAAATCAATGAAACATGCTGCGGCGTGCAACTCGATCCCCATAAATATCCTCACAATCAGGCCCTCGGCCTCACTCAGTCATCAACCTCTCCAGTCTCTCGGGCTCTCAGAAATCATGATAATCAGCCCAAACAGCAATGATATAATGCATCAATAATTAACAATAGAGACTGAGATGTAATATGCAAGTAAAGCTGTGAGTGAGTACAAAACAACAATTTAGCAGATAATTCAACATGTACACGACCTCTGTGGGTCCTTATAGTGTCAACACATGGTCTAAACATGATTTCTAACATGATTTGCAGTTCAATTTCTCTAATACGTGGAGAAGGTACGGATAACAACAGATTATTTAACTACACAGTTCCATGGAATTGACCCAGTCACAATTTCTACGGTGCACGCCCACACGCCCGTCACCTAGCATGTGCGTCACCTTAAAACCAAACACATGACACATAATACGGGGTTTCATACCCTCGGAACCAAATTTAGAACTGTTACTTACCTTAATCCGAGCAAATCTCTACTCCAACACACCTTTGCCTCGCGAAACGGCCTCCGAATGCCTCGAATCTAGCCATAAACAATTCGATATAATCAACACGGGCTAAAGGAATCAATTCCAGAAGAAAAATACTAAGTTATTAATCAAAAGTCAAAAATCGGCTCAAAAGACGGCCCCCGGCCCACGTCTCGAAATTTGATAAAAGTTACAAAACTCGAAAGCCCATTCATCCACGAGTCTAACCATACCAAAATTACCAAAATCCGACTCCAAATCGTCACTCAAATCCCCAAATCAAACTCTCCAAATTCGTAGCCCTAAATTCCACCTTAAATACACACAAACTAGGTGCGAAATTCAATGGGGAAACAAGATTATTGATAAAAAATGAGCACAAGGGACTTACCTCAAGAAATCCCTCGAAAATCCTCTCAAGAATCGCCCAAACCCGAGCTTGAAATGTTTAAAATGAAGCAAAATCGCGAACCCTCGTTTTTAAATAATATGCCCAGCATTCTCGCTTCTACGGCCACTTACCCGCTTCTGCGGTGTCGCAGAAGTGACCACACTCCCGCTTCTGCGGCTTCCTCCGCTCCTGCGGCCCTTGACTCCGCTCCTGCGGACTCGCTTCTGCGAGCCACCAAGCCGCTTCTGCGGACCAACTCCCATTTCGATTTCCGCTTCTGCGATCCCACTGCCAAATTTGCGGTCACACCGATGCGGTAATTCCCACGCACCTGCGACCACTGCACACTCCTCCAAAAGTCGCATCTGCGCAACACAGCTCGCACCTGCGATTAAAGCTCCGCAGGTGCGGTTACACCAGCAGAGTCCCAGCTTCAGCTGTCTTTCAAAGTCAAACTTTGATCCGAAAACCATCCGAAATCGACCCGAGGCCCCCTGGACCTCAACCAAACATACCAACAAGTCTTAAAATACGATACGAACTTAGTCAAGCCCTCAAATCACCTTAAACAACATCAAAAACACGAATCGTACCCCAATTCAAGCCTATTGAAGCTAAGGAATTTCAACTTCTACAAACGACGCCGAAACCTATCAAATCACTTCCGATTGCCCCCAAATTTTGCACACAAGTCATAAATGACCCCACGGACCTACTCCAACCCTTGGAACTTCAATCCGAGCCCGGTATCCACAAAGTCCACTTTTGGTCAAACTTTCCAAAAATTCAATTTTCGCCATTTCAAACTTAATTCCACTACAGACCTCCAAATCACAATTCGGATACGCTACCCAGCCCAAAATCACCCAACGGAGATATCAGAACCATCAAAACTCTATTCCGGAGTTGTTTACACATAAGTCAACATCCGGTCAACCATTTCAACTTAAAGCTTCAACCTTGAGTCTAAGTGTTTCATTTCATTCCGAAATCCCTCCGGACCCAAACATAATAGCTATAAGTTCACAATGAGCAGTAAATGGGGGAACGGAGCTACAACTCTCAAAACGACTGGCCGGGTCGTTACATTTACAGGAAACCAAATTGGTGGGGGATATTAAGTGGTATGTGAAACAAAATTGGGGGAATATGTGGGTCAAGTTTGGTGTTTAGAAGCCAGTGGAAGTAGGGGTGGCATCGTTGTATTATGGGACAATAGGGTTTGGAAAGGAGAGGTGATTAATATTGGGAGTTACACTATCACTTGCACATTTGAGTCACAAATGAATAACTTCTCGTGGCACTTGACTGGAGTATATGGGTCGCATAAAATATTGGAAAGAAGGAATGTTTGGTGGGAAGCTGCTGCTTCCATGGGACTCTATGCAGGCCCTTGGGTTGTTTGTGGCGATTTCAACATAACAATATTCATGGATGAAAGGAGAAATGGCAATTCCATCGAGCCATGATTGATTTTACTAGCTTTATTGAAGATATGGAACTTATTGATCCTCCACTACTTGGAGGGAATTATAGTTGGACAAAGGGCAACAACTCTCATTTAGCATCTAGAATTGATAGAATTTTGTTCGCTTTAGAATGGGATGAAAGCTTCAGAAGCATGAGACAATCAGTACTTTCTAAAGTCTCATGTGATCACACCCCTATTGTTCTTGGTTGTGGAGATTGGGAGAATGCTAAGTCACATTTTAAATTTGAAAACTGGTGGCCGGGTGTTGAAGGGTTTAGAGACAAGGTGGCTCAATGGTGGTCCTCTTTTACCATTCAGGGCAGACCCGATTTTATCTTGGCACAGAAATTAGAACTCTTAAAAGGCAAACACAAAGAATGGGGATCATCATAAGGTGGGAATTTGGAAGCCAGGAAAACAGATTGTCTAAATAAACTACTTGATCTTGATGCTGCACGGGAGATTAGGGACCTCACAGAAGATGAACTTATACAAAAGGCAAGTTTGGCCATGGATCTGGAAGAGATTGCAAAAAATGAAGAGATTTCATGGAGACAGAAATCCAGGGTACAGTGGCTGAAACAAGGGGACAGAAACACCAAATTCTTCCGTAGGGTGGCCAATGCAAACATGAGGTTTAACACCGTTGACAGACTCAACATCAATGGTACACAGATGGAGGATTTGAATACAATCAAGGCCGAGATCCTATCCTTTTATCAGCAGCTATACAAAGAGCCAGAGGAATGGAGGCCAGATTTCAACTATCCACATGCCTCTAAGATCAATGAATCTGAGGTGCAGTGGTTACAAAGAGAGTTCGACGAACAGGAAATTTTGGAGGGCCTTAGAGCATGTGCAGCAGATAAGGCCCCTGGTCCAGATGGATACACTATGGGTTTCTTCCTCCATTGTTGGGAGGTGATCAAGGTGGATCTCTTGAACATTTTTCATAATTTTCACTCTCAAGAATATTTTGAAAAGAGCTTCAATGCTACTTATTTAGCTTTATCCCCAAGTTAGTGGGGGCAGGAGACTTGAAGGATTACATGCCAATAAGCTTAATAGGGAGTCTTTATAAGATTATCTCTAAGGTCCTGACAGAGAGATTGAAGAAAGTGATTTATAAGCTGGTGGATGAGCAACAAATGGCTTTTATTAAAGGCAGACAAATTATGGATGCATCTCTAATAGCTAATGAATGTGTGGACTCCACAATCAAAGAGAAGATCCCTGGCATATTGTGCAAACTAGACATTGAAAAGGCTTTTGATCACATCAATTGGAGTTTTCTTCTGAAGCTGCTCAAAGATTTGGGCTTCGGAATCAAGTGGATCCAATTTTGTATTACAAATGTCAGATTCTCCATCCTTATCAATGGATCTCCCGAAGGATTTTTCCCATCTCAGAGGGGTTAAGGCAGGGTGATCCTCTCTCACCCTTCCTTTTTATTATTGCTATAGAAGGTCTGAATTGCATGATCAAGAAGGCTAATATGGAGGGGTGGATAAGGGGGTTCAAGGTGCCCAACAATGCTAGTAGCAGCATGGAAATCAACCCATTGTATGCTGACGATTCATTAATTTTTTGTGATGCTAAAGTGGAGCAAGTGACACATCTGAGGTTGATTTTGACTGTTTTTGAGGCCGTCTCTGGCCTTCATGTGAACCGGAGGAAATTCCTGGTCTACACTGTTAATGATGTCACAGATACTCAAAGATTAGCTGGCTCCTTGGGATTTGAGGTAGGATCCTTGCCTAGGGGTGTTCGTCGGTCGGTACGGTACGGTATTTAGACATTTCGGTTCGGTATTTTCGGTATTCGGTTTCGTTAAATGCTATACCAATACCGTACCTAATTAAATTCGGTATGGTTCGGTTTTTCTCCTTTCGGTTTCGGTTTATTCGGTTCGATAACTTCGGTTTATTCGGTTTGAATACTAACTAGTGCATAGAGTCATAGACGATAATATTCTTAATTAAAGTACTCAAAAGTACAAAACTAAAAATGTTTGTTGACAAAAGTTTTGTCCAAAACCAGCAAATACCAACCTAGAGAGAGAAAACTTAAAGAAATATCTTGTTACTTGCTTAGAGTTGATTGATGAACTTAGAGAATAAAGGAAAGTAAAATTTTAGATTTCTTATATTTATGTTATAATTAATAAAATGTGTATTGTGTAATATAATAAATATTTCGGTACGGTATCGGTATTTCATTTTAAAATACCAAATACCATACCTAATACCAATTTTTTTTTAAAACTTAAACCAAATACCATACCGAATACCAAAATATCGAATACCATATACCAAAATTTTCGGTTTCGGTACGGTAATTCGGTATTTACCAAATTATGCACAGCCCTATCCTTGCCTACCACTTATTTGGGGTTACCACCGGGTGCAAGAGCAAGTCTCGACAGATATGGAACGGTGTCCTTGAAAGGTGTGAAAAGAAGTTTTCTAGATGGAAGAATAATTATCTGTCTATGGGAGGGAGGGTTGTACTGGTCAACATTGTGTTAGACTCTCTTCCCACCTACATGATGTCACTGTTCCCATTACCAGCAAGCATTGAGAAGAAGATTGATGCTCTGAGGAGGAATTTCATATGGCAAGGCAATAGAGAGAAACGGGGTTATCATTTAGTTAAATGGAAAACCCTTACAACTAGCAGAAGAGAAGGTGGTTTGGGAATCAGAAATTTGAGGCAACACAATAAAAGCCTACTCATGGAATGGCTTTGGAGATTTTCACTAGAGGAACATGGAGGAAGGTGATATGCACAAAATATGGGATTGAAGGTCAGTGGAGCTCAGGTGCAGTGGCCAGTCCCTATGGAGTGAGTGTGTGGAGATCTATTAGAGCTCTATGGCCAACTTTTATGAGCAACACCAGCATAAAGGTGGGGAATGGAGCAAAAACTTCCTTCTGGAAGAATTTTGGATAGGAAATTGTCCATTTAAAGAAAATTTCCCTGATTTGTACTGCTTAGCACATCAACCTGATGCTACTATTGCTGAAACCTGGAGCCAGCAGGGTTGGAATTTCAGTTTCAGAAGATTTCTCAATGATTGGGAGGTAACCAGAGTGATTGAGTTCCTTAAGGTCCTGGAAACTTTCAAGGGACCAGTTGAGCAAGTGGATAGACTGACATGGGATAGCAATTGCAGAGGAGCTTTCACTGTTAAATCTGCATATGAGGGCCTAAACAGATCAGTCCAGCAGCAAGGGCCTTGGTTATGGAAGCAAATCTGGAGATTGAAGGTTCCTTTTAAAGTTGCAGTATTTTGTTGGCTAGTGGTCAAACAGGCCGTCTTGACTCACGAGAGTTTAATGAAGAGTGGAATGCTCCTGTGTTCCAAATGTTTCCTATGTGGTAAGGCCAATGAAACAAACATTCATCTCTTCCTTCATTGTCAGGTCACCAGTAGATTATGGCAGTTGTTCATGAGTATGAAAGGTCTAAGTTGGGCAATGCCAAGAGATACCATGGAGCTTTTGTTTGTTTGGGACAACTTAGCAGCTGGAACAAGTCAGAAGAAGTGGTGGAGCATCATTCCTGCATGTATTTGGTGGACAGTTTGGTTGGAAAGGAACTCCAGATGTTTTGAAGATTTAGCCAACTCTGAACAGAAGATCAAAATGAACTGCATATTTTTGTTTCACTTTTGGTGTAAAGAAGCTTTAGTACAAGATGTAGAGTCCTAGTTGATCTCATTGGGTCCTTGTAACTGACACAAGTCTTGCCTTGTTTTTGTCTTTCTGGAAGTCTTGTAACTAGGGTCTGTTTCCATTAGCACTATCTTTGTGCTAAGTTCAATTTTTAATGAAATCTGTTACCATTTAAAAAAAAAAAGGGAATTGAACATGTTCAAAAGTTCAGCTCTAATCATGCAATTTTCCATTTTCCATTCTCTAGACTAGATATGATTCTACTTGAATCTAAGTTGGCATTCAATTTTTTGATAATAAATAAATGGTAAATTTATTAGACAAATAGTGCTAAGAAGGGACTAAATATGTTCAAAAGTTCCTGGTGCCCTCCTCCTATGCAAGGACTCCATTAAATTCCAAGATATCTTCAATGTCATTTGCTATATATTCCTTTTACTCTAGATATGCAAATTTTAACTGCATTTCAACTTTACATAAGAGATACAATCTTTTTTTCCCCTAAAATATCCTGCTAGTTCTTTTTACTCAAATGTCCACAGTATACACCATTGGATTGTTTTCCATGCTTCTTTGCGCCTTTTCTCTATCTTCTGCCCTTTCCAGCAGCTTAGTATTTGTCTCAAATTTACAGGCATTACTGGTTGGAGTCCATATAAGTTTAGGAATTCCATATCGGCCAAATAACTAGGCAGTGAAGTAAAAAAAATGACTGTCTTATTCAGTTGCTTCCTTGCATTTGCTACATCTGCTGCACGCACTGTAGCCTCTTCATTGTGAGTTACTTTGTGTCAAACAAGACTCTTGAAATAGCTACTTTAGGTGGAGCTCTTATTTTCCAGATCATCCTCGAAGGCCAACTCAAGTAGTATCCATGAAAAGAAACTGTACGAATATATAGCATTCACCCTTTTCAGTTATTAATTGACTTAAGTTGCTTAATTTACTTTCTCGTAACTTTTCACATGTGCAATTATATTGATGCTATAAATCTGGGCATTTGAGAAGTATAATTTGGCTGACGTACATGGAATATATTACTGGATCAGTCCCCTAACTGTCTACCTGTTTCTCTTTTCCTTCCTGTTATTCAGGATGAGTTTTCAACGCTCAATGCCAGATTGAGACACTGCAACATTTCAGATTCTATTGACATTATTGACTCAACGCCAGAACATAATATTTCCAGTGCAAGTTTGAAAAATACGGCATTGATTCTCTCACTCATGATGTTGTCCCTTCCTCTTGTTTTTATTAAATATATGGAGTATGTCTCTAATGTTAGAAGACTGTTGGACAATACCACTGAGGAATTATCTCTGAACAAGCGGCTAGCTTACCGGGTGGATGTATTCTTATCGTTTCATCCTTATGCTAAACCACTAACCTTGTTAATTGCCACTTTGCTCCTGATTTCTCTTGGTGGCTTAGCACTTTTTGGCGTGACAGATGATAGCATAGCAGACTGCCTTTGGTTATCATGGACATATGTTGCAAATTCAGGAAATCATGCTAATTCTGAGGGCATTGGTCCACGACTAGTGTCAGTTTCTGTTAGTTTCGGTGGAATGCTGATATTTGCCATGATGCTTGGACTAGTTTCTGATGCAATCTCAGAGAAATTTGACTCGCTCAGGAAGGGAAGAAGTGAAGTAGTTGAGCAGAATCACACACTTATACTTGGTTGGAGTGATAAGCTGGTGGGTTTTGTTAATTTACTAGTCTGTTTTTTGACAAGCTCATATGTTTTTCCTTTCCCTAGATAACTGCCCTCAAACTGTTTTTAGCACCTGATCTGCATCACAATCTACCTAGTAGGGGTTTACTTATTTTGCATTGTTCAGAAGCCCTCTCTAAATTGCTTAAGATATCCCCTATCATTACTCCAAGAAAATGAGATGAAGCTCCAAAGGTTTGAATTTTCCTTTTCTTTCTATATTAATTTTCTAGTGAATTTAGTAGAATCAGAAGAACCACATTAATTTTATTGCTCCAATTATTGTCCTGGTCAATCTTGTTTTTCTTTCAATTGGAGACAACCACATTAATTTTATTGATTGTCCTTTCCCTATTATTGACCATGCTCCATGACAATAACGAGATTACCAGGAAAACAGTCGTCATTATTATGTAAGGAATTGGAACACAATTGAAAACTATCATCTAACTTTGATTAGTTGGCCTTGCAAAAAATTATTTACATAGTGCAGCTGAGTATTACTGATATTTGCTGGAGATTTCTTAATTGCTCTGTATATTTTGGACAATATAAAGTGCCTCAGAGAAGTACCGGCCTTGTTCACTAAGAGTACATCTGTATACCCAGGGATCATTACTGAATCAACTCGCAATAGCTAATGAGAGTTTGGGGGGTGGAACAGTTGTAGTCATGGCTGAGCGAGACAAAGAAGAGATGGAACTTGATATTGCTAAAATGGAGTTTGATTTTAGAGGAACTTCTGTCATATGTAGAAGTGGAAGCCCCTTGATTCTGGCTGACCTGAAAAAGGTATGCATTAAGTTTTGTTTCCAAACATAAATTATGTCTTAAAAGACCTTTCGTTCCCTGTTTTACATTGGTATAGAATGTAATTTTTATTTCAGAGATCTGATTCTCAATGCTTTATCCTGAAATTTTGCTAGTGTTTCACTCTTCTGAGTTTAAACAGCTTCTCATCAAGAGCCTACTTCTTTTCTCATGGTTTGATTGTTTAGAAAATGCTCCTGTAGTTTTCCAGAATTTGTAAGTTAAAATAATTTTTTGAACTCACTAGATAAATCTTTAGTAGGTGTCGGTCTCTAAGGCTCGTGCAGTAGTTGTCCTTGCTGAAGATGGGAATGCTGACCAGGTCAGAGCAATAACTATTTTTAGTAACTCATTTTCAGGATTGAAAATTGTAGTAGCTAATAATAAAATTTTTATAATGTAGAGTGATGCCCGTGCTCTGAGGACAGTTTTAAGCCTCACAGGAGTAAAGGAAGGTCTTCGGGGGCACATAGTGGTTGAACTCAGTGATCTTGATAATGAGGTTCTTGTGAAACTTGTTGGTGGAGATCTTGTTGAAACTGTGGTGGCTCATGACGTAATTGGGCGATTAATGATCCAATGTGCTCGACAGCCAGGCCTTGCACAGGTCAGCTTCTTAGCTATGATCAACTTTGCTTTGTGACTAATGTGTAATTTAATCCTAGCTACTAAATTGAGTAGGAGAGGAAATACTATCTGTGTCAATGAATCAAATTTTTTTCTCTATGGACTTGGCAATGGCAGATATGGGAAGACATCCTTGGATTTGAGAATTGCGAGTTCTACATCAAGAAATGGCCACAGTTTCATGGCATGCAATTTGAAGAAGTCCTAATCAGTTTTCCTGATGCTATTCCTTGTGGCATCAAGGTGGCATCATCAGGTGGAAAAATAATACTGAATCCCGATGATTCCTATCTGTTGCAAGAAGGAGATGAGGTCCTTGTTATTGCTGAGGATGATGACTCATATGCTCCAGCACCACTGCCTATGGTGCTTACCCTGTTCTTAATATAACTATCTTCACTTGTTTCTCTGCTTGAAAACGTAGTCAACCCAAATTGCAAATTATAATGATGATGAAAAAGTGAATGAATAGCGTATTCATCAATAAAAAGGGTGGTCTTTTGGTGCAACTTCAGATTTAGATATATGTTGACTGTCGAGAACCTTTTGCTTGACTTCTATTTAGATGAGATGAATTGCATTCTATGCTTATTATAGTCAACATGTAGATTTTGAGAAGAAGAAAAGGCTTCTTATATTTCTGTGTGCGTTTACATCCCATGAGCAGGGGAATTTATACAATGCTCCTAATGCTAATTAAGAAAATAAATCCATACAATCAATCCAGCTATCAAACAAAATAAAATAAAATAAAATTAGATCTCCTAAATATAATCAAATCTCCTAAAATCATGCTAATCAACACTCTTAAATCAAATCTCCTTGAATTATGCTAATCAACACTCCCCCTCAAGTTGGTGCAAAGATGTCGCACATGCCCAACTTGCAACTCAAAGTATGGAAAGTTCGCTTGTTGAGACCTTTGGTAAACACATCAGCTAGCTGTTTTTCCGATGGCACATGAAACAAACTCAAGACACCAGTTGTAACTTTTTCTTTGATGAAGTGTGATCAATTTCCACATGCTTTGTTTGGTCATGCTGGACGGGATTATGAGCTATACTAATGGCAACCTTGTTGTCACAGTCTATGTCGCGCGGATTCTCTAAAATGCTGCCGCACCCGACGACATTTTCGGAGAGTCCGAGCAACATAGGTCACAGTACAAGGAAAGTTTTCCTTTTTCAGACAGTCTCAATTCCTGTAGTAGCTTTTGTAACCAAAGCATTTCGCAAACACCCTGGGCCATAGCTCTATATTCTGCCTCCGCACTTGATGTAGCAGCTACACTTTACTTCTTGCTTCTCCAAGTAACCAAGTTTCCTCCTATGAACGTACAATAACCGGATGTTGATCTTCTGTCATCTAGAGATCCAGCCCAATCCGCGTCTGTAAAGGCTTCTATTTGGAGAAAAAGTAGCCCTTTCCTTGGAGCAGACTTCAGATACCGCAAAATGTGAAAGACAACTTGCATATGAGGCAGGCTAACTGAATAGGCTATGTCTGGTCTAGTGTGGGAGAGATAAATGAGTCTTCTAACCAACCTCTGATAACTCCAACTCCGCTTTGTAACTTATGATTGCTTTCAATGGGCGATTCTGCTGGTTTGCAACCTATCATACCAGTTTCTTTCAAGAGATCTAGAATATACTTCCTTTGAGAAATAAAGATTCCTCTTTTGGGTCTAGCAACCTCAATTCCCAAAAAGTACTGCAATTTTCCTAGATCCTTGATCTCAAATTCATGTGCCAACAACTTATTCAATCGGGCCATCTCCTCTTTGTCATTTCCAGTCATTACTATGTCATCGACATAAACTATGAATAGAGTGAGTTTATCTGTTTGATATCTTATGAAGAGGGATTTGTTGGTAACCGAAGGAGTTTATTGCTTTGCTGAATCTATCAAACCAAGCTCTGGGGGATTGCTTCAGTCCGTACAAGGCTTTCTTCAATCTGCATACTTTTCCTTGCCTCTGTGCAGTATCAAATCCAGGAGGAATCTCCATATACACCTCTTCTTCTAAGTCTCCATGAAAAAATGCATTCTTCACATCAAACTGTTGCAAGTCCCAATCAATATTAGCTGCACAAGACAAAAGATTTCTAATAGTGTTCATCTTAGCAACGGGGGCAAATGTCTCATCATAATCCACTAATAAGTCTGAGTGAATCCCTTAGCAACCAATCTTGCTTTGAATCTTTCAATTGAGCCATCAACTTTGTGCTCCACAGTGAAGACCCATTTACAGCCAACCAATTTCTTGTCTGGTGGTGAAGTGACAAGTTCTCAAGTCTCATTTTTTGACAAGTCCTTCATTTCTTCAATCATAGCTTGCTTCCATTTAGGATCTGCAAAAGCTTCCCTCCAATTCTGGGGAATAGACACAAAAGAAATAGACTAGGCAAAGGCTTTATAGGAGGGAGACAAAATTAGATAAAGGGTGTTTGATGGTGCAAGATCTGACTCCTTTTCTGTGAGCAATAGGCACATCTAACTCATTAGGAAATGTAGATAACTCTCCTGTAGAAGAAGGTTCAGTTTCGGTAGATTGTATGATGGCTTCTTCTGCTCTATTTCTCCTTGAGTAAGTTTTCAAATCATGCCTATCCAAATGCCCAATAGTCTCCCTTTGAATTCTTTCTCCAATTTTACTTTCCCCTGTGACAATGTCATCAAGAAGTCCAGTAATGGAACTAGGTGGAATTACCTCTTCCTCCTTACTGCTCTCTCCCTAAAGAGGTGATGATGTAATACTAAAATAACGCTCAGATTCTCGAAAGGTAATATCCATGCTAACAAAAGCTCTCCTAGAGGGAGGATGATAATATTTGTAACCTTTATGTGTCGGAGAATACCCAATGAAAGACACTTTATAACTCTAGGATCAAGTTTCCCAGAATTTCTAGTGCGGACTGTGAGAACGCAATTCTATTGATTAACAATGATACAATGAGCCCTATATATTATATGTTCTACTCCTACTACATATGGGACTAGGATTATTTATACATAACTATCTAACACTCCCCCTCAAGCCGATGCATACAAATCATACACACAAAGCTTGTTACATATGTAACTAATACGAGGACCAGTGAGAGACTTGGTGAAAATATCTGCAAGCTGATCATTTGACTTCACAAACTTTGTAACAATGTCTCCTGAGAGTATCTTTTCTCTGACGAAGTGACAATCAATCTCAATGTGTTTAGTTCTCTCATGGAACACTAGATTTGACGAAATATGAAGGGCAGCTTGATTACCACACACAAGTTCCATCTGACTGATTTCACCAAATTTTCACTCCTTGAGCAACTGTTCGATCCAAACTAGTTCACATGTTGCCATAGCCATTGTTCTATATTCTTCTTCTGCACTAGACCGAGCAACTACATTCAGTTTCTTGCTCTTCCAAGACACCAAATTATCTCCAACCAAAACACAATATCCAGACGTTCTACGTCTATCAGAAGGTGATCCTGTCCAATCAACATCTGAATACCCAACGGTCTACTCATGGCCTCGATCCTCAAACAATAACCCTTGGCCTGGAGCTGACTTTACATACCGAAGAATGCGGACGATCGCATCCCAATGACTATCACGGGGAGAATCCATAAACTGACTTACAACACTCATAAGAAAGGAAATGTCAGGTCTAGTCACTGTGAGGTAGTTTAATTTACCAACCAGCCGCCTATAACCTATCATTTAATTTAGAATTCGGATCCATCGGAGTGTCAACAGGTCTACAACCTGTCATTCCTGTCTCCTCAACAATGTCTAAGGCATACTTTCGTTATGAGATCACAATACCGGAGCTAGATTGAGCAACCTTTATACCCAGAAAATACTTTAATCTGCCCAAATCCATAGTCTGAAAGTGTTGAAAGAGATGTTGCTTCAACTTAGTAATACCATCCTGATCATTGCCGGTAATAACAATATCGTCAACATAAACCACCAGATAAATACAGAGATTTGAAGCAGAATGTTGATAAAACACAGAGTGATCAGCTTCACTATGAGTCATGCCAAACTCCTGAATAACTGTGCTGAACTTACCAAACCAGGCTCGAGGAGACTGCTTTAGACCATAAAGTGACCAGCGCAAGCGACATACAAGACCACTAGACTCCCCCTGAGCAACAAAACCAGATGGTTGCTCCATATAAACTTCATCCTCAAGATCACGGATCACCGTGAAGAAAAGTATTCTTAATGTCTAACTGATAGAGAGGCCCATGGCGAACAACAACCGTGGATAGAAAAAGGCGGACTAATGCTATTTTAGCAACGGGAGAGAAAGTATTACTGTAATCTAGCCCAAATATCGGAGTATATCCTTTAGCAACATGACAGGCCTTAAGTCGATCAACCGGGCCATCCGGACCAACTTTGATTGCATAAACCCAACGACAACCAATAGTAGATTCACCTGAAGGAAGAGGAACAAACTCCCAAGTACCACTCGTATGTAAAGCAGACATCTCGTCAATCATAGCCTGTCGCCATCCTGGATGAGACATTGCTTCACCTGTAGAATTAGGGATGGAAATAGAGGACAAAGAAGATACAAACGCATAATGGGGTGATGACAAACGATGATAACTTAAACCGACGTAATGGGGATTAGGATTAAGTGTGGTCCGTATACCTTTTCGAAGTACAATTGGTTGACTAAGAGGAGACAAGCCCGCGGTAGGAGCAGGGTCAGGTGCAGGACGTGAATCAGTTGGGTCTGATGCTGGACGCAGACACCAATGATAAGTCAAAAGAGGTGTTCCTGTGTTTGGGGACCTTGAGGAGCAATTCTAGATTCCTCAATGGTCGGTATGGGTAAGACTTCTGTGGCGGAAGATGTAGGATGAGTTATAATAAACTTCTCAAGAGTCGGTATAGGTAAGGCCTCTGATATATCAAGGTGATCAGAAGAGGTAAAGTAAGGTCGAGACTCAAAAAATGTGACATCGGCTGACATACGGTACCTACGAAGATCAGGTAAGTAGCAACGATATCCTTTTTGAACTCGAGAATAATCAAGGAAGACACATTTGAGAGCACATAGAGCTAACTTATTTTTTTTCGGGAGCTAAGTTATGAACGAAACATGTGCTCCCAAACACACGAGGGGGAATAGAGTAAAAGGGTGACTGAGGAAATAATGCCGAATACAGAGTCTGACTATGGATGGAAGATGAAGGCATCCTATTAATCAGATAACAAGTCGTGAGAACTGCATCTCCCCAAAAATGCAGCGGAACATGAGACTCAATTAGAAGTGTGCGAGCAGTCTCAATAAGGTGTCTATTCTCTCTCTGCTACCTTATTCTACTGAGGGGTATACGGACAAGATGTCTGATGAATAATTCCTTGTGAAGTCATAAACTGCTGAAATTAAAAGGATAAATATTCTAAGGTATTATCACTACGAAAGATACGAATAGAAACGCCAAACTGATTTTTTATTTCAGCATAAAAACTCTGGAATATAGAAAATAACTCAGAACGATCTTTCATTAGGAAAATCCAAGTACATCTTGAGTAATCATCAATGAAACTAACAAAATAACGAAATCCTAAGCTTGAACTGACTGTACTAGGACCCATATATCATAATGAACTAAAGAAAAAACAGACTCTGCATGACTCCACATTTCGCGAAAAAGTGGCTCGGGTATGTTCCCAAATTGACACAACTCACAATCTAATGTAGACAAACTAGATAAACTAGGCACCATCTTTTGAAGCTTGGATAAACTTGGATGTCCTAAACGTCTGTGAATTAGGTCTGGAGAATCTATAACTGGACATGCTGTGGAAGGATTGAGTGAGTCAAGGTAGTAAAGGCCTTGTGATTCACGCCCTGTGCCAATCGCCTGTCTCGTACTGCGGTCTTGCATAACAAAAGAGTCATCAATAAAGTATATACGACAATGGAGGGCACGAGTTAACAGACAGAGGACAGAGGATAAGGGATTAGCTTGTCCAACTCCTTTTGCTTTTGTTTGGACTCCATTGGCTAAAGTAACACTGGGAAGAGACTTTGAATAAATAATATTTGACAAAAGTGTCCTATTACCAGAAATATGATCAGAGGCGCCTAAGTCCATGACCCACGGTCCAAGAGTAGTAGACCGGGAAACACAAGCAAAGGAATTACCAGCAACAGAAGTATCAGTCTGAGCAATAGAGGCTACTTGTGGAGGTATTTGCTTACTTGCTCGATACTGAAGGAACTCATTATATTCCCCTTCGGATAAAGAAAACCTCTGGTTACCTGTAGTCTTTGTTTGAGCAACATGAGCATTTTATGTGGTTGACCATGCAAGGAGTAACACACTTCACGGGTGTGTCCACGTCTATTACAATAAGAATACTTGGGTCGAGACCTTCCAAAATGACCTCTTCCTCGTCTATTCTCCATAGTATGAGATACCCGATTTTTCAGTGTCTGGGATGCGAGAACAAAGGAGTCAGCTGTCTGTGATGAAATCACTATGTGACTGGGCGCTGCAGCATGACTAAGTAATCGAGAGAATAGTTCATCAACTGTAAGGACAGACGGACTAGCCAAAATTTGGTCACGCGCTGAATCAAGGTCATTAGGAAGTCCAACGAGTGTAAGAACTAGAAACATCTTTTGTCGTTGCTCTTAATGCTTTTCAATACTGGCAGAAACTGGCATCAACTTCTCAAATTACTCCATGACTGCCTGTACTTGTTCCAAGTAAGTCGACATATCCAATTCCCGTTTCTTCAAATTTGTCATCCGCGATATCACATCATAGAAACGAGATATGTCAATTAGTGTATAAAGTACGAGCCTTTTCCCAAACTAAATGACATGCTTGGAACGAACGAAACAAAGACATCAACTTGGAATTAATAGATCGCTACAAGATACTACATAACTGAGCATCGATCTTTTCCCATTGTGCTTTGGCCTTTTCATCTCCCTCACTAGCCTTTTTGGTTAAGTGACCTTGAACACCTTGACCTTTACACCACAACTCCACAGACGAAGCCCAAGATAAATAATTTGAACTTCCAAGTAGGGGTTCAAAAGTAATCATAAAGGCTGAATTTCCAACTCCATTGTTTTTGAAACCAAAAGCATCAATTCCGAGAGACATGATTGGATCAAATAATTATGAAATCACAAAATTGGTGGCAGAGTTGGTCCAAAATTGTGTTAGGTCACAGAAACAGTTAAGAAGCAGCAGAACAATACACTGTAGCTGCCGGAAACTGGAACAGTCGCCGGAATCTGCAAAGTCGCTGGAAAATAAAAACGTTGTCGGAATGTGATGAAACTTGAATGGGTAGAGTCAGAATTAGTAGAAGAAGCAATTATCCTGAAGGAAATTTTTCAAAAAATGGTCGGAAAGGGTCGTACTCTAGAAGCCTAGCTTCTGACGGTGCGTGTGGCTGCTGCTGCCGGAGAGGCCGACTGGGGTTTTGTCGCCAGACGATGACAGATCTTGTGGTAGTGTTGGATTTTGCACAACACTGACGGAGAGAGATGACGCAAGACAACCGTGAAAAGTCGTTGGAAAATTGAGGCACGGTGACTTTTTGCTGTATTCTGGTTCCCGAATGTGTCTCACCACCACAACTCTGATACCATGTGAGAACGCACGGGAGAAAAATATTCTATTGATTTATTAACAATGATACAATGTGCCCTATATATAATACATGTTCTACTCCTACCAGATATGGAGCTAGGATTATTTATACATAACTATCTAACACGGACAAAACAAACACATCCAAACACCATTGGAGGAACAATATATTCATTCTTACCCTTTAAAGCTTCCAGAGGACTTTGAAAATTGAGGGGTTTAAGTGGCATTCTGTTGGTAAGATAGGCAGCCGCTAGATTAGCCTCGCTGGAAACCAAATCTGTCTCGAGCGAACCTTAGCTCCGGTGAACGGAAAAATCAAAACTGGTAGGGATAGGCTCGGAATGTTCCAGCGACCTTAATAGAAAAGAAAATCCCAAAAATAAAACTGACCAGATCTCGAGCTCTTTGATAAAAACGGAACCCTAGTGATGCGAGGGAGATAAATCACCTCAAAAAGGCAGGAATGGCTCTGATACCATGTAGATCTTGAGAAGAAGAAAATGTTTCTTATATTTCTGTGTGTTTACATCCCATGAGCAAGAGAATTTATACAAAGCTCCTAACGCTAATTAAGGAAATAAATCTGTACAATCAATCCAGCTATCAAATCAAATCAAATCAAATAAAATCGGATCTCCTAAATATAATCAAATCTCCTGAAATCATGCTAATCAACGCTCCTAAATCAAATCTCTTTGAATCATGCTAATCAACACAACAAAATCTAGGTTATGACTTTGGACCGCTTTAAATTAGATTGGAAAATTGAGAAAATTGAGCTTGGATAAAAAATTAGTAATGCCAACCTCAGAATACAAGAAAAAGCTTTTATTTAGGTTCATGATAATCATGAAAAAGCTTACTTAAAAGTTGAGAGGAAAAACTCGACAACTTTATTGTTTCAGTGGATCACTTGAAGGAAATCCTCTTCTGCTTTGCAATTGAGCGGGTATTCCAAGCATGGAATTCAAGCAAGCAGAACGTGGCATGAATAGACTTTTTAAGGTTTAATTAATTTGGTTATTCAGGTCATAGAAGCATCTTTGATGCACATTGTCCGACCAACAAGAAAGCCACAGAAGATCCTACTTACTGGATGGAGACGAGACATTGATGATATGATTGTGGTGAGTTTGAATCAAAGCTCCTAATTCCTTTTCATTTCACCTGAATGCTGCAGGTTCAGGGAGGAAACTTGCCAAAGAACATAATTATTCCAAAGACTACAGAGCGGATTCTGTTTTGTGGTTGGCGACGAGATATGGAGGATATGATACTGGTAATCTTGTGAGGAGCTAACTGTATACTTTCCTTACTCATGCAAGCATTTGTCTATAGATTATGGCGGTAGAGATCCCTCGCTTGTTTTCCATACCTTCCTACCTCCTTTCAGACTGTATATTTGCTTCCATGTTTTCTAATTTCTGAATATTTTCTCATTCCATCTCTGAGTTCCAGAGACTGATGAGAGAAGCCAAGAAAAAAAAACGAAGTATTTAAGATCTTTAAAATGATGCTCTGTAACTCCAACAACCTCAGCTGTTCATTCTAGGTATTGGATGCCTTCTTAGCGCATGGGTCAGAGTTGTGGATGTTCAATGAAGTTTGCGAGAAGGAAAGAGAAAAGAAGCTAACAGATGGTGGCCTAGATATTAGCCGGCTGGTGAACATAATACTGGTAAACCGCGAGGGTAATGCTGTTATACGACGACATCTAGAAAGTCTTCCCTTAGAATCATTTGGCTCGGTGAGTAAGATTCACTAACTATGCATAAAGATGCAGTTTAAAATGAAGTGATTGTGTGCTGATGTTAACGACACTCAGAAGGATTGGATCCTTTACTCTCTTCTGCTAGAATGGGTGGGAAGTTGGGTGGGGTTTGCTGGTGCTCCTGCTCATATTGTGTTTTTTATAACTTGTATTGCTGTTCTTATCTTATCTCTTCTGTGAATATTTTGTCATCCCTTCTAAGTTTCCACTGTTATTTATTTTTTGGTTATGTGTAGATCTTAATTTTGGCTGATGAGTCAGTGGAAGATTCCGCAATTCAGGCTGATTCCAGATCACTTGCCACATTACTGTTAATACGAGACATTCAGGTGCTTTGTGGAAGAGTTATTTTATATCTTATCCAGTGCCACATTTATGTTAAAATGTGCCCCTTTACTTCTATTAATGTCTCATGTTTTGTTGTTTTGTCTTATGTGCTGGGGATTTGGCATTGGCCCCTACCTTGTATATTAAAATCCAAAAATAAATACATAAAGGAGGGGAATATGGAACCTTACCTCCTCAAATCCTAAGCGAGTGTTAGGCAGGCCCAACACTTTTCATCGATGAAGCTTACAAAAGAATCCTGATCTAGTGTAACAATACATGTCTCAACTATTTGTTGATTGGTTTTACTTTTAGGAAGATTTTATTTTATTTTGTAGTTTGATTTTAGGGATTTGATAGGTGTATTGATTGTATATTAATTGTGCTGATTTATTTAGTTTCCTTAATTAGTAATAGGAACTTTGTATAAATTTCCTTGTTCATGGGATGTAGCAATCATCACAGAAGTCTCTTCTTGCTAGAGATCTTCATGATATCACTGCAGGACCCATCCCAGCCTGATGTTGGGCCGTTATATTGCCCGCGCTCCAGATGTCCAGTCCTTGGCATTACGGGGGGGGGTGAGAAGAGCTTTATCCGTGGTAAAGGGGATGGGGTGGTCTCTGGCTTGGGCAATCCTCACCTCTTGAGCTAGCTTAATCTCAGAAAGAGGTCGAGCTTTCTCCCTCTATTGAAGTTGGGCGAAATTAAACACCCTTTTTGTGAGTGTTGTCAAAAACATAATACCACCAGTGTCCAGCTGATAACGGCGACCAAATCCTAGTCAGCCGCTGCAAGAAACACTGCCAGATGCGCCATCACGCGCCACCAGAACACCCAGCTTAGGCGACACTCACTACCACGCGCTGACGCGTGAAGTGACCTTCGGCGAAATTTTTCATGAGTCTTCCTTGATTAGGGTTCGTTGGTCAATTTCGAGGCTAGCCATCCCAGTCTCACAATTTTCAGAGCACCCGAGGTAATTTTCCGGTGTATGAGTTCCTTTTCCCGACGAGAAATCTCCAGTTTTTCTTCTCTGAAAAACTGGTTCTTTGGGTCTTAAGATTCTGTAATTTTTTGGTATTTGGAGTATTATTCTTCACGCTATGGGGGATATAAAGGCAGTGTACACTAACTCCCTTTCACAAATCAGTGCTGTGAAATTAGATGGGGCTGGTATTTATCTTGCTTGGTCAAGTTTGCTTTTTATTAAATCCGAAAAATTGCTAAGGTATATTACTGGTGA
The DNA here is from genome assembly GCF_000390325.3 of Nicotiana tomentosiformis. Taxonomy (NCBI): domain Eukaryota; kingdom Viridiplantae; phylum Streptophyta; class Magnoliopsida; order Solanales; family Solanaceae; genus Nicotiana; species Nicotiana tomentosiformis. Next base: position 48,530,774 of record NC_090817.1, read on the forward strand.
AAAGAAAGTAGCCGTTGTGGCTGACTTAACTATGGTCACTGAGATTATGATAATTCCCTTGTTATGACATAACTTTTGAGCACTATGCACCCCCAAATCTCTAAGAAATATTTATTGCTTGATACTACTGAAAGAATCTAGAATTCAACTAGGCGCACTTACTCTCGCAAGGGAAATGATGCCTAGATCTTTGAGATTCAAAATAAAATTCATGCCACTAAGCAAGGTGAGTTGACTATCACTGATTGCTATTTCCGAGTTAAGTGGGTTATGACAGTAGATTGCCTACTATCAGGATCTCCAAGCAAAGTGTATCAATGATGAAGTTCTCTTTCAACAATTGATTGAAAAGGAAAGGGTCAATGATTTTCTGGATGGTTTGAATCAAGAGTATGATCAGATCAGGGTTCAAGTTCTTGTAAAATTTGTTCTCCTTCTCTTGACGATGCATATTCTTATGTTCAACAGGAAGAGAGTCGACGAGTGGTCATGTTTTATTCAACACTAACTGAGAAGTTTGGGTTAGTTGTGTCTCTTGAGCAACCAAGGGCAACCACCTCTAATAAAAGATCACCTGCACTGTGATTATTGTGGAAAGCCAAGGCATACAAAGGAAACATGCTGAAAACTACATGGTAGACCCACTAGAAGTCGTGAGGGAAAACGTGTAGCTCCGTCAAAGAGTCGGGCTAATATTGTAGAAAATGTGGAGACATCCAAGTAAAATGCTTTTGGAGAAACTTTATCTTTAGATGAAGTTCGGCATCTTCGCCGTCTCTTGAACAAAATTGAGTCTTCTAATGTTGTCACTTCCAATTATGTGCAGTCAGGTATTGCCTGTCGGCTCCTCTTAAGGCTTTCAAAACTACTCTCCTAGTCCCAAAAAGGATTATGTCAGAATAGCCAATGGCTACTTAACTCCTGTCTCTAGAACAAGTTCTATTGTCTGTACACCGATATTCCATTATCATCCATTCTTCATTGTACCTGAGTTTCCTGTTAACCTGTTAACCTGTTATCTGGTAGTGCCATCACCAAAAACTAAACTATAGTGTCGAGTTCTTTCCTATCATTGTGTTTTTCAGGATCTTTAAACAAGGAAGAGGATTGACAGTGGTGGATTGTATGATAACTTAAATTTGACTGATGGAACTTGAGACTCTTGGTCAAGCCTTTTTGGAGGAAATAAGGATATCAAACAAAAAATAATACGGTGGCATAGATGGTTGGGGAACCTATTATTTTTTGTTTTAAAGAAGTTATATCCTAAGTTTATTTTTCAAAATCGAGTTTGAATCTTTGTCTTGTGATGCTTGTGAGTATGCCGAGCATACTAGAAATTATTATCCTTTGAGTGATAATAAAAGTACAATTCCTTTTTCAACTATTCTATCTGATGTACGGGGTCCTACTCAAATAGTTTCTCTGTTTGGTAGTCGACAATTTGTTACTTTTATTGATTGTTGCACTAGGATGACTTGGGTATATTTGTTAAAGACCAAAAGTGAAGTTTTCTCCTGCTTTCAATCATTTTATAAGATGATTAGTACTCAATTTGAGGCTAAGATAAAAATCTTGTGATCTGACAATACCATAGAATACACGGATAAAATATTTGCTGCTTATTTGGAGTATTATGAGATAATCCATCAAACCATACTAGTTGCACAAAATGGGGTTGCCGAAAGAAAAAATAGAAATTTATTAGAAGTGGCAAGATATATCTTATGTTTACCATGAATCCACCAAATCTTTATGGGGGGTTGGCATTCTAGCAGCTGCCTATCTCATCAATGGAATGCCACTTAAAGGGTAAGAATGATTATATTGTTCCTCTGAAGGTATTTGGGTGTGTCTGCTTTGTTCACACTAGGAACTCTGGAAAACTTGATCCTAAAGCTCTTAAATATGTCTTTATTGGATATTCTCCAACACAAAAAAGAGTACAAATGCTATCATCCTCCCTCCAGGAGATCTTTTATCGCCATGGATGTTACCTTTCGAGAATCTGAACTCTATTCAGAATTACACCATCACCTCTTCGGGGTTTGGGGGGGGGGGGGGGACTATAAGGAGGAAGAGATGATTTTGCCAAGTTCTACTGTTGAAACCACTACCACTACCATATGAGGAAAGTGAAACTGGAGAAAGAATTTAGGGAGACTATTGGGCGTTTGGATAGACCCGATTTGAAAACTTACTCAAGGAAAAATAGAGCAGAAGAAGCCATCATGCAATCTGCCAAAGCTGAACCCTCTTTTACTGGTGAGTTCTACATTTCTTAATAAGTTAGATTTGTCTATTTCTTACAAAAAAGAGTCAGATCTTGTACCAAACATCATTTGTTTAATTTTGTTTTTTTAATTCCTTGTTTCCCTCCTATAGAGCCTTTGCCTTGTTTATTTCTTTTGTATATATTCCCTAGAATAGGAGGGAAGCTTTTGCAGATCCTAAATGGTAGCAAGCTATGGTTGAAGAAATAAAGGCCTTGTCGAAAAATAAAACTTTGGAATTTGTCACTTCATCACCAGATAATAAGTTTGTTGGTTGCAAATGGGTCTTCACTGTGAAACACAAAGTTGATGGCTCAATTAAAAGATTCAAAGCAAGATTGGTGGCTAAGGGATTTACTCAGACTTATGAAGTGAACTATCAATAAACATATTTCACTGTTGCTAAAATGAACACTATTAGAATTCTCGTTTGCAACTAATCTTGATTGGGACTTACAATGGTTTGATGTGAATAATGCATTTCTTCATGGAGACTCAGAAGAAGAGGTGTATATGGAGATTCCTCCTGGATTTGATATTGAACAGAGTCCAGGAAAGGTGTGCAGACTGAATAAAGTCCTATACGAATTGAAGCAATCCCCTAGAGCTTGAGTTAATAGGTTCTGCAAAGCAATGACCTCCTTTAGTTTCCAACAAAGCAATGCCGATCGTACTCTCTTCATAAGACATCAAAGCGATAAAGTCACTCTTCTCATAATTTATCTTGATGACATAGTAATGACAGGAGATGACAACAAGGAGTGTCCGATTGAAGAAGCTGTTTGTACAGGAAGGATCTTGGAAAATTGCAGTACTTCTTAGGAATTGAGCTTGCCAGACCAAAAAAGGGTATCTTTATTTCTCAACAACAACAGCAACATGCCCAATAAAATCCCACAAGTGGAGTCAAGAGAGGGTAGTGTACTTTACCCCTACCTTGTGCAGGTAGAGAAGGTAGAGAGGTGGTTTCCGATAGACCCTCGGCAAGTTATAGATTGCAAACTAGCAGAATCGCCTATTGAAAACAATCACAAGTTACAACACATGAGTTGGAGAGTCTGTTGATTAAGAGAGATATCGGAGGTTGGTTGGAAGACTTATTCATTTTCCCACTAGACCAGATATAGCCTATTCAGTCAGCTTGGTAAGTCGGTTAATGCATGATCCCCGAGATTCTCATATGCAAGTTGTCTTTCACATTTTATGATATCTGAAGTTTGCTCCAGGCAAAGGTATGCTTTTCTCCAAACATGATCACCTCCCGGTAGAAGCCTATATAGATGCTGATTGAGCTGGATCTCTAGATGACAGAAGAGTTACATTCGGTTACTGTATACTCGTTGGAGGGAACTTATTTGGAGAAGCAAGAAGCAAAGTGTAGTTGCTATATCAAGTGCAAGAGCAGAATAGATCTGACCCAGGGTGTTTGTGAACTTCTTTGATTGCAAAAGTTACTAGAGGAATTGAGACGGTCCGAAAAGGGAAAACTTTCCTTATACTGTGACAACAAGGCTGCCATCAGTATAACTCATTATCCAATCCAGTATGACGTGTTGAAATTGCACTTCATCAAAGAAAAAGTTGAGTGGGAACTTTATATAAATTCCCTTGTTCATGGGATGTAGCAATCATCATAGAAATACAAGAAGCCTTTTCTTCTTGCTAGAAGTCTTCACTATTTATATTTGATCCTAGTGCTAATCTAACAAGAAGGCACAGAAAAGGAAATAAGGAGGACTCCTTGTAGAATTTCTAATCTGACATAAGAGAAAGAGATGAAACTCTCCTGTACAATGATTTTCACAAAAAAATTAGATCCATGTTGTTTCATGTTGTTTAGTATATGACATAATATGATTCTCTCCGAATGACATCCAGTCTACTATACACCCTGTAACCTCATGAGTACACCACACCCTGTAACCTCATGAGTACACCAAAAATAAACTAGGAATGAGAGGCTATTCCTCAAATGTACGTAGTCGTTCTCTATCCCGTCAAAAGCTTTTTCTCTATCCCACCAAAAGGTCTCCTATTTCCTTCCGTTCACAGGACCCATATGAGTGCTAGTGGAGCAACATATCAAGCTCTTCAAAATTTTTTCCTTGTGAATTTCCAGCTGGAGAGTCCCTCGTTCACTGTGCGGGGCGTCATCATTGCGTCCCAAACCTAATTCAAAATCTCACACCATAAGCGAATTGCCACCGAACAAATGTTGGGTTAGGTGGTCCACATCTTCACCTGGACATTTGCACATGAAGAACCAGCTGACATATAATCTGTTTTTTTCTCAAATTTTCAGCTCAGTATAGCTCCTCTCATTGCCAACCAAGTGGAAAATTACACCTTTCTAAAATTTTATGTGTAGTATATTTCAAGTTTCCAAGTTCAACCAGATTTTGTTTTCTTTTTCCTTGTCCCTCATGTCTAACCGATCAGATTGCCTCACGATTCATGACTGATTTGTCAGTCTTTGTCATCAACCACCTGCTTTTTATCCTTTCTGGCATGGGTTCTTCTCAGCAGTATTACTACATTCATGTGCAAATTTTGGAGTCTTCCCTCTACAGAACCGGTAGTTTGCTCTTGATAAGTAACCTTGGACCCCGATATTACTTTAGTCAATGAAGGACACTATTGACAGGATCTAGGAATGGAAGTAGAAGTCCTCTTACCCATTGAACAATTAGAAAATTTTCCAAATTTAACTGCAAAGATCTGAAATTTCTCAAGGAAGAATCAAGTCATCTGCCCCATTGAGTTTCATTTAGATGCATGATTTCTGTTCCCGTAAAGTGGCTATGTTTTTGTATTATCTTGTTAAAGCTGCGACATCAGATCTTGCACTCAGAAATCTTTTTTCTGGTTTCGCAGGCAAAACGCCTTCCATATAGAGAAGCTATGGCTTCCAAAATTCACAGGGGTAGCTCCTCCCAAGGCTCCTGGAGAGAGGAGATGCAGCAGGCTTCAGATAAGTCAGTTATAATCAGTGAAATTTTGGACCCAAGGACTAAAAACCTCTTGTCTATGTCAAAGATAAGTGACTATGTTTTGTCAAATGAGCTTGTTAGCATGGCATTGGCCATGGTGGCAGAGGACCGTCAAATAAATGATGTGTTGGAAGAACTTTTCGCTGAAGAGGTGAGGCAACTGGCATGAGTCATGCTTACTGGGTTTCTTGATTTTCTCGGTCTCAAGTATTAGAGGAGCCACATTTTGCCCCAGTAGTCTAAGTTGCTCCGACACGGCAGTTTAGGTGCCGCACCCGTGTCGACACGACACTAGTATGGGTGTGAGTATGGGATCTGTACCGGATCTGGTCAAATAATTTTGGGTACTTTGACCACGACGGACCAAAAAATTTGAGGCGAGATATAATTTGATTCCCGAAATCAAAACCAAAATTAGGGTAAATTTGAAGAAAATAACATGACCTTATCTAGGAAATCAATCATTTACTTATCTACAACTTGAGAATAAAAAAAGAATCCACACTTTACAAGCTATACGTAAGTATTCCACAAAATTTCTCATAATTTAAATATTTTTATTTTTTTGAATTGTTTTCAGCCGGATTCCCGCACCCGTATCCGTACTAGGATCCGTATCCCCGAATCTTAAAATTTACATCTTGAACGATCCGACCTCTAAATCCCTTCCTATCATGCTAGTATTCTGCGACCTATATTAAGGCTGTAGTTATTATTGTTGTCCATGACTAATAAAAACCTTTTGACATTGCAGGGAAATGAGATGCAAATAAGAGGGGCAGATCTCTACCTTTGTGAGGGTGAGGAGTTGAGTTTCTACGAAGTGCTCCTACGTGCGCGACAAAGAAGAGAGATTGTGATTGGTTACCGTCTTGCTAATGCAGAAAAAGCTATCATCAATCCCCCAGCCAAAACAGAGAGAAGAAGGTGGTCAGTCAAGGATGTTTTTGTTATAATAGCTGACAAGGAATAAAAAATACTAACAGTGAAATCCTTTTAGCCACCTGAATTTCTCGCGTATCACTGGTAATGCAAGGTGCTGTAAGATCTTGTCAGTCACATCTCAAATAAATGAGCTATGGATGGAGATGAAAGAGCACTGAGTATAACGATGACATTTTGGTTCAGGAACCATAGCGTTACACAATCAACCAATTTGTTGCCTCATCAACTCTTGTTGTTCGTTCACCGAGTGTACTAGGATAATTGGTTACAGTTTTCTCTAAATGCCATAGGCAGTAGACTCTTTCCTCTCATGGAAAGGTATAACAATGTCTCTATAACGATGCCAATTTTGTTGTATATCAAGCCTTCAATGTGTTGTACCACTACACTAACTGTGAAGGCACAAATATTTATGTTGAACTTTGATCTATAATGCAGAAAGGTATCATCAAATTCTTGGGCTATGTTTCGACATTTTTTATTTATAATTTTGTTTTGACTAGACATGTCATTAAAGATGCAACCTAAAGGTGAAAAGGTAAAAAGAAATAGTAAAGGTAACTTCTCAGCCATCAAGTGGAATGTGAAGGCTATCATGGCCACACTAGAAGAGAAAGCAAGTGTATCAGACTGGGTGGGTGGCATGTTTTGCTAAATTCGTAACACAAACTAGATCGACAAGAAAAGTGGACTCTGCTGACCAATGAACATAGTGTTTGCAGTGAATATCCAACAAATGTCTAACATGGTACATATTGTGTGAATTAAAGGTATCTAAGGGATCGGGCTGACTCGGGTTGACCCGGTAAAAGACCGGCCTGGACCGACCCGGTAAATGGGGGTAGAGCTGGACCATTCATCTTGAAAATCGAGGGTCGTGCTGGTTAGAATCTGCTTACCGAGTCACCGGAACCAGTAATCCTGATAAAGAATTACCATATCCTTACTGGTTCCTTACCGGGTTCATGATCAAGACCAGCCGATTCAATGACTAAATTTTTTTTAATTTTTTGACCATCGGCAACGGTCAGAATTTTGGCTTCACTGATGCCCAACTACTATTTTTTTGCAAAATCAGCCATTTTGGCCTCCAAAATTTAAAAAATTGCCCCTCTTAAAATTTAAAAAATTACATCCTTACCCTTTGAAAAACTATAAATAGCCTCCGCTCTTTATTTTTCACACACAACTCTCTCTCAATTTTAATTCTTCCCCCTCTTTCTCTTTTATATTGCTTTCAAAAATCTATTGACATAATGGATAGTCCTCCTACGTGCCTAGACCCAAAGAAGAAGTAAGATGTGGAATTATTTTGATCAAATAAATACATATACAATTTAATGTAAACTTTGTACGCAAACATATAAGCATGAGCCAGGGGCAAATAGAGGGGGGACGTGTACTCTGGTCAGACATTTATTTTAAAGACACTGTCACGACCCAAGATCCATGTGACTAGCATTAACATACTACTCAACTCGAGCGAACCAAACTTATATATATATACCCTCTCTTATATGCATGCAGAAGCCTTTCGAAACATAAGCATTTTTAAACAATAAAATCCATGCATGAAACTTAACCTTTAAAATATTTTTTTTTTCATTAAACAAAAGACATAAAGGTAATTATTCATTCATGCATGTCATGTGAGTAACCATAGCTTACAACCAAAAGAATAAACTACTTTTATCTATGGGATCTTGATGATACAGAATAAAAATAGTCAACCGTGAAAGACCCCGATGACTCAAAAGTATAAAATAAATGTTACTCCACGATAGTAAGACTGGAGCCTCACCAAAAGTATCAGTTGGAGATGTGGAGTTTTTCTATCCGCAGTGCTAGCACTACTTAGGACCGGTGCCTGAACACAAAAATAGAAATTTGGCCAACTGGCCTAAGCTCCACATGCCTAGTATGAATCATGAACCATTTCTCTAAAAAATTGAACAAGAGAGGAAATAAAGATCAGGCGACATGTAAAATATTGATATAGCAAGGAAGCATTTATATCAATTCACAGTTTGAACAAGAAAGTGAAATAATAATGTAAAAAAATATTTCAAACTCATTTCCTTTAGCATTTCAGTTTAACCAAAATCATGTGATTTTAAATTTAATGGGTAGCATTATGCCAATGGATGCGACGCATCCACCCTCTTCTCCTATAGTTGGAGCATCTTTTATTCATAATTTTGCACTCCAAACATCCTAAATCATCACACACAACTTAATTAGTCGAAAACCAAAATTTAACATATGTTGGGCATTTTTAACACCAAATAGCACCAAAAAGTGGTTAAAACATGGGTAAAGTAATATTAAAACATATAGAAATATACCCAACATCACCACCCCACACTTAAACCTTTGTTCGTCCTCGAGCAAAGTAAAATCAACTTGTAATAGGCCGAACAAAATTAAGCTTATCACTATCAAGCTATAATTTTTTACTTAAGCACAAGCATACCTTGACTTTGGTTGATACCACAATTAGACCTTTGCATATGCATTCTTTAACTTACTTCCCCATGTTTAAAATATGCCAAGCACAATATTGAATAGTTCAAAACAATTAAATAGGAAATTCGGGACATCTCAACCTCAGAAACTGACTCCCTGGCATAACTACTTTCAGGCCAACTTACTTACTCTGACTAAAGAGTTTAATAAAGTCACCTATCCATCATGAAACATGTGCCCTCATCACAAATCAAAGAGAGATAGTTGACACACTCAAATAAAATTCGAACGTAATTTAAGGACTTCAAACAGTGGAAGAAATCGCTCACTCTCTCAAAGAAGTTCACATGTGCACAAAAGGTACCATAGGCTTGCCCGTTATGTAAGTCTCTGCTAATGTAGGCCTGCTCAGTCTAAAATTAATTAGGACTTTATCATGGTTGTAACATGGGCTAAGGAACGGGTAGGATATTTATAGAAAATAGTGGTTAACCCTCCTAAGCACTTTAACACGTCAAGTAATCACTTTAAGCGCAACTTTCTTCAACCCAACTCCAAACATCACCCCCAAAACATTCCATTTTTCATTAAGCACTACTTTGACTCACACTCACTAGCAAGGACAAGATGTATTATTGCTTTTGCTAATTTGTTTTCTCTTCTCTCAGATTTTTCTTTCTTTTTTATTTTTTTTACGATTTCTACTAGTGGTGTATTTCTTACAAAACAAGTGCACCTTTGTTCCTTTCATTGCTTTCACTTGAAATCCACCCAAGTTTCCTCCCTACTTCTTCTAGCGCTTATTTTACAAGTTAAGTGCTTTAAGAGGTAAAATGATCAACATAATATCGATTAAGAATAAAAAAAAAGGTATGGGCTTGTAATGTGGGTACCAAACAAAAGGTTTACAGGCTCAACATGGCTAACTAGGGATAATTTTATTTGTGGTAGTATTAAAGTTCAAAAAGGATCAAAGAATGCCTAAAATCATATCAAACGAAGAAAAATCTAGGATTTCGTTTCAACTCACATGCAGGGCAAGTTCTAGACACAAATGTACTACATGAAACTATACAAAAATGTTACCACACAATGGCACATGATTCAATTAAGATGGATATATTCCAACTCTCAATCAAAGCAAGTACAGAGTTAAGCCACAATTTTAATGCACAAGGCACAACATTTAGCACAAGAGTCAAAAAATGAGCCTAAGCGTTACAAAACAAGCTATTTTATTTTTCACGGTACAAGTAGTTTTAGAAAACTCATAAGAAAAGTTATAATCCACATGCCTAGGTCTAACTCTGCTGGTAATCCACATGCCTAGGTCTAACTTTGCTGGTATCAAATAAGTTGTAACGATCTGACCGGTCGTTTTGAGTCCTAGCACGTCGTTCGGCATTTTGAGGCCTTGAGTAGCTTCACTTCAGGTATTATGACTTGTACGTGTGGTCGGAATTGAATTTCGGGAAATCCGGAGTTGATTTAGAAAGAAAATTCTCATTTCGGAAGCTTTAAGTTGGAAGAATTTACTAAAGTGTGGTTTTGAGTAAACGACCTCGGAATTGGTATTTGAAGGTTCCAATAGGTTCGTATGATAATTTTGGACTTGGGCGTATGTCCGGATCGATTTTTGGATGACCCGGAACCGTTTCAGCGCCTATTCTGGAGGGTTGGCATTTGGAAGAATTTTATAAATTTGGGTTGAAGTGCATTTCAATGTTGTCGATGTCCGTTTGGGATTCTGAGTCTGGGAATAGCTCTTTATGGTGATTCTAGTATTGGGAGCGCGTCTAAAAGTGGATTTGGAGGCCCGTAGGTCATTTGGCGAAAGTTAGAAATTTGAAGGTTTTTTTTGAAAAGTTTGACCGGGAGTGGACTTTGTGATATCAGGGTCGGATTCCGATTCCGGAAGTTGGAGTAGGTCCGTAATATCGAATGTGACTTGTGTGCGAAATTTGAGGTCAATCGGAGCTGATTTGAAAGGTTTTGACATCGAATGTAGAAGTTTGAAGTTCTAAACTTCATTAAGCTTGAATTGGGGTACGATTCATGATTTCGATGTTGTTTGGCGTGATTTGAGGGTTCGAGCGAGTCCGTTTTATGATTCCAAACTTGTTGGTATGTTCGAACGGGTCCCCGGAGGCCTCGAGTGGCAATCGAACGAGGCTCAAACCAAGTTGGAAATTGGGAGCAACAACTGAAGCTCCTAGTTGTTGTCATAATTGCACCTGCGTTTGGCCATCTGCAGGTGTGAGCTACGAGCCGCAGAAGCGAAAGTGCGAGGCAGCTCAGCCACTGCAGGTGCGGAAGTTTTGGCGCACCTGCGTGACCGCAGGTGCGAGAGCAGTAGTCACAGGAGTGGATGGGCTCACAGAAGCGGTCCCTTTTGTCCGCAGATGCGGAGCTTGGCCAGGTAAGGGAAATGCGCACTTGCGAGGATTTTGTCGCAGGTGCGAAAAGTCGCTGGGCAGAATCGTTTTAAAGAGCGGGATTTGGCTCTTCTTCTCTCACTTTTCACTTAGTTGGGGCGATTTTGGAGAGCTTCAAGGAGGGATTTTCATCATCTATGTCAAGGTAAGTGATTCCCGCGTATTGTGACTTAAATACAAGATTTATACATGGATGCAAGCATGAAAATTTGTAGAAATTTGGGATTTTGAAGAAAAACCTAAAAATTGGTATTCTTGGATTTTGATCATGAATTTGGGAATGAAATTGAGAATAAATTATATATTTGAGTTCGTACTGCTATGGGTAGTGTTTGTCTTCAAAAATATTTGGAATCCGGGCACGTGGGCCCGAGGGTGATTTTTATCGACTTTTCGAGCGGAGTTGGAATTTTTTTGTAAATTGAATTATAATGAGTATTTGAGTATACATTTATGGATTTGCACATTTACTGACTAGTTTTGGAGCGATGGGCATCGGCTTGAGTTGTTGGAAAGGCTTTGGAGCCGATTATGGGACTTCAGAGCGAGGTAAGTCTCCTTTCTAACCTTGTAAGATGGAATTAACCCCATAGGTGAATCAAATCATTATGTGTTACTGTTTGTGGGGCTACGTACATACGAGGTGACGAGAGTCCATGCATAGCTACTATTATGCTTATGTTTGAGTAGTCTAGGACCCATATCATGTTGTACTTGTGATGTTTGCGTCCTACTTGTTAATTTAATTATTCAAGACATTTAGAAACTCGATAAAGGAATTGTAAAAAAGGTTAAACTTCATTTACTTGATAGTTAAATGAGAATTTGAAATTTTGGAATATTTGCCCCTTAATAAATCTTGAATTGGTTGTTTAATGTGTTTTCTATTTTGTGGAGCGGGCCGAACGCCTCGGTAGCAGGTAGATGCATCTATGGTTCGTGCCGTTCGACCCTCGGCAGTGCACAGTTTAAATATTATATTGGATCGGGCTGTACAACCTCGGCATGATTTGCGCATGATATATTTTTGGAATTGATAATAATTGATATTGCTTTCATTGGCCCGAGATACAAAAAAATGTTAAATGACGAAAATAAATTTGGAAATTTCTTATGAACAAAAGAATTGTTTACTTATTTCATGATATTGAGCTTACAGCCATTCTACATAATCCAATCCTAATTATATCATTGATATTTTATTTATAGCCCATAGTAAGTGTCGAAGTTGACCCCCCGTCACTACTTCTTTGAGGTTAGGCGGGATACTTACTGGGTACGCATTAATTTACGTACTCATACTACACTTGATGTATATTTTTGTGCAGGTGCATATATGTCTAGTGGCCTTGTGGGCGCAGAGGCGCGGTTATTGCGGGGACTTAGGTGAGTTGCATTTCACTTTATGAGTCCGCAGCCAGCAAAGTCTCCTTCAGAGTATTTATATATCTCCTATCCGAATTTGTATTCCATACAGATGTTGTATTTTGTTTTACATTTCTAGTTGAGGCTCATGCACTTGTGACACCGGGTTTTGGGGTGATTTGGATTGTCCTGTATTGAAATTGTTAAAAATATTATTATTTACTCTGTAAATTTTATCTTTTACTATTTAATTGAAGGAAATATGATTTCAAAAATATTAAAATGAGAACCAAATTAATTATTTATTTTTGGCTTGCTTGACAGCGGTGTCCGACGCCATCACGACCTTTAATTGATTTTGGGTCGTGACACAAGTCATTAAGTATGCCGAATTCAGTGTGAGTCTCTATATCCTATACTACTCTAAAAATTAAAAGTACCCGGTTCAATAATTCATCTCTTTGAAAAAGAACCAGTGCCAAAGAAAACCCAAGAGCGATTATTGTCTGCTAAGACTAACTAAAATCAAAAAGATTTTTTTTTTATTGGACTTTAATCCCTCAAGAAAGCTTCCCACAAAATCTATCGTCGGCAAAAGTCCAAAATATTTCTGATTTTGTTTTACAAATTAAACAACGGAAGAGTACTATAAATAAGCTAAAGATTTCACAAAATATTACCTAGATAATCTCCTAATCCCACACTTAAAATTATGCAATGTCCTCAATGCATACTATAAATAACAAGAGGATAAAAGAGACTCCATGGTAGGCCAAAGACCGAAGCATTAGCAGCTCACGGGATACTCAGACTTCTCCTAGATATGATCCTTTGTGTGGGTACCCCACACTTAGTTCCAACTACCTGTTCGCTTTTGCACAAGCCTACTGGCTTGATTCCATGCTGTTACTCCTATAAAATACAAAAATAACACTACAAAAATAACACAATAAAAAAAAATAGTAGAGTTGGGTTGCCTCCCAACAAGCGCCTTATTTATACTGGTGGCCCGTTTATACCAACTTCACTACTGTTTCTTCCACCTCGAAGATATGAAGTGTATCCCCAAATTTGAGTCAATCTTGCGATTATGGTTCCGGGATGGTGCTATGAATATAAAAGAACCAAGCAAATAATGCCGCATTTTGTACTTCTTGGCCTTTAAGTGAGGAATGTCGTTTTGTCTTCTTGGCCTAGAAAATTTTAAAGTTTATGCACTTTGTTCTTCATTCCTTGACTCCTCCATAGGATCTAAAGGATCGATTCCCATGTCATCATCCCAACACAATGTTGAAATTTGGTTAGAATGAGGTCCAATACGCTCCAACTCTAAAATTGCTTCACTTTTGACATCCTCATTTTTGCACACTCCCTCAACCTTGGCATCATCAATAATAATTTGGTGGAATGGTTGGAACTCCTCTTTCTGCTCCACAAGATGGCCAGTATCCATAACAATTGGTTGTTGGGCATCAAACGCCTCAACCTTTTAATTCAATTGAGCCTGCAGGTCATGGATATCTGAGCCTAATTGGTCTATCTCTTGCCTAAGCTCAGTTCTTCCTTCTATCAGCTATTTTGCCATGTTTGAAATACCATTACGGAGAAACTCATGAAATTTCATCAGTTGAGCTTGCTCCTCTAGCCAAGATTGGCTCACTATATCTGCTTCTTCAAAGTTATCTTCTTGTGGGAACTCGCTCTTTTCAGCTAATTCCTCCACCTTGGCCTTCATTATCATTATTGTTGCACTAATTCTTTTTGTAGCCTTTTGATTTTCATCTTGTTGCTCAGCTACTTGCCTCACCATGTCCATAATACGGGAAACATGCTCCACATTCCCCACTTCATTGCTCCTATCAAACTCGCAAATATTATTAGAAAAATCATAGTAAGAGCTCGGAGAAGGATAATAAGAATTAGGATAACCGTCCCAATGTCCAGCTTGACCACCACACACATTACAAATATTGCACTCAAAAGATTGATATGGTACCTCCAACTCACTCTCGGAATTATTTTTATAATTTTGCCACAAGTGTGGTCCTCCACAATATGGACAGGGATCACCAAAATAAGAATAACCAATATTCAACCAAATTTTATTAAAAGATGCCATCTAACACAAGTAGAAAAATACAAAATTATACTAAAACTAGAAAATACAAAAATAAAAATTAAAACTTGACTTGATAGGTAGTAAAAGCTTGGTCTGGTGAAACAATTAATTTCGAAGTCCCCGACAACGACGCCAAAAATATGTTGCCCTAAATCGTACACGCAAGTGTATGCGGTCAATCAAATAATAAAGAGTGAGTAGAGTATCATTCCCACGAGGACTTGTGATCAATTATCAACTAAATCAAGCAAATTCTAATTTATCGAGTCAAGAACAATTTCATGGTGATTTTTGTTGGATTAATTCTACTAATGATAATTGCAATTAATAGAAAAACTAATTAACTAGAACACTTATCACAAGGATTTTAATTCAATGAGAAATAATATTCCAGGGTTATAGCAGGTTAACAATCCTATCAAATTCTTCAATAGACTCAACTTATTAATTTATCTGGGTTATTAACCTGCAAGGACAATAATACTCATAGAAATTTGACAACTTCTACTCGCCTATTCAGTTTATTATAAACCCTATATTCCTATGAGATTAGAGATAAAAAGAACGCATTAATAATCTCTTGCACAATTGGCTAAGCACGACAAATAGGTATATTTCTATCCGTATTCGCAAATCAATTCCCAATGACTAGGTTCGAGATCGCGCTCTATTCAATCCTATTGCAATCAAGAATTACCTCTTTCAAATTCAACTCAAGATTCATATATAGTATTTCACTGCTAGCTAGGCAGTAAAATAATTAAACTCAGGATATGAATAAACAACCCAATATGACAAATTAATTCGACAAATCAATATTCGAATATCAACATTCATGTAAAACCATAACCCTAGAATAAACGAGTTTAGCCACACATAGTCATGGTAGCAATCTCACCTAATTCCCAAGAATACATAAAAATCAATAAAAGAAGGGAAAAAGAAGAACTCAAGACGAATTCCACGGTTCCCGTACTCCGTGATGGCGTTTTTTCGCTTCCAAGTATGTTAGATGACCTAAAAGAGGCGTTTTTGGCTTATATATTGCGTAAAAAGTCGTGGGCCAAAGTTTTCCTTTACCTTTTCCGAATCAGCTTCAGGGATTGATGCTAAGCTGGATGCTTCGCGTCCGCCTCAACTTGAATTTCTCAGCATCACACTCTGTTCCCTCAACCTTACTGCGCCCAAGTGTGGATGCTAAGGTGGATGCCTTCTTAAGACTTCACTGCTAAGGGTGCTCCAAATAGCCTATTTTCCAAGGTTGCATGCGACGCATCCACCCTCTTCTCCTATAGCTGGGGCATATTTTCTTTATACTGTTGCACTCCAAACATTCTAAATCATCACACACAACTTATTTAGTCAAAAAATAATAATTAACATATGTTGGACATTTTTAACACTAAATTAAATAGCACCAAAAAGCGGTTAAAATATGGGTAAAGTAATTTTAAAACATGTAGAAGTATGCCCAACATCATCCAACATGAGTCAAGAGTTGCTCAACTTGTGTAGCCTACGCAACTTGACTATGTAGTCTTGCTTAGCCTACACAGCTTAAGCCTTCCCTTCACATACATTCAGTTTTTGATAACACAAGGCTGAGGCTAGGAGGCTATACAAAGTGTGCTGGAATCCCTTCCTCCCTCTTTTAGCTATCATTCCAAGTTATTCCTTTATCCATTCAACTTGGGGATCTTCAACTCTCATGACCTTCACGTCCAAGTATCACAATAATGCTATTACCCTTTTGTGGATCTGCACGTACTTCGAGATATCACTAATTATTCTCTTAAGCTTGAATTAGGATATATCCCCCCACTTAGAAATATTTTTCCATGAATATCAAGCTGAAGCCATAATCAAGTTCAAAGATCCAACCATAACCCTCCTAGACCTCGACACCAAATGACCTCATATTAGTCATAATTTTTGGATAACTCTTCAAAATTTTAAAATTATTGATAGAGTCTCCTTTGTATATATATATATATATATATATATATATATATATATATATATATATATATATGCACAAAGGATACCCCACACAACTCGCATTCAACACAATGCATCTCGATATACCAACAAATCTTAATATACCTTACCAAATCACAAGTGATTCAGGAAAGTCACAATATGAAATACAAAATACATTAGTAAAAAATTCAAGCCTAAGCTTTATTCTCTTGAAATAAATAGATATATATTTTCTTCATGTCCACCTCCTATTCCTATGTTGCTTCCTCAATATCTTGACTCCTCCATAACACTTTAACCAATGCTACCTCTCCTATTTTCTTAAAACTTTTGTAAGGCCAATGAACCTTGGATTTAATTTTTATTTCTTTTCAATACACGTCACACACCTTTTATTAGTGAAACCTTCAAGAAAATATAGTCACTCTCCTTAAAGGTCAACTCACAACGTCGAACATCTGAATAGAACTTTTGACGACTTTGAGCCATTTTTGTAATGACCCGACTATTCGTTTTGAGCTATAACATCTCATTTTTGTAATGACTTGTGCGTATAGTTGATATTGACTTTTGAGAGGTTCAGAGTTGATTTGGAAGAATATTTTTAATTCGAAAGCTTTAAGTTGGAAGAGTTGACTTTTAAGTAAACAAACTCTGAATCAGAATTTGATGGTTTCAATAGGTTCATTTGATGATTTTGGACTTGAGCGTATGTTTGTATTTGAATTTGGATGTTCCTAAAAGGTTTTGACTCTACTTGGCAAAAGTTGGCAATTTGAAAAATTGGAGAGTTTACAAGTTTGACCGAGAGTTGACTTTGCTAGTATCGAGTTCGGATTGTGGTTCTGAAAGTTGAAATAGGTTCATTTTTTTATTTGGGATATGTGTGCATAGTTTGATTGGAATCTGGATAGGTTAGGCATGAATACGACGTTTGGTTGCAAGTTGGAAGTTCTTGAAATTAAGAGAACGAACTTGATCTTTGATTTATGATTTTGATGTTATTTGTGGCATTTCGAGACTTTAGATAAGTTAGTATTGTAGTTGGTCTCGTTGGTATTATTGGACGGGATCACGAGGGACTCAGGTGCATTTCGGGTTGATTTTCGACTATTTTGGGAGATGAGGGCATAACTGGTTTTGGTGCATTCACACATTCGAGAGTGGTTGGGTAGATGCGGAGAGTCGCATCTGTGGTGCCTTGTACACAGAAGCGCATGTTGGCCATGCTTGGAGAATGTCGCAAATGCGGCATTTTTGTCACGTATGCGGTGCCACATTTGCGAAGGCTAGACCGCAGATGCGAGGTTGTCATCAGCACAGGGGGAGGACCGCAAATGTGTGAGATGGGTCACACCTGCGGAGGTTTTATCGAAGAAGCAATGTTTGGCATATGGACTGAGTTTGCAGAAGCGAGGTTGAGGTTGCAAAAGTGACGTCGCACCTGCGGCTTAATGAGCGCAAATGCGAGGACGACTGACAGGGTTATATCTTCAAAGGTTTGGATCATTATTTCATATTTTGAGACTAGGAGCTCAGATTGGAGAGATTTTTGAGGGGATTTTCACCCACTTGATTTGGGTAAGTGTTCTTAACTCGAATTATTATTCATGATTTTATCTTCAATTTTGGCATTTTATTGGTAAATCTAAGGAAGAGGGGGGGGGGAGGGGTTGCCTACACTTTAAGAGAGTGTATTATAGGAATTTGAGTACCGATTTGGACTCGGTTTGGGAACCTAATTACACATTTGGACTCTGCAGGTTATGAGTCATCGGATTTTGATATTGGTTTCAGATTTTGGGCATGTGGGCCAGGGTTGACTTTTGGGAACTTCTCCAAAGATCGAAGCTTTATGGATTGGGATCGCTTCTTATGGCATTGTTGACTTCCTTGGATGTTATCTGGCTTGGATTTGTGTGATTGGAAGGCTAGATCGAGGTTTTTGATGCGATTCGAGGTTGAAGACTAGCCGAATGAGGCAAGTATCTTGACTAAGCTTGGTTTGAGGGTAATGTCCCCGTCGACTATGATATTTGTTATGTGTTGGGGGTGATGTATATGCGAGGTGATGAGCGTATATGCGTGCACCATAGTTATTCATGATATATGTAGTTATTAGGCAATTAAATGCCTGATTTTGCTATCATGCTTATTTGATATCGTATTGTTTCCACTTGTATGACTACATTGGCTATTATTCATGCTAGAAATTATGTCTAGGTTATGTGATTATCTATTGAGACATGATAGGGCCATTTTTTCTATGTTGAACTGCTTGCCTTAGCCGTAGTCACACTTTTCAGTCATGATATTATAGTCGCATGTAATATCACCATCTTTGTACACTTCTTACATGTTGTTAGAGTCTTTACTTGTCTGACATGGTTTTGAGTAGATTTTGGTATGTGGTATAATCCGTGCGGTATATTGATTCTGATGTTGTGAGATGTTGGCATATTGAGATCTGGGCGAATTAATGACTGAGTTGGGGGCCATACAACCGTATTGATACTAATATTGAGGTAACGGGTACGCCAGGCCCTATATAGGGCTGAGTAGTATTGATAGTGAGGTGACACGTGCACCAAGCCATTTAAGCTATGTTATGATGATTGTTGACTTTTGATCCGATCAATGCTTGGGCTAGGATCTACCCCTTCAGAGTCAGGTGATAACCCATGGTCTTTGGGCCCTGTGAGTGCATGCACTTTGTATGTGCTAAATGAGGGTCTATATGTCAGGCACCCATACAATGCTGAGAGTGTGTATGTATGTGTGTGTATGAGAGGATCCATGTGCATCTTGATTGAAACCGTGAGAGTGCTGAGACTAGGATTGAGGGGCACTGTGTGCCAGACACTTTAATGTGCTTAGATTACGCATTCTTGATATTAAAACTATGATTCTTTCTTGATTTGACATGTATATCTGACATGAAGGCATAGAGTTTTATTAATCCTCATGCTAATTGGTATTTGATGTATCTACTTGACGTTTAGATCTTGATATGATAGTTTTATCTTGTAAAATACATGTCTAAGTGAATTCTGTAAAAGTTGATCCTTTGACTGTTATATCTAAAAAGCATGTCTAGCTTTCCTCATGTTGTGTTAAGCTAAATCTGTTATTATTTGAGCTGCTTTTCTTTATATGCTATTATTCTAATGTTATTGTTGGTTGTGGAAAATGAGCATCAAACCTTGTCCAGCTCGTCACTTACTTTCAGCCTGAGGTTAGGCTTGCTACTTATTGAGTACATGTGGTTGGTTTTACTCATATTACACTCTGCACTTCGTGTGCAGATCTACGTGTTGCTGATAGCGGTGTTTGCCATGAGCTATTTTCGAATTTGCTTGGAGCTCTCGAGGTAAAATTGATGTGTCATTCGCATGCCTTGAAGTGCCCTATTTTATTTTATGTTCTTACTATTCAGCCTTCCACACAGTATTGTATTTTGTTTAGACCTTGTATTTAGTATTCTATAGAGCTAATGCACTCGGTGACACCAGATCTTTGGGTGGATTCATTTGTATTAACATTTTAACTTCGATTATTTTTTTATTCTGCTTTTGAGACTATTTCTTATCATTATTGAAGTTTATTTTTGCATATTTATTCCTAGCAAGCGGTGTTAGGCACCATCGCAGCTTCGGTGGGAATTTGGGTCATGACAAGTTGATATCAGAGCACTAGGTTTCTTAGGTATCACGAGTCATGAGCAAGCCTAGTAGAGTGTTGTAGATCGGTATAGAAATGTCTGTACCAATCTTCGAGAGGCTACATGGCTTTAGGAAACTTTTCCTTCCTTGATTCCTTGTCGTGCGATTTTATCTTGGCTTGAAGCCTATGTCTTCTGTTTGTCCCCATTCATCTATATGCGAAGTAGAGTACTCGATGTCAGTTGGGTACTGGCGAGTTGTGATGATGATACCATTGTGGTGTGTTATGTTTGTCCCTATGTGATGATGTTAAACTACCATTGTCGCTTTGCGTGTCGCCTACGAGTTCGGGGCCTTATACTGAGTATTGTGATGATTCACGCGTTGGCCTTGATGTGGTATGGGAGCAGAATTGTAGGGTGATTGCTTAAGCTTGCGGTAGTAGCAACCCATGAGAAGGATTACTTGTTTTACGATTCAGAGTTTTCCATTTGTACCATTGGAAGCGAGGCATTTTGTCTATGAATGTTTAGGTCCTTATCGATAGATTCATGAGATTGGGTATTCTGAGTTGAGTGGAACCCTTGCTTGTGTTATTGCGCATGCATCCTTGTTTGAGCACATTAAGGATTGTTGGTATTATGGTTTCAGTTTGCCCCTCCTCAAACACGGTATTGCGAGGTAGTGCTAAGGAGGTGGTCCTTAGTGGGGACAATGTGTTACGACTTTGGGGTCAGATATTGTGAGGCGCCGTAAAATTTCTCCAAAAATTTGAGGTTTATGGTGCTAAGGTAGGATAATGTATTTTGGAAGATTGTAGATAATATTCTCAGCTCGTAAGCTACCCGTGGTACAAATTGTCAGACTTGCAATGCATCAAGGAGTTGGTGGAAAGATTTTGCAGAAAAATGGCAATTTTGCGATCCATTATGCGACCGTAGATCAATTTTTCTAATCGTAGAAGCATTGCGGATTTGATTAGGAGAAACTTAATTTTGAGGGTCTTTTCACGGTCCACTGTGCGACGGCATAACCGTTTCGTGGACCGCATATTAGTCGCATAATCCTTATGATAATGTTTAGAGGCCGTTTTGAGCAATTGCATTCCGTTCAGCTGTTTGAAGTCTTGAGTAGTTTCATAAGATATATTATGACTTGTGTGAATCATCGGTTTTGGTTTTCAAGTGATTCGGGATTGATTCGGAAGAATGATTCTTAACTAGAAAGCTTTAAGTTGGAAGAGTTGACCAAGTTCGATTTTTGAATATTTGATCTCAGATCGGAGTTTTGATGGTTCCGTTAGGTCTAGAATGTGATTTTGTACTTGAGCATATGCACGAATTTGCATTTGGATATTTCTAGAAGGTTTCAGCAATATTTGGCGAAAGTTGGCAATTTGAAGGTTTGGAATGTTCATAAGTTTGACCGGGAGTTGACCTTGATAATATCGGGTTTCGATTGTGGTTCCGGGAATTGGAATAGCTTCGTTATGTCATTTGGGAGTTATGTGCAAAATTTGAGGTCATTCCGAGTTGATTTGATATGGTTCGGCACGAGTTTTGAAAGTTGGAAGTTTAGAAGTTCATTAAGTTCGATTTGAGGTGCGATTCATGGTTTTGATATTGTTATGCGTGATTTGAGGCCTCGAGTAAGTCCGTGTTATATTATGGGACTTGTTGGTATGTTTGGACGGCGTCCCGTGGGGCTCGGGTGTGTTTCAGATTGATATCAGACCATTTTAGGCCATTTTTAACTATTGGTTTTTGGCTACAGGGGTGTACATCGTGATCGTGGATCATCGGTCACGATCACAGAGAGTTAAAAAAAAATGGACATGTGAATTGCATTCGCAGAGGAAGCTTCGCGCTCGCGAAGAAGAAATTCTGCTGTTATTGAGCTGACTTTGGAAGCTTATAATCTTAAAATCTATAACGAATTTGGAGACAATCCAAAAACGAAATTTGTAGCCCATTTTTTCTAGTTTTTAGAAAGTCAAACAATTTATCATTTGGAGTTATGTAATAAACGTTATGGCTAATACATTACAGGCTTTCTGAGAAGAGTTTGCCCAGGGTTAATGGAAATTTGTTCATCGCGATCATGGGGAAATGGCCGTGATTGCGAAGGGTAACATCTGTGCTGGAAAATTTTGGAATCGCAATCGTGAGGTTGGTGACCACGATCGTGAAGGGTACCTCTGAAGCAGTGTATAGAATACTCTATTTCGAAGGTCTTGGTCATTTTATCATATTTTGAGCTATGTAGCTCGAATTTAGCAGATTTTGAAGGCGATTTTCACCACATGGATTGGGGTAATTATTTTCTACTCGGTTTTGATTATATTTCATGAATCTATCTTCGATTTTGGGATTTGGATTATGAATTTTAAAGATAAATTAAGGGTTTTTGTCTAAACTTTCCTAAAGTGAATTTTTGAGTTTTGATCATCGATTCAAAATCGGATTTGAGTGAAATTAGTATGGTTGGACTCGTAATTGAATGAGTTGTCGGATTTTGTGAGTTTTGTTGGGTTTCAAGGTGCGGGTCCAAATTTGACTTTTTGGTTGACTTTGAGTAAATGTATAAAGATTCGATCTTTATCATTTGAGATTGTTTCCTTAGGCATTTTGAGTTGCTTTTGGCTAGTTTTGAACAGTTCATAGGTTGATACGCATGGGATGGCATTTCTAGAGTATTTTTTGGTTAACTCGATATTGGATTTGTCTTGTTCGAGGTAATTAACATATCAAAACTTGGATTTGAGGGTATTTAACCCTGGGAACTATGTTATAAGAGATGTATTGGGGTGATGCACATGCAAGCTGACGATCGTGTGGGCGTGCACTGGGATAATCATGATTCAAGTTGACTATTAGACTATGACCAGACTTGTTTTGCTATTATATCTTGTTCTATCCATGTAATTCCTACATGTTAGAGATTGAGATGTGATTCATGTTAGAAATCATATTTAGGTTATGTGCTTATTCGGTTGAGACCTAATGAGGCTATTTATGTTGTTTTGAGTTTTCTGCTCTAATTGTAATTATATACTCAATCATGATTCTTCATTTGCATATCATATCTCAGTCTCTGTTCATCATTCATTGTTGCATAACACGTTATCATTGTTTGGGCTGAGTGGTACGAGATTGTGAGCCCTTGATTCTTTAGAGATTGATGACTGAAGTGGGAAGGAGTGCCATATTATGAGTGTTATTGTAGATCGGGCTGCACGCCGCATCATGCCTTATTATCTTATTTATTTTTTTGGATTGGGCTGCACGCCGCAATCGGCCTTATAGGCGTTTGATTAGCGCTTGAGTAGGATCCGCCCCTCTGGAGTCTGGCATACCAGCAGTGAGCAGAGGCACAATGATATATATATATATACACGTGCTTTGGTGAGGGGCTTATGAGCGAGGCACCCATACAATAATGAGTGATTTTTTTTGTGTGTGTGTGTTTATGTGATGAAGTGGGCATTTGAAACAGACAACTTGAGTATGTTGAGGGTAAGAGTACCTGGAAATATCACAGTGAAATCAATCATTTGACATGCATTCTTGGCATGTAGGAATAGAGATGCTTTTTTCCTCATGCTAGACGGTACTGTGACATTCATGATTTGACTTGTAGGCATAGAGATGTATATTCTTCATGCTAGACGGTATATGGTAATTTATGACTTGGCATGTATTTTGACATGTAGGCATAGAGACGTATTTTCCTCATGCTAATTGGTGAACGGAAATTCTTCTCTGGTGTTGTGAATTGGAAATATAGTTCTATTGATAAACTCATGTTTAGTTGATTTTTAGTTGTAATATTTGGACTTGACTGTTATACCTAGAAAGCATGTCTATTTTTTCGTAACTGTGAACGAGCTGAGCATAATATCTTTTGAGCTATCACTTTTACTGCCTCCATAATATTATTATGAGTTAATATTGGCTTTTGGTGTGGGACACCGACCTTCATCCGATCTCGTCACTACTTTCAACCTAAGGTTAGGTTTGTTACTTATTAAGTACACGAGGTCGGTTATACTCATACTACACTTCTGCACCGCGCGTGCATATTTTGGAGCTGATGTTGCTGTGTATGGCGGGAGCTAGCATTGATGATGTACCTGTGTTCCGGTTATAACTGCCTCTTATTCTTGGTAGCTTTAGATTTATAAATCTGTTTATGTATATTTCGAATAGATGATGTATTTATTTCATACCAGCTTTATAAATTCTAAGTCTTAGAATGTCACGACCCGGAATTCCCACCAACGGGACCGTGATGGCGCCTAATATTTCACTTGCTAGGCAAGCTAACATTAGAAAATCATTAAACCAATTCCTTATTTTCATTCAGTAAATAACAATAATTAACTAAGATAAAATATAATAAGTGCAAAATACTATAAAACTGTATTAATTACTATCACCCGGATCTGGAGTCACAATTCACGAGCATTCTAGAATTTACTACAAGTAATAGTCTGAAAGAAATACAACTGTCTGAATGAAAGAAACAGTAGAACAAAAAAGATAGACGGGGACTTCAAGGTTTATGAACGCCGACAGATCTACCTTGAGTCTCCGGACAGCAGACCAATAGCAAAATCTTGATCAACCTGAACCGGTATCAAAATCTGCACAGAAAGTGCAGAGTGCAGTATCAGTACAACCGACCCCATATACTGGTAAGTGTCGAACCTAACCTCGATGAAGTAGTGACGAGGCTAAGGCAAGGCACCTACAAATCAACCTGTACAATTTAACAGTGTATATACAAATAATAGAAATGAAGAACTAAACAGGAAATGTCGGGAGGGGAACATACTGAGGGGGATACAAGATAAAGAACTACAACAGAATGATCACTAGAGTAGTCAATATACCATGAATCAACAGGAATAGTGAATACAATAAAGGAAAAATGCACGACATCACCCTTCATGCTTTTACTCTCAATCTCACCATAAAATTAATAGAAACGACACAACATCACCCTTCGTGCATTAACTCTCATATCATGGCACGACATCACCCTTCGTGCTTTTACACTCACAATATGGCACGACATCACCCTTCGTGCATTAACACTCACAATATGACACGGCATCACTCTTCGTGCATTAACACTCACAATATGGCACGACATCACCCTTCGTGCATTAACACTCTCCCTTACTATAATGGAATGCATAAATAACAACAGGGAGATAGAATAACAAGTACAAACCTTACTTCAACATTTGGTTCCACAATATAAATCTCAACTCTTAAATGAATACTCGATTACCATTAGAAAATCTGTAACCATGATAATGACGATCAATTTAACAACACTAGTATAAACATGTAGCAATTAGGCATAGGAAAGAGACAATATAAGAAAATGGAAGAAACATGGAATACAGGTAAATTGGCGGCACATAAGTACTCGTCACCTCACATATACGCCGCTCACATGAATTTCACTTAGAAAATAATCTAAGGTTCCTAATTCCCTCAAGTCAAGGTTAGACACAACACTTACCTCGCTCCGAAGGCCACTTAATTCTCAATCACAGCTTTTCCTTTGGAATTCACTTCCAAACCACTCGTATCTATTCAAAAATGACTAAATAATATCAAATATTGCTAATGAAATCAATTATATTGCATAAATTAAATTTCCCAAATTTTCCTCCAAAAAGTCAAAAAATCAACCCTGGGCCCGCTTGGTCAAAACCCGAGATTCGGACCAAAATCCATTTACCCATTCACCCGCGAGCCCGAATATGTAATTAGTTTTGAAATCCGACCTTAAATTGAGGTCTATATTCCCAAATTTCCGAAATCCCTAGTTTTCTACCCTAACCCCTAATTCTACTATGAAAACTCTAGATTTTAGGTTGATAATTCAAGAAATGTAATGGGTAATTGAAAAAAATGATTTAGAATCACTTACCAACACTTTGGAGAAGAAATGGCTCTTGAAAAATTGCCTTACACCGTTTGGATTTTGAGAAAAATGAATTTTTTGGCTAAATCCCGCCTTTGGATTCTGTTATGGGCTGGGCGACAGTGTTCATCGCGTTCGCGAGAGCACTGCCGCATTCGTGAAGAGTATAGGCTGCCAAGCCTTCGCGTTCGCGAGACCGTGTTCGCGTAGGCTACCCCCTGGCCTTCGCGTTCGCGAGACATTGCTCGCGTTCGCGATGAAGGAATAATCGACTCTTCCGCAGGTGTGCCTAACACTACACGTTCGTGAGGAGCTGGTCGCGTTCGCGAAGGGTAACGCCCCCGTCGCTTCGCATTCGCGACTAAGCCTTCGTGTTCATGAAGAAGAAAACTTCAGCTGCCCAGTTTACTCTTCGCGTTCGCGAGAGTACCTTCGCGAACACGAAGAAGGACCTGCCAGAACACCTGCTGCAGCAAAATACCAGATTTTCAAAGTCCAAAACATCCCGTGGCCTACCCGAAACTCACCCGAGCCCTCGGGGCTCTAAACCAAACATGCACACAAGTCTAAAAACATCATACGAACTTGCTCGCGTGATCAAATTGCCAAAATAACACTTAGAACTACGAATTTAGCACCAAATCAAATGAAATTCTAGATAACACTTTAAAATTCCTACCTTCTCAACTGGACGTCCGAATCACGCCAAATCAACTCCGTTTCTCACCAAATTTCACAAATAATTCTTAAATATCATAATGAACATGCACCGGGCTTAGGAACCAAAATATGGACCCGGTACTAACAATGCCAAACATCAATCAATTCTTAAAAATAAATAATTTCCAGACTTTTAATTTTCATAAAAAATTCATAACTCAAGCTAGGGACCTCCTAATTCGATTCCGGGCATACGCCCAGGTCCTATAATTCGATACGGATTCACCGGGACCGTCAAAACATGGATCCAGGCCCGTTTACCAAAAATGTTTGCCGAAGTCAAATAAAATCAACTTTTTAAGGCATAAATTCTTATTTTCATCAATTTTCAACATAAAAGCTTTTCGGAAACCTGCCGGACTGCGCACGTAAATTAAGAAGGGTAAAAATGAGATTTTTAAGTCTTAAGAGCGCAAATTTGAGTTCTAAAACGTAAGATGACCTTTTGGGTCATCACATTCTGCACCTCTTAAACGACCATTCGTCCTCGAGCGGACATAGAAAAGTACCTGGGCTGGCGAAAAGGTGGGGATATCTTCTCCGCATATCGGACTCGTACTCCCAAGTAGCTGCCTCAATAGGCTGACCTCTCCACTGCACTCGAACTGAAGGGTAACTCTTTGATCTTAATTGACAAACTTGCCGGGTTAGAATTGCCACCGGCTCCTCTTCGTAAGTCAAATCCTAGTCCAACTGGACAGAGCTGAAATCTAACACATGGGACGGATCACCGTGATACTTTCGAAGCATGGACACATGGAATACCAGATGAATAGCTGCTAAACTTGGTGGCAACGCAAGCCTGTAAGCCACCTCTCTTACTCTCTCCAAAATCTCAAAAGGTCCGATATACCTAGGGCTCAACTTGCCCTTCTTTCCGAACCTCATTACCCCCTTCATGGGTGATACCCGAAGTAATACTCTCTCTCCGACCATGAATGCAACATCACGAACTCTACGGTCGGCATAACTCTTCTGCATGGACTGAGCTGTGCGAAGTCAATCCTGAATAATCTTGACCTTATCCAAGGCATCCTGTACTAAGTCTGTGCCCAACAACCGAGCCTCTCTCGGCTCGAACCACCTAACTGGCGACCGGCACCGCCTACTATATAATGCCTCATAGGGAGCCATCTGAATGCTCGACTGGTAACTGTTGTTGTAGGCGAACTCTGCAAGGGACAAGAACTGATCCCAAGAACCTCCAAAGTCTATAACACAAGCACAGAGCATATCCTTCAAGATCTGAATAGTGCGCTCAGACAGCCCGTCCGTCTGAGGATGGAATGCTGTGCTCAATTCAACCCGCGTACCCAACTCATGCTGTACTACCCTCCAGAAGTGCAAGGTGAGTACCTCGGTCAGATATAATAGACACGGGCACACCGTGAAGATGGACGATCTCCCAGATGTAAATCTCTGCCAACCACTCTGAGGAATAGGTAACTTCCACAAGAATGAAATGCGCTGACTTAGTCAGCCTGTCCACGATGACCCAAACTGCATCGAACTTCCTCTGAGTTCGTGGGAGTCCAACAACAAAATCCATAGTGATACGCTCCCACTTCCACTTAGGAATCTCTAACCTATGAAGTAAACCACCAGGTCTCTGATGTTCACACTTTACCTGCTGGCAATTTAGGCACCGAGCTACCTATGCAACTATGTCTTTCTTTATTTGCCTCCACCAATAATGCTGCCTCAAGTCCTGATACATATTGGCGGTGCCCGAATGAATAAAATACCGGGAACTGTGGGAATCCTCAAGGATCAACTCACGAAGTCCATCCACATTAGGCACACAAATATGACCCCGCATCTTCAAAACTCCGTCATCTCCAACAGTAACCTGCTTGGAACCACCGTGCCGCACTGTGTCTCTAAGGACAAGTAAATGAGGATCGTCATCCTGTCGATCTCTGATGCGCTCAAACAAAGAAGACCGAGCAACTGTACAAGCTAGAACACGACTGGGCTCAGAAACATCCAACCTCACGAACTGGTTGGCCAAGGCCTGAACATTCAATGCAAGCGGTCTCTCACTAACTAGAATATAAGCAAGGCTGCCCATACTGGCTGACTTTCTACTCAAGGCATCGGCCACCACAT
Organism: Nicotiana tomentosiformis; assembly: GCF_000390325.3. NCBI lineage: Eukaryota > Viridiplantae > Streptophyta > Magnoliopsida > Solanales > Solanaceae > Nicotiana > Nicotiana tomentosiformis. The sequence continues at coordinate 48,559,781 of NC_090817.1, forward strand.
TGGCCTTCCCGGGATGATACAATATGGTGATATCATAGTTTTTCAATAGCTCCAGCCACCTCCTCTGCCTCAAATTGAGTTCCTTCTGCTTGAACAAATACTGCAAGCTCCGATGATTAGTGAATACCTCACATGGCATGCCGTAAAGATAGTGCCTCCAAATCTTCAGAGCGTGAACAATGGCTGCCAACTCTAGATCATGAACAGGGTAATTATTCTCGTGAACCTTCAACTGCCGTAAAGCATATGCAATAACCTTGCCACCCTGCATCAATACCGCACCCAAACCAATACGGGATGCATCACAATATACTGTATAAGGTCCTGAACCTGTGGGTAACACCAAAAATGGTGCCGTAGTCAAAGCTGTCTTGAGCTTCTAAAAGCTCGCTTCACACTCGTCTGACCACCTGAACGGGACACCCTTCTGGGTCAATATGGTCAACGGGGTTACTATGGATGAAAACCCCTCCACAAATCGATGGTAATAGCCCGTCAAACCAGGAAACTACGGATCTATGTAGGTGAGGTGGGCCTAGGCCAGTTCTGAAATACCTCAATCTTCTTAAGATCCACCTGAATACCCTCTGCTGACACAACATGACCCAAGAAAGCAACTGAACTCAACCAAAACTCACATTTTGAGAACTTCGCATATAACTGGCTGTCTCTCAGAGTCTGAAGAACGATCCGAAGGTGCTGCTCATGCTCCTCTCGACTGTGGGAGTAGATCAAGATATCATCAATAAACACAACCACAAGGGAATCCAAGTAGGGTTTGAACACTCGGTTCATCAAATCCATGAATGCTGCTGGGGCATTTGTCAGCCCAAATGATATCACTAGAAACTCAAAATGCCCGTACCGAGTCCGAAAAACTGTCTTAGGGACATCCGATGCCCTAGTCCTCAACTGATGGTAGCCAGATCTCAAATCAATCTTCGAAAATACCTAGGCACCCTGAAGCTGATCAAATAAATCATCAATCCTCGGCAATGGATACTTGTTTTTGATAGTGACTTTGTTTAACTGCCGATAATCTATACACATCCTCATCGATCTATATTTTTTATTCACAAACAACACAGGTGCACCCCAGGGCGAGACACTAGGTCTAATGAAGCCCTTATCAAGCAAATCTTGCAACTGCACCTTCAATTCTTTCAACTCTGGCGGGGCCATGCGGTATGGCGGAATGGAAATGGGCTGAGTGCCCGGAGCCAAATCAATGCAGAAATCAATATCCCTGTCGGGTGGTATCCCCGACATGTCTGCAGGAAACACCTCTGGAAACTCACGAACAACCGGTACTGAATCCATGGAAGGAACCTCCACACTAGAATCGCGGACATAAGCCAAATAAGCTAAACACCCCTTCTCGACCATATGCCGAGCCTTCACATAAGAGATAACCCTGCTGGCAGAATGGCCAAGATTCCCTCTCCACTCTAATTGAGGCAACCTCTGCAAGGCTAAGGTCACTGTCTTGGCGTGACAATCTAATATAGCATGATAAGGTGGCAGCCAATCCATACCCAGTATGACATCAAAATCAACTATGTCGAGAAGTAGAAGATCTACACGAGCCTCAAGACTCCCAATGGTGACCACACAGGAACGATAAACACGATCTACAACAATATCATCTCCTACTGGTGTGGACACATACACAGGAGCACTCAAAGAATCACGAGGCATAACCAAAAAGGAAGCAAAATAGGATGACACATAGAAGTAAGTAGATCCCGGATCAAATAAGACTGAAGCATCTCTACTGCAAACTGAAATAGTACCTGTGATAACAACGTCAGATGACTCAGCCTCAGGCCTGGCTAGGAAAGCATAACACTGTGGCTGGGCCCCATCACCCTGAACTACGTCCTTAGGACAACCTCTAACTGGCTGGTCTCCACCTCTAACGGCCTGACCTCCACCTCTAACACTCTGGCCTCTACCTCTGGCTGCTGACCCCTACCTCTGGCTGGCTGAGCAGGTGGTGCAGCAACTGGTGCCGGAACCATGGCATGAGAACTCTGATGCTGTGAGCTACTTGTTGCCCGAGGGCAAAATCTAGCAATGTGCCTCGGATCACCACAAGTATAACATAACCTTGGCTGCTGTGACTACTGACCCTATCGACCTGAATAACCACCCTAATAACTTTGGAGTGGAGGTACACTAATAGGAGCTGGTAGTGCACTGTAGGCTAGCTGGTCGGAATAATGCATCTGAGGGCCATGACCACCTGAGGCACCGTTGGATGCCTGGAGCGCTGAATGAAACGGCCTGGGAGGATGGCCTCTACCAAAAGTACTCCTGCCTCTAGATGAGGCACCGTTGAACTCACCGGAATGACGAGGTCTCTTGTCAGACCCCTGACCTCCCTGAGTAAGAACCATTTCGACTCGTCTGGGGACATTAGCAGCCGCCTGAAAAGAAATCTCACTCCCAGTCTCCTTATCCATCTGCAATCTGATAGGCTGAGCAAGTCCATCACTAAACCTCCTCACCCTTTCTCTCTCGGTGGGAAGCAGAAGAATAGCATGACGGGCCAAATCCACAAAACGGGTCTCATACTGAGTAACAGTCATACTGCCTTGCTGGAGACGCTCAAACTGACGGTGACGCTCCTCTCTCAATGTGATAGGCAGAAACTTCTCTATGAAGAGCTGAGAGAACTGGTCCCAAGTAAGAGCAGGTGACCCAGCTGGTCTAGTCAACAAGTAATCTCTCCACCATTTCTTGGCAGAACCAGTCATCTGAAATGCAGCAAAATCGACCCCATTGGTCTCCACTATACCCATATTTCGTAGGACCTCATGACAGCTGTCAAGATATTCCTGGGGGTCCTCTAAAGGAGCACCACTGAAGTGAACAGGAAAGAGCTTGGTAAACCTGTCCAATCTCCATAAAACCTCAGAAGACATAGCTGGCCCATCTCCGACCTGTGCCGCAATAACCGACTGAACTAATCCGACTGGCTGAGCTGCTGGAGCCTGATACTGGGGAGCTATCTACTCCAGAGCGGGAGTGGTGGGAGTCTGGGCTCCACCTCCAGCCTGAGAGACTGCTGGTGTGTTACATCCCGCATTTTCGTACGTTAAAGTTTCGTCATAAGTTAATCGACGTAAGTCGAGATTATAAGCATTATGATATTTCAGACAATTAATGAGTAAATTCGTGAAGGTGCGAGGGTAAGCAAATCAAAGAAAATGAGTTTCGTCAAAGATGGCATTTTGGGATAAAATACGACCCGAGCTAAAATACCTGGTATTTATGGACTAGTACCATACAAGGTACCACATGACCATGATAGTACGGTGTATGAAGTGTGTTAAAAGTGAGTAGTATTTTAAGTAATTTGATATAATTCTTAATTATATGGATAATCGGATAATTGATTGATTATTGGTTAATGGGAGATTAATTAGTTAAATAGGACATTAGTCAGGTAATTAAGACCTTGGGATAAGGCCTAAAAGGCCAAAAAACGTGGCAGCACCCCCTCTTATAATTAAAATGACTTTTCAAAGTCTTGCACATATGTCATATTATGGAGGATTAAAGTGACTTAGTCACCACTTAGTGGGCCCACACCCATTCAAACACACTTAAAGGTTTGAGACCATTTTGATTCATTTCGTCTCTTAGACTTTCCAAAGATTCAAGTACTGTTCTTTCCATTAGAGACTCACGTTAGAAATTATTGAAGGGAAATCATAACATCTCCCTACTACAGTATCAAATTACAAACGATGGAGCTCTTGGTAGGCATCTGGGTTGCGCTAACGTTGTGATTAAATTTGGTCGTTCCCTATTTCGATTCTGCCGTTACCTGTTTTGGCACAATTGAAGTATGTTAGAGGGATTGTCAAGAAAATTGGCTCAGGTATGTTAAGGCTATCCCTTATTTCTTTTTGGCATGATCAATACGATACAAACGAAACAAGTAAATGCACAATTTCCATAAATGACTCTATTCATAAAAATATTAGGGGTGTCTATATTCTTGATTCCCCATGTGAATTATTATTATATCTTCTGTTCATGGGTCTAAAAAAATACGTATTTGATAAAATTTATCCGACAGGCATATTACTTTTATGACCTTCCGAAAAAATCTTATTAACATATTTCTTAAGGCATATTATTTTTATGACATTCCGAGAAAATATTATTAACGTATTTCTTATGCATTTCATGCATTTATACATATACATTGACCCATGATCAGATGGCGTTATATACGCGTATATATGTATATTATATGTATATGTGATACGAAAAAAAGTTATGGCGTTATATACGCACCACCACCTGATCAGCTGGTATACGTTGATGATTTGCCCACAATGGCCGAAATGATATGATGGGATTCCCTCAGTGGCTTGATGATGTTACGAACACATATACCTATGCATGGTATGACATTTATATGCATATGCATGACATTATAAAAATGAAATGATTCACAGAGCTATACAGACGTACATGTCGAGTCTTTTACTCCATGTTTCTCTCATGTCTATTATTTACTGATTTTTATTCCTTACATACTCGGCACATTGTTTGTACAGACGTCCCTTTTGCCTGGGGACGCTGCGTTTCATGCCCACAGGTCTCGATAGACAGGTCGAGAGTCCTCCAAGTAGGCGATCAGCTCAGCAGAAGATATTGCTGCACTCCATTTGCTTCGGAGTTGCTTGTTTGATCAGTATGATTTAGATGTGTATGGTTTGGTATGGCGGGGCTCTGCCCCGACCTTTATGACAATTATGTACTCTTAGAGGCTTGTAGACATATGTCATGTACGTGAAAGATTGTACGACCTTGTCGGCCTATGTTTTGAGTTTATAAATGACCATGTTGGCCTATTAGGTCCGTATGTCACGTGTATATGATGATGTAATAAGAAAGATACGTTATGTTGGTACTCGGTTGAGTAAGGTACCGGGTGACTGTCGCAGTCCATCGGTTTAGGCCATGACATAGTGCCATGGGAAATGCGCCAGTCTGGGCCACACTCTCCATAAGGCCCACCAAACGGACCAACGCGTCCTAAAGTATTGGGGTAGCAATGAACCCCTCCGGAACCTGAGCTGGTCCGGCAGGAACAGTCTGGGCTGGAACCTCCTCGTCAAGCTCTATCTGAGGCTCCACTGCTGGGGCTGTTGCTCGGGCTCTAGGCTGAGCTCTGCCCCTACCTCGGCCTTTGGCACGGCCTCGGCCTCGACCTCTGCCCCGCGTAAGAGCTGCCACTGGAGGCTCTGGCTGCTGCTCAGCTGAGGAAGCGGTACGTGTTCTTGCCATCTGCGAGAGAATAAGAGTAAAAGAGTTCAATCAGCGTTGAGAAAGCAAAATCACACGACAGAGAAGAATAGAAGTGAAACTTGTTCCTAAACTTCATAGCCTCTGGAAGATAAGCACAGACGTCTCTGTACCGATCCTGCAGACTCTACTAAACTTGCTCGTGAATCGTGAGACCTAGGCAACCTAGTGCTCTGATACCAACTGTCACAACCTGGAATTCCCACCAACGGGACCGTGATGGCTCCTAACATTTCACTTGCTAGGCAAGCCAACTTTAGAGAATCATTAAACCAATTCCTTATTTCCATTTAATAAATAACAATAATTAACTAAGATGAAATATAATAAGCGCGGAATATTATAAAACTGTATCAATTACTACCAACCGGATCTGGAGTCACAATTTACGAGCATGCTAGAATTTACTACAATTAATAGTCTGAAAGAAATACAACTATTTGAATGAAAGAAACAGTAGAACAGAAAAGATAGATGAGGACTTCAAGGTCTGTGAATGCCGACAGATCTACCTTGAGTCTCCGGATAGCGGACCAATAGCAAAATCTCGATCAACCTAAGCCGGTATCAAAATCTATGCAAAACGTGCAGAGTGCAATATCAGTACAATCGACCCCATGTATTGGTAAGTGTCGAGCCTGACCTCGACGAAGTAGTGACGAGGTTAAGGCAAGGCACCTACAAATCAACCTATACAATTTAATAGTGTATATACAAATAACAGAAATGAGGAACTAAATAGGAAATGTCGGGAGGGGAACATACTGAGGGGGATACAAGATAAAGAACTACAACAGAATGATCACCGAAGCAGTCAATATACCATGAATCAACAGGAATAGTGAATACAATAAAGGAAAAATGCACGGCATCACCCTTCGTGCTTTTACTCTCAATCTCACCATAAAATTAATAGAAATGACACAACATCACCCTTCGTGCATTAACTCTCATATCTGGGCGACAGTGTTCATCACGTCTGTGAGAGCACTGTCGCGTTCGTGAAGAGTATAGGCTGCCAAGCCTTCGCATTTGCGAGACTGTGTTTGCATTCGCGTAGGCTACCCCCTGGCCTTCTCGTTCGAGACATTTCTCGCATTCGCGATGAAGGAACGATCGACTCTTCCCCAGGTGTGACTAACACTACGCGTTCATGAGGAGCTGGTCGCGTTCGCGAAGGGTAACGCCCCCATCGCTTCGCATTCATGACTAAGCCTTCGCGTTTGCGAAGAAGAAAACTTCAGCTGCCCAGTTTACTCTTTGCGTTCGCGAAGAAGACGGACCTGCCAGAACACCTGCTGCAGCAAAATACCAGATTTTCAAAGTCCAAAACATCTCGTGGACTACCCAAAACTCACCCGAGCCCTCGGGGCTCCAAACAAAATACACAAGTATAAAAACATCATACAAACTTGCTCGCACGATCAAATCACCAAAATAACACTTAGAACTATGAAGTTAGCACCAAATCAAATGAAATTCTCAAGAACACTTTAAACTCCTATCTTCTCAACTGGACGTCCGAATCACGTCAAATCAACTCCGTTTCTCACCAAATTTCACAGACAAGTCTTAAATATCATAATAAATATGTACCAAGCTCCGGAACCAAAATACAAACCCGGTACTAACAATGCCAAACATCAATCAATTCTTAAAAATAAATAATTTTTAGTTTTTTAATTTTTATCAAAAATTCATAACTCAAGCTAGGGACCTCCGAATTCGATTCCGGGCATATGACTAGGTCCCATAATTTGATATGGACCCACCAGGATAGTCAAAATATGGATCCGGGTCCGTTTACCAAAAAGGTTGACTGAAGTCAAATAAAATTAACTCTTAAGTTATAAATTCTTATTTTCATCAATTTTCAACATAAAAGCTTTCTGAAAACCTACCCGGACTGCGCACATAAATCGAGGAGGGTAAAAATGAGATTTTTAAGGCTTAAAAGTGCAGATTCAAGCTCTAAAATATAAGATGACCTTTTGGGTCATCACAAAGAAGCTCATGACTTATACCATCAATCCTTGGGATTTTGTATAGAAAGATCAATTATTTTATTTATTGATTCTTGTTATCCTATTTGAGTTGTGTTGTCTATCATTTAGCTTACTTAGAGGGTTGGGTTAGGTGCCATCATGACTAGCTGGGTTTTGGGTCGTGTCAAGTTGGTATCAAAGCTCTAGGTTCATAGGTTCTACGAGTCACGAGCAAATGTCTAGTAGAGTCTTGCGGATCGGTATGATGACGTCCATACCTATCTTCAAGAGGCTACAGGGTATCTATAATAAACTTTCCATCTTTCTTTCCTCATCGTGCAACATTGATTCATCTCGAAGCGTATCTCTTTGAATTTCTTCCACTCACTCGTATGTTATGTGAGCGCTCGGTATCAGCTGTTCATCGACGACTTGTGATTCCATGGATGAGGTACGAGATGTGTTTTTTTTGTGTTTGGTGATGGGCTAGTCTGGAGGACTTGAGGCCGGGTTTTGACCGCACCTTGAGCATGGTGATTTAAGTTGTGTGAGTATGTGTTTTGGGATTTCTATGTCCGGTGGTGTTCCTAGGAGTGGGACTAGCGGCTCGGTGAGTGGTTGGATAGCTATATGATGTGTATCATGTGACTGCAAGATGTGTTCAGATGGTTTTGATGTAATGAGAAGAGTTGCTTGGGATGTGAAACAGACTATTAGGTCTCTCTTGATGTGCTGAATAGTCTTGAGATATATGTGTCGAGGGGTCTTTCATGTTGTTTATTTGTGGAATGAAGTAGATTCTCATGTCTTGTTAATGAGTTTAGACTCGGGAAGATTAAGTTATTGCGTAGTAGTTGTGGCTGTGAAAGGGTATAGAGAGATGCCAATTTGAGGCTAAGCAGGTAGGTTATCACCTATGGGATAATCTACGGATGTTTGATACTTATGATGTTGTGTGGAGAGTTTCTTTCTACCATTGGGTTATATGTGTTGTGATTTGAGTTTGGATCAGTTGAGAAAGTTGACCTGACTTTCACGAGGATGAATGCTAGCTTAGCGAATGATTTGAGGTATTTTATGCTTTATGTTGCATGAGATTAAGAAGGATTTAGTTGAATTTTAGTGCGGGATTATGGCAGTAATAGAGTATGGGTACTGTGAGTTATCGAATGTTTTTTTCTATAGCTTTGAGCCAAGTGAGGGAGTCTGCTATCGGCGATTTGATTGCATGGTTATATGTTGTACTGGTTTCCGTTTAAGGCATAATTGTGAATCAGTTATGACTTGCAGAGGTTGAGATCGAGGATGACTTGAGTAAGGAAATTTCTGGATATGGGTTATATTACACTTCATGGGTATATGGAAATCATGAAATGATTTGAGTTGTTATTCGTGACGGATGTAGTGCACATGTAGTAGGAATTTACTTGGTTACATTAAGGCAAGGTTACTTATTTGGGTATTTTTGTGCTAATGGGGCACATGTCGTTTGGACCGTTTGGGAGGTGCAATTGATATTTGATTAGAGTGGATGACTCTCAAGAATGTAGTAATGAATTTAAGATTTATATGTGGCAATTGAGAATTTTCCGGATTTGTATATGGCTGGAATCTGAGATTTGAATTGGATGGTGTGGAGACTCATGGTATTTCTATATCATTATGGATTCTACATTTCAGTATTAGAAAGATAAAAGGAATAACTTTAAATTCACAGAAGGTCTCTTCAGAGTAAGTGTCTCGGTTGTGGTATTTTTGGGGTACTTAAGAGGGAGTATAACGGCTTATGGGCCTTAGGGCAGTGTGATTTTATGCTAGGATTTATCATGTTGAGCGTTGGGTTAAGGGTCATAGTGTGTGGGCAAGGAGAAGTGTTAACTTGAAGGCAGTTCGGAAGGAACTCGGAGAAATAGGACAACTTGGTGGTAGATCGGATCAACATGGTAATGGGTACAATCGGTTCTTTGGGTTCTTATGATGTGGTGAGTCTCTATAGGTGTTTTGTGGCAATAACCTTGGGTTTGGCGACCTGCGTGACTTGGTTGAGTTAGAGGGATTCAGTTCTGATGGCTTGGTTATGTGCAAATGGGCGTCATAGAGTTCTTGATGATTTCTACCTCAGCTTGGGATGGATAGTTTCTACAGGCATGTGGAGTTTGTTGTGCGTTGTGATTTTCTCCTGAATACGATCAGGTGGAAGGTTTCTAGCTAATTTAATATGTAATCTGCTTGTGACTCACGGTTGATAATGTGGTTCTCGTGTTTTCATATGATGGCATGATAGATGCGGTGCATCGTGTGAGATTGAGATTTGCATGTACAAGGCCGCAGTTCAGCTTTGAAGGGAAGGTAACAAATTCTTGGACAAAATGGGCGGTTGCAAATGTTTAGATTAATGCTAGTACTACTTGGTATTACCTGAGAAGGGCACGCATTTTAGAATGTGCACTGTGTTTTAACTTACAGATGCTTCATTGGTATTGCGGTACTCGCCTGGTTGATCGACTTCTAGTGTTCAGATTTTGCTTTATGGCATGAAAGAATTATGGAAGTATTTCTCATGGAATGATTGTATATGAAGGATGTGTCAGTCACTTGAGTGGTCGAGTTGGGATAAGATATGGTGATTCTGGTAATCTAGGGATTTGGAGACGGGGAGTTCCCAGAGGGAGATTGTTCCTTGGTTGCGGACTGTAAAGGTATAGCCAAAGTTAGACGGCTAATAGTATGTGTTATGGTTAGGTTATTGTGGACTTTTGGGGGGTTATTTATCTAATTTTGGATAACCAGAGTTGATTTGGGGGCCCATTGGTAGACCCAATGAGGATGTGTTTTCTACACCGGATCAGATTTGTTGACTCAGCACTGTTATTATTGAGGGGTGTGTCATTCAGTTGGATTTGAGCATGTTCGTGTTCCGATATGTTTTATGTGTTACTCTTCCATGCTACAATGGGCTGTGATCTGTTGGTTATTTGCATACTAGATGCATTTATGTTTGGGCCTTGTGGCCAAATTCGAGTGAGATGGTTATTGGGTGTTGAATGGTTGATTGTGCCTTGGTTATGGTATTTCCGGGCTGTGGTATATTGTGTTATTCGCTTCTCCATGGTTATGGTCATGCACTTTGTGTACTTGATGGCGAATTGCGCGTGGTTGTTGATTTTGAGCATTGTGGCTTGAGGTATTTCATATGGATCGGTGTTTGGATAGGTCATGCATTGCAGCAGGGTTATGATGGGATATGATCCTTTGTGATATATTTATGTGTCTTGGTTCTACTATGTGTGATGGGTTCATATAATTGCATTTGTGGTGGTACTTATTGAGCTTGTGGGGCGGTTCTCTCATTTGAATCATTTTCCATGTTTGGGTGCATTTGAGCTGTTGCTTATTGGTGCATGAATTGCATGGTATGTGGCTCTAGGTGTTATTGGTGTAGCATGTTGGTCGAGCAAGTTGTATTGAGTGGGATGAGGTTATTGAACTTGGAATGAGAACTATCGGGATTGAGTAAGGTATGTTTGGAGATGTGATGATGTCACTAGTCAGATTAGAATTTGGGCTATGGTTCTTGTTTGGCGAGAGAGCTCCACGACTTGTTGATTTTTTAGGTGGTTATGAGTCTTTGTGTGTTTCTTTCATCATTGGCAGTTTTATGAACATTTAGAATAGGGTTTTAATTGATATGAGACTTGTTACCGGTACTGGGTTTGTTTTTGAGCAACTATTGTGATCGGGAATTATTGCTACGAGTATACGAGTTATGTAGTATATCATGTGATTACATCTTGGGTTATGGTTATGGCTCGATAGAGCTTGTTCACACTTATACAATATGTAGATGTAAGATTCGGGTCTTGTAAGGAATTCCGGATGTTGGAAATTGGGTTCCAAGGTTTATGGCTAAGGTTAAAGGAAGAATCTTTGGTTATGTTAAGTTGACAGACTTATATAGAATGGGTGATGTGGGATCACCCCCAGATATGTGCATGGTAAGGTTACACAGTGATTTGACGGCTTTAGAACCACTCTTGGCATATTCAAGAATGAACGTATGCTTAAGTGTGGGAGAATGTAACGACCTAGCCGGTCATTTTGAGCATTTGCATTCCGTTCAGCTGTTTGAAGTCTTGAGTAGCTTCATATGATATATTATGAATTTTGTGAATCATCGGTTTTGGTTTTTAGGTGATTCATGATTGATTTGGAAGAATGATTCTGTCACGGCCCCAATTTCCCTCCATAGAATATCGTGATGGCACCTAGTCTCTAGGACTAGGTAAGCCTATCAATGCAGAATAACATAATAGAAATCTGAAATAAATGAAACTGCAATTCAAATAATTTCAACTCCCAAAACCCGATAGAAATAAGTCACAAGTTCTAAGAATTTATTCTAAATGTCTCTATACATCAGGGTCTAAAGAGAAGAAGGAAAGCAACATAATAAGGGTAAAAGGGGACTCCGAGGTCTACAGACGCTGGCAGATGTACCTTGAAGTCTCCGTGTACGGCTAGTTCACTAATTGCCTGGTCCGATAGGAAGTACATGGATATGCACAAAAGATGTGCAAAAGCGTAGTATGAGTACACTACAACGGTACCCAGTAAGTGCCAAGCCTAACCTCGATAGAGTAGTGACGAGGTCAGGTCAGGCCCTACTGGAAATAATAAAAGACAGGGTGAAAAGTTTAGCGATATAATAATAATAAAATGACAATGGGAATGAATCAAGTAAGTAGTATATCACAATTTAACTACACAGAATAAGGGCAAATAATACCTCGCGGAAGGAAAACAGAAATTTACAACTTTAAGGAAAACACAAAATAACCAAAAGCAAATGCAGCCATAAAGAAATATGAACAAGGGCACTCCCGAGGTACCGCCTCGTAGTCCCAAATCATAAGTAAATTCACAATATCTCATTTCCTTATATCACTGCGGGAGCCTTCTCATTTGATTTTAAAGAATATATTTTTCCCTAAATAGCATCTCGCGTTTTAGCCATCCTTATCAAATCGCATGACTTATAGTAGTTCTCCTACTAGCCACGCGTATCAAGCCACCCTTATCTCATCGCATGCGTTTCAACACACAGACCTTATACCTCCGCATGCGTATCAATATCACAATATATCACAATTTGCACCTCAACTGCCCAAATAATTTAACTTGCTAAAATAAATCAACAACAACATTATGTTTCCACAATAAGGAGCTCATGGCTCAATCACAATGAATACAAAATCTCACAAAATATTTGGGAGTAAATAACTCAATAAAAATAATATTTCGCAATTTTAACACTTTGCCTCAATACCAAATTTTAAATGTCAAATACTTCATATTAATAATAATTCAAGTAAGAAATTCAACTTTCAAACAATGAACACAGAATAAAAGAAATAAAGCTTCAACTAAACAGGTAAAGAAATTAGCAGGAAAAGAAAAATAAGGCAAATTTAAAATGTAAAAATAGACTAATGATGATGAATATAACCGGATAAAATAATTTGATCAATATGTAACAGAGATCTACACAATATAAAACTAGACTTTTTCACATTTATCCCGTGTACACACTCGTCACCTCACGTACATGACTTTCAACACATCATAATTATCATATCAATACCAATCCTAAGGGGAATTTCCCCCACACAAGGTTAGAAAAGTCACTTACCTCGAACCAGATAATTCTTTACTCCGCTATGCCTTTGCCTCGCGAGTTAGCCTCCGAAAGCCTCGTATCTAGTCACAATTAATTCAATTCAATCAATACAAATTATTGGAATTTATTCCATATGAAAATACAAATTTACTAACAAAAGCCAAAATTTAACTCAAAAATCGACCGTGAGGCCCACGTCTCGGAACCCGACAAAAGTTATACGATCTTAGTCCTAAAACATCATACAAACTTTTTCAAAACTTCAAATCACATCAAACAACGCTAAAACCATGAATCATACCCCAATTCAAGCTTAATGAAACTTAAGAATTTTCAACTTTTACATTCGATGCCGAAACCTATCAAATCAAGTCCGATTGAGCTTAAATTTTGCACACAAGTCATAAATGACATAACAGACCTATTCAAATTTGCAGAATCTGATGCCGACCCCGAAATCAAAAAGTCAACTCCTCTGTCAAACTTCTAAACTTAAATTTCTATTTTAGCCATTTCAAGCCTAATTTAACTACGGACTTTCAAAGAATTTTTCGGACACGATCCTAAGTCCAAAATACCATAAGGAGCTATTGAAATCATCAAAATTCTATTCCGGTATCGTTTCCACATAGTCAATATCCGATCAACCTTTTCAACTTAAGTCTTTAACTTAGGAACTAAGTGTCCCATTTCACTCCGAATCCAAAAACCAAACACCCCGGCAAGTTACAATACCACAATATAGCATTGATGAAACAAATATTTAGGGGATCGGGGTTAAAGTATTCATAATGACCGGTCGGGTCGTTACATTCTCTACCTCTTAAACAAACGTTCGTGCTCGAATGGATATAGAGACATACCTGAGGTGGTGAAAAGATGAGGATAACATATGCACATATCATGCTCGGTCTCCCAAGTCGCCTCCTCGACCGGATGACCCCTCCACTGTACTTTTACTGAAGTAATGCTCTTCGATCTCAACTTTCTAACCTGTCTGTTCCAAATGGCCACTGATTCGTCAACATAAGATAGATTCTTGTCCAACTGGACTGAGCTGAAGTTTAACACATGAGATGGATCGCTGTGATACTTTCGGAGCATGGAAATATAGAACACTGGATGAACTGCAGTGAGACTAGGTGGTAGTGCAAGTCTGTAAGCCACCTTTCCAACCCTCTCAAGAATCTCAAAAGGCCCAATATACCTAGGGCTCAACTTGCCCTTCTTCTCGAATCTCATAACGCCCTTCATGGGCGAAACCCGGAGCAAGACCCGCTCACCAACCATGAATGCAACATCATGAACCTTCCGACCCGCATAACTCTTTTGTCTAGATTGGGCTGTACGAAGTAGATCATGAATCAATTTAACCTTTTCCAAAGGGTTCTGAACCAGGTCTGTACCCAATAGCCTAGCCCGCCCGGCTTGGACCAACCCACCGGAGACCGGCATCGTCTACCATACAAAGCTTCATATGGTGCCATCTGAATGCTCGACTGATAACTGTTATTATAAGAAAACTCTGCAAGTGGCAAGAACTGGTCCCAAGCACCCCCAAAATCCATCACACACGCACGAAGCATATTCTCCAATATCTGAATAGTGCGCTCGGACTGTCCGTCCGTCTGAGGGTGAAATGCTGTACTCAACTCCACATGAGTACCCAACTCTCGCTATACGACTCTCCAAAACTGTGATGTAAACTACGTACACCGGTAAGAGATGATAGATACCGGTACGCCCCGAAGCCTGACAATCTTGCGAATATAAACATGGGCCAGCTGCTCCGAAGAGTAAGTAGTAACCACCGGAATGAAATAAGCTGACTTGGTCAATTTATCCATAATCACCCAAACTGCATCGAACTTCCTATGAGTTCGTGGAAGTCCAATAACAAAATTCATAGTGATCCGCTCCCATTTCCATTCTGGAATCTCTAACTTCTGAAGTAATCTACCCGGTCGCTGATGCTCATACTTCACCTACTGACAAGTTAGGCACCGATCTACATATTTCACTATGTCTTTCTTCATCCACCTCCACCAATAGTGTTGTATCAAGTCCTGATACATCTTTGCGGCACCTGGATGAATGGAGTACCGTGAACTGTGAGCCTCTTTGAGAATCAACTCACGCAAATCATCTACATTGGGCACACATAGCTGGCCCTGCATTCGTAATACACTGTCATCTCTAATAGTGACTTCCTTGGCATCACCGTGATGAACTATGTCCTTAAGGATAAGTAGATGGGGGTCATCATACTGATGCTCTCTGATACGATCATAAAGAGAAGACTGAGAAAACACAAGCCAAAACTCGGCTCGGCTCGAAAATATTCAATCTGACAAACTGGTTGGCAAGGCGTGAACATCCAAGGCAAAAGGCCTCTCTACCACTGGTAGATATGCTAAGCTGCACAAACTCTCTGCCTTACGACTCAAGGCATCAGCCACTATATTGGCCTTTGCGGGATAATAGAGAATGGTGATATCATAATCCTTAAGAACCTCCAACCACCTCCGCTGCCGCAAGTTAAGATCCTTCTATTTAAACAGATGCTGTAGATTTTGGTGATCGGTGTAGACCTTATAAGGGATACCATACAAATAGTGCCACCAGATATTCAAGGCATGAACAATAGCTGCTAACGCGAGGTCGTGGACCGGATAATTCTTCTCATGTACCTTTAGCTGTTTGGATGCATAGGTGATCACCCTACTGTCCTGCATCAACACTGCGCCGAGATCAATATGTGACGCATCACAATACACAGTATAAGACCCTGAACCTGTAGGCAACACCAATACTGGGGTTGTAGTCAAAGCTGTCTTGAGCTTTTGAAATCTCTCCTCACATTCCTCGGTCCACCTGAACGGAGTACCCTTCTGGGTCAATTTGGTCATATGTGCAACAATAGAAGAGAAACCCTCTACAAATCGGTGATAATACCCCATCAAGCCAAGAAAACTCCGGATCTTAGTAGCTGATGACGGTCTGCTCCAACTCTGCACTGCTTTAATTTTCTTCGGATCTACCTGGATCCCCTTGTTCGTTACTACATGACCCAAAAATCCTACTGAATCAAGCCAGAATTCACACTTTGAAAATTTTGCATACAACTTCTTTTCTCTCAAAGTCTGAAGCACAGTCCTCAGGTGCTGCTCATGATCTTCCCAGCTCCGGGAGTACACCAAAATGTCGTCAATAAACACAAAGATGAATGAGTCAAGATAGGGCTGAAATACACTGTTCATCAAATGCATAAATATTGCTGGGGCGTTGGTCAGCCCAAATGACATTACAAGGAATTCATAATGACCATACTGAGTCCTGAAAGCAGTCTTCGGGATATCTGGCTCCCGAATTTTCAACTGTTGATAGCCTGAACGCAAGTCGATGTTAGAGTACACCCTGGCACCCTAAAGCTGATCAAATATGTCATCAATACGTGGCAATGGATACTTGTTCTTCACTGTAACCTTGTTCAATTGGCGGTAATCAATACACATCCGCATAGAATCATCCTTCTTCTTCAAAAATAAGAAAGGAGCATCCCAGGGCGATACACTGGGCTGAACAAAACCCTTATCAACCAGTTCTTGTAACTGCTCTTTTAATTCCTTCAATTCTGTTGGGGCCATACGATATGGTGGAATAGAAATGGGTTGAGTGCCCGGTAACAACTAAATGCCAAAGTCAATATTTCTATCAGGCGGCATACCCGAAGATCCACTGGAAATACATCTAGAAAATCCCTTACTACCGGAACTGACTCTACAGTAGGAGTATCAACACTAACATCTCTCACATAGGCTAGATACGCATCACACCCCTTCTCAACCATTCGTTTAGCCTTAAGAAATGAGACAACCCTGCTAGGAACATGATCTAAGGTACGTCTCCACTCTAGCCGCGGTAGACCTGGTATAGCCAATGTCACTGTCTTGGAGTAACAATCAAGGATAGCGTGATAGGGAGACAACCAGTCCATGCCCAAAATAATATCAAAATTCACCATACTGAGCAATAATAATTCAGCTCTGGTCTCAAAACCACTGATAACAATCAAGCACGACCGGTACATGTGATCAACAATAATAGGTTCACCCACGGGTGTAAATACATAAATAGAAGAACTCAAAGAATCACGGGATACGCCCAAATACGGGGCAAAATAAGATGACACATAAGAATAAGTGGAGCCTGGATCAAATATGACTGATGCATCCTTATGATAAACCGAAATAATACATGTGATAACAGAATCAGATGCAACTACCTCCGTCCTAGCAGGAAGGGCATAATATTTGGTCTGGCCTCCCCCTCTAGGGTGACCTCTACCTGTCCGACCTCCACCTCTAGCTGGCTGTGCAGGCGGAGTGGCAATTGGTGCAATAATAATGGCCTGAGAAGCCTGAGGGCCCTGTGGAATGGGTGGGGCCTGAGAAATCTGTGGAGGTGCATCCCTTCTAAGTCTGGGGCAATCCCTCATGATATGACGAGTGTCACCACACTCAAAACAAGCCCTCGGAGGACATGGCTGCTGGGACTAGCTTGGGCCTGATAGACCGGACTGACCGATGAAAGCACCCCGTACAGGAGGTACAGTAGACACTGGCGGTGCATAATATGGAACTTGTGGTCTGGGAGTAGTCGAAATACCGCTGGAAACTGGAAGTGCTGAATGAATAGGATAGCTCACATAGCCTCTCTTCTCTCTCCCGAGTTCGCATACCCTCTAATCTCCTAGAAATTGACACCACCTGTTGGTATGCGATGTCCATCTCCAGCTCTCGGGCCATACTAAATCTGATACTAGGGTGGGGCCCCTCAATAAATCGATAAACCCGCTCTCAAATAGTAGCAACCAAGGCTGGTGCATGCCTAGCCAAATCACTGAATTGGGCCGCATACTCTGACACGGTCATAGAACCCTGGCGCAACTGCTCAAACTCTGTGCGCCATGTATCTTTGAGACTCTGAGGAACATACTCCCTTAAGAACATATCTGAAAATTGAGTCCAAGTGAGTGAAGCTGCCTTAGCCAGACTATCCAGCTCGTATGCTCCCCACCACTGGTAGGCCACTCCTCTAAGATGGAATGCTATGAAAGAAACCCCACTAGTCTCCGCAATGCCCATAGTATGGAGGATACGGTGGCACTCCTCAAGAAAACCCTGGGCATCCTCTGACACCAAGCCACTGAAGGTAGGAGGGTGGTACTTCTTGTACCTCTCGAGCCTGAGCTGCTCTCCCTCCGAAAGTGCTGTCCTTACCTCGGGTCGAACTAGGACAACTGGCTGCACTGGTATAACCTCTGGGGCATGGTCAAATTGGGCCCGTGGATCTGGGGTATGAGCGACGGGAGTATGTGCTCCTCCCCCGGCCTGAGATGTGGCAGGAGCAAGTGGAATCAACCCTGCCTGAGCTAGAGTGCCAAACATGCTCAAAAACTAGGCAAGAGCCTCTTGAAGTGCAGGAGTAGTAGTATGCATCTCAGGTGCCTGCTCTCCAACTGGAGCTACTGGTGGCTCCTCTGCAACAGCTCGTACAGGTGCTTTAGCTGCACCATGTGGTCTTCCTCGGCCTCTACCCCGGCCTCTTGCGGCTCCAACAGGGGGCGCGAGTGTCTGATCAACGAATCCATTTGTGCGTGTCCTCACCATCTCTGAGAGAATTTCGAAGTCAACAAATGTGCATGATAAGGAATCAAAGAAGTAAACATTTCCTAACAGTTCCATAGCCTCCCGAAGATAAGTACAGACGTCTCCGTACCGATCCGCAAGACTCTACTAAACCTGCTTGTGACTCATAATACCTATGAACCTAGAGCTCTGATACCAACTTGTCACGACCTCAATTTCCTTCCGTAGAATATCATGATGACACCTAGTCTCTAGGACTAGGTAAGCCTATCAATGCAGAATAACATAATAGAAATCTGAAATAAATGAAACTGCAATTCAAATAATTTCAACTCCCAAAATCCGGTAGAAATAAGTCACAATCTTCTAAGAATTTATTCTAAAACTCTATACATTAGGTTCTAAAGAAAATAAGGAAAGCAACATAATAATGATAGAAGGGGACTCCGAGGTCTGCGGACGCTGGCAGATGTACCTTGAAGTCTCCACGTACGGCTAGTTCACCGATGCCTGGTCTAATAGTAGGTACCTGGATATGCACAAAAGATGTGTAAAAGCGTAGTATGAGTACACCACAGCGGTACCCAGTAAGTGCCAAGCCTAATCTCGGTAGAGTAGTGACGAGGTCAGGTCAGGCCCTACTGGAAATAATAAAAGACAGGGTAGAAAGTTTAACGATATAATAATAATAATAAAATGACAATGGGAATGAATCAAGTCAGTAGTATGTCACAATTTAACTACACAGAATAAGGAAAAATAATACCTCGCGGAAGGAAAACAAAAATTTACAACTTTAAGGAAAACACAAAATAACCAAAGGCAAATACAGCCATAAAGAAATATCAACAAGGGCACTCCCAAGGTACTGCCTCGTAGTCCCAAATCATAAATAAATTCACAATATCTCATTTCCTTATATCACCGCGGGAGCCTTCTCATTTGATTTTAAAGAAAATATTTTTTTCGAAATAGCATCCCGTGTTTTAGCCACCCTTATCACACTACTAGCCACGCGTATCAAGCCACCCTTATCTCACCGCATGCGTTTCAACACCTAGACCTTATACCACCGCATGCGTATCAATATCACAATATATCCCAATTTACACCTCAAGTGCCCAAATAATTCAACTTGCCAAAATAAATCAACAACAACATTATGTTTCCATAATAAAGAGCTCATGTCTCAATCACAATGAATACAAAATCTCAAAAAATATTCGGGAGTAAATAACTTAACAAAAATAATATTTCGCAATTTTAACACTTTGCCTCAATACCAAATTTTAAATGTCAAATACTTCATATTAATAATAATTCAAGTAAGAAATTCAACTTTCAAACAATGAACACAGAATAAAAGAAATAAAGCTTCAACTAAACAGGTAAAGAAATTAGCAAGAAAAGAAAAATAAGGCAAATTTAAAATGTAAAAATAGACCAATGATGATGAATATAACCGGATAAAATAATTTGATCAATATGTAACAGAGATCTACACAATATGAAACCAGACTTTTCCACATTTAGCCCGTGTACACACTCGTCACCTCGCGTACACGACTTTCAACACATCACAATTATCATATCAATACCAATCCTAAGGGGAATTTCCCCCGAACAAGGTTAGAAAAGTCACTTACCTCGAACCAGGTAATTCTTTACTCCGCTATGCCTTTGCCTCGTGAGTTAGCCTCCGAAAGCCTCTTATCTAGTCAAAATTAATTCAATTCAATCAATACAAATTATTAGAATTTATTCCATATGAAAATACAAATTTACCAACAAAATCTAAAATTTAACTCAAAAATTGCCCGTGGGGCCCACATCTCGGAACCCGACAAAAGTTATAAAATATGAACGCTCATTCAACCACGAGTTCAACCATACCAAAATTACTAAATTCTGACATCAACTCGACCCTCAAATCTTCAATCTAAACTTAGGGAGCTTCACAGTTTTTCCAACTTAATCCACCAATTAAATGTTAAAAACTACCATAGATTCGGGTACTTTAACCAAAATTGAGTTAAGAACCCTTACCCCAATGTTTCCCTTGAAAAGTCTCCTGAAAATCACCTCACCCGAGCTCTTAAAATTCAAAAATCGGTAAAAATGGACAACCCCCGAATTATATGTTCTGTCCAGGGCCTTTCGCACCTGCGACTGAATTAGCCGCATCTGCGGTCTCGTAGGTGCGGCCCAAAATTTTGCACCTGCGCTGCCCGGCCTCCTTGCCATTTTCGCTTCTGCGCTCTTCCCTTCGCACCTGCGACCTCGCAGGTGTGGAAAAATGCTCGCACCTGCGCACTCTGCCTCACCAGCCCCTATTCGCTTCTGCGCTCGCCAAGCTCACTTCTGCGGGTTCACACCTGCGAGCTAATTTCCGCAGGTGCGACTGCATCAGTAGGCCGCAGCAAGTTTCAATTGTTCTAAGTCTAAATTTGACCCGTTAACCATTCGAAACTCACCCGAGGCCCTCGGGACCTCAACCAAATACACCAACAAGTCCTAAAACATCATACGAACTTAGTCAAAACTTCAAATCACATCAAACAACTCTAAAACCACGAATCATACCCCAATTCAAGCTTAATGAAACTTAAGAATTTTCAACTTCAACATTCGATGCCAAAACCTATCAAATCAAGTCCGATTGACGTCAAATTTTGCAGACAAGTAATAAATGATATAACAAACCTATTCAAATTTCCAGAATCAGATTCCGACCCCGATATCAAAAAGTCAACTCCCCGGTCAAACTTCCAACTTAAATTTCTATTTTAGCCATTTCAAGCCTAATTTAACTACGGGCTTCCAAATAATTTTTCGGACACGCTCCTAAGTCCAAAATCATCATACATAGATAGCTATTGAAATCATCAAAATTCTATTCCGGCATCGTTTACACATAAGTCAATATCCGGTTAACCTTTTAAACTTAAGTCTTTAACTTAGGAACTAAGTGTCCCATTTCACTCCGAATCCAAAATCCAAACACCCCGGCAAGTTACAACACCACGATATAGCATTGAGGAAATAAAAATTTAGGGGATCGGGGTTAAAATATTCGTAATGACCCGCCAGGTCGTTACAGATTCTCAACTAGAAAGCTTTAAGTTGGAAGAGTTGACTTTAACTTTTGAGTATTTGAATTCGGATTGGAGTTTTTGATGGTTTTATTAGGTTCGGAATGTTGGACTTGTGTATATGCCCGGATTTGCATTTGGATGTTTCTAGAAGGTTTCAACACTATTTGGCGAAAGTTGGCAATTTGAAGGTTTGGAATGTTCATAAGTTTGACCGGGAGTTAACCTTGATGTTATTAGGTTCAGATTGTAGTTCTCGGAATTGGAATAGCTTCATTATGTCATTTAGGACTTATATGCAAAATTTGAGGTCATTCCGAGTTGATTTGATATGGTTCAGAACGAGTTTTGGAAGTTGAAAGTTCAAAAGTTCATTAAGTTCGAGATCATGGCAGATAAGAAGGGGCAGTCATTATTGGTTCTTAGATTATGTAATTGTGGCTTGAAGCCAAGTGGGCGAGTCTACCAGTGGAGATTGGGTCACCTAGTCATAATTTGTGATAGATTCTGGACTAAGGGATGCTTGGGGATTAGACATGATCTTAGGAGGATGACTTTGAGGATGATTTGAGCAAGGAATTTCTGGTTGCATATTGCATTTCACCTTAGTGATATATGGATATTGTGGAAGGACTCAGGTTCGATATTTTTCTTTGGAGATAATATACAACGGAAGGATTCACTTGGTTATTTCATTTTGTTGTATCCATGTGCTAACAGAGCACTAATTATTCGGCATGATTGGTTACGTATTCAGAACTAGGACTAAGTATGTAACTCTTGAGAAGTGATATTGTAACGACCCGACATGTCGTTTTGAGTGCTAGCATGTCGTTTAGAGTTTTAAGACCTTCAGTAGCTTCACTTCATGTATTATGACTTGCACGCATGGTTGGTTTCAATTTTTTAGAAGTTCAGAGTTGATTTGGACGAATAATTCTCAATTCAGAAGCTTTAAGTTGAAAGAGTTGACCAAAGTTTGACTTTTGAGTAAACGACCTCGGACCAGAGTTTTGATGGTTCCATTAGGTCCGGATGGTTATGTTGGACTTAGGCATATGTTCGGATTGGATTTGGAGGTCCGTAGGTTGATTTGATACTTTTTGGCGAAAGTTGGAAGATTGAAGGTTTGAAAGATTGATAGGTTTGATCGAGAGTTGGCTTGGCTTATATCGGGTCCGGATTGTGGTTTCGATAGTTGGTATAGGTCCTTTGTATCATTTGGGACTTGCATACAAAATTTGAGGCCATTCCGGCTGATTTGGCATGGTTCGGTATGAGTTTTAGAAGTTTAAAAGTTCATTAGTTCATTAGGCTTGAATTGATGTGCGATTCATAGTTTTGATATTTTTTGGTGTGATTTTAGGCTTCGAGTCAGTTCGTGTTATGTTTTGGGACTGGTTGGTGTGATTGGACGGGGTCCCGGGGGCCTCAGGTGTGTTTCAGATGGGTTTGGGTTGTGTAGATCTCTTATTAGATGTTTCAGAGTCATTTCATTGGGCATAAATGGTACCATATTTGAGAAAATGACCTTTGATTTGTGATTAGATCGGACCATTAGATCCGTATCATAATTACAGAACCATAGCAACAAGAATTATAGAATTTTGAGGTTGTATGAGAGAGTTATGCACATTTCCGTATCGGGAAAGATTGCTAGTTTTTGGTGAGAACTTTTGTTCTTCGCGAATGCGAGAGTGGTCCCGCTAACACGAAGAAGGAATTCTAGGTTGACCGATCAACGCAAAAATTTACTGTTCATGAATGCGACGGTGTCCCGTGAAGGTGAAGAACAAAAATCACCTGGGCAGTGTTTTAAATGGCAGTCCGAGCATTTTAGTATTTTGAGCATATCTTTAGTTTTAGAGCTCCGTTTAGGGTGATTTTCTCGGCATTTTTCTCGTCTCAACAAGGGGGTTGATATATAACATTTACTTTGATGTTTTCCCATGATTATTGCCATTAGTTATTATTTTTATCCATGTTTAAATTGTACAAATTAGGATTTTGAGCCCCAAAGTTAAGAAATGATAAATCCTTGATTTGAGGGTCACTTTATAGACAAAATTGGATGATTTTCTGGATATACACTACATAAATTATGGGTAATATTTATTTTTGATAATTTTTGGAATCCAGGCATGTGGGCCCGGGGGTTGACTTTGTTAACTTTTCGAGCAGAGTTGGAAATTATTATAAATTGATTAATTATGAGTGTTGGGGTATATTGTTTTTGGTTTGCATGTTATTTGACTAGTTTCGGATCGATGGGCATTAGTTTGAATGTGTTAGAGTGGCGTTGGAGCTGTTTATGGAGCTTTGTAGCGAGGTAAGTCTCCTATCTTACCTTGTGAGGGGAAAATTTACCTAGTAGGTGTTACATTTGCTATGTGCTACATGTTGTGGGGGCTACGCACGTATGAGGTGACGAGTGTTCGTATGTATGCCAGAATTCATGATTAGATTCGGGTAGACTTAGACTCACGCCATGTTTTAATTATAATAATTGAGTTATTCTTGCCTGTTTAGTTGCTTTAATATACCTTTTGCCTTAGACTAGACTTGCATAAAGTATCGGACTTACGATTCGTGATATATGGAGAGCTATTTGATTAACAGTAGAGATTTCACATCCTTTTACGGATTTCTCCCGTGTTGTATGTATTTGTTCAGAAGTTTTCTTGAATTTCACAACTCATACGTACATTCGTGAGTGGGGCCAATGACCCATCAAGTCTTCACTATTCCTATGGGATCAGGCAGATCGCCTTAGCAGTATCATTATGGGATTGGGTCGTTTGCCTCGGCAGTATTATGAGATGCATCTATGGTTCGTACCGGTCGACCCTTGACAGTGTACACGATTATAGGATCGGGCTGAATGCCTCAGTGGTAGTATTATAGGATCGGGCCGTACGCTTGTAATGGCCCGGCTGGTCATTTTGAGAATTTAAGTCCCGTTCAGTGGCTTAAGGCCCTGAGCAACTTCGTATTATATGTATTGACTTGTGTGCGTGGTTGAATTCAGTTACCGGATGATTCAAAGTGATTTGTGACACTTAGTCCCTAAAACGGAAGCTTAAGCCTTAGGATTTTGACCGTAGTCAGAACTGTGTGAAAACGACCCCGAAATGGAGTTTTCTCAGTTCCGTTAGCTCCGTTGGGTAATTTTGGACTTAAGAACGTATCCGGACGGTGAATTTAAGGTCTGTAGATGATTTAGGCTTAAAATTGCGAAAGTTAAATTTTCAGAGATTTTGACCGGAAGTGGACTTTTTGATATCGGGGTCAGAATGTTATTCTGAGAGTTGGAACAACTCCGTTATGCTATTTGCGACTTGCCTGCAAAATTTGACATCATTCCGAGTTGATTTGATAGGTTTCGACATGGGTTGTAGAAATTTAATGTTTCAAGTTCATTAAATTTTAATTGGAGGGTGATTCATATTTTTAGCATTGTTTGATGTGATTTGAGGGTTCAACTAAGTCCGTATGGTGATTTACGACTAGTGGTATGTTTGGTTGAGGTCCCGGGGGCCTCGGGTGTGTTTCGGATACTTAACGGATTGAGATTTGGACTTGTGTAGTTGCTGAAGCTTTCAAGCTTCTGGTGTAATCGCACCTGCAGTGGGGTGGCCGCAAGTGCAGACTCACACATGCAGAAGGAGGAGCGCAGGTGCGGTTTGGTCAAGCTTGGTCTGTGGGTGCAGGTGTGAGATTGGCCCGCAAAAGCGGAGCCGCATCTGCAGAAGATGGACTGCAGAAGCGGACGAGGCCTGGAGCGTGAGGATCGCAGAAGCGGGCGCGCAGGTGCGGCCCCTTGCTCGCAGATGAGGACCCAGCCTCCATAAGTCATTTTTGCACCTGCGAGGGTAATTCTGCAGGTGCGGCATCGCAGGTGCGACCGGTGGTCCACAGATGCGGTAATGCCTGGGCAGAACCCTTTTAAGCGAGGCTTTGGGATTTTTGGCCATTTTCTTCATTTTGAGCTCGGGTTGGCGATTTCTTGAGAGCATGTTTGAGAGATTTCGTGAGGTAAGTTCCTTGTGCTTATTTTTGATCAATAATCTTGCTTCCCCAATTATATTTCCACCTAGTAGTGTGTATTTAAGGTGGAATTTGGGAGTTTGAGGCTAGGCATTTGAAGAGTTTGATTTTGGGTTTTGAGTGGTCATTTGAGGTCGGATTTTGATAAGTTTGGTATTGTTGGACTCGTGAGTGAATGGGCTTTTAGATTTTGTAATTTTTGCCCGATTCCGAGACGTGGGCCCGGGTCGACGTTTTGGGCCAGATTTTCGATTCTTTGCTAAAGTCGTAGATTTATTATTTAAATTAGTTTCTCGTAATTTTATTCATGATATGTAATATTGTTTGGCTAGATTTGGGGCATTCGGAGTCGGATAATCGAGGAAAAGGCATTGTTACCGATTGATTGAGCTTGGTTCGAGGTAATTATCTTGCCTAACTTCGTGTGAGGGAACTACCCCTTAGGATTTGAGTCTCTATGCTAATTGTAGTCCATGTACGCCAGGTGACGAGTATGCGCTCGGACTTATTTGTGGAAAGTTGGCCTTTTAGGGTTTTTAGGTTCTTGTATTTTCTGAATATGCAGTTGTTTTGTTATGAATACATTTCTTAATTACTGGTTTCAACTCTACCTGCTTTAGTTAGAGTTAATCGCTTCATGATCCACTCTTGTTGTTTATTTGATTCATCTGTGCCTTAACTAAAATTGTTATCTCTTCTATTGTCATGTTATCTTTTCCCTAACTGCTTATCTTTATTTGAAGTTATAATTATCTCTTCTGTAATTGTTCATCCTTAATTGAGGCTATGATTATCTTTTTGCTGCTTATTCCTAATTGAATTTATTGTATCTCTTTCTTAATTTCCAACCTTAAAATAAGTTAGATATCCTATATTTTGGTTGACTTGTCCTTATTTGGAATTATTCCCCTTGTGTTAGCTCCCTCGTTGTCGAACTGTACATTGCGGATCGTTGTTACATATTATTTCCTTCCTTTTTGAGCTATTCTTATTTTGACTAGTATTCTTTATTGTGACTACTCCTTGTGAATTAGTTCCTCCGTTTCTTTGAGTTCTGGAATTTCTCAGTTGATTTATTTGTCGTGCCCTTGTATTAGTGTTATTG
This sequence comes from Nicotiana tomentosiformis, assembly GCF_000390325.3. NCBI lineage: Eukaryota > Viridiplantae > Streptophyta > Magnoliopsida > Solanales > Solanaceae > Nicotiana > Nicotiana tomentosiformis. Next base: position 48,586,666 of record NC_090817.1, read on the forward strand.
TTGCTGTTGTACTTGTTGTTCTTGCATATTTACTTTGGGACTACGAGGTGGTACCTCAAGAGATCCCCCTATCTTGCATATTTACTTTTGGGACTATGAGGCGGTACCTTGGGAGATCCCCTATTGAGCATTTACCTTTGGGACTACGAGACGATATCTCGGGAGTGCCCTTTGTTGACATCCTTTTGTTATGGGGTCACACGAGGTTTCTGCCGTTCTATTGTTACTATTGATATTTTGCACATGTGGCATGACAAGGCAGGATATATATATGGGTTGCGCATGTGGCGAGATAAGGTGGGAATATTATTATGCACGTGTGGCGAGACAAGACGGGCATTTACTTTACTATTGCACATGTGGCTAGACAAGGTGGGCTATGTCAGGGATTGATTTGTGATGACTTGTAATGGCCTGGGGGCATTCTTGTGGTTGATACTTGTGTAGTGGTACACTTACCCGTGTGAGTTTTATCTTGTGGAAAGTTATGTGAAAACATTCTACGTGCTGTCCATTTCTTTTCCTGTACTTACTAGCTGGCATGAACTGTGTTAGGACACTTGCACAAACATACACGTAGTTGAGCACTCTTATCAGTTAAGAAGTTTTCTTGATATTGTTGAGTATAGATGAACACCCTTGTTTACTTGCCTTCTATATGAGAATGGCTCTATTTGGTACGTGAGTCGTCAGTGCGGTTATGAAGTGTAATGAGGGCACATGATGCCAAGTGTTATGGTTCAGGTATTGGAACACGTGAGTTGTGATTTGTCCGAGGTTCGGTACCTCGTGGAGTTTATTGACTGAAACTTGATGTGAAAATGGTCATTGTGGTTGAGTGATTACTTGTCCTTTCTGTATCTGTGATTTCAGATTTATGTTGCATTTCCGTTCATCCTTCTGTGTCATTATTTTGGTATTCCGCTGATACTTGTTGTTGTCCTTTCCTATTGCAATTACTGTATTGTTAGACATATCGCGTAGTTTTATTTTATGTAGATATTATACTCTGTTGTTTCTATACTTATACTTTGTTCAGGTTATTTAGTCCAGTAGGTATCTTGACTGTACCTCACCACTACTCCACTGGGTACCGCCGTGGTGTACTTATACTACACTTTTGCATAATTTTGTGCAGATCCAGGTATTTTGAAGTCAGTTGATCATTTGCTAGCTGTGCAGACTGTTGCTGTGAGGACTCAAGGTAAACCTACTGTTGCGTTCACAAGCTTCAGAGTCACCTTCTGACTTGTTTTCACACTGTTTACTTTATTTCAAACAGTTGTATTTAGAAAATTTTAACGAACTCTGTAGAGCTTATGCCTTGTACTACCGGTTTTGGGAATTGTAAATTTTATAGAAATTTCCATTTCAAAAATTGTTAGATCTTATTTAATTATTGTTGTTATTCAGTAAATATTAGGCTTACCTAGTCCCTAAGACTAGGTTCCATCACGATACCCAACGGAGGGAAAATTGGATCGTGACAATGCCATGGAAGGAATTCATGCATGTACTCTTATGGGATCGGGCCACTCGCCTCGGCAGAATCGTTCAAAATACTTGATATGGAGTCCGCGTACTCATGAGCTTTCCTGACTCGAGATGTGACCGTTGATTTGGTGTTGACCATTACATATTCCATTTGAGGAGGTATCCAGTATTTGAGGACTTTGTGTTCACTGTTCAGTCGTAGACCGTATTATATGCCTATATCTATTCTCAATGGTTCCTTATCATATTTCCTACTTGTCTACTTTATTATATTTGATTTATTGGAGCACTAGTAAGTGTCAATGTTAACCCCTCGTCACTACTCCTTCGAAGTTAGCCTAGATAGTTACTGGGTACGCGTTGATTTACGTACTTATACTACACTTCTGCACTTATTGTGCATGTATATTTCTGATGTTCATTTGGGCGCAAGGGCGCAACTATTGATGGGATTTTAAGGTGAGCTGCATCCCATGATACGATCCGCAAGTCTCCATTATGTTCATTTATGTTATCTTGTCTATTATACATTCCAGCCAGATATTGTATTAGTATTGTACTTCCTAGTAGATGCTCATGTACTTGTGATACTAGGTTTTGGTTTTTTAGTAGATATTAATGGTTTTCATTAATATTGTCACCTTTTATTTTATATCTTACTAAAATTGTATGTATCCATGATTTTAAATGTACTAAATTCTTTATTTAATAATACTTATGATTTCAAAAGTAATAAAATGAATAGTTATTTAGATGGTTCATCGTTGGCTTGTCTAACGGCATCGTTGGGCACCATCACGACTTATAGTGGGTTTTTGGTTGTGACAGCTTGGTATCAGAGCTCTAGGTTCACTTAGGTCTCATGAGTCATGAACAAGTCTAGTAGAGTCTTGCGGATCGACCTGGAGACATCTGTACTTATCTTCGAGAGGCTACAAGGCTGTTAGGAGAACTTCCCTACTTGATTCCTCGTCGTGCGATTTGATTCCATTGAAGCTTATGTCTTTATTTACTTCGCACTCATTCTTGTACGATGTTGAGCATTTATTATCAATTGGGCATCGAGGAGTCGTGATGGTACTGCAGATGTGGTGCATGATGTTTTTTTTTGCGTATACAGGCGGGCTATTATCATCTCCTTATGGAGGAGTGTTCTATTATTTTAGCCCAGTGTTAGTGTTGCCCATGGTTTCGAGGCCTTGCACCGCAAATTTGATATGCATGTGTTGTTATCGCGTAGTGCTGGTGTGAATGGTAGGGTACTTGCTTATGTGTTGCGGCAGTGAATGACCTAAAAGGAGGATTATTTGGTTGATGTTTTAGATATTCGGCGTTCTATCGCAGTGGAGAAGAGGTAATTGGACTATGGATGTTCAGTCGTTGGTTGACAGGGTTGTAAGATGGGGTATTTTTAGATTTGGTGGAATCCTTGGTTATGATGTGGTGTCGATGTCCTTGTTTGAATTCATTAAGTCTCGTCAGTGTGTTGGTCTTCATTTGTTTGCCTTCGAAGCAAGGTGTCCTGAAATGGTACCTAAGAAGTACCGGAGATGACGGTGTATTGCGACTGTAGGGTCAGATCGATGTCTCTGATGTTGATAGCTCGAGGAAGATGATCTTGAAGGAGGCTTAGAGTTGGTGGCAATTTATTATTCGGGTGCTACAGAGATGGATTATGATTGAGGCACTATTTTATTAGCGAAAGATGAGGAAGGGCATGGAGGGTTACGTCTCGCAGTAGTTTTATTGTTAGCAGGTCAAGTACGAGGGATAGAGATGTGATGAGAAGTGTTTGCTTGGAATGTAGAGGTATGTGAAAGCTTGATTATCGTTTTGGGATGCAATATGACTTCAAGTTTTGAACGCATTGCTGGATCTTCAGTTAATATTAATGGAAATGAATGGGCGCTTATAACTGGTGGGTGAGTGTGGGCTCAGGAAGATTAACTGATTTCGTGGTTGTTGTAACCAGGGCAATGTCATTGGAAGATGTTGATATGGGGTTACACAGGTGGGCTATCTCCTTTGAGGATGTTAGGAGTTGCGTTATTTCTAGTAAAGTTCCTATGAAGAGCTCTACCTTCTATCCAATGGGGTGTATGTACTTCGATGTGAGATTGGATCACTTTAAGAAGATGGTACGAATGTCAAGAGGTCGAGTGTGCGATTGTGGTTGATAATTCAGGATGTATTATGATTAGTGCAACAAGAATTTATGAGAACTTTGGCTGAATAACGGTGCGAGACCATGGTAGCATAGAAAGAGGAGTTGTTGTGGGTTTTGGATTTATATGATTGTAGCTTAAAGCTAAGTGGGGGAGCCTACCGTCTATGATTGGGTCACGTGGTTATGTGCCTTGGCAGATTCGGGTTATCGATATGTTGGTGGATTAGTTATGACTAAGGGAAGAAAACATCGGGGGTAATTCAAGCAATGGATTTGATGGATGTGTGCGACGTGTAACCTTATTGATATGTGAGGGTTGTGGAATGATTCAAATTTTATACTTCTGGTGGATGTGATGTACAAGGAAAAGGATTCATCCGGTTACTTCATTAGAGTGCTCATGTTCTAACGGAGCACTAGTTATTTGATTAAATAATCGGGACTGGATTATAGTGGACAACTCTTAATAATGGTCATAGTGGATTCAAGATTTAAGGTGTGGTGCTTAAGGATTTTCGGGTTCGTTATGTGGCTGAAGATTTGATTTTGCAGTAGAGTGTGAAGGGTACTTGGAGTATTCTATGTTATCATCGGGTATGCAATGCAGTGTTAGAGAAATGGGAGAAACAACTTCAGATTCGTAGAAGATCTAATCAGCGTAGGTGTATTAGTTGGAGATACCATTGAGTGCATGATGGGGTATAAAATGGATTATAGATGTTAAGATGACGTGGTCTCGTGATTTGGGTCACTCGGGATGAGTGTTGATTGAGGTCCGTTATGTGTATGAAAAAAAGGTATTATTTCGACGGCAAGTCAAGAGTAAATCGGAAGAAGCTGAATCAGTCTAGTAGTGGTTTGGATCGACATGGTTAAGGAGAGGATCAGTTCCTTTGGTGTGGTAAGGCTATACAGATGATTCGTGGCTGAACGTGCGGGCTCGATAGCCTCCGTAATCTGATTGATTTGGAGGTATTTGATTCTGATGGTTTTGTTATGTGTAAATGGGTCCCGAAAGAGTTATGGTGGTTTAGAACATGACTTACGATTTGCATTTTCTATAGTTATGGGAAGTTAGTTGTGTGTTGGGGTTCTTCTTCTGAGATGAGTTAAGTGAAAGGTTTCTAGTCGGCGAAGTATTAATTCTACTGGTGGTTCTGGAGTTATGATGAGATTCTTGTACTCTTGCGTAGCAACATGATAGGTGCACTGAGCGGTATGGAATTGGAACTTGAGGATCAATGTTGTGATCCAGTTTTGACAGGAATGTCACGAGCTCGAAAGAGCTGGGGAGAGATCTCAGGTGTTCAAAGTATGCTGGCGCTATTTTTGTGTCGCCCGAGAATGGTGTTCCGTGGAAGAGGCATTGTCTATTGGATCACGAATTTTTGAATTGCATTACAGAAATAGTATGGTTAGTATCCATGGATGTGCAAATTTTGCTACCTGGTGCAGAAGGTTGTGGGAGTATCTCCCACGGGATGACCATATAAGTGTGACGTGTCAGTTATTTAAGTGGCAGAGATTGAAATCAGGTATGGAGATTTTGGTACTATCGCTAATGGGAGAGTTTATGTCAGTGAGACCACTATATTCCCTTGGTTGCGGACTGTGGAAGTTGTTCCAGATTGGACGGTAGATCGTATGTGTCATGGATAAGATCATTGTGGATCTTTGGAAGGTCATTGACCTATTTTGGGAAAATCGGAATCGGCTTGAGGTCCGTTGGTAGGCCTAATGTGAAATCATATTCTACACTAGATAAGATGTGCTTATTCGGTGTAGCATCACTTATGGATGGGATTTCGGGCGCGATGGATGATATTCCTGCCTTCGTCTATTTTGGGTGCTACTCTTTCATGTCATGAGGGTTGTAAGGCGGCTTGATTATTTGCACACGTGTTGCGATCCTGTGTAGTTGTTGTATTATATGAGCAGTATGGATTGACGGGAATTTCCTTATTGATTGTTAGGTGTGAATCGGGTGGCATGCTACCACAGTATGATTTTCGGATCGGGTTGTGTACCGCAATGATATCATGTTGGGTACGGTTCATTATACTATTTCGTATGTTTGTTTCTTACCCTTGATATAGGTTTATAGTGTTTTCCTGGTTGATTTGAATATTATGCGGGCTTGGTAGTTCTTTGCCAGAGTTCGTTATTCCTTATGGGTCACATTTGAGTTGTGGCTTGTTGGAGCCATATAAGATTTTAGACGGTGTTTAAGGTGGCTTATTGCCCGAGTAGCTTTTACTGTCTGAGACGAGGTTGTTGGATATGAAATAACTGCAATCAGATTTGTATAATGTATATTTGAGGGAAAATATCACTAATCAGTTAAGAATGAGGCTATGGTTCTTGTCAAGCGGAGATACTCCATGAGTTATTGATTTAGCAGGTGGTTATGAGTTTCTACACATCCCTTTCATCATTGCAGTATTGCGAGAGTCGAAACTGGACTTATATGTGTTATGAGGTATACTACGGGCATCCAATTCGTGAATTTGCAGCTATAGTGGTTGGAGGATGTTATTATGGGCGTATGAATTATGCGGTGCATTGTGTGATTTCATCATGGGTGCATGATCATGTTTTGGTACAGCGTGTTGAGATTGAGGCGGTGTTCGTATGTTAGAATCACGCCTGGTAGAGAATTTCGGATGTTAGAATTTGGTTCTAAGGCTTGCGACCTAAGGTAGAAGGAAGGACCTTCAGTCTGACTTGAGCTAATGTGCTCATATAGGTTGTGGTGTCACGGGTAGGTACACGAGGTGTTAAACTGTGATTTTGGGTAACTCGAGGATGGTTCTTGGCACGTTCGAGGATGAACGTATGTTTAAGTGGGGGAGAATGTAACGACCCGACCGGCCGTTTTGAGCTCTAGCATGTAGTTCGGCATTTTGAGACCTTGGGTAGCTTCACTTCATGTATTATGACTTGCACGCGTGGTTGGTTTTGCTTTTTGAGAAGTTCGGAGTTGATTTGGAAGAATAATTCTCAATTCGGAAGTTGTCATGACCCAAAACCCACTATCGGTCGTGATGGCGCCTAATGTCGTAGTTAGGCAAGCCAACAATAAAGTATTAGCTTAATTATTCATTTTATTATTTTTAAAATCACAAGTCTTATTAAGTAAAGGATTCAATGCGTTTAAAAATCATGAATACTTAAAATATTAGTAAGATATAAAATAAAAGATGACAATATTAAGCCGAACCATAACAATCACGGGAGTATCTCCAAAAATCGGTGTCACAAGTGCATGAGCATTTATTAAGGAGTAAAATAATAATACGATATCTGTCCGAAATGTAAATAAGGCAGGATATAGTAAATAGTACGATGGAGACTCTGTGGGCTGTGATACGTAGCCTGGAATGCAGCTCACCTAAAGTCTCCTCAGCAACTGTGCCTATGCGCCAAGATGACCACCAAATGAACCTGTCAGATCTTGCACATTTAGTGCAGAAGTGTAGCATGAGTAAGTAAATCAATGCGTACCCAGTAAGTATCTAGCCTAACCCCGGAGAAGTAGTAACGAGAGATTGACATCGACACTTACTAGAGGTCCAATAAAGCAGTATAATAAATCATAAACGGATATGAAGCACAACAATAATAATGGGGTAAGGATGTAATTTACATAATCTTCCAAAATTTCTTTTAAAGATTAAAATTTCTCAATCTCGTATTCTATCTCAACAGCTCAGATATATCAAGTGCCAGTATCAAACTAATAAGGGATACTATATAAAATGCCAGGCATCAGTAGAAGGAAAATATCTCATGAATATTCGGACTGCTAGCGATGTAACGCACAATTATGTCGAGGTCGTACGACCCGCTCCAGAGTGGTTTGTACACTGCCGATGGTCGACCAACACGAACCAGAGATGCATCTCAATAAACTGCCAAGGCGTTCGGCCCTCTCCCCAAGAAAGGAAGGAATTTATCGAATTACGAGTCACGTGCTTACAATACAAATACATGAGCGTAAAGTGAATATAACCTTTACCTTTTCTCAAATAATTGGCCAACAACTCAAGGTGATAATGCTCAGACTAATATATATATATATGAATTTCTAAACAAATTTCAATTATAAATTCAATTCTATAAGCTAGCAAATGGAGTTCAAATAATTCAAATATTACATGATAGAATCCTGAGTCTACCCGGATATAAACATACTTTAGCTACGTACTGACTCTCGTCACCTCGTGCATACGTAGCACCCACAAATAGTAGCACGTAACAATTACATAACCTAGGAGTAGTTTCCCCCTCACAAGATTAGACATGAGACTTACCTCTCTCTGAAGTTCCAATAACCAGCTCCAAAGCCTCTCTAACTCTTTAATTCAAAGCCAAACGATCCGAAACTAGTCAATCAATGTGCAAATCAATCAAAATATACTCCAATGCATATAATTTAACAATTTATAATAATTCCCAACTCCGTTCGAAAAGGCAACAAAGTCAACCCTCGGGGCCACATGCCCTGATTCTGAAAATTCTTGAAGATAATCATTACACATAACGCCACGAACCCAAATATATAATTTATTCCTAATTCCATGTCCAGTTTCATGGTCAAAATCCAAAAATACCAAATTCTAGGATTTCTACCAAAAATCCCACAATTTCTACCCATATCCATGTTTAAATCCATATATAAGTGGTGTACTTAGCTCACAATGTGTAGAAGTTCCTTACCTCAAGATAGATGAAGTATTTGGCTCCTCCAAATCACCCCAAAAATTGCCCAAGCAAGAGAGGAATGAGTGAAATGAGCAAAAATCCCGATTGAGGAACATATATTCTGCCCAGGCGTCTTGGCACCTGCGGCTCCGCTTCTGCGGAAAAAAGTCCGCTCCTGCAAAAAAAAGTCCGTTCCTGCGGAAGTCACTTAGGCCCTCGACCAGTCGCACCTGAGGCCCAAAGCAAGCACCTGCGAGGGCGCTTCTGTAGCCCTCCCCTCGCTTCTGCGCTTTCGCGCCTGCGTGATCCCATCCACTTCTGTGAAGCCAGCCACGCCTCTCCAACTCCGCATCTGCGGAGCCTCATCGCATTTGCGGGCTCGTAGATGTGGAAATCTTGCTCGCACTGCGACCACTGCCCAGCTCACCTAGAACCGCTTCTGCGACCCCTTGGCTGCTTTTGCGGTCCCGCACCTGCGGCCATAAACCTCGCCGGTGCGATCACACCAGAAGCCTTAAGCTTCAGCAATTCCTTTAGTCCAAAACTCAACCCGATTCCAATACGCTTCGCACCCGAGGCTATCGGGACCCCATCCAACTATACCAACGCAACCCAAAACATGATACGAACTTAGTCGAAGCCTCAAATAACGCCAACCAACATCAAAACGACGAATCGACGGCCAGAACCTTTCTTTAAACTTTCATTTGGGCCAAAATACTTTTGATATTGTTTGGTGTGATTTAAGGCCCCGATTAGGTTTGTGTTAGTTTTTGGGACCTGTTGTTGTGATTGGACAGGGTCCCAGGGGTCTCGGGTGTATTTTGGATGGGTTTGAGTTGTGTCGCACTCTTATTTGATGTTTCTGCATCATTTCTTTGGGCTTAAAAGGTACCATATTGAGAAAACAACCTTTGATTTGTGAATAGATTGTATCATTAGATCCATATCATAATTACAGAACCGTAGCAACAAGAATCATAGAATTTTGAGGTCGTATGAGAGAGTTATGCACATTTCCGTGCCAGGAAAGATTGTTGGTTTCTGGTGCGAACTTTTGTTCTTCGTGAACGCGAGAGTGGTCCCGCGAACATGGAGAAGGAATTCTGGGTTGATCGGTCAATGCAAAAATTTGCTCTTCGCGAATGCGAAGGTGTCCCGCGAAGGCGAAGAACAAAAATCAACTGGGCAATGTTTTAAATGTGTAAACCGAGTATTTTAGTATTTTGAGCATATCTTGAGTTCTTGAGTTCTCGAGCTCCGTTTGAGATAATTTATGTGGCGTTGTTCTCGTATCAACAAGGGGTAAATATATAACCTTTATTTTGATGTTTTTCGATGATTATTTTCGTTGATTATAATTTTTATCCGTGTTTGAATTGCAGAAATTAGGATTTTGAGCCCCAAAGGTGAGAAATGATAAATCCTTGATTTGAGGGTAAATTCATGGATGAAATTGGATGATTTTCTGGATATAGACTATATAAGTTGTGGGTAATATTATTTTTGATAATATTTGGAATCCAGGCACGTGAGCCTGAGGGTTGACTTTGTTGACTTTTCGAGTAGAGTTGGGAATTGTTATAAATTGATTAGTTATGAGTGTTGGGGTATATTTTTATTGGTTTGCATGTTATTTGACTAGTTTCAAATTGATGGGCATCGGTTTTAGGTGTTACATAGGTGTTGGAGCCGGTTATGGAACTTTAGAGCGAGGTAAGTCTCCTATCTAACCTTGTGAGGGGAAAATTTACCCTGCAGGTATTACATTTGCTATGTGCTACATGTTGTGTGGGCTACGCACGTATGAGGTGACAAGTGTTCGTGCGTATAATAGAATTCATGATTAGGTTCGGGTAGACTTAGACTCACGCCATGTTTTAATTATAATAATTGAGTTATTCTTGCATGTTTAGTTGCTTTAATATACCTTTTGCTTGAGACTAGACTTGCGTAAAGTATCAGACTTACGATTCGTGATATATGGAGAGTTATTTGATTAGAAATATATATTTGACTTCCTATTACGGATTTCTCCCGTGTTGTATGTATTTTTCCAAAAGTTTTCTTGAATTTCACAACTCACACGTATATTCGTGAGTAGGGTCAGTGACCTATCAAGTGTTCACTATTCCTATGGGATTGGGCTGATCGCCTCAGCAGTATCATTATGGTATCAGGCCGTTCGCCTCTGCAATATTAAGATATGCATCTATGGTTCATGCTGGTCGACCCTCGGCAGTGTACACGATTAAGGGATTGGGCCGTACGCCATGGCAGGAATTCATGCCTTTACTCTTACAGGATCGTGTTGCTTGCCTCAGCAGAATTGTGCGAAATACTTGATACGGAGTCTGTGTACTCATGAGGTTTCCTGACTCGAGATGTGACTATTGATTTGGTATTGACCATTACATATTCCATTTGAGGAGATATCCGGTATTTGAGGACTTTGCATTCACTGTTCAGTTGTAGACCGTATTATATGCTTATATCTGATCTCACTGTTTACTTATCATATTTCATACTTGTCTGCTTTATTATATTTCATTATTGGACCACTAAAAAGTGTCAATGTCAACCCCTCGTCATTACTCCTTCAGGGTTAGGCTAGATACTTACTGGGTACACATTGATTTACGTACTCATGCTACACTTCTGCACTTATTATGCAGGTATATTTCTGGTGTTCATTTGGGCGCAAGGGTGCAACTATTGAGGGGACTTTAAGGTGAGTTGCATCCCATGATACGATCCGCATCACTTGTAGTCTGCATCATGTTCATTTATTCTATCGTGTCTATTATTCATTCTAGATAAATATTGTATTATTATTGTACTTCCTAGTAGATGCTCATGTACTTGTGACACCGGGTTTTGGGATTTTCTAGTCGATGTTAATGATTTTCATTAATATTGTCACCTTTTATTTTATGTCTTACTAAAATTGTATGTATCTATGATTTTAAATGTATTAAATTCTTTATTTAATAAAACTTATGATTTCAAAAGTAATAAATGAATAGTTATTTAGATGGTTCACCGTTGGCTTGCCTAACGGTGTCGTTGGGCGCCATCACGGCCTATAATGGGTTTTGGGTCATGACAAATATCATACTAGGAAGCTAAACTCTATTCAAATAGAAGGATGAAGCTTTGGAATCTCAAAAAGGGCCTTTAACATGATGTCAAGCTAAAGAGTTGCAAAATAAGGTCATTAGACTTCAAGTAGAAATAAAGAAGTTAATTTAGAGAAAAATTTCAAGGATAAAGGATATAAATTAGCTAGGTATTACAATATTTTTATGGCCCAAATTTATGTCCAAGAAGAGGAGGATTAGATCCCAAGAGACATCCTTTGAACAAGGTCCTAATCAATCCACTTTTGGACCCATTTGGCACCTAAAAGGTGTCAAAACTTGGAGCCCAATAAGTCCTACATGAAGCCACATTTTATAACATAAAAAGGACTTACTTGCTTTGCAAGAAGGGTCCAATAGGCATTCTATATGTTGAGTGCAAGTTGGTGCCAAGTTGCTTGTAAGTTGCCTTCAAGATTTTCAAGATTTCTAAGATCCTATCCAAAATTAGTTTGGGACTTTCAAGATCTTATTGTAGATTGGTTTTAACTTATTTTCATATATTTTGGTACTAAATTTATTACTTTCCTAGGCAGTTAAGGTTATATTTTTCTTTTCCCAAGATTGTTGGGGTTATTTTCTAAGATTGGCTTGGTTTTTGCTTCCTAAGGTAGTTGGACTTATTGTCCAAGGTAGTTTAGGACTTTATTTCCTTGTTCTTAGGCTCAATTTCATGAACCCTTACTTGTATAAAGGGGTGTCTTCTTTATTTTTAGACTAAGATTATTGCAAACTATTATCAATAAAAATTGTGAAATTTTTCATGCACTCTTGTGTGAGGCTATTCTTGGATTTATTCTTCAACCTTCATGACTCAACATAGGTTGGTAAGATGAATTCTTCGAAATCTTAGATCATTTCTAGAAATTCAAGAAAGGAGATAGGTTTAGGCTTATTGTTGTTCTTGTTATTCTAAAGGGTCGAGTTTCACAATCTCTCTCTTATTTTTAATTCTCTACCAAAGGCGATTAGTTCTTTGTTAGGTAATTGTTGTTGTTAGAATTTTAAGTTCAAGAATAGACTTATTTAATTCAAGAAACTCTTTCTTGAATTCTATCTATCTTTAATTTCTGTCTTCTTTTTTCATTTCTTTACTTTCTTTTAGCTTCCGCACGTTTCTTAATTTTTTTTATTTTTCTTTAGTAATTCTTGAACCCCCATCTTGTTGTTATCAAGTGGTATCAGAGTATAGGCTAATCAAAATTTTATTCTTGATAATCTTATGAGGTTTTGAGCCAAAAATTACTAAAAAGAAAATGAAAATCAGCCCCCCCCCAAAAAGTGTTATTGCTCATTATTATTTTCAGAATTCAAATATTATTTGGTTTTCAAGTCAAGAAAGGAAACAAAAAGAGGGGATCCCAGTTCTTGAAGATTAAGGTAATTTCTTTCCTTATTCTTGTGGGTTTTGGATTTTTTGCATTTTTTTTACTAACCAATTCCTATTCTTCCTAGGTTTGGTTCTTCACTTTTCTTTTTCTAAATCTGTATTCTTATCACTAAGGGTTGTGACTAGTAAGGTTTAATAATAAATCTAAATATCGACCAAGAGTTGCTTTGAGTGAAAAAGGCAAGAGAGGTGAGAGCATTAGAGGGAAAAAGCCAAATTTTAGATATATATTGCTTTGTTTAAGATGTCTCACACATAGAGTAATGATGAACGAAGAGTTTTTCAAGAATCCGAAATTGAAGCAAGGAATGATTTTACCTTGCAAGCTATGTACCAACAATTTGAAAGGTGAAATTTGCAATTCCAAGAGATGAGGGACACCATTGCTGAGCAAAATATTACAATAGCTGAACTTAGAAGGGGAAATAATGTTAGGTCCCAAGTTAGGAGAAATATACCCCTTTCTCCCACTGTAAATCAAGAAAACCATATAGATTATTTTATTGATGATATTGATTTTGATAGGGTAGCAAGAGATATGAGGGGACTAAGAGGTAGAGTAGAAGATGATATCTTTCAAGGGAACAAGGGATCCAGACTTGTACCTTGATTGGGAGAGAAAGGTTAAAATCATCTTTGACTGCCACAACTATTCTGAGGGTAAGAAGGTTAAAGTTGTTGTTGTTGAGTTTTCTGACTATGCTGTTGTTTGGTGGAAAAAGATTACTAGAGACAGATTGCAAGAAGGACAAGACCCTATTGCTATGTGGGCTGAGATGAAGAGGGCGATGAGGAAGAGATTTGTGCTATCACACTTTCAGGGAGAGCTACAACAATGCCTTCAAAATTTAAAGCAAGGGTCCATGTCTGTGGATGAATACTTTAAGGCTATGGATATAGCTATAATCCAAATTAATTGTATGGAGAAAGAGAATGCTACAATGGCAAGGTTTTTGAATGGTTTAAATAAAGAAATAGCCGATGTAGTAGAATTACAATAATATATAAACTTAAATAAGTTAGTTGAATTGCCTGTAAGGGTAGAAAGACAAAACAAAAGGAGACAACAATTTTGCTCATGGAGAAGCCGACCAACTACTACTCCGAAGAAATCATGACCGAAATCTGAGGAGAAATCTTCTCCTAAATCAATACAAACAAGGGCAAGAGCAAATTGGAATCCAATAAGAGGAGTAAGGGAGTGCATGTTGACATCCTAAGAGAGGAAAAAAGGACAGGTTTTGCTGAGTGAAGAGAGTGGGATGTCAAGTGAGAAAAAGAGTGAGCTTGAGAGAAAATAAAAGAGAGAAGGCCGTGAGATAGAAAAAGGTTGTGAGGTAGAGAAACAAGAGCATTTTGGTGAGATAAAAGAGGCTAGGAGTGAGAAAAAGGTTAGTCTTTCGATAAAAGACAAAGAGAGTATAAGCAAGAAATGTTTTTCTTTTCTTCCTAACCTATTAACTCTTTCTTGTTTTAGTTCTTGTGATTTTGTGCAGCCAAGTGTTGAAAAACCTTTTGAAAGGGGAGGTAAGATGAAAAAGATGGTGGCAAAGGATCCAATTGGATTCCAACATGAATTTGGCGAAATCAATTCTTGTTGGATGGTGGAAGATAAAAGCTTGATTAAATTCTTTGTTATTGAACCTTTTGACTATTTTGATCCTTATTTACAGGTTTATGACACACCAAATGGAAAAACCTGAACGTCAATGGCTACCAACCACGCGATTCATGTAGTACAAGTCAAGCATCCACAAATAATACAAAATGTACCTTCGACGAAACACACCCTTCTCAGGCGACACAAAAATAGTGCTAGAATTCTCTTAAACATCCAATATTTTCTATGCTATCTAGAACTAATGATATTCCTTTCAAAACTGAACTGCAACATTGTTCATGCAATACCAAATCCCCACAACTCATGGCATCTATCATGCTAATATGCAAAAATACGAGAATCCCATTATAAACCCTGAATCATGACTGAGCTCAATTCAGGAAAAAATCACAACACGCAACAAAATTTCCATGCCTGTAGAGGGAAGCAACCGCAAGCCATGGTCGAAATCATCACAAACTCTTCAGAATCCATACGCACATAACCAAGCAAGCCAAACTAAATGCCTCTAAATAACTTAAGTCATATAGAGTACCAAACCAAATAGTATTACCACAAAGACACATGTAAAGCCCTATAACATCAAAGGAACCTTTCATTTCCATTACAATGTTGAACCAAACCATAATGGACACAACTTCTTCAGATTACTCATGACCCGCCTTTACGGTAATGCTACTCTTCCCAAGTATACTATGGACCTCAAACAAAACTCATCCCAAGTGATCTCATTGTCCTAAGACTCGTGAGCCATTGATTCCCTCTCATACATCTAGTAGTACCTCAAACCAAAGTACCTGTTCTGAAGAAGCCTTCTATGAATTTGAAGCTATTCCCTTCGTCTCTCAAACACTACCTTGTAGGACCGATAATGGTACAGAAATGCTCCAAGTCTCTTTCATGAACGCAAATCTTAAATATCTAGTCACACATAAATCTCGAAGTCCTTAGATACCACACATTGAATCTTGAATCCCTTAGAGCCTTCTTGATAACAACACGATAGGGGTTCAAAAATTACTAAAAAAAACAAAAAACGTGTGGAAGCTAAAAGAAAGTAGAGAAACGAAAAAGAAGACAAAAATTAAAGATAGATTGAATTCAAGAAAGAGTTTCTTGAATTCAAGAAGTCTATTCTTGAACTTTAAATCCTAACAACAACAATTAGCTAACGAAGAACTAATCGCCTTTGGTAGAGAATTAAAAACAAGAGAGAGATTGTGAAACCCGACCCTTTATAATAACAAGATCAACAATATTCCTAAACCTATCACCTTTATTGAGTTCCTAGAAGTTATCTAAGATTTCGAAGAATTCATCTTACCACCTTAAGTTGAGCCTTGAAAGTTTAAGAATAAATCCAAGAATAGTCTCACACAAAAGTGCAAGAAAAATCTCACAATTTTTATTGATAATAGTTTGCAATAATCTTAGTCTAAAAACAAAGAATACCCCTTTATACAAGTAAGGGCTCACGAAATTGAGCCTAAAACAAAGAAATAAAATCCCAAACTACTTTGGACAACAAGTCCAATTACCTTAGGAAGCAAAAACCAAGACAATCTTGAAAAGTAACTCCAACAATCTTAGGAAAAGAAAAACATAACTTTAACTACCTAGGAAAGCATTAAATATAGTACCAAAATATATGAAAATAAGTTAAAACCAATCTAGGATAGGATCTTGAAAGTCTCAAACCAAGATCCTAGCACACCTATTGGACCCTTCTTGGGAAGCAAGTAAGTCCTTTTTATGTTATAAAACGTGGCTTCATATGGGACTTATTGGGCTGCAAGTTGGACACGTTTAAGGTTCCAAATGGGTCCAAAAGTTGACTGATTAGGACCTTCTTCAATGGGTGTCTCTTGGGATCCAATCCTCTTCTTCTTGGAAATAGATTTGGGCCATAAAACAATTTTAACACCTAGCCAATTCATATCCTTTATCCTTGAGCTTTTCCTCCCAATTAATAATTTCTTTATTTAAACTTGAAGTCTAGTGACCTTGTTTTGCAACTCTTTAGCTTGACATCTTGTTAAAGACCCTCTTTGAGATTCCAAAGCTTCATCCTTATCTTTGAATAGATTTTAGCTTCCTAGGATGCTATCGTTCCTCTCTTCTTGAAGAAAATTCGTCCTCAAATTTCGACCTTGCCTGACGAAAAGAAGACGCACACTAGTAATTGGTATCCATTAATCTGTAAAAATGGTAGGAATAAAATAAGATAGTGACCATGTGTCCACTTAATCCAATTAAGCCTAATATGTGTAAATACTCCCTTATAAAGCATATGGACATCATCATCCCAATAAAATGTATGCCTACTTAAATTAGTACAATAAGAACCTCTCTTAGATGCACGGTGCAATGAAACTTTCAGTTCGAACTCATCAATAAGGTAGACCAAAAATGTGCATGGCAAAGAAATTACAAAAGATTAATAATGCATCCATTTAAAATAAGTATCTCTACCACACCTATCAATTAAGATACCTTTATGATATAACCAAGTATCTACAATTACAAATCCCATGGATTCTTCTACATGTAATCTATTCAAAGAAACACATAAGTTTTCAAGAAGGTTAGAAGAACCCATAAATCCCAAAATAAATTTTTTATTACATTTCAAGCTCATGATTATAATTATTCCCAATAATATGTCCAATATCAATGGATTCTAAACAATTGCTCAAATTTTCATAGAAAGAGTCATAGATAGTTTCATGAAATAGTAGTTGATCAGTAGTGTCACAATAATCATGCATATTATCTTTACTAGTAGCAAATACTTTTACAAGCTCACAATCAACATGACCTAAAGAGTGACTCCCCATCGCACAACAAAAATTATATTCTAGCAATTTATCACATGAAAACTCAATAGACACTGGAATAAGATGTAACGACTCGGCCAGTCATTTCGAGAGCTACAGCCCCGTTCCCCCATTTACTACTCCACTTGTACTTTATAGCTGCTATATGACTTATCGGGTTGGTTGGTTCGGGTCCAGAGAGATTTCAGAATGAATTGAGACACTTAGTCTCTTAATGGAAAGCTTAAGTTGGAAAAGTTGACCGGATGTTGACTTATGTGTAAACGACCTCGGATTTGAATTTTTATGGTTCTTTTAGCTCCGTAGGGTGATTCTGGACTTAGGGACATGACCGGAGTGTGATTTGGAGGTTTGCAGTAGAATTAGGCTTGAAAAGGCGAAAGTTGGAATTTTGGAAAGTTTGACCGGGAGTGGGCTTTTTGATATCGGGGTAGGCTTCCGATTCTGGAATTTGGAGTAGGTCCCCCGATATCATTTGTGACTTGTGTGCAATGTTTGACGTTAATCGAACGTAGTTTGATAAGTTTTGGAGTCGTTTATAGAATTTAGAAATTTTAAAGTTCATTAGGCTTGAATTGGGGGTGCGAGTAGTGTTTTTGATGTTGATTGAGGTGATTTAAAGGCTCGACTAAGTTCAGATGATGTTTTAAAGATTGTTTGTATGTTTGGTTGAGGTCCCGGGGAGGCCTCGAGTTGATTTCGGGTGGTTAACGGACCAAGGTTTGAAGTTGAAGAATTGCTACAGATTTGCAACTGCTGGTGTAATCACACCTACAGATTGGGAATCGCAGATGCGAGCTCACAGAAGCGAGGAAGGGGCCGCAGAGGCGGTCAAGAAGGAGGCTGGTGGAGGTCGTAGGCGTAAGGTCCTTTCCGCACCTGCGTGTCCGCAGATGCGGGTGTTGGATCGCAGGAGCGCATTGGCGCATGGTGAGGCAGCTTCGCATAAGCGGATGGCCCTTCGCAGGAGCGTGTCTGCAGAAGCGGACTGGGCGTCGCAGAAGTGAAGGCATGCTGGGTAAGTGAATTCTGCAAATGCGGAGATTTCAGCACAAGAGGGGGACCACAGAAGCGGATTTTGGGACCGCAAGTGCGGTTTGACTGGGGAGAACATATAAACATAAGGGTCCGCGATTTTCTTCATTTTCTAACATTTTGAGCTCATATTTTGGAGGTTTTTGAGAGGATTTTCAAGGGGATTCTTGAGGTAAGTTCCTTGTGTTCATTTTTCTTCAATATTCCCCACTGATTTTCCACCTAGATGGTGTGTTTTTGAGGTGTAATTTGGGGGTTTGAGGTTAGGGATTTGGAGAAATGATTTTGGGGATGTGAATGATCAATTGGTGTCGGATTTTGATGAATTTGGTATGACTAGACTCGTGAGTGAATGGGATTTTGGGTTTTGTGACTTTTGTTGGATTTCAAGACGTGGTCCCGAGGGACGCAAGTAAGTCCTTTTTATGTTATAAAACGGGCTTCATATGGGACTTATTGGGCTGCAAGTTGGACACATTTTAGGTGCCAAATGGGTCCAAAAGTTGACTGATTAGGACCTTCTTCAATGGATGTCTCTTGGGATCCAATCCTCTTCTTCTTCGAAATAGATTTGGGCCATAAAATAATTTTAATACCTAGCCAATTCATATCCTTTATCCTTGAGCTTTTTCTCCCAATTAATAATTTCTTTATTTAAACTTGAAGTCTAGTGACCTTGTTTTGCAACTCTTTAGCTTGACATCTTGTTAAAGACCCTCTTTGAGATTCCAAAGCTTCATCCTTATCTTTGAATAGAGTTTAGCTTCCTAGGATGCTATCGTTCCTCTCTTCTTGAAGAAAATTCGTCCTCAAATTTCGACCTTGCCTGACAAAAAGAAGACGCACACTAGTAATTGGTATCCATTAATCTGTAAAAATAGTAGGAATAAAATAAGATAGTGACCATGTGTCCACTTAATCCAATTAAGCCTAATATGTGTAAATACTCCCTTATAAAGCATATGGACATCATCATCCCAATAAAATGTATGCCTACTTAAATTAGTACAATAAGAACCTCTCTTAGATGCACGGTGCAATGAAACTTTCAGTTCGAACTCATCAATAAGGTAGACCAAAAATGTGCATGGCAAAGAAATTACAAAAGATTAATAATGCATCCATTTAAAACAAGTATCTCTACCACACGTATCAATTAAGACACCTTTATGATATAACTAAGTATCTACAATTACAAATCCCATGGATTCTTCTACATGTAATCTATTCAAAGAAACACATAAGTTTTCAAGAAGGTTAGAAGAACCCATAAATCCCAAAATAAAATTTTTATTACATTTCAAGCTCATGATTATAATTATTCCCAATAATATGTCCAATATCAATGGATTCTAAACAATTGCTCAAATTTTCATAGAAAGAGTCATAGATAGTTTCATGAAAGAGTAGTTGATCAGTAGCGTCACAATAATCATGCATATTATCTTTACTAGTAGCAAATACTTTTACAAGCTCACAATCAACATGACCTAAAGAGTGACTCCCCATCGCACAACAAAAATTATATTCTAGCAATTTATCACATGAAAACTCAATAGACACTTGAATAAGATGTAACGACTCGGCCAGTCTTTTCGAGAGCTACAGCCCCGTTCCCCCATTTACTACTCCACTTGTACTTTATAGCTGCTACATGAGTTATCGGGTTTATTGGTTCGGGTCCAGAGAGATTTCAGAATGAATTGAGACACTTAGTCTCTTAATGGAAAGCTTAAGTTGCAAAAGTTGACCGGATATTGACTTATGTGTAAACGACCTCGGATTTGAATTTTTATGGTTCTTTTAGCTCCGTAGGGTGATTCTGGACATAGGGACATGACCGGAGTGTGATTTGGAGGTTTGCAGTAGAATTAGGCTTGAAATGGCGAAAGTTGGAATTTTGGAAAGTTTGACCGGGAGTGGGCTTTTTGATATCGGGGTAGGCTTTCAATTCCGGAAGTTGGAGTAGGTCCCCCGATGTCATTTGTGACTTGTGTGCAAAGTTTGACATCAATCAGACATAGTTTGATAAGTTTTGGCGTCGTTTATAGAATTTGGAAATTTTAAAGTTCATTAGGCTTGAATTGGGGGTGCGATTAGTGTTTTTGATGTTGATTGAGGTGATTTAAAGGCTCGACTAAGTTCAGATGATGTTTTAAGAATTTTTTGTATGTTTGGTTGAGGTCCCGGGGAGGCCTCGGATTGATTTCGGGTGGTTAACGGACCAAGGTTTGAAGTTGAAGAATTGTTGAAGATTTGCAACTGCTGGTGTAATCACACCTGCAGATTGGGAACCGCAGATGCGAGCTCACAGAAGCGAGGAAGGGGCCATAGAGGCAGTCAAGAAGGAGGCTGGCGGAGGTCACAGACGCAAGGTCCTTTCCGCATCTGCGTGTCCGCAGATGCGGGTGTTGGATCACAGGAGCACATTGGCGCATGGTGAGGCAGCTTCGCATAAGCGGATGGCCCTTCACAGGAGCGTGTCCGTAGAAGAGGACTGGGCGTCGCATAAGCGAAGGCATGCTGGGTAAGTGAATTCTGCAAATGCGGAGATTTCAGCGCAAGAGGGGGACCACAGAAGCGGATTTTGGGACCGCAAGTGCGGTTTGACTGGGGAGAATATATAAACATAAGGGTCCGCGATTTTCTTCATTTTCTAACATTTTGAGCTCATATTTTGGAGGTTTTTGAGAGGATTTTCAAGGGGATTCTTGAGGTAAGTTCCTTGTGTTCATTTTTCTTCAATATTCCCCACTGATTTTCCACCTAGATGGTGTGTTTTTGAGGTGTAATTTGGGGGTTTGAGGCTAGGGATTTGGAGAGTTGATTTTGGGGATGTGAATGATCAATTGGTGTCGGATTTTGATGAATTTGGTATGACTAGACTCGTGAGTGAATGGGATTTCGGGTTTTGTGACTTTTGTTGGATTTCGAGACGTGGGCCCGAGGGGCCGGGTTTGAGCCGATTTTGGATTTTTGAGTTATAACCTCGTAATTTCTTGTATAATTGATTCTTTTAGCCCGTATTGATTGTATTGTACTGCTTGTGGCTAGATTCGGGTCATTTGGAGGCCGACTTGCGAGGCAAAGGCATATTAGAGTAGGGATTTGCTCGCATTGAGGTAAGTAACACTTCTAAACTTGGTTCTGAGGGTTCGAAACCCGGAACTTATGTGTTATGTGATTGGTATTAAGGTGACGCACATGCCAATTGACGGACGTGCGGGTGTGCACTGTGCGAATTTTGACCTGGTCGATTCCATGGCACTGTCTAGTGGTTCTATCTTGTAAATATCCGTGTTTTTATCGTGTGATAAAGTAATTGAGCTGTCATTCATGCTAAATATCATGTTTAGGTTTTATGCCGATACTGTTGGGACCCATAGTGGTCGTTTCTTGTTGTTGTCTTACCGATTTCATTGATATTTCGTACTCAATCATATTCATTCATTTCATATCACATCTCAGTCTCTGTTGTTATTTATTGATACATCATATCATTGTTTTTGGGCTAGTATCATGACACTGTGAGCCCGTGAGAGAGAGACTGGAGAGATTGATGATTGAGTGAGGCCGAGGGCCTGATTATGAGTGGAATTTATGGGATCAGACTGCACGCCGCAACGGTTATACTGATTTATGATAGCACTTGGGCTGAAGTAGCCCCTCCGGAGTCTACGCAAACACCTAGTGAGCGCGGTTGATTATATTGAGGTATGGATCTTCCCTGGACATGAATATTGTCCGAAGCATTATATACTTGGAGATGGATCTTCTCCACGGGTTGGATTGGTCCTACTCGGTATTGGGTGACGGATGGTCAGTGATGTATATATTCCGTGATGGATCTTCCCTGGGCCGTATGGGCCATATACAGTACCGAGTGATTGAGCATTTGAGAGTGTGAGTACATGAGGTTGTCAGCATGGTGCATCACATACAGTATGTGCATTGGCATGTAGAAGTAGAAGAGTTATATTCTTCATATCATTCAGATTTGATCCATTTTTACTGTTTTGAGATATCTATTGAACTTGAAAGCATGTCTACATTTCTGCACTGTTATTTTTTGTATTGAACTGTGCCGATTGAGTTCGTCACTACTTTCAGTCCACATTTTGGATTTGTTACTTATTGAGTTGGTTGTACTCACCCTACACCATGCACCTCGTGTGTAGATCCAGGTGCTTCCGGTTAAATTGGATGCTGATTGAGGAGTCGAGATCTCAGAGACTATCGAGGTAGCTGCATGGCATTCGCAGGCCTTGACCCTCCTTCATTATCTTTATTTGTATTTCAGTTCTTATTTCTCAGACATTGTAGTAGGCTATATCCTGGTATATATGCTCATGTACTCGGTGACACCCCGATTTTTGGGAGAGATTGTATTGCGTTGTGGTTTTATTTCGGTTTTTAAAGGGTTTTCCTTAAGTATTAACTGCTTCCGTTTAATTTTCAAAGCTTTTATTTGGTTAATCTGGTTGAGTAGTTGGCTTGCCTAGTTCCATGATAGGCGCCATCAAGACGGTTGGTTTTGAGTCGTGACATAAGAGATGAAAGAACATTTAACTCATTCGCAAGCCTCTTCTTACAAATTTCATGCCACTTTCTACCAAGTTAGAATTCACAATCATCTATGTCATACTCAATTTCAAAAGAAAGAAAATTACTCTTGTACTTGAACTTATATATTAGGTTAATGACTAGATATGCATTAAAATATCATCATCCATAAAAATAATAAAGTCACCAACATAAGAAATAAGAGTATAGTTCATTACCTCCAAAAATACCTTAGCTTTTCTAGAAA
The DNA here is from genome assembly GCF_000390325.3 of Nicotiana tomentosiformis. NCBI lineage: Eukaryota > Viridiplantae > Streptophyta > Magnoliopsida > Solanales > Solanaceae > Nicotiana > Nicotiana tomentosiformis. Next base: position 48,609,864 of record NC_090817.1, read on the forward strand.
GAACAAGAATGTGAATAAATCAATTATACATACCATACTTGGACTTATTTACCAATGGATCACCCATGGGGTGATTGTGTATTTGTAACGTGTCAGTCATTTGAGAGAGAAAGAGTTAGAGATCATTATGGAGATTCTGGTGCTCTTGCAGTTTGGAGATCATAATTCAGAGAGGCATATTATACCTCTGGTTGTGGACTGTGGAAGTGCGTTCAGGAATTAGCAGTTGATTGTATGTATCATGGTTGGGGTCACTGTGGACCTTTGAATGGTTATTGACTTATTTTCTAATGATCCGAATCGGTTTTGGAGGCCCATTGGTAGGCCTTATGAGAATGTGTATTTTACACTGGGTTGGATTCGCTCTTTCAGCGCGGCATTTTCTACGGGTGTGTCATCGGGCGAAATGGATGTTATTCATACCTTGATTTGTTTCATGTGCTACTTCCTTGTGCTATGATATGTTGTAAGGCGACTTGATTATTCACCCATATTCTGTGGTTCTGTTCAGGCCTTGTGGAAATAATTGAGCGAGATGGCTCTTGAGATGCTGATCTGCTTATTGCACCTTAATTGTGCTTGGACTTTTTCATAGCGCGTTATGATATCCATCTTCTCATGGTTATGCTTATGCACTATACGTGCTTGTTGTGGTTACACATGTGTTTAGTAAGTATGAGCATTATGGCTCGGTGGGTATTTGTCACGACCCAAAATCTCACCTTAGGAATCGTGATGGCACCTAGTCTCTAAGACTAGGTAAGCATCACACATGAGGAGATCTAACAGAGTTAACCAACTTAACTACATAAAACTTAAACTGATAAATGAAATAACGTAACTAAAAATGAACAAATGTTACGCAATTCCCAGAACCGGTAGTACAGAGTCATAAGCTCTACTGAAATACACAAAAATCTCTAAGTACAGTACTGTTTTGAAATGAAGATAAGCAGCAGTAAAGATAATGTCTGAAGGTGACTCCGAGGCCTGCAAACATCAAGTGGGTATACCTTGAAGCCTCTAGCTGCACAGACACAACTCTTAAAACCAATACGATCAGAAGTACCTGGATCTGCACAAAAATTTGCAGAAGTGTAGCATGAGTACACCACAACGGTACCCAGTAAGTATCAAGACTAACCTCGGTCGATTAGTGACGAGGTAAGTCGAGACACTCACTAGACATAAAACTTGTGCAAGGTATTAACATAAAGCTAGCAATGAAAAGAACATCAATGTAAAGGCTAACAACTTAAAGATTATTAATATAAAGCCAACAATGGAATAATAGAAACACAATTGGCAACAAGAAGTAACATGTAATAAAGCGGCAACATAATCATAACACAGATAAAATATGAATGAACTCAATTAAGGAAACATATGACAATTCAAGTAATCAAATCGTTCCCAACGTATGACTTTCAACAAGAATTACCCCGAGGCACCACACCTCGTAATCCACAAATCATAAGTCACAATTCCGAATCTTACATGCATGACACCTCATGCCCACATTATCAATCATCTTCGCACTGCAAAGTCCACGTGCTACCATGTACATTGCATACGTGTCAAATGCCAAATAAAATATTCGAGAGATTTATTTAAATGTAATAAGCATAATAATAATCTTGAATAAAGTGAGACATCAAATAAGATAATGAGTTTATTTTAGAAAACAAATAAAATAAAATAAATTACAATTTATGTAAAATAGAGTATCAAAAGAGTTTAGCTTAGAAATCAATAAGGTAAAGCAAATTAACATTTTTAAAATAAGTAAAATATCTGATAAGTTATCGATAAAATATAGAATTTGTTAAAGTAAAGCGTGATAACAATGTAAAGTAAAATCTGATAACCATTTAAAAGTAGCAAAGCACCGAGCGAAATAACAAGTTCTATCTTAAGAGTCACATAAAATAAAGCATGTTAATAATCTTTTTATTTAAAACCTTTATGTTACCAACAACTCAACAGAGTATGAGATAATAACTCCACGCAAGTAAATTCATCTTAAGAATCAATTCACCAAGTAACACGGAGGCACATGTCTGCATATTAAAACAACACAACAATTCATGTAGAATGCATGACTCACATAAGAAGTCACAATCGTTCCAACACAAAAATAACAACTATAATTGAGATGATTTAAGAAAAAACAATAACTGTTCAAATCAATAAACCTTTCAAATGTAGAATGTACAACAAAATCACACTGAGGTAACACACCTCATATTCATATTTTACAAGTCACAATCTTCCTTATATTGGCGCGTGAGCCTAGCATATATTCTTGGAAATAATTTTTTCGAAATAGCTTCACGCGCTTTAGCCCCCTTATCTCACCGTGTGTCTTCAAGTAATTCCTTTACTAGGAACATGCGTATAAATCCCACCTTATCTCGCCGCATGCATATCAACCTCTATCCTTATATCGCCACATGCACATCAATATCACAAACATAATAATCAACTCGTACCACATGTGCCCATATGCCACAACATTACCAAATCAAGAATAACAATGTTACCACAACACATGGCCTACGGCTCAACCACAATGTGTACAAGAATCTCAATAATAACAAAATGAATGAGAAACAACTCAACAAGGTAAGATATTCCAATAACCGTGTTATACTTGTCATTATCCAGGACACATTATGAGAGGTTTTTCGATGCAAGGTGGTGCAAGTATAGTTCAGTCAGCGAGATCTATAGCCAGTTCGTCATCATCAGTATGCCCCCTGGGCAAGGTTCACAGGCACCAGCTCATCGTAGTATAGGAAGAAGTGGAGTATCTAGCTCGAGCAGTCCTTAGAACCATATTTATGCATTAGCGGGTCGACAAGATGAGGAGTCATCACCTGATGTTGTTACAGGTATATCATGAGTCTCCTCATATGATGTATATGTATTGATTGATCCAGGTTCCAACTTATCGTACTTCACTCCGTTGGTTGCTAGTAAGTTTGGGATAGAACCTGAGTTGATTGAACCTTTTGAGGTGTCTACACCTATTGGGGATCCAGTGATAGCTAGATGAGTATATAAAGACTGTATAGTAGCAGTTCATAGTTGTTCTATAGTAGCAGACCTGATTAAGTTAGATATGGTGGAATTTGATGTTGTAATGGGTATGGATTGGTTGGCTTCTTGTTATTCTAACGTTGATTGTAGATCAAAGATGGTTCGGTTCCAGTTTCCAGGGGAGCCAATTCTAGAGTGGAAAGGTAATATTGCATTGCCAAGAGGTAGGTTTATTTCCTATCTCAAGGCAAGGAAGATTATCACAAAGGGCTATATTGATCACTTAGTTCGGGTACAAGATGTGAAAGCAGAGTTACAGACCCTTCAGTCTATCCCGGTGGTTAATGAGTTTCCCGATGTTTTTTCCGATGAGCTTCCAGGCCTTCCGTGAGAGTTGAGTTTGCTAATGACACATTACCAGATACCCAGTCGATATCTATTCCTCGTACAGAATGGCACTTGTAGAGCTGAGAGTGTTGAAAGAACAATTGAGGGATTTGCTTGAAAAAGGCTTTATCAGACCCAGTACATCACCATGGGGAGCACCTGTGGTAGTTGTAAGAAAGAAAGATGGTTCCTTGCGGATGTGTATTGGTTACAAGCAGTTGAATAAGACGACGATCAAGAATAAGTACCCGCTCCCGAGAATTGATGATTTATTTGATTAGTTACAGGGTTCCAGGTGTTTCTCGAAGATTGACTTGAGGTCTGGGTACCATCAGGTAAGGGTTAAAGAGAATGATATACTGAAGACAACATTCAGGACCAGATATGGGCACTTTGAGTTTGAGTTATGTCGTTCGAGTTGACCAATGCCCCAGTAATATTCATGGACTTGATGAACTGTGTGTTCAGACCCTTTCTAGATATGTTCGTGATTGTATTTATAGATGATATTTGTCTTTACTTCCGTTCAGAGGCTGAGCATGCAGATTATTTATGTATTGTACTCAGAGTTCTACAAGAAAGGAACTTGTATGCAAAATTCTCTAAATGTGAATTCTGGTTGAATTATGTAGCCTTCCTTGGTCATACTATTTCAGGTGAGGGTATCCGAGTTGATACACAGAAGATTGAGGCATTGAAAACTTGGCCTAGACTCACGACACCGACGGAGGTTCGTAGCTTCCTAGGTTTGTCATGTTATTACAGGAGATTTGTAGAGGGTTTTTCTTGTCTTTCAGCACCATTGAAAAAGTTGAATCAGAAGGCAACTAAGTTTCAGTGGACTGATGCTTGTAAGTGGAGTTTCCAAGCATTGAAGGACAGATTGACTTTAGCACAGGTTCTGACACTTCCAGAAGGGACCGATGGTTATGCTATCTATTGTGACGTTTTGGTCATTGGATTGGGTTGTGTATTGATGCCGCATGGTAAGGTTGTCGCTTATGCTTTTAGACATCTAAGAAACCACGATAAGAATTACCCGACCCATAATTTAGAGTTAGCTGCGGTGATTCATGCACTAAAGATATGGAGGCACTATTTGTATGACATTCATGTTGATATCTATACGGACCATAAGAGCCTTCAGTATATATTCAAGCAAAAGGAATTGAATTTACGTCAGCGGTGATGGTTGGAGCTACTAAAAGACTATGATGTTGATATTTTATACCATCCAGGGAAGGCGAATGTAGTGGCCGACGCCCTCAGCTGTAGATCTATGGGTAGCCTATCATATTTACAGCCAGATAAGAGTGAGATAGCTCGTGAGATTCATCAGATAGCTAATCTTGTAGTTTGATTACTAGATTCAGGTGGTACCGGAGTTACTATTCAGGACACGGCAACATCCTCTCTAGTAACTGAAGTGAAGGAATGCCAGTATTAAGATCCTATGCTATCTCACTACAGAGATAAAACCCCTCAAAAGGAGAAGACACCATTTGCGATTACAGGAGATGGAGTCCTCAGATATCGAGGTCGATTATGTGTTCCTAATGTGGCAAGGTTGCACCAGCAGGTGATGGGAGAAGCTCACTATTCTCGTTATTCTATTCATCCAAGAGCGACAAAGATGTTATGCATGACCTACACTTATTTCATGTTTATATATTAGATGTATGCTTTGGGGTGTTTGGTAGGTAGAACTTGGGCACTCGTCAAAGTCCATCGGTTTGGGTCATGACAATCGATGTTGTAATCCTTGAGTAACTCAAGCCATCTTCTCTGCCTCAGATACAATTTCCTTTTTTTTGAAAATGTATTGAAGGCTCTTATGGTCCGTGAATATATCCACATGCACCCCATACAGATAATGACACCAAATCTTCAATGCAAATACCACTGCCACACGTTCTATGTCACGTATTGGATAGTTCTTTTCATGATTTTTGAGTTTCCTAGAAGCATAAGCTATCACCTTTCCATGTTGCATTAATACACACCCAAGTCCGATTCTTGAAGCATCACAATATGCCACAAACTCATCTGAACCCTCTGGTAGGGTCAACACCGGTGCCGTAGTCAATCTTGATTTCAACTCCTGGAAGCTCCTTTCACAAGCATTTGACCATTGGAACTTAACCGCCTTCTGCATCAATATAGTGAATGGAGAGGCAAGAGTATAGAACCCCTCCACAAACTTCTTGTAATATCCTGTTAAGCCTAACAGCGAATCTCTATTGGGGTAGTAGGTCTAGGCCAATTCTTCACCGCTGAAATCTTCTGAGGATCAACCTTAATTCCTTCTCTAGAGGCAACATGACCCAAGAACGTGACAGATTCAAGCCAAAATTCACATTTTGAAAACTTTGCATATAACTGGACTGAGAACTAGAGGCCCCGGTACTCTGACTGGGCCCTAAATATGTGGAACGATCAAATCTCCTATTGGCAAACTGAGGGGGTGCACTAGCCGATAGGTGGGCTGGATACCTCGGGTACTGCTGTCGCTGACCACCTCAAAACTCACTAGAAGGACCTGAAGATATCGCTCTCTTACTCTGGCCCCTATCATGCTGACGAATGGCCCTATGCTTCTACTTCTGCTTACGCTCCTCTACACCCTGAGCGTATGCCTGAATACGAGAAATATATTTATGCCTGGCTGAAGTGAGACCGACATACAATCATTAAGCAGGTATGACTCCAACCCCATTACGAACTGGTGAATCCGATCCTCCATCTTAGCTACAATAGTAGGAGCATGCCTAGCCAAAGAATCAAACTGAAGATTGTACTCCCGAACACTTATATTACCCTGCCGAAGGGTCAAGAACCTATCAACTCTGGCCCGTCTAAGCTCTGGTGGCAAACAATGACAAAGAAAAGCCTCCGTAAACTCTTGCCATACTGTTGGAGGGGCATCCTCACCTCTGGACAACTCCTAAGACTCGTACCAATTAACTGCAACAACCCGAAGTCTATAGGAAGATAGCTCAACTGACTCAGTCGCAGTGGCCTTCATTACCCTCAAAGTTCTCTGCATCCTATCAATAAATATCTAAGGGTCCTCATTTGGATCTGCTCCAGTGAATACGGGAGGGTCCAAATTAATGAAATCGCGAACCCTCTCACTGATGGCTCTATCTGCATGACAGATACCTACTTCTTGGCGTCAAGCTTATGCGGTCAATAATCGAGTCAATAGCTGAATAGCATCTCTCATCTCCAGACCCTATGCATCTGGCTGAGGAACTGGGGGTACTGGGGAAGGCGCTGGAGTTGGTGCCCCTTGGATCTCCTCCGGAGAGGGTATGGTATGTGAAGTCTGAGATGGAGTCTCACTATGTGACCTCCTTGAGCCCTGGTAACTCGTGGCGCTCGACTTGTAGTCTCATCATCCACAGACTTGCCCTTCTGGGCGACTGTAGCCTTCTTGGGCATTGCTGAAAACATAACATAACGTTAGGAAAATGAATTCTTATATCGCACGATCTAAGATAAGAAAGGAGGGTAACATACTATATGTCATGCAGCCTCCTGTTTATAAGTGTGGTGCACAACACACTCATAAACAAGACTCTACTAGACACGGTCTGTAGACAACCCCAAGATGGAACTGCTCTGATACCACTTTTGTCACGACCCAAACCGATGGACTTTGCCGAGTGCCCGAGTTCTATGTACCAAAAACCCCTAAGCATATGCCTAAGATATAAACATGAAATAAGTGTAGGTCATGCATAACATCTACCCTTAAACTGCTGAATCATGTGAATAACATACGTGGGGAGACATACTCAAAAGACATATATACATATACATGCGGAATGCAGTAGGGAGAGCCGACAAGGCCACATACTATCCAACTATAGATGACTGTCTACAGACCTCTAATAGAGTGTAAAACTGTATAAAGGACGGTACTGGGCCCTGTCATACCCTTATATGTATACAAACGTATCGTACCAAAACCCAATAGCAGTTCTGGATCAAATGGAGCACACCAACTCTCACTGAGCTAGGATCCTAATGAGGGGGGCCTTCAACCTGTCTACCTGCACCTGCGGGCATGAAACGCAGGCCCCCAGGCAATAGGGGCGTCGATACAAATAATGTACCGAGTATGTAAGGCATAAAAGCAATATATAAAAGGCATAAAAGAAACATGAAGTAAAGAACTCAACCTGTGAGTCTGAATAGCTTTGTGAATCATGAAAATATTTATAATGTCATGCGTATGAATATAAATGTCATGTCATGCATAGGTATATCTGTACATAACATCATCAAGCCCCTGAGGGCATCCCATCATATCATCTCAGCCTCTCTGGGCGAAATCATAAATGTATACCAGCTGATCAGATGGTGGTGCGTATATAACGCCATAACCTTTCCCCCATACCCCATATACATATACTATACACGTATATAACACCATCTGGTCATGGGTCAATATACATATATAAATGAATGCAGTGCATAATGAAATAGGTCAATAAGATCTCTCGGAATATCATGAGACCCATGAAAAGACGATATAATAGTAGGACATACGGGGAATCAAGAACATAGGTAACCCTAGTACTTCTAGGAATAGAATCATTTGTGAAGGTGGCGTGCTTGCTCGTTTCATCGTATCATATGGATTATGCCAAAAGGAAAGAAGGATAGTTAAGAAATGTATAATTTCTATATTTAAGTGTTTAAATATCAAGGAAGATTGATAAATTGGTTTTCTAATAGTTAGAACTCACGGGACGGTGATCGGAAGCCGTGAATTCGATTTTCTTTCCACTTTTAGTGGACTATTTTGCAGTCCACTCGTGTTGGCCTATTGCGCTGCTGATTTATGGAGTTTGGAAGGATAAAAGGGCATGGATAAATGCCACATGTGGTAGGGTAGGAGGTCGGTCGCTCGTCGTTGCAGTTTCAGGCTAATTGATAACTTCTTGATTGGGTGTGTTAGGTATATTTGGGGTTTTTGTTGTATTGAATGTTCCGAATTGTAATTAGGTTGGTTTTGAGTTGCTGATTGTATTGTGTTTGTATCTCGCCTATAGTAAGCTTGAGGGAGCAGTAAAATCAGGGAAAATGCTGCCCGCTTTATTTTAGAATCGAGTTATCATTTGAGATACGTAATATACTAGAACCATCTAAGTCCTACATGTATTTCTTTGTTATAGGGTTGGCGCGCTAGTTAACATAAGCTTGTTGTTGAGTTGCATTGACGACTTGAGGTATGTTAAGGCTATCCCTTCTTTCCTTTTGGTATGATCCATATGATACAAACAAAATGAACAAACGCGGAACTTTCACAAATGACTCTATTATTAGAAGTACTAGGGTTGCCTATGTTCTTGATTCCCCAAATGTCCTACTATTATATCTTTTGTTCATGGGTCTCAAAAAAAATACGTAAGTTGATAAAGTTTATCTGAGAGATCTTATTGACTTACTTCATTGAGCATTGCATCCATTTATACATGTATACTGACTCATGACCATATGGCGTTATATACACGTTTAGTATATGTATATGGGGTATGGGAAAAGGTTATGGCATTATATATGCACCACCACCTGATCAGCTGATATACGTTGATGATTTTGCCCATAGAGGCCGAGATGATATGATGGGATATCCTCAGAGGCTTGATGATGTTATGTACACATATACCTATGCATGATATGATATTTATATGCATATGTATCACATTATAAATGTTTCATGATTCACATAGCTATTCAGACTTACAGGTTGAGTCCTTTACTCCATGTTTCTTTCATGTATTTTATATACTGCTTTCATGCCTTACATACTCGGTACTTTATTTGTACTGACGTCCCTTTTTCCTAGGGATGCTGTGTTTCATGCCCGCAGGTCTCGATAGACAGGTTGGCACTCCTCCTAGTAGGCTATCGGCTCAGCGAGAGTTGGTGTGCTCCATTTGATCCGGAGCTGCTATTGAGTTTTGGTACGATACTTTTGTAAATGTATGGGTATGACGGGGCCAAGTCCCATCTTTTATACAGTTGTACACTCTGTTAGAGGTCTATAGACAGTCATGTATAGTTGGATAGTATGTGGCCTTGTCGGCTCGCCCTACCCTATTCCGATATATATATATATATATATATATATATATATATATATATATGTCTTTTGGGCATGTTTTACCACGTATATTGTTCATATGAATCAGTAGTTTATTTCCAGACGTTATGTATGACCTACACTTATTTCATGTTTATATCTTAGACGAATGCTTAACGGTGTTTGATAGGTAGAATTCGGGCACTCATCACGACCCATCGGTTTGGGTCGTGACAAAAAACCATATATTTAGCCAAAAATAAGTCAAACCAAAAAGACAACCATATCCCATGTTCTTTCAAGTGCTATCTTATGGTTTTTCACTCAAACAACACAACCAACACAAGATTAACCTTAGGAACAATCAAGATGATGTTATACATATCTTGGACAACAGCTACAACTCGAAGCCCTATCTCAACTTAGCTCACAATAGCCCTCAATCACACCACAACATCATAGAAGCATTCTCTTGTAGTCTTTAACACCTTTGATGATGATTTGAGTTGATTTCCCTTGAGTTTGGTTCTTGGGATCTTGGGATATGTTAGGGAGGGTTTTGGAGAGCTTTTGGACGAAATTTGGGTGACAAATGACCCGAAATGAGGCTGAAACATCTTTTAAAAGACTTAAGGTCGGTGGTCATCTCAAGTGGGTCCCAACCAAGCTGCTTGCGCAGTCTCGCAAAAACGCGAATATCTCTCTACTATGATGTCGTATCGATGAACGGTTTAATGTGTTGAAAACTAGACTCGTAGATATTCAATTTTATATATAATATGTCCCAAAAAGACCTCATATATCACATTATGGATAGCCTTAACATACCTAGTCTTAACCAACTGGCTTAAGAGCTCAACTCATATCCACTTCACGATCTATTCAATAACAAGAATAATACGATTGCCAACCATACGAATAATTCTCTTAATAACGTAACAGAAAATAACCTATCTTACAATGAAATGGAAATGATTTCCCCTGTTCTTATCATTTCCTCAAGCCTACCATAGGCAAGGTAATACAACAACACAACTAGCAACTCCCACAACAAGTTTTACAACCCAAACTATGATACAATGAGCTACAAGCTCGGCTACGATTATCAAACATACTTCTCCAATATTTATTTCCTTAAAAACACATATCAATGACAACTACAACTATATATCCAAGTTACTCCAATGATTTCCAGCCACAACACAACTTCGAACATTACCGAATAGCTGACACAATAACAACAACGTCAAAATGTAATTTTCCGCTATTAATTCCATAATTCTCATTCCACAATTTAATCATGACCTAGACGAATTTAAATATAACAAGGAGAGAAAAATTCTTACCTTATTTTCCAAGAAATACTCTTATTGTACCTTACTTCACACTGAAGAAAACCCGGATTAACTAATGCGCCAAAACAAAACAACGAGATTGAGATGGTGCGCAAAACCCATATATTGTCTTTGAGAAAGATTACACTCTTCTTCCATAAATTACTAACTCACGTTGCTGCTATTACAATATAAATTCACATTGATGCTATATCCCTCGTGATGTAGTACTGCTGCTATGTATAATTTTCAAAGATGAAAGGTTGCTTCAAATATTTCTACTTCTCGTGAAAATGAAGGAACCAAAATAGTTGTTGCCTAGTTTTATTTGTGAAACACCATATTTAGCTAAAGTGATAAGGGGATCATATTTGCTGCAATTCTTTCTCATAAGAAATGTCCAAATAGAGTGTTTTTATCCATCATAGTTTGTAGGGTTCACCCACCTCTTCATTATATCACTATATCACCAACTTCTTTCAAATGTCCGCTCATAAATCCGATAAAGGATATTAGTCATATGTTACATATTGTCATGGCCCCACGTAGACATGCCAATATCATACTTATTCTAAAATAACTTATCCTCAAAGTGTTGGCATGAATTCCCCAAATGAAAGAATTAATCATTAAACAAAAAGATGCTGAATGTTGTTAATTCATTCTCCGCACAAAATAAAGTGTAAATATTATAAGTAGCTATTGCCAAAATGAAAGCAAATGGACATTTAATGCTTGGATCATGCCAAAAGAAGAAAGGATTAGCCTTAACATATCATACTTTAGTACGAATTAATCTCTGACTTGCTAAGATCCAGAGAAAACTAATGTTATAGCCGCAAAATTGCCGGAGAAACAATCATGATTGATCCCTAAGTCAACCTCACCTTGAATATTCTCGTAGTAAATTTTGGTGTCATAAAATTTGTTCAAAGCTAAGAGCACGGTGAGAAGCTATTGATTCTTATTATTTCTCCATTACAAAATGATAGAAAAGGTCATATAATAACCAAGAGTTATTCTTTTATATGGGACCCACTTAAAGATAAGAGTTCATATTGTGATAAGACCAAAAACATGTGGAAGTAAGGCATACATAGTAGTAATCATGGTGCAACATTTGTTTCCAGTTCCTAAACACATGACACGTAGCCCCCACCTCTAATTACATTACACTACTATTATAACCAAGTGTTGTACAAAAATTGGACACGTAGAAACATTTGAACCAAACATATGGCCTTATACCCACTACTATTAATAAATTATTATACCATTTAAAATCAATACATACACTATTATTTCATTAAAATATCCATGTAAAAAAATACATATATTTTATCAATTTCTAATTTTGCTAATGTCACGCCCCAAACTCGGGGAGCGCGATTGGGGCTCAACCGAGTGAACCCGGTCGAGCAAGCCTGTTAGACACTTTCTAGCCAGCTCACTCATGATCAAGAGAAGGTATGATTTCATTAATTAGACAGTAGGAAGATCATATATATACAATACCAAAACCTTTCTATTAGTTTCTTCATCTTTAATATCTCAAATACATACCTTTTTATAGTCTAAAGTGGAATAAGAGATCAAAACATAACATAATCTGTTTGACTTTTCTAGCACCCATGTACAACCCACATAGTGTCTACGGAGCCTCTAAGAGATACAAAGAGAGAGTTATAATAGTGCCGGCAACAAAGCTTCGGCTATACCTCAAAACGTGATAACAAAATATACAAAAGATACATGACCCCGGAATAAGGTGGGGTTCACTAAGTCTACTAGGAGGAAGGTGTACTGCTATTGCTTATCAACACTGCCTGCTATGGAACCACCTGCATCCATTTAAAGATGTAGCGCCCCTGACAAAAGGGACGTTAGTACTGTCGAATAGTACTAGTATGTAAAGCTAAACACTCTCTCAATAGAATGGATAATAATACAAGGGAAAATAGTCATGAGTTGAATAAGGGATTCAAACAATACTAAAACCTCAAATAAGTATCACATAAGTTTTCAAGTTAATTTTCATGTTATTAGGTTGGTTGATCTTTAGTGCCTCCGCTATTCCACAATTCACAATACCACTGTATTCTTACACGGAGTCTGATCACGACCCGATTGTCTAGGTTATCTCACTTGAGATATCACCCATAATCACAATTTCAATTATCATTTTTCAGCACAGTCACCACCATGTGTGAGGCATAGCATCCGATCACGGCCCAATCGGCTAGGCCGTCTCACCCAAGATGTTACCTTTTTCAGTCAATCAATTCACATCATACTTCTTTCATATCTTTTCAATTCATTGGCACTGGTGATCATGATTACAAAGTCATTCTCGGCACTTGTCGTATTTCATAGTTCCAGTTCCTTTTTCTATATTCAAATATCATTATCATTGTCAACAACAATAAGGCTTCCCATTCAAGACATTAAATTCACATATGAGCAATTTGGGAATCTTAGGCACATAGAGGCTTTTCATACAATTTGGCATAACAATCTTTATTTCGATCTTGACATGAAGTCTTAACATTTCTAACACATATTCCACATTTTGAAGACATCCTCAAATGATAAGATGACATGATGAAGTATTTAGAATAAGTATTGAACATACATCCTTTAACACAACCACATTAGGAATAGCCAATTCAATAATGATCAAGGACTTACACCAATTACATGAACACCATGGGATTCGATTCTAAGAAGAAGGGGGTTTAGCCAACATACCTCAATTGAGCTTCCCTAAACTTTTCAACGTTCTAGAATTCTTAGCAACTTCGATCTATTTTAAAAATATAACAAGTTAGACTAAAATTAGGAAGAATATCATGATTCTAGCTCATTTGAGCACATTATCAAACACTAGGTGGGCATTAATGTTTTAAGGCCCTTTTTGTGGATGATTCCACCATTCCCCAACCCATTCTCTACCATTTTTAGCTCACAACCTTCCCATATACTTCAATGATACATGCATGCAAGACAACAACTCCCACACCCAAGAATTGTCTTTATAATTATCCTCTTTTTAGAACATTTTCGAAATTAAGAGTTAGGGCATAGATTCTTACCTTTAGGAAGAAGACCTAGGGTGCTTCTCTTGATAATATTCAAAGGTTTATGCAAGAATTGAAGAGTAACCTGATGAAGATCACTTTCTCCCTCTAGGACTCTCTCACACACTCTAAACTATCAGGTTTTGCTCAAAAATGGCCCCTTTCATCTATTTTAACAAAGTAGGGTCGGGTTTTAAAAACCCAAAATGAAGCTCCGGAACAGGTTCTGCGGTCGCATATGCCACAAGCATAATGGTTATGCGGTCCGCGAAATGGCAAAATTAGGGTGCCAAAACTGGAAAGGAACTGACTAGGTCTACGGTCACTATGCGGCTCGCAGACCTATTCTGCGGTCGCATAATGTACCATAGAACGGTTCTGCAGTCATATAGTGTACCGCAAAACCTCCCTCCAAAAAAATCCAAAAGTGGGATATGCGACAAGAGTGCAGCCAGTGAAATGGTTATGCGATCGCATAATGGGCCACAAAAATGACATTAAAAATGGCCCAAAAGACTGCTCCACTCTGCAGCCATTCTGCGGTTCGCAGAGTGCTTCTACGGTCGCAGAACGGACCGCAGAAATTCCTATTTCTTCCCCAACATTTTCCTTCAACTCCCAGTGCACTGTTCACATCATACTACTATTATTAACCTCTACGCCTGCCCCGGCATCATAGAACCCCGGTTTTTAGGTAATGTTTTACGGGGCCTTACAGCTAATATGGGTTATTGTAGGCTATAGAGATTCCGACTTGGAAATGGGAAGTGATTAATATGGATTTCATCATAGGCTTACCTCGTACCCAGCGTAAGTTCGATTCTATATGGGTTATTATTGATAGACTTAAATATCAGCCCATTTTCTGCCTATCAGGACAACGTATTCAGTAGAGGATTATGCAAGGCTTTACATTAAGGGGAGAGTACGACTTCATGGTGTCCCTATATCTATTATCTCAGATAGAGGTACTCAGTTTACAGCTAATTTCCAGAGGTCCTTCCAAAAAGGATTGGGGACTCAAGTAAATCTTAGTACATCATTTCATCCCAGTCAGACGGTCAGGCTGAGCGTACTATTCAAGCACCGGAAGATATGCTACGGGCTTGTGTGATGGACTTCAGGGGTAGCTGGGATGATTATCTTCCACTTATTGAGTTCGCATATAATAATTGTTATCATTCCAGCATTCAGATGGCTCTATACAAAGCTCTTTATGGACGGAAGTGTAGTTATCAAACACTAGGTGTGCATTAAAGTTCTTAAGGCCTTTTTGCAAAAGATTCCATCATTTCCCAACCCATTCTTTACCATTTTTAGCTCACAACCTTCCCACATTCGTTGATAACACATGCACACAAGATAACAACTCCCATACCCAAGAATTGTCTCTCTAACTATCCCATTTTTGTAAATTTTGAAAATGAGAACTAGGACATAGATTCTTACCTTTGGGATGAATACTTCCTTTGTTAATCCTCAATTATTGAGCGAGAATTGATGGATAATAGGTTGAAGGTTACTCCCCCACTCTAAGAACTCTATCTCACTCTAAAGTATCAGGTTTTGCTCAAAAATGGCCCCTTACATCTATTTTAACGAAGTAGGGTCGGGTTTTGAAAACATAAAAATGAAGCTCTGGAACAGGTTCTGCGGTCGCATATGCGACCACATAATAATTATACGCTCTGCGAAATGACTGTGAAATTTGGGTGCCAAAACTAGAAAGGAACTGACCATGTCTGCTGTCACTATGCGGCCCACGGACCTGTTCTACGGTCTCAACCGCAGAACGGTTCTGCGGTTGCATAGTGCACCACAGAACATCCCTCCGAAAAATCCCAAAGCGGGATATGCGACAAGAGTGCGGCCCACGAAATGGTTATGCAGTCGCATAATGGGCCGTAAAAATGAATTAAAAATAGCCCAAAAGACTGCTCCACTCTGCGGCCATTTTGCGGTCCGTAGAGTGCTTCCGCGGTCACAGAACGGAGCACAGAAATGCCTACTTCTGCCCAATATTTTCCTTCAACTCCCCAGCGTATTGTTCAACATTATTAACCTCTATGCCTACTTAGGCATCATGGAATTTGGGTTATTGGGAAAACTTTTATGGGGCCTTACATATCCCTTCTTTCCTTTTGGCATGATCCATACGATACAACAAAACAAGCAAGCACGTCACCTTCATGAATGATTATATTCCTTGAAGTACTAGGGTTACCTATGTTGTTGATTCCCCGTATGTTCTACTATCATATCGTTTGTTCATGTGTCTCATGACATTCAGAGAAATCTTATTGACTTATTTCATTATGCACTGCAATCATTTATATATGTATATTGACCCATGACCAGATGGCATTATATACGCATATAGTGTATGTATATGGGGTATGGGGGAAAGGTTATGGCGTTATATACACACCACCACCTGATCAGCTGATATACGTTTATGATTTAGCCCACAGAGGCTGAGATGATATGATGGGATGCCCTCAGGGGCATGATGATGTTATGTACACATATGCCTATGCATGATATGACATTTATACGTATACGCATGACATTATAAATATTTTCATGATTCATAGAGTTATTCAGACTTACAGGTTGAGTTCTTTACTCCATGTTTCTTTCATACCTTTTATATATTGATTTTATGCCTTACATACTCGGTACATTATTCGTATTGATGCCCTTATTGCCTTGGGGGCCAATGTTTCATGCCCGCATGTGCAGGGAGAAAGGCTAACAGTCCCCCTCCTTAGGATCCTAGCTTAGCGAGAGTTGGTGTGCTCCATTTGATCCGAAGCTTCTATTGGATTTTGGTACTATACTTTTGTATACATATAAGGGTATGACGGGGCCCAGTCCCATCTTTTATATAGTTTTACACTCTATTAGAGGTCTGTAGACACATCTATAGTTGGATACTATGTAGCCTTGTCGGCTCGCCCTACTGTATTCCGTATGTATATGTATATATGTCTTTTGAGTATATCTCCTCACGTATGTTATTCACATGATTCAGCAGTTTAGGGTAGATGTTATGCATGACCTACACTTATTTCATGTTTATATCTTAGATGTATGCTTAGGGGTGTTCGGTAGGTAGAACTCGAGCACTCGTCAAAGTCCATCGGTTTGGGTCGTGACATCGATATTCTGTATCATCCGGGGAAGTCTAATGTTGTAGCGGAAGCTCTTAGATGGAAATTTATGGGTAGTTTTGCTCACTTAGAGGCATATCAAAGGCTGTTGGCCAAGGAGATTCATTAGTTGGCTAGTTTGGGAGTTTGTCTTATGGATTCTAGTGAAGGATGAATGATTATGGAAAATAGGGATGAATCATCGCTTGTTGTGGAAGTCAATGAAAAGCAATACAACGACCCATTGTTGGTACAATTGAAGGAGGGGATTCATAGACATAAGACCATGGCCATTTCTCTTGGCATGGATAATGGTACACTAAGGTTTCAAGGGCGACTATGTGTTCCAAATATGGATGATCTACGGGAAAGAATCATGACCGAGGCTCACACTTCTAGGTATTCTGTGCACCCGGTCACTACAAAGATGTACCATGATCTTAAGGAAGTCTACTGGTGGAATGATATGAAGAGGAATGTAGCAGACTTTGTGGAAAGATGTCCAATTGTCTGCAAGTGAAGGCCGAACACCAAAGGCCCGGTGCGTTGGCACAGAACATAGAAATTCCGATGTGAAAATGGGAGATGATCAATATGGACTTTGTGGTAGGACTACCTCGCACTCCTCTCTAGTTCGACTCAATTTGGGTGATTGTGGATCGACTCACGAAATCAGCACACTTCTTACCTATTAAGGCTACTAACACAGCGGAACAGTATGCTTAGTTGTTTGTTAAGGAAATAGTCAGGCTGCGTGGCACTCCAGTTTCCATCATTTCTGATGGGGGAGGGGGGGGGGCACAGTTCACAGCTAAAATTTGGAAGGAATTTCAGCAAAGGTTGGGTACTCAGGTAAATCTTAGTACAACGTTTCATCCACAAACCGACGGGCAAGCAGAGCAGACTATTCAGATCCTCGAGGATATGTTGTGCGCTTGTATTCTTGACTTCAAAGGTAGATAGGATGATCATTTATCGCTCATAGAATTTGCCTACAATAATAGTTATCATGGTAGCACTTAGATGGCACCGTTTTAGGCTCTATATGGTAGGAGATGTAGATCTCTCATTGGATGGTTCGTGATTGGGGAAGCGGAGTTGATATGACCAGACCTCATGCATCAGGCTAAGGAGAATGTTAAGATCATTAAGAAACGGTTGAAAACTGCCCAGAGTCATCAGAAGTCCTATTCAGATATATGTCGCAGGGATTTGGAGTTCCAAGAGGATGATTGGGTATTCTTGAAGGTTTCCCCTATAAAGGGGGTAATGCAGTTCAGTGAGAAAGAAAAATTATGTTCGAGGTATGTCGGACCGTACAGAATCATTCAGAGGATTGCCCAGGTGGCTTACGGGCTAGAACTACCTCCGGAGATGTCTTTAGTGCACCAGGTGTTTCATGTATCCATGTTGAAGAAGGTGGTTGGAGATCCTTCTCTTATTGTTCCGGTTGAGACTATAAAGGATAATGAAGGACTGACTTACGAAGAAATTTCAATTACCATTCTTGATAGGCATGTCCGGAAGTTGAGAACTAAAGAGATTGCCTCCGTGAAAGTGCTATGGCAAAACCAACAGCTTGAAGAGGCCATCTGGGAAGCCGAGGAAGAGATGAAGAAGAAGTACCCTAATTTTTTTGAATGTATATGTAATTGTATCCATGGTGTAAAGAGCTAACTTTCTACAAATTATGTTCCCCCTATACAACTTGTGTTAAGGATACTCCCTCTTGGTAATGCAATGTTTATGGCATTGTTGCTGGTGTTGTTTCCGTATTGTTGTACATTGTTGTGTTGTGGTTATGTTTTTAGGATTGGTTTCTGGGATTCTCTGACAGGTGGATAGGCCCAGTTACAAAGGAAACTCTGCCGAAAGTTTTTGGAAATTTAGGGAGTTAGTCAAAAAATAGGGGACTGTTAGTGTGTGAAGTAATAGCTGAATCGCAGTGGATGCTAATAGCGAATTTTGACCCTCGTTTGAGGACGAATGATCCTAAGCGGGGGAGGATGTAAGCAAAAACTTGAGCTAATTTTAGGACCATTATGCGGTCCATTATGTGGCCGCATAATTATTTCGCGGGCCGCACAATCCATCGCAGATCAAACATAAAACTTTCCGGAGGAAAGTTCTGCGGGGCATTATGCGACCATAGAATTGGTCTGTGCACCGTAGACCTATTGCAGAGTGAATTCCATCATCCCACAACCCAACCTTTACTATTTTTAGCTTAACAATCTTTCTACACCCCTTGATAACATATGCATGTAAAATAACCAACCCTCTTGCCCAGAAATTATCTTGCTTATTATCCATTTCTACACAAAATTCGAAATTGAGGGTTAGGGTGTAGAATCTTACCTCTAGGATGAAGACCTAGTGAGTTTCCTTTCTCAATCATCCAAAACTTGGGCAAGAATTGAAGAACAATTATAGGAGAACACCTTCTCACTCTAGGGCACCCTCTCTCACTCTAAAATGTCAGATAATAGCTCAAAAATGACCCAAAGAGTGTATTTAACGAAATAGGGTCGGGTTTTAAAAAAATAAAAATGAAGCTCCGGAACAGGTTCTGCGGTCGGATATGCGACCGCATAATAGTTATGCGAACCGAATATCGGTGGCATAATTGGTTACAAAATAGCCAAAAGAACTGCATGTGTATGCGGTCACTATGCGGTTCGCATAACCATTATGCAGTCTCATAATGCACCGCATAACAGTTATGCGGTCGCATAGTCGACCGCATAGCTGCTTCCAGAATGGCCCTCTCCTGCTCACTTCTGCGGCCATTATGCGGCACGCGGAGTGATTATGCGGTCGCATAAATGCACTTTTTCGGCAAAAAATTTTCTTTACTTTCCAGTGCATTGTTCAACCCAAAAAGTCCGAGCACCATGAAACATTATTTTCTTTGCAAGCCTAGTCCGGCACCATGAAACATTATTTTCTTTGCAAATTTTACTAGGCCTTACACTTAAGTACTTTGAAATTTTCTGGGGTGTTACATTCTCCCCCGCTTAGGATCATTCGTCCTCGAATGAGGGTCAAATTTTGTTATTAGCATCTTGTGCAACTCAGTCTTTCATACCACGCACCAGCAACCCCAAATTTGACTAACTCCCTAAATTTCCAAAAATTTCGCCAGAGTTTTCTTTGTAATTAGGCCTATCCACCTGTCAGAGAGCCCCAGAAACACATCCGAACAACATATACATATTCCAAAGACATAAAATAATACTAAACAACACCAACTGTGGCCACACAAGCAATATATTTTTAGAAAGGAACACCCTTATTGCCAATTGTTCAAACGATACAAAATTCATAAAAAGTAAGTCTTATAATTTTCCTAGATCACAACTTTATAAATACATGGTCATTCAAACAAATAAGGATACTTTTTCTTCATTTCTTCCTCAGCCTCCCAATTAGCCTCTTCAACCTGTTTGTTTCGCCATAGCACTTTTACGGATGTAATTTCTTTATTTCTCAAATTTTCAGACTTGCCGATCAATAATAGATACCGGAATCTCTTCATAAGTCAATTCTTCATTAACCTCTATAGTCTCAATCGGAACAATGCCTATCGGGTCTCCAACTACTTTCTTTAACATAGACACATGAAACACCGGGTGTACTAATGACATCTCAGGTGGTAGCTCAAGCTTGTACGCCACCTCACCGATCCTCTGAATGATTTTGTACGGTCCGACATACCTCGGACCCAATTTCCCTTTCTTACCAAATCCCATTACACCCTTCACGGGGGAAACTTTGAAGAATACCCAATCATCTTCTTTGAACTCCAAATCCCTACGACGAACATCCGAATAGGATTTCTGACGACTCTGAGCGGTCTTCAACCGCTCCTTAATAATTTTAACTTTTTCCATAGTCTGATGCACAAGGTCTGGCCCTATCAAATATGCTTTCCCAATTTCGAACCACCCAATGGGAGATCTACATCTCCTACCATATAAAGCCTCGAACGATGCCATCTGAATGCTAGAATAATAGCTATTGTTGTACGCAAATTCTATAAGTGGAAAATAATCATCCCAACTACCTGTGAAGTCTAGCACAAGCACGCAATATATCCTCAAGCGTTTGAATAGTCCGCTCTACCTGCCCGTCAGTTTGCGGGTGAAAGGCTATACTGAGATTCACCTGAGTACCCAAACCTTGCTGAAATTTCTTCCAAAAATTAGCAATGAATTGTGCTCCCCGATTAGAAATGATGGAAACTGGGGTGCCATGCAACCTGACTATTTCTTTGATATACAACTGAGCATACTGCTCCGCTGTATTGGTAGACTTAACCGGCAAAACGTGTGCTGACTTCGTGTGTCGATCCACAATCACCCAGATTGAGTCAAACTTGCGCGGAGTGCGCGGTAATCATACCACAAAGTCCATATTAATTATTTCCCATTTCCACATTGGAATTTCTATATTCTGTGCCAACCCACTGGGCCTTTGGTGTTCGGCCTTCACTTGCTGACAATTCAGACATCTTGCCAAAAAGTCCGCCACATTCCTCTTCATATCATTGCACCAATAGACTTCATTAAGATCATGATACATTTTCATAGAACCTGGGTGCACGGAATACCTAGTAATGTGAGCTTCAGTCAAAATTCTTTCACGGAGACCATCCACATTTGGAACACATAGTTGCCCTTGGTTCCTTAGTGTACCATCATCCATGCCAAGAGAAAAGTCCATGGTCTTATGTTTATGAATCCCCTCTTTCAATTGCACCAACAATGGATCATTGTATTGTTTTTCTTTGACTTCAACTACAAATGATGATTCAGCCCTATTTTGCACAATTATCCCTCCTTCGCTAGAGTCCGCAAGACGAACTCCCAAACTAGCCAATTAGTGAACTTCTTTGTCCAATGGCCTATGATATGCCTCCAAGTGTGCTAGGCTACCCATAGATTTTTGGTTGAGAGCATCCGCCACAACATTAGCCTTCCCTGGATGGTATAAAGTATCAATGTCATAATCCTTGAGTAATTCAAGCCATCTTCTCTGCCTCAGATTCAATTCCTTCTGTTTGAAAATATATTGAAGGCTCTTATGGTCCGTGAATATATCCACATGGACCCCATATAAATAATGATGCCAAATTTTCAATGCAAATACCACCGTCGCGAGTTCTAAATCATGTGTTGGATAATTCTTTTCATGTTTCTTTAGTTGCCTAGAAGCATAAGCTATCACCTTCCCATGATGCATTAATACACACCCAAGCCCGATTCTTTAAGCATCACAATATACCACAAATCCCTCTATACCTTCTGGTAGAGTCAACACCGGCGCCGTAGTCAATCTTGCTTTCAATTCCTGGAAACTCCTTTCACAAGCATCTGACCATTGGAACTTAATTGCCTTCTGCGTCAATTTAGTCAATGGAGAGGCAAGAGTAGAAAACCCCTCCACAAACTTTCTGTAATACCCAGCTAAGCCTAAGAAACTGAGAATCTCTGTTGGAGTTGTAGGCCTCGGCCAATTCTTCACAGCTGAAATTTTCTGAGGATCAACCTTAATTCCCTCACTAGAAACTACATGACCCAAGAATATAACCGATTCAAGCCAAATTTCACACTTTGAAAACTTTGCATATAACTGGTGCTGATGCAGGGTTTGCAGAACTACCCTAAGATGATCGACATGGTCCTCTCGACTTTGTGAGTGTACAAGTATATCGTCAATAAACACTATTACAAAAGAGTCGAGGAATGGCTTAAAAACTCGATTCATAAGATCCATGAAGGTTGCTGAGGCATTTGTTAGCCCAAAAGACATCACCAGAAATTCAAAATGCCTATACCGGGTCCTAAAAGCTGTTTTCGGAATATCCCGCTTCCTGATCTTCACTTGGTGATACCCGGATCTTAAATCAATTTTGGAGAAGTACCTGGCACCTTGCAATTGATCAAACAAGTCATCTATCCTTGGAAGTGGGCACTTATTTTTGATTGTTACCTTATTAAGCTGCCGATTGTCAATACACATACGTAGTGACCCATCTTTCTTTCTTACAAAGAGAACAGGTGCGCCCCAAGGCGACATACTAGGTCAGATGAAACCCTTTTCTAACAAATCTTTCAATTGTTCCTTTAGCTCCTTCAATTCTGCTGGTGCCATTCTATAGGGTGGAATAGATATAGGATGCGTGTCTGGCATCACATCAATCCCAAAATGCGGATACACATCCTCAATTTATAATGTAATATGATAAGAGCATTTGAAATACGAATTGAACATATATCTTCATCACAAAACTTATCAGAATACTCAATTTATAATCAACATCTCGGAACTCACAAAGATAATGAGAATTCCAACTCTTAAAGAAGAGTTTAGCCAACATACCTCACTTGAGCTTCCTTACACTCTAAATGTTCCGAAATTCTTAGCAACTACAATCTATTTTAGAAATATAACAAATTAAACCAAAATTAGGAAGACGATCATGGTTCTAGCTCATTTGAGCATTTTATCAAATACTAGATGTGCATTAAGGTTTCAAGATCCTTTTATGGAGGATTCCATCATCCCACAACCCAACCTTTACCATTTTTAGCTCAATAATCTTTCTACACCCCTTGCTAACATATGCATGCAAAATAACCAACCCTCTTGCCCATAAATTATCTTGCTTATTATCCATTTCTACACTCTAGGGCACCCTCTCACTCTTGGGCACCCTCTCTCACTATAAAATATCAGATAATAGCTCAAAAATGACCTAAATAGTGTATTTAACGAAATAGGGTCGGGTTTTAAAAACCCAAAAATGAAGCTCCGGAACAGGTTCTGCGGTCGCATATGCGACCGCATAATGGTTATGCGGACCGCATATCGGTCACATAATTAGTTACAAAATAGCTAAAAGAACTTCCTGTGTATGCGGTCACTATGCAGTCCGCATAACCATTATGCGGTCGCATAATGCACCGCATAACAGTTATGCGGTCGCATAGTCGACCGCATAGCTGCTTCCAGAATGGCCCTCTCCTGCTCACTTCTGCGGCCATTATGCGGCCCGCGGAGTGATTATGCGGTCGCATAAATGCACTTTTTCGGCAAAACATTTCCTTTACTTTCCAGTGCATTGTTCAGCCCAAAAAGTCCGAGCACCATAAAACATTATTTTCTTTGCAAGCCTAGTCCGGCACCATGAAATATTATTTTCTTTGCAAATTTTACCAGGCCTTACACTTAAGTACTTTGAAATTTTCCGGGGTGTTACATTCTCCCCCGCTTAGGATCATTCGTCCTCGAATGAGGGTCAAATTTTATTATTAGCATCTTGTGCAACTCAGTCTTTCATACCACGCACCAGCAACCCCAAATTTGACTAACTCCCTAAATTTCCAAAACTTTCGCCAGAGTTTCCTTTGTAATTAGGCCTATCCACCTGTCAGAGAGCCCCAGAAACACATCCGAACAACATATACATATTCGAA
Organism: Nicotiana tomentosiformis; assembly: GCF_000390325.3. Classification (NCBI taxonomy): domain Eukaryota; kingdom Viridiplantae; phylum Streptophyta; class Magnoliopsida; order Solanales; family Solanaceae; genus Nicotiana; species Nicotiana tomentosiformis. Next base: position 48,634,434 of record NC_090817.1, read on the forward strand.
AGACGTAACATAATACAAAACAACACCAACTGTGGCCACATAAGCAATATATTTTTAGAAAGGAACACCCTTAACGCCAATTGTTCAAACGATACAAAATTCATAAAAAGTAAGTCTTATAATTTTCCTAGATCACAACTTTATAAATACATGGTCATTCAAACAAATAAGGATACTTTTTATTCATTTCTTCCTCAGCCTCCCAATTAGCCTCTTCAACCTGTTTGTTTCGCCATAGCACTTTTACGGATGTAATTTCTTTATTTCTCAATTTTCAGACTTGCCGATCAATAATAGATACCGGAATCTCTTCATAAGTCAATTCTTCATTAACCTCTATAGTCTCAATCGGAACAATGCCTGTCGGGTCTCCAACTACGTTCTTTAACATAGACATATGAAACACCGGGTGTACTAATGACATCTCAGGTGGTAGCTCAAGCTTGTACGCCACCTCACCGATCCTCTGAATGATTTTGTATGGTCCGACATACCTCGGACCCAATTTCCCTTTCTTACCAAATCGCATTACACCCTTCATGGGGGAAACTTTGAAAAATACCCAATCATCTTCTTTGAACTCCAAATCCCTGCGACGAACATCCGAATAGGATTTCTGATGACTCTAAGCGGTCTTCAACCGCTCCTTAATAATTTTAACTTTTTCCATAGCCTGATGCACATGGTCTGGCCCTATCAAATCTGCTTCCCCAATTTCGAACCACCCAATGGGAGATCTACATCTCCTACCATATAAAGCCTCGAACGGTGCCATCTGAATGCTAGCATGATAGCTATTGTTGTATGCAAATTCTATAAGTGGTAAATAATCATCCCAACTACCTTTGAAGTCTAGCACACAAGCATGCAACATATCCTCAAGCGTTTGAATAGTCCGCCCTGCCTGCCCGTCAGTTTGCGGGTGAAAGACTGTACTGAGATTCACCTGAGTACCCAAACTTTGCTGAAATTACTTCCAAAAATTAGCCATGAATTATGCTCCCCGATCAGAAATAATGGAAATTGGGGTGCCATGCAACCTGACTATTTCTTTGATTTACAACTGAGCATACTGCTCCTCTGTATTGGAAGACTTAACTGGCAAAAAGTGTGCTGACTTCGTGAGTCAATCCACAATCACCCAAATTGAGTCAAACTTGCGCGGAGTGCGCGGTAATCCTACCATAAAGTCCATATTAATCATTTCCCATTTTCACATTGGAATTTCTATATTCTGTGCCAACCCACTAGGCCTTTGGTGTTCGGCCTTCACTTGCTGACAATTCGAACATCTTGCCACAAAGTCTGCCACATTCCTCTTCATATCATTCCGCCAATAGACTTCCTTAAGATCGTGATTCATTTTCGTAGAACCTGGGTGCACAGAATACCTAGTAGTGTGAGCTTCAGTCAAAATTCTTTCACGGAGACCATCCACATTTGGAACACATAGTCGCCCTTGGTACCTTAGTGTACCATCATCCATGCCAAGAGAAAAGGCCATGGTCTTATGTTTATGAATCCCCTCTTTCAATTGCACCAACAATGGATCGTTGTATTGTTTTTCTTTGACTTCCACTACAAGTGATGATTCAGCCCTATTTTGCACAATTACCCCTCCTTCGCTAGAGTCCGCAAGACAAAATCCCAAACTAGCCAATCGGTGAACTTCTTTGTCCAATGGCATATGATATGCCTCCAAGTGTGCTAGGCTACCCATAGATTTTTGGCTGAGAGCATCCGCCACAACATTAACCTTCCCTGGATGGTATAAAATATCAATGTCATAATCCTTGAGTAATTCAAGCCATCTTCTCTGCCTCAGATTCAATTCCTTTTGTTTGAAAATATATTGAAGGCTCTAGTGGTCCGTTACTATATCCACATGGACCCCATATAAATAATGATGCCAAATTTTCAATGCAAATACCACCGCCGCAAGTTCTAAATCATGTGTTGGATAGTTCTTTTCATGATTCTTTAGTTGCCTAGAAGCATAAGTTAACACCTTCCCATGTTGCATTAATACACACCCAAGCCCCATTATTGAAGCATCACAATATACCACAAATCCCTCTATATCTTCTGGTAGAGTCAACACCGGCGCCGTAGTCAATCTTGCTTTGAATTCCTGGAAACTCCTTTCACAAGCATCTGACCATTGGAACTTAATTGCCTTCTGCGTCAATTTAGTCAATGGAGAGGCAAGAATAGAAAAACCCTCCACAAACTTTCTGTAATACCCAGCTAATCCTAAGAAACTGCGAATCTCTGTTGGAGTTGTAGGCCTCGGCAAATTCTTCACAACTGAAATTTTCTGAGGATCAACCTTAATTCCCTCACTAGAAACTACATGACCCAAGAATATGACTGATTCAAGCCAAAATTCACACTTTGAAAACTTTGCATATAACTAGTGCTGATGGAGGGTTTGCAGAACTACCCTGAGATGATCGATATGGTCCTCTCGACTTTGTGAGTATACAAGTATATCATCAATAAACACTATCACAAAAGAGTCGAGGAATGGCTTAAAAACCCGATTCATAAGATCCATGAAGGCTGCTGGGGCATTTGTTAGCCCAAAAGACATCACCAGAAATTCAAAATTCCCATACCAGGTCCTAAAATCTGTTTTCGAAATATCCCGCTCCCTGATCTTCACTTGGTGATATCCGGATCTTAAATCAATTTTGGAGAAGTACCTGGCACCTTGCAATTGATTAAACAAGTCATCTATCCTTGACAGTGAGTACTTATTTTTGATTGTTACCTTATTAAGCTGCCGATAGTCAATACACATACGTAGTGACCCATCTTTCTTTCTTACAAAGAGAACAGGTGCACCCCAAGGCGACATACTAGGTCGGATGAAACCCTTTTCTAACAAATCTTTCAATTGTTCCTTTAGCTCCTTCAATTCTACTGGTGCCATTCTGTAGGGTGGAATAGATATAGGATGCGTGTCTGGCATCACATAAATCCCAAAATCAATCTCCCTGTCTGGTGGGATCCTAGGGAGTTCATCCAGAAATACTCCCGAAAATTCATTCACAATAGGCACGGACTCAAGTGTAGGTGCCTCAGCATCGGCGTCCGTAACCCGGACCAAATGGCAAATACATCCCTTGTTGATCATTTTCGTGGCCTTAAGATAAGAAATAAACCTACCCTTTAGCACTACATCATCACCCTTCCACTCAATAACTGGATCATTTGGAAATTCGAACCTAACAATTCTGGTTCGGCAATCAAGCTTGGCAATACAAGATTAAAGCCAATCCATCCCCATTATCACATCAAAATTGACCATTCTCAATTCAATAAGATCGTCCACGGTGTCTCGACCATGCAATGTAACAACACAATCCATATAAACCTGAGCGGCCAAAATAGACTCACCAACCGGAGTAGATACAGAGAACGGCTCATGAAGATTGTCATGCCCTAAAATTGAGGAGCGCGCTCAACCGAGTGAACCCGACTGAGCAAGCCTGTTAGATGTCATTCTACCCAAACTCATCCACGAATAGAGATAATACATGTTATCATTAATTAAGTGAAAATGTGTTCATGTGTACAATACCAATTCATTTCCAATAGTTTTAACATTTTTAAACTCTCAAATGGACAAGTAATACAACCACAACATAACATAGTTTGTCTTTCCCCAGCACCAATACACAACCCACACTATGTCTACGGAGCCTCTATATATAAAGAAGAGTACAATGATAATACCGGTAACAAGGCCCCGGCTATACCTCAAACCTAATACACAAAGTACAAAAGATACATGACCCTGGAATGAAGTGGGGCTCACCAAGTCAGCTGGGAAGAAGGTGTACTGCTATCACTGATCAATATCTCCTGCTGTGGAACCACCTGTATCCATTTAAAGATGCAGCGCCCCCGGCAAAAGGGACGTTAGTACCGTCGAATAGTACTAGTATGAAAACTAAACACCAATTTAAGAATTCATAAATACCAGATGAATATGATGGACCAGTGCGGCAATAGTATAATATAGATAACCGTCTCAACCATAGAAAGCTTATTAAAAGCTATCAACAACATTTATAGGATTTAAGATGAGATCCTCCATAACCATCTTCACACAAAGCGTCCCCGCCACCTCACCTCAATGTATGCAGGTGGATGTATAACCACAGTACCAAGAACTTACACAAAGCGGCTATGCCGCCTCACCCCAATGTATGCAGGTGGTGGTGCCACAACAATACCAAAACTATACACAAAGCGGTCGTACTGCCTCACCCCAATGTAAGCGGGTGGAGGTGCAGTCCCACAATACCATAATTCCTACATAAAGCGGCTATGCCGCCTCACCCCAATTTATATGCGGGTGGGGGTGTATCACAATCACACTCTCTATACCATAATCCCCACACAAAGCGGTCATGCCACCTCACCCCCAATATATGCGGGTGGAGGTGTATCACAATCACAATCTCTACACAACTTGGCATAATAACTTTCACATAAATCACGACTAGAAATTATAACATGCGGATACATAATCTATAGTTTGGGACACATCCTCAATTTATAATGCAATATAATAAGAGCATTTGAAATACAAATTGAACATATATCTTCATCACAAAACTTATCGGAATACTCAATTTATAATCAACATCTCGAAACTCACAAGGATAATAAGAATTCTAACTCTTAAAGAAGAGTTTAGCCAACATACCTCACTTGAGCTTCCTTACACTCTAAATGTTCCGAAATTCTTAGCAACTTCAATCTATTTTAGAAATATAACAAATTAAACCAAAATTAGGAAGATGATCATGGTTCTAGCTCATTTGAGCATTTTATCAAACACTAGATGTGCATTAAGGTTTCAAGATCCTTTTATGGAGGATTCCATCATCCCACAACCCAACCTTTACCATTTTTAGCTCAATAATCTTTCGACACCCCTTGATAACACATGCATGTAAAATAACCAACCCTCTTGCCCAGAAATTATCTTGCTTATTATCCATTTCTACATAAAATTCGAAATTGAGGGTTAGGGTGTAGAATCTTACCTTTTGGATGAAGACCTAGTGAGTTTCCCTTCTCAATTTTCCAAAACTTAGGCAAGAATTGAAGAACAATTATTGGAGAATACCTTCTCACTCTAGGGCACTCTCTCTCACTCTAAATTGTCAGATAATAGCTCAAAAATGACCCAAAGAGTGTATTTAACGAAATAGTGTCGGGTTTTAAAAACCCAAAAATGAAGCTCCGGCATAGGTTCTGCGGTCGCATAATTGGTTACAAAATATCCAAAAGAACTGCCTATGTATGCGGTCACTATGCAGTCCGCATAACCATTATGCGGTCGCATAATGCACCACATAACAGTTATGCGGTCGCATAGTCGACCGCATAGCTGCTTCCAGAATAGCCCTCTCCTGCTCACTTCTACGGCCATTATGCCGCCCACGGAGTGATTATGCGGTCGCATAATGGACCTCATAAACGTACTTTTTCGGTAAAAATTTTCCTTTACTTTCCAGTGTATTGTTCAACCCAAAAAGTCCGAGCACTATGAAACATTATTTTCTTTGCAAGCCTAATCTGGCACCATGAAACATTATTTTCTTTGCAAATTTTACCAGGCCTTACACTTAAGTACTTTGAAATTTTCCGGGGTGTTACATTTTCCCCCGCTTAGGATCATTCGTCCTCGAATGAGGGTCAAATTCTGTTATTAGCATCTTATGCAACTCAGTCTTTCATACCACGCACCAGCAACCCCATATTTGACTAACTCCCTAAATTTCCAAACATTTTGCCAGAGTTTCCTTTGTAATTAGGCCTATCCACCTGTCAGATAGCCCCAGAAACACATCCGAACAACATATACATATTCCAAAGACGTAACATAATACAAAACAACACCAACTGTGGCCACATAAGCAATATATTTTTAGAAAGGAACACCCTTAACGCCAATTGTTCAAACACGTAATCCTCAAACACGTAAAATTAGGAAGATTGAGCACAAATTAGGAAGGAGTTCATGGTTCCAGCTCATTTGAGCATTTTTATCAAACACTAGGTGGGTATTATGATTTCAAGGTCCTCCTATGGTGGATTCCATCACCCCACAACCCAAGGTCTACCCATTTGAGCTCAACTATCTTCCCACAACTCATGATTGTACATGCATGTATAGATACACTCTCATACCCAAGAATCACACCCTCATTAACCATCTTCTACCCCAAATTCGAAATTGAGACTAGGATATGGAACCTTACCTCTTGGATGAAGAACTTGTGAGTTTCTCCTTGTGAATTCTCCAACTTTGAGCAAGAATTGATGGACAGTAATCTTAGGAACTTTCCCTCTCACACTATGGCACTCCCTCTCTCTAAAAATATCAGATTTTTACCTTACAAATGGTCTTTAGTGACTATATATCGAAATAGGGTTGGGTTAACAAAATTAGAAAAATAAAGCCCCGATGCAGATCTGTGGTTTCATATGCAACCGCATAACACTTTTGCGGCCTACAGAATGGACCGTAAAATGGCCCTCCGAAACTGGGCATTTTTTATTCACCCTGCGACAGGTCTGCGGTCCACAGACTAATTCTTCGGTCGCATAATGTGCCGCAGAACATTCATCCAAATTATTTTATGTTGGATCTACGATGGATTGTGCCGCCCACAAAATGATTATGCGGCCTCATAATGGACCGCATAATGGTCCTAAAATTAGCTAAAGTTTCTGCTTCATTCCGCGGCATATCTGCAGTTCGCAGATCAGTTCTGCGATCACATAATGCACCACAAAAAATGCCTTGCACTGCCAAATTTTTTCTTCAACTCCCAACGCACTGTTCAATCCAATAGGTCTATACCGCATAAGTCTACCTCGGCACCACGAATCCCCGGGTTTTTGATAAAATTTTATGGGGCCTTACATTTTGGCATTTGATTGCTAAATCTAAGGAATAAATTTTTTTTGGGGGGGGAGGGGGGATTGCCTACACTTTAAGTGAGTGTATTTTGGGAATTTGAGTACCAATTTGGACTCGGCAAGCTATGGGTCATCAGATTTTGGTATTGGCATCAGATTTTGGTCACGTGGGTCTGGGTTGACTTTTATAGACTTTTGGGAACTTCTTCAAAGATCGAAGCTTTATAGATTGGGATAACTTCCTATGGCATTATTTACTTCCTTGGATGTTATTTGTCTTGGATTTACGCGAATGGAGGGCTAGATCAAGGTATTTGATGCCATTCGAGGTTGAAGACTAGTCGGATGAGGTAAGTATCTTGACTAAGCGTGGGGTGTGGCTATGACATTTGTTATGTGTTGGGGTGACATATATGTGAGGTGATGAGTGTATATGCGTGCACTATGGTTATTCATGATACAGGTAGTTATTAGGCCATTAAATGCTTTATTTTGCTATTATGCTTATTTGATATCGTGTTTTCTCCACTTGCATGACTACGTGTGCTATTATTCATGCTAGAAATCACGTTTAGATTATGTGCTTATCTGTTGAGACATGATAGTACTATTGTTTCTATGTTGAACTGTTTGCCTTAGCCGTAGTCACACTTTTCAGTCATGATATTATATCCGCATGTTATATCACCACCTCGTACCCTTCTTACATGTTATCTCATATGTGGTTAGCGTCTTTACTTGTATGACATGGTTTTGAGTGGTATAAAATATCCACATCATAGTCCTTGAGAAGTTCTCAAGTTTAATTCTCGCTGCTTGAAAATATATTGCAATCTCTTGTTATTGGTATACACTTCACAATGGATGCCATAAAGGTAGTGGCATCATATCTTTAATTCAAATACCACCACGACAAGCTCCAAATCATGAGTCGGGTAGTACTTTTCATGGTTCGTTAATTTTCTTGAAGCATAGGCAACCACTTTCTCTTGTTTCATCAACACACACCCCATTCCACCTCTAAAGTCATCACAATACACCGTGAAGCCCTCTAAATCGTAGGTGAGGTCAACACTAGTGTTGTGGTCAACCTCACTTTTAACTCCTGAAAGCTCTTTCCACAAGCCTCCGACCATTCAAATTTGACAGCTTTCTGTGTTTTTTTGTCAAAAGAGATGCAAGAGTAGAAAAACCTTCAACAAACCTCCAACAGTATCCCGCTAATCCCAAGAAGCTTCGAATCTCCATCAGTGTGGTTGGTCTAGGCCGACACTTAACCGCTTCAATATTTTGCGGATCAACCTTGATAACCTCATGATACCACATGACCTAAGAACACCACAGATTCAAGCTAAAAGTTGCACTTAGAAAATATTACATATAACTCAAGCTCCAATAGCATCTGCAACACCATCCTCAAATGATTGGCATGCTCCCCTCGACTTTGTGAGTAGATTAAAGTGTCATTAATGAAAACTATTACGAATGTGTCGAGAAATGGTTTGAAAACCCAGTTCATCAGGTTCATAAAAGCTACAGGTGAATTGGTTAACCCGAATGATATCACCAAAAACTCGGCCCGTAGCAGGTCCGAAAAGCTGTCTTGGGATCATCTTTCTCTCAGATCTTCAACTGATGGTTCCCTAACCTTAAATCAATCTTTGAGAAGTACTTCTCCCTAATAAGTCATCCATCCGAGGAAATGGGTACCTATTCTTAATAGTTACCTTGTTAAGTTATCTATAGTCAATGCACATTCACATAAAATCATCTTTCTTCTTCACAAACAAAACTAGTGTATCCCATGGCGAGACGCTCGATCTAATAAACCTTTTATCGAACAAGTCCTTCAATTTTTTTGACTCTATTGTTGCCATTCGATATGGGAGAATAGATATAATTGTGTATTCAGAATCATATCTATCTCCAATAAATAACCCGATTTGGCGGAATACCGGAAAGGTAATTAGGAAAGATATCCCGAAACTCATAGACAACTAGTACAGAATGAAGAGTCAATACCTCGGCATCCATGTCTGTGACTATGACTAAGTTGTAGAGGTATCCCTTGGTAATCATATTTTTTTCCTAAAAGATAAAAAATAAACACACATTAAGTTCGACAATATTGCCTTTCCATTCACGAACCGGCTCGTTGGGAAATTCAGACTTGACTACTTTAGCAGGACAATAAAGAATGGATGACACTTGAATAAGCAATTCATTCCCATGATAAGATCTGATGTAGTCTCTCGGTCTTGGACTATAATTACACAACCCCTATAGACGTCGGAAGCAATAATAGAATCTCTAATCGGAGTAGACATAGAAAATAGTTCAAGTAATTGTTCTAGATCTATCCTGAAATCCAAAGTAAAGCATGGGTAACATAGGAAAACATGGATCTAGAATCCACAAGAGGATAAGCATTAAGTGTGCAAATAGTGAGTATACCTGTGACAATGACATATGAAGCCTCTACAGTAGGCCGAGTAGGCATAACATAGAAGAAGGGCCGAGTCCCCATAGAAGTAGCAATTTTTTGATGTATCTTTCCCGCAGTATGCTTACCATGGATCCCATCTTCTTGAGACGGGGGTGCAACCGAAGTAGTAGCCATGGAAGCTATCATTTGGGTGCTCGATCCCTACATCCCATTAAGGCAGAACCTCTTCATGTGGCCTATCTGACCACACCCATAGCAGAACCCTTGAATCACTAGAGAAGAGTTAGAATGTCTAGAACATGAGCTTATACTACTTTAAACCTGTTGAGTAGTCCTGCGGTCACTCTAAACTAGTATAGTCTGACCTCCATATCCCAAACTATGTGCCACTAGTAGTCCATTGAAAATAGTCTATACCATAGATTGTGGTGGCTAGGATGCCCCCTGCTGTTTTGACCCTTTTCACTAGCAGTATCATTTCAAATAGCCAAAATCAACTACGGGCAAAGCGATCAATCTTATCATTTTTTGTGGGGATGAGGTGGGGAGAATAGCGAGACATCTTCTCAAACTTGATGTTATACTCTGAAACAACATAATATATTGCTTTAAGGTGTCAAATGATACTGCGAGAGGAGTCTTAACTCCTAGCGACAATTATTTCTTGATGAACATCTTGGTGAATTCTTCCCAAGTAATTGGAGCCGCACCATCTGGTCTACTTTTTCAACTCCCTTAAACTGGAGGTCGACCATAACTTTCAACTGGTAGGCTGCTATTCTAACAACCTGATGATCTTTCACTCCTAACAAGGTAGTGGTTTTGTCTATTTCCTCAAAAAATTCTTGTGGATACATAAGAGAATCCATTTACGTGAACGTTAGTGATTCAAGACTTAAAAACATTATGGCCAACTATGTCATGTCCTCAGTCATTGGTGCTCTCATGCCTCCCTGTTGAAGAGCTTAAATACCCATCTGTAGGTTCTTATGGGTTTGCGCAACCATGAGCTCTATAAATGTATCCATAATGGCCTTCCTTATACCGAGAAAGGACTCATCTAAGTAGTTTGGCACCTGAGATGGGCCAGGTACCTCGTCAACATCTTCTTCATACTCCCCCATCATTTTATGAGCTACAAAAACTGGCATAGTCTATGCCCTCACGGCCTTTAGAGGTCACCCCTAGGTCTGGTCGGTGGCCCTCCTGAAGTTGTGTCGGGTATAGGAGTAGATTCTCTATTCACATTGCTACTGCTGTGTTCACCATGTTTCTGCCAATCGAGATAATGTATGAGTAAAGCAACATCATAGATTCAAGCTCTATTGCACGATCTAGAATAGAGAGAAAGAATGAAATAATTCTATAATATCCATATAGCCTTTAAGATATAAGTGTGGTGCATGATACACTGATAAGGAGAACTTTACTAGACACGATTCTATAGACATCCTAGGATTAGACTTAGAACCTAGTTCTATGATACCAAGTTTGTTACGACCCTAGATCTACGTGACCAACACTTGGTATACTATTTGATGCAAGAGAACCAAACCCATATGTAAACCCTCTCTTATATGCATGCGAAAGTCTTTCGAAATATAAGCATTTTATATAATAAAATCCATGCATGAAACATAACTTTAAAAATAATTCTTTTTATGAAATAAAAGAGATAAAGATAATTGTTCATTCATGTATGCCATATGAGTAACCATAGCTTACAACCCAAAAGAATAAATTACAATTGTCTATGAAATCTCTGACATGGAATGAAAATAGTCGACTGAGACAGGCCCCAGTTACTCAAAAGTATAAAGTAAATGTTATTCCACGACACTAAGAGTGGAGCATCACCAAAATTATCAGTTGAAAATATGGAGCTGTCCTATCCATGGTTCTCAGATTGCTTAGGACTGGTGCCCAAAAACAGAAATATAAATTCGGCCAAATGTCCTAAGCTCCACACACCTAGTGTGAATCATGAATCGGTTTCACCAATAGGTAGGACATTGTAACGACCCGGTCGGTTGTTTTGAATATTATAGCCTCGTTCTCCTATTTATTGCTTATTATGTGTTCGTTTGTTGCTATGTGACTTGCCGGGGTGGTTGATTTGGTTCTGGGGATGCTACAGAATGAATTGGGATAATTAGTCCTAAGGTTGGAAACCTAAGTTGAAAGAGTTGACCAGATGTTAACTCATGTGTAAATAACTTCAGAATGTTATTTTGATGGTTCGGATAGCTCTGTATGGTGATTTTGGACTTAGGAGTGTATCCAGATATTGACTTGGAGGTTTGTACATGATTTTGCCTTGAAATGACGAAAGTTGGAAAAGTTAAAGTTTGGAGAGTTGAGAGGTTTGATCGAGAGTTGACTTTGTTGTTACCGGGCATGGATTTTGGTTCCGAAAGTTGGAATAGGTCTGTTTTGTTATTTATGAGTTATGTACAAAATTTGAGGTCAATCAGAGTTAGTTTGATAGGTCTCGACATCGATTGTAGAAGTTGGAAATCCATTAGTTTCATTAGGCTTGAATTGGCATGCAATTCATGTTTTTGGTGTTATGTGGTGTTATTTGATGCCTCATCTAAGTTTGTATCATTTTAGGACTTGTTGGTATGTTTGGATAGGGTCGCAGGGGCCTCGGGTGTGATTCAGATGTAATCAGATTAAAGTTTGGACATGACGAAAATGCTGAAGAGTTTGAGGTCTAGTGCGATCGCACCTGCGAAGAATTTGTCGCAGGTGCACGACCACAGAAGTGAGCATGGGGTTGCATTAGCGGTCATGTGTGTGTTGGCAGTGGTCGCGAGTGCTAGGAGTCTTCCACATCTGCGAGCCTGCAGATGCGACAAGTCTCCACATATGCGTATTTTTATAGGTGGGGTTGGACTCGCAGAAGCGGATTGGAATCCGCAGGCGCGGATGCGAAGGAGCGAAGTATGGACCGCATAAGGGGTCTCGCAGGTGCCAATATTGGGCCGCCGATGCAGCCGGTCAGGTTCTTATGTAATTTCCATAGAAGCGGACTTTCTTCCGCAGAAGCGGAGCACCAGGTGTGGCTGGTGAGTCCGCATGAGCGAAAAAGCTGAGCAGATATTTAAAATTGAGGTTTTGAGACTTCTTCTCATTTTGAGAGTTTTGGGGTGTGGACTTAGGTAATGTTTGAAGAGGTTTTCACCTATATTGAAGAGGTAAGTGAATTTTGATCACTTGTATCCATGTATTTTTAATACCTATCGATTATGTAATGACCCGGCCAGTCGTTTTGAGAGTTTTAGCCCTGTTCCCCTATTTACTGCTCATTTTATACCTTATAGCTATTATGTGACTTGTCGGGGTAGTCGGTTCGGATCCGGTGAGATTTTAGAATGAAATGAGATACTTAGTCTCGAGGTTGAAAGCTTAAGATGAAGTGATTGACCGGATGTTGATCTTTGAGTAAATGACTCCGGAACGGAGTTTTGATGGTTCTGTTAGCACCGTTGGGTGATTTTGGATTTAGGAGCATGTCCGGATTGTGATTTAGAGGTCCGTAGTGGAATTAGGCTTGAAATGGCGAAAGTTGAATTTTTGGGAAGTTTGACCGGTAGTCGACTTTTTGATATCGGTGTCAGATTCCAATTTTGAAAGTTGAAGTAGGTCCATAATATCATTTGTGACTTGTGTGAAAAATTTGGGGTCAATCGGACGTGTTTTGATAGGTTTCAGTGTCGTTTGTGGAAGTCAAATTTCCTTAGTTTCAATAGGCTTGAATTGGGGTGCGATTCGTGTTTTTGAAGTTGTTTGATGTGATTTGAGGGCCCGACTAACTTCGTATGATGTTGTGGGACTTGATGGTATGTTTGGTTGAGGTCCCGTAGGGCCTCAGCTTGATTTCGGATGGTCAACGGATCAAAAATGGGACTTAGTGCATTGCTGAAGTTGAGCTCTTCTAGTGTGATCACACCTGCGAGGGATTGGCCGCAGGTGCGGCTGGTTTTACGCAGAAGCGGAGCTAGGCTGGCCTTTGTAGGGTGCAGGTGCGAGGGGTTAACTGCATCTGCGCTCCCGCAGGTGCGAGGGAGGCTCCGCAAATGCGGAGTTGAGGAAGAGGCCTGTTTTCGCAGAAGCAGATGGAAGGCCGCAGAAGCGGTTCCGCAGGTGCGGATATATGGCTGCAAGTGCGAAAAGCCTGGGCAGATTATTAAAATAAGGGTTCGCGATTTTTATCTTCATTTCAAACATTTCAAGAATGGTTTAGGTGATTTTTGAAAGTATTTTTGAGGGGATTCTTGAGGTAAGTCCCTTGTTCTCATGTGTAAATAACTTCGGAATGTTGTTTTGGTGGTTCGGATAGCTCCATATGGTGATTTTGGACTTAGGAGTGTATCCGGATATTAACTTGGAGGTTCGTAGATGATTTTTGCTCGAATTGACGAAAGTTGGAAAAGTTAAAGTTTGGAGAGTTTAGAGGTTTGACCGAGAGTTGACTTTATTGTTACCGGGCTCAGATTTTGGTTCCATAAGTTAGAATAGGTCTGTTGTGTCAGTTATGAGCTGTGTGCAAAATTTGAGGTCAATCAGAGTTAGCTTGATAGGTCTCGACATAGATTGTAGAAGTTGGAAATCCATTAGTTTCATTAGGCTTGAATTGGGGTGCAATTCATGTTTTTGGTGTTATGTGGTGTGATTTGATGCCTCATCTAAGTTTGTATCATTTTAGGACTTGTTGGTATGTTTGAATGGGGTCCTAGGGGCCTCGGGTGTGATTCAGATGTAATCAAATTAAAGTTTGGACTTGAGGAAAATGCTGAAGAGTTTCAGGTCTGGTGCGATCGCACCTGCAAAGAATTGGTCGCAGGTGCGCGACCGTAGAAGCGAGCATGGGGTCGCAGGAGCGGTCCTGTGTGTGTTGACAGTGGTCATAGGTGCTAGGATTCTTCCACATCTACGAGCCTGCAGATGCGACAAGTCTCCACATATGCAGATTTTGATAAGTGGGGCTAGACTCGCAAAAGCGAATTGGAATCCACAGGCGCGGATGCGCAGGAGAGAAGTATGGAACGCGCAGGTGCGAATATTGGGTCGCCGGTGCAGCTGGTCGGGTTCTTATGTAATTTCCACAGAAGCAGACTTTCTTCCGCAGAAGCGGAGCCACAGGCGCGACTGGTGAGCCCGCATGAGCGAAAAGGCTGGGCGAATATTTAAAATTGGGTTTTGAGTCTTCTTCTCATTTTGAGTGTTTTGGAGTGTGGACTTAGGCAATGTTTAACGAGGTTTTCACCTATATTTAAGAGGTAAGTGAATTTTGATCACTTTTATCCATGTATTTTGAATACCCATCGATTATGTAATGACCCGGCTGGTCATTTTGAGAGTTGTATCCCCGTTCCCCTATTTACTGCTCATTTTATACCTTATAGATGTTATGTGACTTGTCAGGGTAGTCGGTTCAGGTCCGGTGAGATTTCAGAATGAATTGAGACACATATTATCGAGATTGAAAGCTTAAGATGAAGTGATTCGCCGAATGTTGATCTTTGAGTAAATGACTCCGGAACGTAGTTTTGATGGTTCCGTTAGCTCTACTGGGTGATTTTGGACTTAGGAGAGTGTCCGGATTGTGATATAGAGGTTCGTAGTGGAATTAGGCTTGAAATGACGAAAGTTGAATTTTTGGGAAGTTTGACTGGTAGTCGACTCTTTGACATCGGGGTCGGATTCCGATTCTGAAAGTTGGAGTAGGTCCATAATATCATTTGTGACTTGTGTCCAAAATTTGGGGTCAATCAGACGTGTATTGATAGGTTTAGGCGTCGTTTGTGGAAGTCGAATTTCCTTAGTTTCTATAGGCTTGAATTGGTGTGCGATTCGTGTTTTTGAAGTTGTTTTATGTGATTTGAGGGCCCGACTATGTTCGTATGATATTTTTGGACTTGATGGTATGTTTGGTTGAGGTCCCGTGGGGCCTCGGGTTGATTTCAGATGGTCAATGGATCGAAAATGAGATTTAGTGCATTGCTGAAGCTAGAGCTCTTCTAGTGTGATCGCACCTACGAAGGATTGGCCGCAGGTATGATGCCACAGATGCGTCTGGTTTTATGCAAAAGAGGAGCTGGGCTGGCTTGGGCAGGGCGCAGGTGCGAGGGGTTAACCACATCTTCGAGCCCGCAGATGCGGAGTTGAGGGAGAGGCCTGTTTCCGCAGAAGCGGATGGAACGCCACAGAAGCGGCTCTGCAGGTGCGGAACATGGAGTGCAGATGCGTACCTGGGGGATTTAAGTGGCTTCCGCAGAAGCGGAGAATTTACCGCATAAGCGGTTCCGCAGGTGCGGATATATGGACGCAGGTGCGAAAAGTTTGAGCAGATTATTAAAACAAAGGTTCGCGATTTTGGCTTCATTTCAAAGATTTCAAGCACGGTTTAGGCGATTTGTGAGAGGGTTTTCGAGGTGATTTTTTAGGTAAGCCCCTTGAGATTATTTTTTATCAATAATATTGCTACCCCATTGATTTTCTCACCTAGTTGGTGTGTATCTAAGGTGTAGATTGGGAGTTTGAGGCTAGGGATTTGGAGAGTTTGATTTGGGGATTTGGGTGACGATTTGGTGTCGGATTTTGATAAATTTGGTGTGGTTAGACTCGTGGTTGAGTGGGCTTTTGGGTTTTGTCTCTTTTATCTAATTTCAAGACGTGGGCCCGGGGACCGGCTTTTGAGCCGATTTTTGACTTTGATTAATAACTTAGCATTTTCTTATGGAGTTGATTCCTTTTAGCCCGTATTAATTTTATCGCATTGTTTATGGCTAGATTCGAGGCATTCAGAGGCCGTTTCGTGAGGAAAGGGTATATTGAAGTAGAGATTTGCTCGGATTTAGGTAAGTAACAGTTCTAAATTTGGTTCGAGGGTACGAAACCCCATATATCATGTCATGTATTTGGTTTTGAGATGACGCACATGTTAGGTGACGGGCGTGTGGACGTGCGCCATAGGAATTGCGACTTGGTCAAATTTTGTGGAATCGTGTAATTGTATAATCTGTTGTTATCTGTACATTCTCCATGTATTAGAGCAATTGAACCATAAATCATGTTTAGACTACGTGTTAGCATTGTAGGGACCCACAGAGGTCGTGTACATGTTGAATTATCTTCTAAATTGTTGTTTTATACTCAGTCACAGTTTATTTGTATATTACATCTCAGTCTCCATTATTCATTTTTGATGCATCATATCATTGCTATCTGGGCTGCTTATTACGATTTTCGAGAGCCCGAGAGACCGGAGAGGTTGCAGACTGTGTGAGACCGAGGGCCTGATTGTGAGGTATTATACTATAGCACGTAAGTTGTCTGTGCAGCACATGAATGTTCTATGCATATCCAGATGTTATACTATAGCACGTGGGTTGTTCGTGCAACACGTGAGTTGTCCGGGCGGATCCATATATTATATTATAGCACGTGAGTTGTCCGTGTAGTACGTTAATTGTCCGTGCGGATTATAGCGCTTGGGCTAAAGGAGCCACTCCGGAGTCTACACACACCCCCAGTGAGCACATATACCTAATAAGTGCGAGTGCCGAGTGCTGAGTGAATGGGAGGGCTGAGTGACAGTGGCCTTGAGAGGATGCATTTGATTTCATATTTTTTGCACTTAGCTTCCATGTATCAATGTCTTGCAAATTTCTGAAAGATATTACGCTTTGTTTCAGTTGAACTTGACATGAAATTACTGTTTTGGCCTTATCTATCGAACTTGAAAGCATACCTTACTTCCTACGTTAAAAATCACTGTAATTAAACTATAACTGTAAAGCTCGTCACTACTTTCAGTTCTTTATTTAGTCTTGTCACTTACTGAGTTGGTTGTACTCACGCTACACCCTGCACTTCATGTGCAGATTCAGGTATTTCCGGACATGGTGGGTGTTGATTTCTGTGCACAGTTGATCTTCTGGAGATTTCGAGGTAGCTGCTTGGAGTTTCGCAGACCTTGTTTCTCCTTCCCTATCTTTCCACTTATTGCATTTAGTTTCAGATTATCATAGACAGTATTTTCTGGATTTGTGATGTATAGATGCTCATGTACTCAGTGACACCCCGATGTTGGGAATTTCCGCATTGTATTTTGCATTTTCTATCCTGTTTATGAGAAGTTGTTATCATTGAAATTGTTTTAAATCCGTTTTCTGTTAAGTGTTGGAATTATTTCATAAATGTTGGCTTGCCTAGTACCACGATAGGCGCCATCACGACAGGTTAGGATTTTGGGTCGTGACAGATTATTTCACCTAATTATCATGAATCTAAGTTGGAATTTGGGGATTATTGACCCATGTATTAGAGAGTAAGATTTTAGGGATTGAGGGTCGATTTGTGGTTGGAATTAGATGATTTTGGTATGGTTGGACTCGGTATTAAATGGATATTCGAATTTTGTAAATTTTGTTGGATTCCGAGATGTTACACCCCATGTTTTTGTACGTGAGAGTACGTCATAAGTCAATTAATGTAAGCTCAGAAATGAAATCATTTTTGAAAAGTCTATAAAGTAAGTAAATCATGTTACCGTGGAGGTTACAAATCTTTAAGACCATGGATAACAAGTACCAAGAGGGTTAGAAAGCTTAGAAGCTAAACGAAAAATAAGTTTCGTCGAAAGTTGATAAGTTTGGAATGTTATAACATGCACTTTGGGGTGAGACTAGGGTTCTTAACGAGATAAGGAGGTTATTTTATGAGTTATTTTAGGCTTATGAAAGTCGTTTGTTACATTTTGAAGTCAAGCGAGTTGTGGAACAAAAGTTGGCAAAGGTCATCACAAGTTACATTCATAAATGTGCTGAAAATTAGGTCAAATATAGCGGAGCTTTTCTCCCAATAAACTTGGAATTATAGGATTATCCACATATCAAATTGAATATCTACGAGTCTAGTTTATAACGCATTAAACCATTCGTCGATACGACATTGGAGTAGAGAGGTATTTGCAGTTTTGCGAGACTGCGGAGACTGCATAAGTGACAAGTAGGTGTGTCACTGAAGCGTTTTGAGCAATATATTTCGTGTGTTATATGAGGTATTTTTGGGACATATTATATGCCAAATTTAAGGTCTTGGAATGTAGTTTCTAATGCTCTTAACCGTTTGTTCATACAACATCCGGATAAAAATATAAAAGCATCGGAAGATGGGCCAATGCTATGGTGCCAAGCTAGCACCTCTTTGACCTTTCTAAAGTTGATATATATAGGTCTTAGGTCGTCTTTATCTTGATATTTCCATAGAACATGACCAGAGAACACCCATAAAAATATCCTTAAGCTCTCTTATAGGGTTTCAAAAAAGATTAACATCCCGGGTACGAAATCAAGAAGCGATAACATTAGAACGATCCCTACGACGTAAATATTGCTATATCGCCTCTCTTTTTCTTTGTAGTTTGAGTTTTGGAAGGTACTTCATTGTTATGAAAACATATACTTTCTATATTTAAGCTTTTAAATATCTAGGAAGGTTGATAAATTTGTTTCCTAATAGTTAGAACTCACGGGACGGTAATCGAAAGTCGTGAGTTCGATTTATTTCACTTTTAGTGGACTTTTTTGTAGTCCACTCGTGTTGGCCTATTGTGCTGCTGATTTATTGAGTTTGGAAGGATGAAGGTCGTGGAGAAATGCCACATGTGGTAGGGTAGTAGGCTGGTCGCTTGTTGTTGCAATTTCAGGCTAATTGAGAACTTGTTGATTGGGTGTGTTATGGTATATTTGGGGGTTTTATTGTATTGAAGGTCCCGAATTGTTGTTGGATTGTTTTTGAGTTGTTGATTGTATTGTGTTTGTATCTCTCCTATAGTAAGCTTGAGGGAGCAGTAAAATAAAGGGAAATGCTGCCCGTTTTATTTTAGAATCGAGTTATCGTTTCAGATACATGATATACTAGCGCCATCTAAGTTGTACATGTATTTCTTTGTTATAGGGTTGGAGCGCTAGTTGTCATAAGCTTGTTATTGAGTTGCATTGATGGCTTGAGGTATGTTAAGGCTATCCCTTCTTTTCTTTTGGCATAATCCATATAATACAACGAAATGAGCAAACACGCAACTTTCACAAATGACTCTATTCTTAGAAGTACTAGGGGGTGCCTATGTTCTTGATTCCCCATGTGTCCTATTATTATATCGTCTGTTCATGGGTCTCAAAAAATATGTAGGTTGATAAAGTTTATTTCATGATATTAACCGAAGGCATATTGATCTCATGACATTCCGAGAGATCTTATTGACTTACTTCATTATGCATTGCATTCATTTATACATGTATATTGACCCATGACTAGATGGAGTTATATACGCGTATAGTATATGTATATGGGGTATGGGGAAAGGTTATGGCGTTATATACGCACCACCACCTGATCAGCTAGTATACGTTGATAATTTCGCCCACATAGGCCGAGATGATATGATGGGATGCCCTCAGAAGCTTGATGATGTTATGTACGCATATACCTATGGATGATATGACATTTATATGCACATGCATGACATTATAAATGTTTCATGATTCATAGAGCTATTTAGACTTACAGGATGAGTCCTTTACTCCATGTTTCTTTCATGTCTTTTATATACTCCTTTTCATGCCTTACATACTCGGTACTTTATTTGTACTGACATCCCTTTTGCCTGGGGACGCTGCGTTTCATGCCAGCAGGTCCCGATAGACAGGTTGACAGTCCTCCTAGTAGGCTATCAGCTCAGCGGAAGGTGTTGGTGCACTCCACTTACTTCGGAGTTGCCTATTTGGTCAGTATGATTTGGACATGTATTGATTGGTATGGCGGGGCCCTGTCCTGACCTTTATGACGTTTATGTACTCTTAGAGGCTTGTAGACAAATATCATATATATGGATACTTGTATGGCCTTGTCGGCCTATGTTTTGTGTTTGCAAATGATCATGTCGGCCTTAGAGGCACGTATGTCTCATGTATAAGTTTCTATATCATGTTGGGCCATCCTATGTCTAGTATTCCCTTATGTTTTTATTCCGGTTATCTCATGACATCCCTTCTGACCTATTTACCCATGATGGTGTGATAAGAACGATATGTTATGTTGGTACTCGGTTGAGTAAGACACCGGGTGCCCGTCGCGGCCCTCCGGTTTGGGTCGTGATAAAAGTAGTATCAGAGCAGTTCTATCCTAGGGAGTCTGCAAGCCGTGTCTAGTAGAGTCTTGTTTATGGGTGTATTGTGCACCACACTTATAAGAAGGAGGATACATGGCATTTAGGACTGTTAATCTTTCTTCTTACTCTAGATCGTGTGGTAGAGCTCAGTTGTAAGAATTCAAACTTCTAAATTCTATTTTTTATTCATAATATAACGATACCTACATCAAGAAAGACAATTGGTAAGAGATTGAATGTGGTTGTGGAAGAGTTGAGTCGGAGGAACTCGATTTTGCAACATGCTTATGAGAGTAAATATGAGGTCTTGAGCAGATCATGTGTGTACTAAGACGTGTAAGCTTCTTGATAAGGATCCCTAAGGCATGAATAGATATCCACTCATATGGTAAAAAGCAACGAGAGAAACAGAAGGTAGATACAAGTTTCAACAAGTAAAAGAAGCAAGGTGAAGAAGGATACGAGGTACCCAGTTAGTGAAGATTATCAGTATTTATAATTCAAGCAGTGAAATATAAGCATTCTTAGTTATTTTCAACAGTAACGGGGATATATACACTTGGCCACACCCATCTCAGTTATACTCTACGGGAGCTAAAAGATATAGTTTAAGAGAATGATAGGATATCAGGATCCAATTGGGGTTAGAGTAACCCAAAATGGTGGATGGATTGTTAGCATTAGCTGATATTTCTGAAGGATATTGCAAACGTGGTAATAGTTCTCCTTGTGAGACACCTCATTGGTTCACTCTAGAATAATACATTTAGATATGAAATACTTGAATGTCCAGAAAATTTTAGAAGATTTGCACTGAATCCTAGAAGGGATAAATATTTACCTTAGTATGGCTCTCATCCTTAGTAAAGAGAGAATGTTAGGCGACCCGAATAGCCAGTGAGATGGTGGTAGGGGAGCTAAAAGAAAAGGAATATTTTGTTGAAGTTTTAAGAATAAGGTGATAGACAAAAATATTAGTAGGAGAATAAGAACAGAGTAAACGAAGCATTATGAGTAAGATGTGATAAATTAGTGATAACAGTAAATCAAAATATGACACGATGACAGAGTCTATAGTCAAGTGAAGGAAAAGACAAGAGGTGACAAGCCTTGAAATAATAAAAGAGTATAAGCCATAAGGTCATATCCTTATTTTGAGAAATAAGTTGATGACTCCAACGCGATTACCAGAAGGAAAAGTTAGACCCCCGGAGTAAAAGAAATTAGTATGGGCCAGTGAACAAGATAACCTGAACATGAATTAGGGACCGAAGGATTTGGTAATGGTCGGCATCGTGAGAATTTCAGAGATCGTGTTCAAGTAATAATAGAATGGACAACAACAGTATAACCTTTAAAGGTCATTCAGGAAGACGCTTCCCTAAAGCAAGCACTGTGAGCAGAGTTAAGCTTAAAGGACTAGGCTTGCCAGTTACACTAGGTGTCACCCTTGTGCATAAGGAATTCAGTTATCCCTGGTACATAATGGTTACCGTAAGGCGAGTAAGGGTCATTAATGATGTGAAAAGATGCCAAAGATGAAGATGTAAAACATCTATAGGTAGATAGACATAGCACTAAAGCTTAGTACTCCCCTAAAGGGGGGAAGATGGTGTGATGTGGTATTAAAACGGAGTTAAGTAGTTCAGGTAACTATGGAATGGTAAAGGAAGAATATGGTAAAAAGGCGAAAGGGAAGAGGTTGCATTTATTCAGCTACTACGGATATGTCGCAACTCTAGAACATTATGCAAGCACGATGCCGGGGAGAGGCAGTAAGAGTTCCTAGCCAGGATGTTATTGATAAATAAGTGCGAATGGACACTTGATACATCATAAGCCAGTGCGAGGGGTAAGTTAAGACAAAGGACATAAGCCAAGAGAGATTACACATAATATAGATATGAGAATGGACCAACGAGTAGTTAGTAGTTGATTCAGGAAGAGCCTACTTATGGATATACAAGAGGATACAAGACAAATCAGTAGATCATGCAAGATAAACAGAGTGAACCCCCAACATAGTGAATTCAGTCTCGCAGATATGACATCATGATCCTTGAGAAATATTCAAATAGGAGTTGGGTAGTTAAAGGTACCGTATAAATATTACAGAAATAAAAGAAAGTGCCACTGGGGAGACAGTCAAAAATTTCAGTTCATAAGTAACCTACGAGCATAAGGGCACAGAGGTAAGTAACTAAGGATAATCATAGGCGAGTAAGAACATCAAAAACAATTTCGTCGGGTATACGATATAATAAGCTGGCAGATTTACAAGAGTTAGAGGGTCTTCCCTAAGTACTACCATGAAGTACTAGCCGAGGAAATAAGGAAGAAGGCTTCAACCTAAGTACAATGACCTAAAGAGGAAATGATCTTGTAACAACAGTCTCACTACAATATTGTATACACTCCATAAGAAAGTGGCACCTATCGTGGCTAACGAACAGAAAAAAATCAAAGGTGATGTTTGAGATTATATGACTTACAGAAAATTCCAGTATTCATTGCAATAAGATAAACCAAGTATTCATGCAACAAGTGGCAGAACGACCAGAAAAAGTAATTGCTTACATTTAAAGACAGATGAGAAGGCACGAAAGGAAATCTATGGTGCTAGCAAGTTGAAGGAAGTTTGCGAGTAGTATGAATATATATGTGTAGGTCGCAAGCTAAATTATCATAGAGCAACAAGGTTTTAGGTAGATAGGATTAAGGATAAGAAAAGGTGAGTGACAAGGTCACAAGAATAGGTAAGGCCTCGGGATTAAGCCCATCAAAACAAGAAAGCTGATGGTTTTCGTAAGTTATAGAAAACTCAGTATAACACGAATGAACTCAGAGGAGTCTAAGACTATGAGCATTTAGAATAGATGAAATATTGCCCTGGTAGTAGAATAAGGGTGTAATTGTGATTGATAAAAGGATGACGTTTAGACCTTTGATTGAGTAATGATTTAAAGAAAAGGGATTTCATGAATTGCACGTGATTAGAATATCCCCATAAGATGAATCACGTTGGGATGCCATGAATATGGTTATTGAAGTATAGTATTTTCCCTAGGTGGATCAGGCAAATCACTTCAGATGTTCCCCGATGAGACATGAGCCCTAGTGACAATGTATTACGTAAGATGTTTCAATTTATTAGTGGTAGATTATGGATCAACATTAAGGTGAATCAATAATGGATGGAGAAAAGTTACAGAGTATGAGATGAGATTAGTCTGTCATTCTTAAGATGAACATTAATGAAGAAGAACTAAAGGACTTAGATGTATACATATAGGACTTAGTGAGAGAGTAACCTGGAGTTGGGTAGCAGACCCCGGTAATAATAAACCGAAGTAAGAGTTATGGTATATGTCACGCCCTAAAATCGAGGAGCGCGACCGGCGCTCAACCGAGTGAACCCGACCGAGCAAGTCTGTTAGATTCCTTCTACCCAAACTCATTCATGAATAAAGAGAATATATGTTTTTCTTAATTAAACAATAAAGTGGTCATGTCTGCAATTACCAATTTCTTACCATAAGTTTTACCATTTTTAAAGTCTCAAATGGACAAGTAATACAACCACGACATGGCATAGTTTGTCTTTCCCAGCACCAATACACAACCCACACTATGTCTACAGAGCCTCTATAGATAAAGAAGAGTACAATATAATGCCGGGGTCGGCTATACCTCAAATAGAATACACAAAGTACAAAAGATTCATGACCCCGGAATGAAGTGGGGCTCACCAAGTTAGTTGGGAAGAAGGTGCACTTCTATCACTGACCAGTATCTCCTGCTGTGGAACCACCTATATCCATTGAAAAATGAAGCGTCCCCGGCAAAAGGGACGTTAGTACTGTCGAATAGCACTAGTATGTATCACTAAACACCCTCTCAATAGAATGACAAATAATACAAACAAGATTATCATAATATCAATGAAAGCCTTAATTAACATCAAACCTCAATTTAGGATCAAGACAGTGTTCAAATTAATTTCCATATCTCACATTGGGAGATTTTTAGTATCGATATACCATTGTCCACAATACCAGTACCACCGTATTCTCAGTACGGAGTCCAATCACGACCCGATCGGCTAGGCTATCTCATAGAGACATCAACCACAATTACTCTCAATATCCGTACCACCATCTCTAACACGGAGTCCGATCATGACTCGATCGGCTAGGCTATCCATTAGGGACATCGGCCACATTCACAATTTCAATTACAATTTCCAGCACAATCACCACCATGTGTGCGGCATGGTGTCCAATCATGACCCGATTGGCTAGGCTATCTTATTTGAGACATCAACCTTTTTATATCAATCATCGCATTTCATAATACTTTCACATCTTTTCATTTCATTGGCACTAGTGGCCATATTTATAAGATCATTCTTGGCACGTTGGCCATATTCAGTATTTCATGCTCACCTTATCAGTTTCAAATATCATCCTCATCATCAACAACAAACCTAATTAAAATCAAAGTGTGTAGTACACATGTGAGCAATTTAGAGTCTATTGCACATAGAGATATTTCACAAAATTTGGCATAATAGCCTTCATTTGAACTTGACTTAAAGTCGAAACATTATTAATGCATAGCCTATATTTTAACACATCCTCAATTGGTAACATAACATGAATAGAGCATTTGGGATGCTTGTTGAACATATATTTTTCAACCCAATCTTACTCGGAATAGCCAATTTCATAATGAATCACTCGGGACTTACATAATTTATATGAATATCGTGGGATTCAATTCTAGGAGAAGAGTTTAGCCAACATACCTCAATTAAGCTTCCTTAAACTCTAAAACGTTCCGGAATTCTTAGCAACTTCAATCTATTTTAGAAATATAACAAATTGAATCAAAATTAGGAAGATGATCATGGTTCTAGCTCATTTGAGCATTTTATCAAACACTAGGTGTGCACAAGGTTTCAAGGTCCTTTTATGGAGGATTCCATCATCCCACAACCCAATCTTTACCATGCTTAGTTCAACAATCTTCCTACACCCCTTGATATCACATGCATGTAAAATAATCAACTCTCATGCCCAAAAATTATCTTGTTAATTACCCATTTTCAGATGATTTCGAAATTAGGGCTTAGGGTGTAGAATCTTACCTCTAGGATGAAGACCTAGTGAGCTTGCCTTCTTAATCTTCCAAAACTTGAGCAAGAATTGAAGAACAATTATTGAAGAATACCTTCTCACTCTAGGGCACTCTCTCTCACTCTAAAATGTCAGATTATATCTCAAAAATGGCCCAAAACGTGTATTTAATGAAGTAGGGTCGGGTTTTAAAAACCCAAAAATGAAGCTCCGGAACAAGTTCTGCGGTCGCATATGCGACCGCATATCGGTCGCATAATTGGTGTCCAAAATGACCAAAAATCTGCGGTCACTATGCGGTCTGCATAACTGTTCTGCGGTCGCATAGTGCACCGTATAACAGTTATGCGATTGCATAGTCGACTGCATAATTGCTTCCAACTGACCCAATTAACTGCCTCACTCTGCGGCCATTATGCGGTCCACAGAGTGATTCTGCGGTCGCATAATGGACCGCAGAAATGCACTTTTCCGCCAAAAAAATTTCTTTACTTTCCAGTGTATTGTTCAACCCAATTCAGCACCATGAAAACCAATTCCTTTACTCGCCGCGAATAATTTCTATAATACTCAACACGTAAAACCAATTCAGCACCACGAAACATTATTTTCATTTGCAAAATTTTACGGGGCCTTACAGTATAGTATGACTTAGGATAATTCGTCCTCGAATGAGGGTCAAAATCTGTTATTAGCATCTTATGCATCTCAGTTTTTCATACCACACACCAGCAGCCCCAAATTTGACTAACTCCCTAAATTTCCAAATATTTTGCCGGAATTTCCTTTGTAACTTGGCCTATCCACCTGTTAGAGAGCCCCAGAAACACATCCTAACAACATATAGGTAATCCAACAACGTAACATAGTACAAAACAACACCAATTGTGGCCTCACAAACAATGTATTTCCAGAAAGGAACACCCTTAACGCCAATTGTACAGTTGATACAAAATTCATAGAAAGTAAGTCTTATAATTTTCCTCGATCATAACTTTATAAATACATAGTTATTCAAACAGATAAGGATACTTTTTCTTCATTTATTTCTTGGCCTCCCAAGTAGCCTATTCAACCTATTGGTTTCGCCATAACACTTTCACGGAGGCAATTTCTTTATTTCTCAATTTTCGGACTTGCCGATCAATAATAGAAACTGGAATCTCTTCATAAGTCAATTTTTCATTTATCTAAATAGTCTCAACCGGAACAATGAGTGTCGGATCTCCAACTTCTTTCTTTAACATAGACACATGAAACACCGGGTGTACTAATGACATCTCAAGTGGTAGCTCAACCTTGTATGCCACCTCACCGATCCTCTGAATGATTTTGTACGGTCCGACATACCTCGGACTCAATTTCCATTTCTTACCAAATCGCATTACCCCTTTCATGGGGAAAACTTTCAAGAATACCCAATCATCTTCTTTGAACTCCAAATCCCTACGACGAACATCCAAATAGGATTTCTGTCGACTCTGAGCAGTCTTCAACCGCTCCTTAATGATCTTAACTTTTTCCATGGCCTGATGCACGAGGTCTGGCCCTATCAACTCTGCTTCCCCAATTTCGAACCACCCAGTGGGAGATCTACATCTCCTACTATATAAAGCCTCGAACGGTTCCATTTGAATGCTAGCGTGATAGCTATTATTGTAGGCAAATTCTATGAGTGGTAAATGATCATCCCAACTACCTTTGAAATCTAGAACACAAGCACGCAACATATCTTCAAGCATCTGAATAGTCCACTCTGCCTGCCCGTCAGTCTACGGGTGAAAGGTTGTACTAAGATTCACCTGAGTACCCAAACCTTGCTGAAATTTCTTCCAAAAATTAGCAGTGAATTATGCCCCCCGATCAGAAATGATAGAAACTAGGGTGCCATGCAACCTGACTATTTCTTTGATATACAGCTGAGCATACTGCTCCGCTGTGTCGGTAGACTTAACCTGCAAAAAGTGTGATGACTTCGTGAGTCTATCCACAATCACCCAAATTGAGTCAAACTTGCGCGAAGTGCGTGGTAATCCTACCACAAAGTCCATATTAATCATTTTCCACTTTCACATTGGAATTTCTATATTTTGTGCCAACCCACCAGGCCTTTGGTGTTCGACCTTCACTTGCTGACAATTCGGACATCTTGCCACAAAGTCCGCCACATTCCTCTTCATATCATTTATACGGTCACATAGTGCACCGCATAACAGTTATGTGGTCTCTTAGTCGATCGCATAATTTCTTCCAACTGACCCAATTAACTGCCTCACTCTACGGCCATTATGCGGTCCGCAGAGTAATTCTGCGTTCGCATAATGGACCGCAGAAATGCACTTTTTTGCCAAAAATTTTCCTTTATTTTCCGGTGCATTGTTCAACCCAAAAAGTCTGAGCCGCGGCTCGCAAGCACGCCGCGAAGAATTTCTATAATACTCAACACGTAAAACCAATTCAGCACCACGAAACATTATTTTCTTTTGCAAAATTTTACGGGGCCTTACAGTATAGTATGACCTACCTAGTTGTAGTAAAGCCATAACCATAGATAACTGAGGCTATGAAACAAGAGCTATGAGTTATGAGACTTATAAGCCCATCGGTCAACATTCGAGGGCGAATGTTCCAAAGGGGGGATTGATGTTACACCCCATATTTTCGTACGTGAGAGTGTGTCGTAAGTCAATTGATGTAAGCTCAGAAATGAAATCATCTTTGAAAAGTCTATAAAGTAAGTTAATCATGTTACCGTGGAGGTTACAAATCTTTAAGATTATGGATAACAAGTACCAAGAGGGTTGGAAAGCTTAGAAGCTAAACGAAAAATAAGTTTCGTCGAAAGTTAATAAATTTGGAATGTTATAACATGCACTTTGGGTGAGACTAGGGTTCTTAACGTGATAAAGAGGTTATGTTATGAGTTATTTTAGGCTTATGATAGTCGTGTGTTATGCTTTGAAGTCAAGCGGGTTGTGGAACAAAAGTTGGAAAAGGCCATCACAAGTTACATTTTCATAAATGTGCTGAAAATTAGGTCAAATGTAGTGGAGTTTTTCTCCCAACAAACTTGGAATTACGGAATTATCAATATATTAAATTGAATATCTACGAGTCTCTTTTCTAACGCATTAAACTATTCATCGATACGACATCGGAGTAGAGAGATATTTACAGTTTCGCGAGACTGCGGAGATTGCATAAGTGACAAGTAGGTGTGTCACTGAAGCTTTTTTAGCAATACATTTCGTGTGTTATATGAGTTCTTTTTGGGATATATTATATACTAAATTTAAGGTCTTGGAATGTATTTTCCAATGCTTTTAGCCATTTTTTTATACAACATCCGGATAAAAATATATAAGCGTCAGAAGATGGGCCAATGCTACGTTGCCAAGCTACCACCTCTTTGACTTTTCAAAAGTTGATATATATATAGGTCTTAGGTCACCTTTATCTTCAATTTTCCATAGAACACAAGCAGATAACACCCATAAACATATCCTTAAGCTCTCTTCTAGGGTTTCAAAGAATATTAACATCCCGGGTACAAAATCAAGAAGCGATAACATTAGAACGATCCCTACGACGTAAGTATCGCTATATCGCCTCTCTTTTTCTTTGTAGTTTGAGTTTTGGAAGGTACTTCATAGTTAATAAAACATCTACTTTCCGTATTTAAGCTTTTAAATATTTAGGAAGGTTGATAAATTCGTTTTCTAATAGTTAGAACTCACAGAATGGTGATCGGAAGTAGTGAGTTCGATTTATTTCACTTTTAGTGGACTATTTTGTAGTCCACTCGTGTTGGCCTATTGTGCTGCTGATTTATGGAGTTTGGAAGGATGAAGGGCGTGGAGAAACGCCACATGTGGTAGGGTAGTAGTTTGGTCACTTGTTTTTGTAATTCCAGGCTAATTGATAACTTGTTGATTGGGTGTGTTATGGTATATTTGGGGGTTTTGTTGTATTGAAGGTACCGAATTGTAGTTGGATTGTTTTTGAGTTGCTGATTATATTGCGTTTGTATCTCGCCTATAGTAGGTTTGAGGGAGCAGTAAAATCAGGGGAAATGCTGCCCGTTTTATTTTAGAATCGAGTTATCGCTTGAGATACGTGATATACTAGCGCCATTTAAGTTGTACATGTATTTCTTTGTTATAGGGTTGGCGCTAGTTGTCATAAGCTTGTTGTTGAGTTACATTGACGGCTTGAGGTTTGTTAAGGCTATCCCTTCTTTTCTTTTGGCATGATCCATATGATACAATGAAATGAGCAAACACGCAACTTTCAAAAATGACTCTATTCTTAGAAGTACTAGGGGTGCCTATGTTCTTGATTCTCGATGTGTCATATTATTATATCATTTGTTCATGGGTCTCAGAAAATATGTAGGTTGATAAAGTTTATTTCATGATATTAACCGAAGGCATATTGATCTCATGACATTCCGAGAGATATTATTGACTTACTTCTTTATGCATTATATTTATTTATACAAGTATATTGACACATGACTAGATGACATTATATACGCGTATAGTATAGGTATATGGGGCATGGGGAAAAGTTATGGCATTATATACACACCACCACATGAGTGAGGATGAATACTCCGACAACATAAGTATATGAGTTTATTTTTGTGTTGCATTACAGGTGATAGAGATGTGGCATTCCTCATGTCAGCTATACTTGGCATATTTTACCAATATTGAGCCTAAACTGTTGAATTTGAAAGCATGTTTACATTTCTGTACTAGGTACAACTGATTATGATATTTTTTCTGAGTTATTATTGTCATATTCCTATCATATATATAATTTTATTATCTGGATTTGGACTGAGCCTATTTGAGCTCGTCACTGCTTTCAGCCCAAGGTTAGTCCTATTATTTAATGAGTACATTAGGTCGATTGTACTCATACTACACTTCGTGTGCAGATCCAGGTACATCTGGACCCGATGATTTCTAGACTCGGAGTAGTACCTGCTTAGAGACTTTAGAGGTAGCTGCTTTGTCATCCGCAGACCTTGACTCTCCTTCTTTTTCAGTTTATTTAGTACTTTTCTACCTTTCCAGATAGTTGTATTATAAATTTTGACTATATTGTCATTTAGTAGCTCATGTACTCGGTGACACTCGGTCAAAGATCTTGTATTTGAGTCGCAGTTATTCCTTTCGGTTATTTATGAGATTTTTACTCTTAAACTCAATATATCATGCTTTTAAATTAAAATGTGGTTATTTTGTGATTGTCGGCTTGCCTAGTACTGTGATATGCGCCATCACGACTTGTTGAGATTTGGGTCGTGACAGTCATGATAGGAAAGAAAGATCAAAAGATATGTAAAGCGTTGATATAACAAGAAAGCAGTTATATCAATTCACAACTTGAATAAGGAAGTGAAATAATAATGTAAAAACAAATTTTAAACTTATTTCCTTTAGCATTTAAATTTAACCAATATCATATGATTTTACCTTTAACCGGGAACACTATATCGACACCGGCATAATAGTAGCAGCACTTTTCTAAACTAGATAAGAAACCTACTTTAAATCAAATGCTGGTGTTTATAATTGATCCAATCATTTAAACAAAAATCAAATAAAAATATTTTTCAATTCCATGTTAAATGTAATTAACAAAATGATGATTTATCTTTTAGTTCAACAAGTGTCACTCCAACATATAAAGGTATTTTAAAAATGTTACACATTATATTTCAATAAAAAGTCGTGACAATGGCATTTAAACGTTTACAATACAAGGAATGGTGCAAGTTCTATTAGACTTTTCTTTTTGTCTATTCAAGTTCTATTTTTTAAATTTTTTTTTTGTATTCCCCCTGACATGGTATCTTTGAATAAAAAATTATGGCCTGATAAGTATTCATGTTTTGTTGATCCATGTCCGTATTGAAAAGGACCTCGCTTCTGGCAACATTGTCAATATATTCCCTAGGGCGAGTTGTGTACACCATCTCAATCTTGTGATATTTGCGAGAGCAATTGGAAAAGTTATCCTAAATTTTATTTTGCTATCTCGAGCCTTCATTATGATGATTCTAATAATGCTTGTGCTTTTGTTAGCATGGTTCGTTACAGTAAATTAATAGAAGAATATGGGGGTCTCCGTGATAGTCTTACGAACGAGGTGATACTGCTGATAGAAGGAAGTGAGTTCATGCAAGAGATAGACCAATTTGGCTCTGATATCTCTGACCTGTAGGCTCAATTGAATAAAAAGGTTGAGGCGTCTAATGCCCAACAACTAATTATTGCGGATACTGGTCAGCTTGTGGGGGAGAAAGAGGAGTTTCAACCATTCGACCAAAATATTGTTGATGATGCCAAGGTTGACAAAGTGTGTAAAAGTGAGGATGTCAAAAGTGAAGCGATTACGGAAATGGAACGTATTGGACCTCATTCTAAATACTTTTCAGCATTGTGTTTGGATGATATGAGAACCGATCCGTCCAAGCCTATAGAGGAGTCTAGGAATGAGGAAGAAAGTGCATACATTCTTAAATTTGCCATGCCAAAAGAGAAAAAATGACATCCCTCACTTAAAGGCAAAGAAGTGCAAGATGCAACATTGTTTACTTGGTTCTTTTGTATACGCACCACCGCCCCAGGACCATAACCGCAAGCTTGAATCAAAATTAGGGATATAATTTATATCTTCGAGGTGGAGGAAACAGTGGTGAAGTTGGTATAAGTCGTGCCACGACTATAAATAAGGCGCTTGTTGGGAGGCAACCCAACTCTACTATTTCTTTTATTTATGTTGATTTTATTTATTGTGTTATTTTTGTAGTGTTATTTTTGTATTTTTTAGAGAAGGTGGTTGAAAATAAGTATAGGGTGCCCGCATAAAGGATCATACCAGGGAGAAGTCTGAGTATCCCGTGAGCTGCTAATACTTCGGCCTTTGGCCTACTAAGGAGTCTCTTTTACCCTCTTGTTATTTATAGTATGCATTGATGGCATTGCATAATTTTAAGTATGGGGTGAGAAGACTGTCTCGGTGATTTTCTATTCTATCCTAGCTTAGTTGTAGTATTGTTTCTTAGTGTAGTGGTTTTTGTTAAAAAAAAATTGAAAAAAATGAAAAAGAAAAAATGCAGAAAATTTGGATTTTTCCCAACGATGGATTTTGTGGATAGCTTTCTTGAGAGATTAAGTTCCAATTAAAATAATAAAAAAAGATTTTATTTTTATTTCTAGTTAGTTTTAGTTAGGTAATAATCCCCCTTGATTTTTCTTCGTACATCGTTTCTTTTTCAAGGGATGTAACTTGAACCAGATATTTTTATCTTTTTAGGAATAGAGTTGAAGTAGGAAGGAAGAAAGAATTGTTCTTAGATGCCTTTTGACGTGTTTGAATCTAGCATATTTAGGCTAAGGCAGGTGAATCACCTTCCCGGCATGTTTTGAATTGTATGATGCCTGAAAAAATTGAATAGCCTGTTCTGTGACGCATTTTTCTTAGCTTCTTGACTTTAATCTAGTGCTTATTGCTTAATAATTCTTGGTATGTATTACTTGCTTTGACTTGAGAGCTGGAATGAAACCATCTGACATGGGTCATGTACAATGTGTGAGAGAGGTTTGAAGTTGTATTTTGTGCTACCCTGAGTTAGTCTAGAACTTGCCCTGTGTGTGTGATGAAGCGAAATAAATAAGTCTTTTTGAGTCCAGGAGATGATTTAGGCATTTCTTTTATTAACCCATTGATCCTTGAATTGCATACCATGATTAAAAAAATTCTTAGTTAGCCCCTTTGAGCCTATAAATATTTTCTTTGGCACCCGTATTACAAGCCTAATTCATTTTTGTTCTTAATTAACTTTGATAAACCTTTTACCTCTTAAAACACTTAATTGAAAATAAGCACTAGAAGAAGTAAGGAGGGAACTTGGGTGGCTTTTGAGTGGAACCAATGAAAGGAAGAAATGTGTACTTGTGCAAACAAAGAACCACTAACTAAAATTGCAAGCATAGAGAGAGTGATAGAAAAAGATACACAAAGCAAAAGAAACAAAACAGAAAAACAAAAAAAAAAACGAAATGAAAGAGTAAACAAAAAACAATACATCTCCCAAGTATATTTTCTCATCGCTAGTGAGTTGTCAATATTGAAGTGCCTAAAGAAAAGGAGCCTACTTGAGATATGGTAATGAGATGGAACTTGTGAAGATTGGGCTATGATAAGGTGCACTCGAATTGATAGTTGTATTGTATTAAAGTACTTAAGAGGGTTAGTCACTCTTACCCAAATATATCTTAATCATGCCTTAGCCTACATTATAACCTATAAAGTCGTAATTGATCTTAGATTTAGCATACTTAGATTATTCGAGTCCTACACTACAGGCAAGCCTATGGTACGATCTTGAGAAGCACATGAGCTTCTTTTTAAGAGCGAGTGAATTCTTGTTATCGTGTGTGAGTCCTTAATTTACAATTGATATTTTGAATTGAATATGTGGGATATTTCTTCTCTTGTTTATTGGTGATGGCACATAATCTCATGACGGTTAGGTGGATTTACTAAACTTCTCTTGTTGGGGTGAGGGTGCTAACTAAGAGTGCTTAGTGGCAACGAGTCAGTCTTTGAGGTGAGGTAGTTATAGGTAGATTGTTTGAATGCTTTGAATTGGGTTACTTATGCTTTGGCATGTGAAAATTGGGAAGTGTGTGAATTTTATATGACCATGCTTAATTTTTGGTATCAACCATAGTCATAGGTACAATGTGCTTAGTTGATATATTTTCCCTCTTGACTTGTGTGGTTGAAGTAATAAAGTTTAGGTTGCTCGAGGATGAGCAAAGGTTTAAGTGTGGGGTGGTGATGTTGAGCATATTTTCATATGTTTTGTTATTGTTTACTCTGTATTCTTTTGTTTTTTATTGTATTTTATATTGTATATGCTCAACTTAACTTGAGAATTGAGCTTTATACTTATTTGGGTGTTAATTGATAATGTAGGTATATTGGAGAGTGAAAGATGAAATTTTGGAGAAAGGAATGAATTTCTAATCATCACATAATGATTACTTGGTGAGTGATCATTACCTAATGATTGGATGGTTAATAAAATAAAAGGCAATTGAAAGTTGGAAGTAAGGAATGAGTACTTTGGGTGAAAAACGTACTAGATCCAGCGCCAGTCTAGTGCCTCGCGCTTGCATGAACCCTGTGTTGCGGGATTTTTCCTATTTCGCTCGGGACAAAGTTATTTCAGCCCTACACGGTTCAAACTCGTATAAAAGGGGTTCTAAACCTAATTTGGAAGATATCTAACATACATTGAAGGATAACTCACGTGAGGTAACACAACTCATGCTTGGAGGAGGCTTTCAACTAGTTTTTCTTCTATTTTCTTCCTTTAATCTCATAATTTATTAGTTCTAGAGTTGTGGGTGTTACATGAGCGTTGGAAGATTGAATTGTTCTTATTATTTTATCATAATGGTTTATTTATTCAATCTTTTGCTTAATTATTTGATTGCTTGATCACCAATTTAATACTATCTACGAAATAATGATTGAACTCGGGAGAGAGAATTCTATATTGTATATAGGATTGAGTAGATCAAGATCTTGAACCTGAATTATGGGGATATACCTAACTGCCTTTCTTAGTTACTATATGGAAATTATTAATATTTTCTTGTTAATCCTAATTTCATATGAATATAGGCATTAGGTTAGCATGAATAGGCGAGTAGTACTTCGGGAGAATGTTACGAGTAGTATTAATCCTGTCTATCAATAAACCAGATAAATTAATTAGACAGTTTAAGTGGAAGACTCAACGGGATTGTTAGCTAACTCATAGCTTTGGAATATTCTCTCCCATTGAATTCAGTTTTAAGATGTTACACCCCGTACTTCTGTGATGTCGTATATTGTATAAATGACTTGCTAATAATGATTTAAATGAGTTTAAAGTCATAATATGACTATATATGATGTTTGGAAAAATCGATTTAAGTTGCGGAAAAACCGACTAAGGATTTGCCTTGTAATAAAGCTTTTTGAGCAATTAATTTTGTGTGTTATATGAGGTCTTTTTGAGACATATTACATTCCAAATTGAAAATCTTGGAATGTAGTTTTCAACGCTCTTGACCTTTCATTCATACGACATCTGGATAAAGAAATATGAGTGTCACAAGAAGGGCAGGTAAAGCACACATGTGATTGACTTTTCAACCTTACTATAAATAGAAGACTTAGTCTTCTTTTTCCTCATTTTCCAGAAAATTCACGCACAAGCAGAGCTTTTGTAGCTCTCCAAGAAATTCTTTAGGGTTTTGAAGCAAGTCCATCGACAAGAGTGGGTTGCTCTAGTGGTAAGCACCCTCCACTTCCAACAAAGAGGTTGTGAGTTCGAGTCACCCCAAGAGCAAAGTGGGGAGTTCTTGGAGGGAGGGAGCCGAGGGTCTATCGGAAACAGCCTCTCTACCCCAGGGTAAGGGTAAGGTCTGCATACACACTACCCTCCCCAGACCCCACTAGTGGGATTATAATGGGTTGTTGTTGTTGTTGTTGTTGTTTGAAGCAAGTCCATCATCCGCAACTCAAAATCTAGAAGCGAACACATCAATACGATCCTTACGACATAGGTAAGACTTTGTCGTCCTCCTTTCTCCTTATAACTCGAGTTTTGGAAAGAGCTTCGTGGCTATGCATGCTTGTCACCTCTGTATTTTGTTCTGTTCCTTTAATATTTTTATGTATACCTAACCTCCACATGATCCTAATAGCTTCATTTAAGATTATATAATCTTAATTATCATGAGTTGCTGCTTATTTTCACGACCCAAAATCCACTATAGGCCGTGATGGCGTCCAACGTCGCCGTTAGGTAAGCCAACGCTTAATTATTCATTTTATTATTTTTAAAATCATAAATCTTATTTAGATAGAGAGGATAGTGCATTAAAATAAATCGTAGTTCCGTACAATTTAATTAAAAATAATAAGTAAAAGTGTATCAATGTAAAACAATCCATAACAATTCTAGAACACCCCTAAAATCCGGTATCACAAGTGCATGAGCATCTACTAAAAGGTACAATAACAATACAACATCTGTCTGGAATACCAGTTAGACAAGAAAATATAAATAATTCTGATGGAGACTCTATATGCTGTGGATCGTAACATGGGATGCATCTCAACGTAAAGTCCTAGCAATAGCCGCGCCTTTGCGCCCAAAAGACCACCAAAAATATATACCTACACAATAAGTGCAGAAGTGTAGCATGAGTACGTAAATCAACGCGTACCCAGTAAGTATCTAGCCTAACCCCGGAGAAGTAGCGACGAGGGGTCGACATCGACACTTACTAGTGGTCCAATAAATCAAGTACAGTAGAAAGTAAACAAGTATGAGGCATAGCAAATAAACAGTGTAAGAAAATATAGGTACGAGGTACGATCCTCCTTTGAACGGTAAACACTAGCTCTCAATTATCGAATACCTCCTCAACCGCAGTATATACATAAAATGGTCCCCACCAGATAGGTCGTCATAACTCAAATCAGGAAAACTCACGGATACGTTGTCTTCTTGTCAAATATTACGCACAATTCGGCCGAGGCGAACGGCCCGATCCCATAAGAGTATTTCATGAAGTTGCCGAGGCGAACGGCCCGATCCCATAGGAGTATTTTATAGAAATGCCGAGGCGAATGACCCGATCCCATAAAAATATGATACTGTCGAGGTGAAAGGCTTAATCCCATAAGAATGTGATACTGTCGAGGCGAACGGCCCAATCCCATAAGAGAATGTTACAATATCCTACCAAGGCGAACGATCCGATCCCATAAGAGTGTGGTACATAATCCTGCCAAGGCGAACGGCCCGATCCCATTAGAATAAGAAGCTTTAACGGGTCCTTGGCCCCACACATGTATATATGTGTGAGTTATGAAATTTAAAGAAGCTTTTCGATGAAAACACACAATGCAAGAGAAATTCGTAAGGGAAGCACAATTATTCTGCGGCTAATCAAGTAACTAAGCAGGCCTAGTCTCGGGTCGTAACGCGAAATCAAGTAACTAAATAGGCAAGAATAACTCAACTAGTACAAATAAAGCATGGCATGAATCCTAGTCTACCCGGACATAATCAAGAATTCTAGCATGCGCACGGACACTCGTCACCTTATACATGCGCAGCTCCCACAACATGTAGCATATAACAAGAATAACACCTACCGGGTAACTTTTCACTCACAGGGTTGGACAGGAGACTTACCTCGCTACGAAGTTCCATAACCGGCTCCAATGCCTCTCTAACTCCTTGACTCAAAACCGAATGATCCGAAACTAGTCAAACAACATGCAAATCAATCAAAATATACTCCAATGCTTACAATTTAACAATTTATAATGATTCCAACTCCACTCAAAAAGTCAACAAAGTCAACTCTCGGCCCACATGCCCGGATTCAGAAACTTTTCGAAGATAAACATTACCCATAATACCACGAGCTCAAATATATAATTTATTCCTAATTCCATCTCTAATTTCATGGTCAAAATCTAAAAATACCATTTTTAGGTTTTCTTCCAAAATTTCCATAAATTCTATCAAATTTTCGTGTTTAAATCCATATATAACTCATTTATTTAACTCAAAACAAGTAGGAATAACTTACCTTATGATATATGGCGAAATCGATCTTCAAGAATCACCCCTAACCGCCTCACATAAGCTCCAATAACTTAAAAGTGATGAAAATAAACTCAAAATCCCAAAATTAGATGTTTAATACACCTGCCAGGCCTCCTTCTTCGCGATCGCGGTCAAAACCTCGCGATCGCGATGTACAAATTTTGTTCCCTCTTCACAGACACCCTTCAGTATAATAGGCATAACGTTTTGTACAAAACTCCAAATGACAAACGGTTTAATTTTCAAAAACCTAGATTCAAAGGGCTACATCTTTTATTTTTGGATCATGCCCAAATGCCTTATAGATAGTAAGATATAAGCTCCCGAAGTCAGACTACTGATAGTAGAAAGTCCTTCTACGCGATAGCGAATTTCCTTCCGCGATCGCGATTCACGAGGCCTGGAACAACAATTTGGTCTTCGCGATCGCGGCTCTTTCTTCGCGATCGTGAAGAAGGATGCACCACATCTCAAAAACAACAACTCAAACATGGAGAAATGAACCGTAGCCCATCTGAAACACACCCGAGGCCCCCGGGACCCCGTCCAATCATACCAACCATTCCCAAAACATGATGCAAACTTGCTCGAGGCCTCAAATCACACAAAACAACATCCAAAATATGAATCGGCGATCAAAACACCTCTTTCAACTTTCAAACTTTTAAATTTCGTCGAACGCGTCCGAATTACACTTAAACATTCCGGAATGACGCCAAACTTTACGTGCAAGTCAAAAATCACGATACGAACCTATTCCAAGGCTCATAATCCCAAACAGACATCAATAAAATCAAAGTTCACTTCAAATCAATCGTAGGAAATTCTAAAACCTTCAAAATGCCAAGTTTCCATAATAAGCGCTGAAATGCTTCTGGACCACCCGATACTGAACCCGAACATACGCCCAAGTCCGAAATCATCATACGAACCTATTGGAATCTTCAAATCTCGGTTCCGAGGTCATTTACTCAAAAGTCAAACCTTGATCAACTCTTCCAACTTAAATCATGGAGTCCACCACTCAATAAGTACTATTGCCTCATTCTAAACTGAATAGTGACATGTTCCCTCTAATATACCTTATATAAATCTAATTGCACTGTTTTCAGGTCCAATATCCACGTCTCACTCAGTACAAGCTACTCGGGCAATAAGCCACCTCAAACACCAACAAAAACCTCATATGATGCCATCAATGCGCCAACAAGCTACAAACTCGAATGTGACCCATAAGGAAGAACGAACTCTGGCCAGCCCGCATAACGAATAAAATGGCCGAACGGTTGCTATGAACGTATCTTAGAGATGAGAAACAAGGCACAAAATTAAGTATAAGGAACCGTACTCAACATCTCACTATTGCGGTGTGCAACCCAATCCACACATGACACCGTTGCGGCGTGAAACCCGATCCAAACATGACACCATTGCAGCGTGCAACCTGATCCAAACAACATACCCATGGCGGTGTGTCCCCCGAGCCACACATAACAATAAATAAAAAAATACCCATAAATCCATAATGCTTATACCTATGAAATACCCGAATATCAACCACAAGCATGCCAAGTGCAAAAATACAACCCTGGGGAGACAGATAGCGCCATGCGCTACAAAACTCGAGCTCGACTAAGGTGCAATAACAACAAGCTACACATAACCACAACACACGTGTGAATAATCAAGCCATATCACAACCCACATGGCATATTAGAGTATTACAGAAAATAGTTGACGACAAGAATAACATCTAACACCCGAAGACTCCTCCATAAGCAGTGTTATGTTGAATGAACACATATGACCTGATGTAAAGCATACAATTCACGTTAGTTCTAATAGCGGACCTCAAGCCGATTCCATTCATCCCATACTGGACCAATAAGCTTTCAAGGATCCATAATGACCCTATTCATTACACATAAGAGCAGTCGTCAAATCCCAAACAAACTCCCACAGTCCTCAACCAAAGGAATACAGCGCCTCTCAGTCATAACCTCTCTCATTGGCGATAGTACCAAAATCTCCATACCTGTTTTAAATCTCTAACAATTGAATGACTAACACGTCTCACTTATACGATCTTCCCGTGGGATATACTCGCACAACCTTCCGTACCAGCTAGTAAAATCTGAACATTAATGGCCATCGACCATGATATTTCTATAATACTAGCCAAGCATCCGCATTTCAATACCCAACATTCCTACCACAAAACAGACCATCCTCAGGCTGCCCGAAAATAGTGCCATCATACTCTGAACATCTGAAATCCTCCCCCGCTGCTCCGAGCTCATGACATTCTTATCAGCACAGAACCGCAACCTTGATCCTCAAATTCCAATTTCCATACCGCTCATTGCACTTATCATGCCGCTATGCGAGAGTACAAGAATTTCATCATAACTCTTGAACCACCAATAGAATAAACACTTTCAAAATCTAGAACCCTTTCACTCAACACATTTCAAAGGAACAATTGCAACACGCAACCGAAATTTCCATAACCGCAAAAAGTACAAACCTCAAGTTATGGTCTAAACCACCATAACTCTTCCGGGATCCATCTACACATAACAGACCATCATAATCAAATACCTCCAAATCAATCAAATTACGGTGGCTGTCAAGCCCGCATGTACAGTCACGAATCATCCGTATAGCTTAGCATACCAAAGGAACTGATCATTTCCACAACTATGCTGATTGTCCCATCACTAATATACCCAACTTCTTCCGATTTACTCTTGACGTACCTTCGAAATAATAATAGCTCCCTTCAAATACATAATAGACACCAAACAACACTTATCTTGAGTGACCCCAAATCACAAGACCACATCGTCTCAATATCCATAAGCCATTTTATAGCCTCTTCATGCAATCAATAGTATATCCAACTAATACACCGCACTGATTAGATCTTCTGTGAATCTGAAGTTGTTCTAGCCTGATGCTTGGGGCTGGGAGATACCGAATACGCCTTGAGAGAAGTTCATGAAGGCACTTGCAGGAATCATTTGGGGGCAGAATCTTTGGTCCGAAAATTAATCAGGGTCGGCTATTATTGGACCAAAATGGAGAAAGATGCGAAGGACTTTGTAAGAAAATGCAATGACTGCTAGAGACACGCACCGATGATCTATCAACCGGGAGAGCTACTCCACTTGGTCCTGTCCCCGTGATCGTTTATGAAGTGGGAATGGACATCGTCGGTCCCCTACCATGGGCACCTGGTAAAGCTCAATTCATACTATTCATGATCGATTATATTTTCAAATGGGTCGAGGCTCAAGCATTCGAAAAGGTCCGGGAGAAAGAAGTCATTGACTTCATCTGGGACCACATAATATGTCGATTTGGGGTACCGGCCGAGGTCGTTTGCTATAATGGGAAACAATTCATCGGCAGCAAAGTAAATAAATTTTTTCGAAGATCACAAGATTAAGAAGATACTATCAACACCTTACCTTCCTAGTGGGAACGGACACGCGGAATCAACAAACAAGACTATACTTGAAAACCTAAAAAAGAGGTTGATCGATGCCAAAGGGAAATGGAAGGAAATCCTGCACGAAGTCCTATGGGCATATCGTACGACCTCAAACTCTAGTACCGGGACCACTCCATTTTCGTTGCTCTACGAGGCCGAAGCCTTAATATCAGTCAAAGTAGGAGAGTCGAGCCTCAGGTTCCAACATGCGACAGAAGAGTCCAATGGAGAGACCATGATCACAAGCCTGGAACAATAGGATGAAAGGTAGGAGGCCGCCCTAGTCCGATCAACTGCCCAGAAATAGCGAATAGAAAGATATTACAACCAAAGAGCCAACCTCCGACACTTCAAGATCGGGGACTTGGTGTTGAGGAAAGTAATATTACATACTCGTAACCAAAACAAGTGTCACGACCCAACTGGAGGGTCATGACTAGCACCCGGGCCATACTTGCCGAGCACCAACGTACATTTTATCTAACCTTCCTTATTATCTTTAAGGGCCGACAAGATCAATATAAATAGTAGACATGGATCATGAACATCCAACAATGAAAGATAATGTCATGAACATACATAACATGGGACGACAAGACTGTCAAGAAACTATATATAAGGTACGAGCTATCATGATGCCATGAAAGACTATACAACAAAAATCAGCCGAAAAGGCATTCTAAACCATACATAAGTCGACACCTGTCTATGAGCCTCTAAAGGAACATAAGTGCTACAACATTGCCGGAACAGGGCCCCGACATACCCATAATGTCTATAACAAAAATGCATACCAAGACCACGGCAAGTCCGGAGAAGGGATCTCGCCAATAACCGCTGAACTGGACAGCCTACTGTGGTGGGGGAGCTACGTCTACCTGTCTATCAGGACCTGCAGCACGACATGCAGCGTCCACAAATAAAAAGGACGTCAGTACGAATAAAGTACTGAGTATGTGAGGCAAGAAAGCATAAGTAAGAACAGTAATGTAAACAGGGATAGAGAATATACAACCTGTGACATCTGGGTACCTCTGAGGGCTACTGACATGAAATACATGATACATACATATATATACATAAAATTTTAAAACATACGCCTTTGTGGGCATCACCATCATCATATCGTACCCGGCCTTAATAGGCTCTGTAAAACGTACCCGACCATCATAGGGCTCGGTAGAATCGTACCCGGCCACGTGAAGCTCGGTAAAACCCAACTGATCAGTGGTTGCACAATAGGTGTCGTACCCGGCCGACTATAGCGCGGCTCGGTAGAGTAAAATAGATACATATATATGATGCATGCTGGACTCATTGGAATCACATTTTGAACCTTTCGGAGTGACATAAGGTTGGTATCCTTCGTACACGTTATTAGGATTAACTCTTCATCAAGAATCTTATAAGAATCAGGAACTACCAACAACATTGATAATATAAGAATAAGA
Organism: Nicotiana tomentosiformis; assembly: GCF_000390325.3. Classification (NCBI taxonomy): domain Eukaryota; kingdom Viridiplantae; phylum Streptophyta; class Magnoliopsida; order Solanales; family Solanaceae; genus Nicotiana; species Nicotiana tomentosiformis. The sequence continues at coordinate 48,677,801 of NC_090817.1, forward strand.
GAAGTAACATCAATATGAATCGTTTCATAAGAAGGGCAGCAATGTAAGTACTGCTAGCTTCTAAGAGTAGAGTATCTTTGGGAGCTCGTTCATTACATTATGTACAATCGGAGTCATGAAAAAGAATGAAGGGGATAGCCTCACATACCTTGTATATACTGCCCAACCTCAAGCTATGCAAATGTCACGACTCCTTAGTCTACAATAAGACAAATGACACTATCATTATCGTTTAAGCGTCGTAACTATTATGTATCGACCACAACCTATTTTACGATGAAACGGACAGCACCTCCCCTATTTATATGACTTTCCACAAGTCAATACAATCACCAAACAGCCCAAACAACATCATTAATAATCATATTGAGCCTCCAAAACAGTCCACCAACCAACAACATTACTACCAAGCCTTTCGATATATATTTCACAAGTTCTAGCTTCAACGACTTAGCTGCAACTTGGATAATCTTAAATATATATAGAGTAAGAGGTTCCTTACCTTTAAACAGAAAGAACAACTCCAATTTGACCTTAATTTTCCACGAAATATCCCTTCAATTCTGCCACAAGAACAAGGAAGCGAAACTAGCAATTAATTCGGGTTTTTCGGCACTAGAATTACTTTAGAAGACTTGAAATCACCTAGGGTTGATATTAAAAACTTGAAGGTGTATTTACAGGACATAAAACACTTAAAAAAACCTCCCACACGAGCTGGAACAACACAAAAATCAGCAACAACAAGAAGAACAAGAAACTTACTAGCGCCACGGGATTCCCGACATTTGATTTGTGTTGTTTGCCCTTTGTTTGGGTCTTGGATCATGAGAGAACCTTGAGAGACTGTTTTTAGGGTTATAAGGTCTGAATATACTGAAAAATAATGACTTAAAACGGGGTTGAGGTATCTTATATATGTCCATATGTCTTAAACCGCCTTTGTGGGCCCCATAGAGAGCAGCTTGGCGCACTCTCGCAAAAATGCGAATATCTCTCTATTCCGAGATCGTATCGATGAACAGTTTAATGTGTTGGAAACTAGACTCATAGATATTCAATTTGATAGGTAGATCACCCCATAATTCCAAGCACATTGGGAGAAAAATGCAGTAACATTTGACCTAAAGTTTAAGTAAAATTATAAACCTAAGTTGCGACAACTTTTATCGACTTTTGTTTCATAACTCGCTTGACTTCAAGACTTATGATGCGGATATTATATGATTCAAATACATTAAAACAAGACCTCTTGGGACAATTAATCACCTCTAGTGTTACCCGAAAATACGGGTTATAACATCCTTGATTCGTTTAACTTCAAATACTTGTTAACCACTCTTATACACCCTTGTATCGTTTAAGACCAATAGGATTAACTTCTTATCATCTCAAAGATAATCTCTTCTTGGATTTACGTCGACTAACTTACGGCGTGATCTATGGTATGCGAATTTGGGTTGTAACAACAAGGGGAAGCTGGGACTGAATTGGGAAGGACCATATCGAGTCATCGGAATTACCGGCAAAGGCTCATATAAACTCGAAGCAGGAAACGGTGGGGAACTATCGAACAACTGGAACGTGACATACTTAAAGCAGTACTACTGCTATGATACAAACTAAATTATGCTTTAATCATGTGATGAATCGAACTAACATTTGCACGCAACGTCTGAGGATGGATGTGGCTATTAGGTCTGAAAGAACGCGTTGCACTCTTTTTCCCTTGAATCGGTTTTGTCCCAAAATGGGTTTTTCGGCAAGGTTTTTAACGAGGCAACAGTAAAATGTGCTAACTTAAATTTGAAGGCTGGTCTCAAATTGGATTCAATGATCGTTCACTTCATATCAACAGTATCCGCTCCCTCTCAAACTCGACCTCGAATACTGGGGGCATTACCCCTCGGATTAAGGTTTTTAGCAAGGAAAAAAGAAAAACCATGTATGCTAGAAGCTAAGGCTTGGTGGTTAGGATTCAATGCAAGGGCCAAACAGTCATATGAATCGTGCTCACATGGTCTACTCTAGCCATAATACAAGTTTTTATGCGCTTTTGATCATGCACTTTACACACTGAGAAATGAAAGAAAGTCACACCTTGCTATAACGCATTTTATTGCTTCTTCAATTCTGGATCCTAAGAGCCCATGGGCTACCCCTACTCGGGAACTATCAAGCCCAAGGTCCACCCCTACTCGAGGACTATAGAGCACAAGGTATACTCCTGCTAGGGGACTGTCGCCCAAAGAAAGTTCGGACAACTCGGGTTACCAAATCTCGGAGGCACCAAACCTATTAGGCGGTGCCTAAATACAAAAGGCTACGACCATCCTAAAAGTGGCTCGGAGATGTCCGAAACTCGTAATCAGAAAGTAAGGCCTTTATAGAAACTCGAAACCTGCTAAAAGGTTACCCTCGGCAAAAGCATCGTCTAAAATCACTTAAGCATCTTGAAAACCTCTGGTCACACCGAAGTTTTGAAGCCTCGAGCAAACAAAGTTGTATCGAGGTCAGGCTCCATGCGGACTTCCGAAAAATGAACGCCCCATAACTACATTTGATTCTATGCTAAGGCATCAAAAACATTACATGAATAAATATTATAAAAAGATGCTGGAAAAGTAATGACACGATATTGCTAGAAAGGTAAAATTTCTTATATATTTCGATGTATATTTCCAAAGGCCTAATAAAAAGAGCCTCAAAATAAACAAAAACTATACATGGAGGAAAACAAAAACTAAAAAAGTACTAAGGCGTCTACGTCTGGTCTTCACCGGGGCCCAACTCATCGCCAGAACCGTCGGAGCCCCCGGATCCCTCGAAGCCTTCGGCACCTTCAGGCTCGTAGAGCTCCTTTGCCTCAGCCTTGAGCTTTTTGTTTCCTCAACCTTAGCAGATAGGTCGAAACCTCGGGCGTGAATCTCTTCGAGAGTCTCTCTTCGGGACAGCCGCTTCACATATTCAGCCTTTGTCTTTAGGCGGGTCCCGGCTGCCTCCACATCGGCCTTGTAGTAGGACACCATATCTTCGGCATCAGCAGAGGTTGTTTCCAATTTGGACTTCATTGCCTCATATTCTCTTCCGAGAGCATCCCGCTCTGCGATGGTCGAGCTCAGTTGTGCTCGGAGATCATCATTGAGCTGAGACCATTTATCAGCTTTGTCCTTTGCCACCCAAAGTTGGTTCTCAACTAATTCCAGATCCTCCTTCGCGGTTTCCTTCTCTGAAGCCAGCAGGTCCATTCTTCCTTTCCACCCTTCGGCCATGGACTTGACCTCATTTATCTCAGCTCGGAGCTAGTCGATCAGGTCGATCTTCTGTTGGACCTGCGAGGTTGTGTTGTTAGTCACCATGACTAGCTCCTTGTTTTTAGCTTCAAAGACCTTTACCTTTTCAACCAGGTCAGCATGTTCCCGCTTCAGGGTCGAAGCTTCCTTCTGAGCCTTGTCTAGCTTGGCCTGGAGGTCTTTGATGGCCCCGTCCTGTTGCTCACTAAGAAGCATGTATGTACATGTCTTTCTTCCGGACCTGTCCTTGAGATCGAACTCAAGCTGGCTGATTTCCAAGCGGTACCACAGGAAGCTCTCATAGTGAAGCACTGAGGCCTGCAAAACAATTAAAATATAAGAGACATCAAAACTTAAGTGGAATTCACCTGGGGTATAAAAGTGTTGACGTTTTACCCAGTTCAGCGCCTGTTGTTCCTCGTTGAAAATACTTGATGCGCTCATTCATCTTTTCCTGGTCCACCTCGGTCATCAGAAATCGGAGGTAGCTGGCTATGCCCACTGGAGAGGATAGAACCCGAGCATCCTCCGGGACTGTAAGAATGACTATTCTCCTACGGCCAGGGTCAACGCTCGATGCGGGAAACTACTTCACCAGTTTTGGGCTCGAACTTGGCCCACCAACTCCTGAGGGCACGTCCTTCTTTGGGATCTCCAGGTTGCCTATCCCGAAACAATTTCCAAAGTGGACACGTCCATACCATCAAAGAAGGAGTGGAGAGGGTCGTCTGCACCCTGAACTCCTTCGCTTGACTTTTCCTTACTCGTTCGAGCCTCTTCAAGCATGGACTCGGTATAGGAGGGCATCTCGATGATATCGATCACACCGGTCTCCTCCTTTAGAATAGGAATAGTTTCTTGGGAGGTCACAGCATCCGTCTCCACTTTGGCCTCTCGAATCGGAAGAGGATCGGCCTCGTGGCCCCTTCCCTCGGTTGTCGCCTGCTCCCCGGGAGGGGTCGATCCATGAGCGACGAAATTGTCATCTTCTTCAGGCTCATCCCTGAGCCGGTGAAGAAAGTCAGGGTCCGGTACCCTGGACTTAGTATCCTTCATGGGTTTACGAGCACGGGAAGCAGCCCTCTTTTTTATCTTCGCCTTGGAATCCGGGGAGACCGGGGACTTTCTTTTCCTCTTCTTCTCCCCCGTGGCATCCCCGGGATGTCCTGAAATGGAGGAATCAATAGATAAGGACACATCCTTGTCATCATCCAGCATCCTAAGTTTGGTGGTCTTAGGCAAACCTGCGAAGGAAAGGGAAAAAAGTCAGCATTATGTAAGTTTGGGGCATAGTAATAACCATTCAGGGGAGAGCCTTACCATGAGAATGGGCCTCACATCTGCCCTTCGAAAGTTTGCGTCATGCGCGCTCGTAGTATGACATCTGCTTGTAGATTCCTTCGATCCACTCCTTGAGCCGGGGAACCACATTGGAAACCCGAACAACAACTGCACAACCATAAATACTGGCGATGAGAGAAAAACTAAAGGAAAATTGGTACTTAAGGAAATACTACACTTACGAGATGCATTCCACTTCTCGGGGAATGGTAGGAACTCGGGAGAGATCAAATCTTCAGTTTTTACCCGAACAAAACACCCATGCCAACCTCGGTCTCGATGCTCGAAAAGGGAGCCTTGCTGGCTCGGCGAATAAGCTTGATTAGTCCCCCTCAGAAAATTCGAGGACTGTACAGACAAAGTAGTTTGTCAAGGGTGAACCGAGAAGGTTCGGTGTTGTTTACAAAATGAAGTAGGAGGATCACGATCCTCCAAAGGGACGGGTGGATTTGCCTGAGGCACACTTCGTACATCTTACAAAAGGCTAGGACTACTAGGTTTACCAGGCCCAGCATGAAAGGATAAGTGTAAACACTTAAATACCCCTCCACGAGGGTAGTAATATCGTCCTTGGGCCCAGGGACAACCATGTCATTGCCTTCCCATTTACAGTCCTCTAGGACTATGGGAAGGGTATCTTCAGTAATGGAGCATATGTATCTCCAAACTCCCTCAACCTGGTCTTGTTTGGCGGAGGCCTTCTCGACCTTGAAGTCATCCTCGATTGAACACCCCCCCGGGTATAAAGCTTTTCATGGGGGCTCTAGGGCCACTTCAGGAGCAGCCACCTCGAGAGCAGCCACCTCGGCATTTGTGACTAGGTGGGAAGATGAAGCGGCAGCCTGCTGAGGAATTGATTTGGAAGTTTTAGCCATCGTGGTCTAGAAGGTATGAAGATTTAAAGGAAAAGTATGAAGGAGAAACAAGTCTGAAGGTTTGAAGAAAAGAGTGTGAAGGTTTGAAGGTAGGATGAAGGTCTGGGTAGAAATTTAAGAATAAATACGAAGATTTGAAGATAAAAGATGAAGATATGTAGATTTGAAAAAGTTAAGAGCCGCTAGAAAGTTCGAACGTAAAAGCTAGGATCAGAAAGTGAAAGAGGTATAAAAGGTCAAAGATTTTATAGAGGAAAATGTAATCAATACCCGACGTTTCACATTCAAAGGCGACCAGCCGATGATCGACACATGTCCAAAGTCAGAACGACACGATTGATGGGACGTTTCGGCTTATCCGTCATCTCAGTTGTAATGTACGAAGGAAGGAACTGGGATTTGTCTATCGTTTCCTATCGTTTCGGCAAACATACTCTCTAAGAAATAAGGGGACTATCTGTATACAGGTGAAATTGGGGCTAACGTATACCCCAATTTCCCGGTGGGTCAAACGAAGCAAGGATATGACTACATGGGATCAGAATCGAAGTTGGGAACTTCTTATACCAAGGCCCGAATGGAGTGCTCACTACCGGGCCTGATAAGACAACATTCCCTGGACCTAGAACAAGCTCTGAGACCTTGGAAATCATGGCAATGGTTGCACATGACTAACGGAGGGTCGTGATATCTGCACCTCACTGGATATCACAGCGTAGATCCCGCCCGATGTCGGTAGCGGATCAATAATTGACGAGAAAAGAGGATTTTTACCATTTTTAGAATTGTACTAGGGATGAAACTCTCATACTATATAAAGGGGAAGCTTTTTATTCAATAGAACACATTGTAACGCGAAAACCAAGACAATTCAAGTTTATTTCTACTTTCCAGCTATTGCAAAGTTCTTATTTTCTTGTTATTCTTTATACGCAATTGGCTTCGAATTGAGGATCTGGTCAAGGGAAAAACTACTGTTCAGCTTAAATCCGAGCTCGGCATTAACGTCAGAATTGGTTTGATTATTCCTTTTTGTCTTTAACTCGTTTATCTAACATTCTTGATTATTTGTGTTGAATTAATCTACATATCCTTAAAACCGTGTATAAATGCAATTGTTATCCGTTTTAAGGGTAAACAATGTTAAGGCTAATCCCTCCTTCTTTTGGCATGATCCAAGTAACAAAACGTAAACGTAATGTTATTCCATAAATGATTCTACTCTTAGTAGTTAAGGATGTTTACATTATTCATTCTTGTAAAATATAATTCAAAGCATGTCTAAGTATGTTCCTAAGTCTCAATTGAGGCATACGATAAAGATGCTAGTGTTCATAATGTAGTGTTATATGCATCTTCATTTACCACCATGCTACCGTCGGTTAGACATTCATGCATCTTTTTTTACCACCGAGCTACGGCCAGTCGAGCAGTCATGTATTTACCACCGAGCTACGGCTGGTTGGGCAGTCATGCATCTTCATTTACCACCGAGCTATGGCCGATCGGGCACTCATGCATTTACCACCGAGCTACTATCGGTTGGGAAGTCATGCATCTTCATTTTACCACCGAGCTATGTTCGGTTGGGCAGTCATGCATCTTTATTTACCACTGAGCTACGGCCGGTTGAGCAGTCATACATTTACCACCAATCTACGGCCGGTTGGGAAGTCATGCATCTTCATTTACTATCGAGTTACGGTCGGTCAGGCAGTCCTGCATTTACCACCATGCTATGGCCAGTCAGGCAGTTACCACTAATCAATTAGACAGTCTTGTTACGATATTGATAATAGTCCCAAAAAGAGGCATTAAATATATAAGTATAATTAGTATGCATATACGGTGGTGCTTCATAGGTTCATGTTGATTCTTATATCTCTCTCATTAATGTTGACTTATAATTATGTCTCAATTTTGCCTTACATACTCGGTACATTATTCGTACTGAGGTCCTGTTTGTTGTGGACGTTGCATTCATGCATGCAGATGTAGGTAATCAGTTTGACAAGCCCTCATAGTAGACAAGGTTAGCTGTAACACCCCGGAAAATTTTGAAGAACTTAAGTGTAAAGCCCGGTAAAAATTTGCAAAGAAAATAATGTTTCATGGTGCCGGACTAGGCTTACGTGTTTGAGGATTATAGAAATTCTTCGCGGCGAGCTTGCTCACCGCGGCTCGGACCTTTTGGGTTGAACAATGCACGGGAAAGTAAAGAAAATATTTTGGCGGAATTGTGCATTTCTGCGGTCCATTATGCGACCGCAGAATCACTCTGCGGACCGCATAATGGCCGCAGAGTGACGCAGTTATTTGGTTATGTTGGAAGCAATTATGCGGTCGACTATGCGACCGCATAACTATTATGCGGTGTACTACGCGACCGCAGAACAGTTATGCGGTGTACTACGCGACCGCAGAACAGTTATGCGGACCGCATAGTGACCGCAGACTCGGGCAGATATTTGGTCATTTTGGACACCAATTATGTGACCGATATGCGGTCCGCAGAACCTGTTCCGGAGCTTCATTTTTTGGGTTTTTAAAACCCGACCCTATTTCGTTAAATACACGCAAAGGGTCATTTTTGAGCAAATATTCTGATGTTTTAGAGAGAAGGGAGAGTGTTTTAGAGAGAGAGAAAACCCTAGGCTAATTATTCATCAAGTCTTGCTCAAATCTTGGAATATTAACAAGGGAAGCCCACAAGTTCTTCATCTAAGAGGTAAGGTTCCATACCCTAGTTTTCAATTTTGAATTTGGGTAGAAGATGGTTGATTAGGAGTATGATTCATGGGTATTAGAGTATTATTTATACATGCATGTACCAATAAGAATTGTGGGAAGATTGTTGACCTTAAATAAGTAAGGATTAGGTTGTGGAGTGAAGGAAATCTTGTAGAAGAACCTTGTGGTTAAATTTGCACACCTAGTGTTTGATAAAATGCTCAAATGAGCTGAGACCATGAATATCTTCCTAATTATGGTTCAATTTTGTTATGTCTCAAATAGATTGGGATTACTAGAATATCCAGAAGGTTGTAGTAATTTAAGGAAAGCTCAATTGAGGTATGTTGGCTAAACTTTCTCTCTTGGAATTGAATTCCATAATGTTACCGTGAGTTTCAAAGTATGAGTTGCGTATTAAAATGTTGTGGCTTTGAATCGTATTTCAAATGAAAGCTAGTATGCCAAATAATGTGAGAAAGGTTATGAAATGAACTTTGACTCAACCATTCCAAAATTGACTTCGACAATATAATCGGCTAAAGGTTTATGAACTCAAGTGATGCCCATATGTGGTTGTTTTAGCTAATGCTATGCTTTATAAGTAATTTTCAATGTGCTTTGCATTCTTACACATTCGGGAGTGGAAATTGTGTATGATTATAATTTGTGCTTTGATTGCCAATCATTTTACTCCATTTATTGGAAAGAAATCGATTATGTTTAAAGCCTTCATTACTAATGAACTTAAAGTTGTTTTCCGGAATATTCTACTTGTTGATAATTATAATGATGATCTATGAAAGGGAAGAAATAAAAGTGTGGAATATAAAATACGGCCATTGCGCCATGAATAAAGAATCATATGTATGGCCAAGAGAGCCAATGAAATAATAATGTTGTAAGTGGTTGAAAGTACAGATTAGGTGATATGTGATGTGAAAGGTTATGAGATGTACGTATTTATACTTTTGCTTCCAATGTGTTATGAAACCCTATGGACGGTCTTTGAAACGCATAGGTATATTGTGTTATGAAACCCTATGGACGGTCTTTGAAATGCATAGGTTTATTGTGTTATGAAACCCTATGGACGGTCTTTGAAACGCTTAGGTATATTGTGTTATGAAACCCTATGGACGGTCTATGAAACACATAGGTATATTGTGTTATGAAATCCCGTGGACGGTCTATGAACGCATAGGTACATTATGATATGAAATCCTGTGGACGGTCTATGAACGCATAGGTATATTGTGTTATGAAATCCTGTGGACAGTCTATGAACGCATAGGTACATTGTGTTATGAAATCCTGTGGACGGTCTATGAACGCATAGGTACGTTGTGTTATGAAATTCTGTGGACGATCTATGAAACACATAGGTACATTGTGTTATGAAATCCATTGTGATATGAAATCCTGTGGACGGTCTATGAAACGCATAAGTGCATTGTGTATAAGAGGTATAGATGTACGGTATGAATAAACACTGTGGACGGTCTATGAAACACATAAGTGTATAATATGATATGTGAACACTAAGAACGGTCTAATGAGACGCATTATTAATGCAGACAATAGGTGCCCCTTTTTATTGTCCTTATTTGTACAGGTTGTTTCGATTACATTATATTATGTGTTCCCCGTATAGATCATATGGGCATTCTATTTTGAAAGAGGATTTCTAGCTATACATACTAGTGTTATTCGACAGTACTAACGTCCCTTTTGTTGATGGCGCTACATCTTTAATGGATGCAGGTGGTTCTATAGCAGGTGGCATTGATCAGTGATAGCAGTACACTCCTTTCAGCCGATTTGGTGAGCCCCACTTCATTTCAGGGTCATGTATCTTTTGTTTCTCATGTACTTTGTGGTTGAGGTATAGCCGGGGCCTTGTTGTCGGCATTTCCATATTACTCTTCAGTTGTACTTAGAGGCTCCGTAGACAGGTTGTGGTTGGTATTTGATGTTGGGAATTGGATTAGAACTGTTGGTGTTTGGCAACATGTTTTTCATTAAATCTATAAACTCGTACCATTTTGGAAATATTGAATGATGTTGTTAATGGGAATGAAATGGAAGCGGTTAATGAAATCTCTTCAGTATTTGATTAACGGAGTACATCTCCTCTTTATTCATAAATGAATCTGGGTAGAATGAAATATAACAGGCTTGCTCAGTCGGGTTCACTCGGTTGAGCACTGGTCGCGCTCCTCGATTTTAGGGCGTGACATTAGCATTCAGCGAAGGATCGGTAAGACTCCACTTCATTCGGAGTGCAGCCGAGTCTATAAGTCATCATGTCAGATTTTTGCTAAAGACTTACGGGTAGGTCGGGGCCCTATCACGTTGATGTCGAATACTCTTGTGGCTTTGTAGACACAGGTTCATTACGTACAATATGTCAGAGGACTTGACGGCCCATGTGCGTTCATGTTTTAAGTATGATGGATTGTTGATATAGTGTTTGCCCATTTATAGTTATACATTACGAGTTGTGGCCATGTTGGCCCATGATGGTTATAGAAAGAATGAGTTTAGCCAAGTCGACCTATGTATGTTCTAGTTTTCATTGAACAACCATGAGTTACAGAGTGGTTTGCTCGAGCCAGTACAGCATTGGGTGCCAGCCACGCCTCCCTAGGTTGGGGAGTGACAAAGTGATATTAGAGCAGGTCGTATCTTAGCGAGTCTATAAAGCCGTATCTAGTAGAGTCTCACTTATGGGTGTGTTACGTGCCACACTTATATTTGAGAGGCTACATGGCATTTAAGAAATGTTACCCTTCTTTCATTTCCAGATCGTGCCATAGAGCTGAGTCATAAGAAGTCAGTATGAAGCTTCTGCTAGGTTATGTATGCACCAAAGGTACAAGTATTATAGTACAGCTTTAAGGCGTGGATGTAAATTCCACCTATGTGGAAGGGAAGTTATGAAAGCGACAGAAGATACGATGCGAGATATAAAGGTAAGTAAGGTAAAAGTGAATAAGATACGAGATACTCAAGTACATAAGGTTATGGATAATCCAGACTTCAGATAGAGGGCTATAAGAGCTGTGATTCAATATCCAGAAATGATAGTGGTGTTGTCAGTAGCACATCTTCCAACCTATGGTTTCCATGTATCGAGAGGTCCACTTATTAGACCAAAGAAGAATTAGAGGCAATGTGATGTCTTGTTTAATGTTCCAGAATAACATAAAGAAATCTATGGTGTTAGCAAGTTAAATGAATGGTGTGAGTAGTATGAATAGATACATGTAGGTTGCAAGCTAAAGTATGGTAGAGCGACAAGGTTTTAGGTAGAAAGGAGTAAGGATAAGAAAATATGATCAAGAAGATGAAGAGAATAGGTAAGACCTTGGGATTAAGCCCATCAAAACGAGAAAGCTTATGGTTTACGTAAGTTATAGAAAGCTCAGTATAGCTTGAATGAACTCGAAGGAGTTTAAGACTAGGAGCATTTAGAAGAGATGGAGTGATGCCCTAATAGTAGAATAGGAGTGTGAGTGTGATAAATAAAAAGAGTATGATATTTATGAATATAGCCTTCGATGAAGTAATGATTCAACGTGAAGGGATTTGATGATTTGCACGAGATAAGATTAGGTTCGGTTTTAGTTTATTTAAGAGAGGAGACTATGGTAAAATTTTTGTAAGTCTCTAAGAGATAACATTCGAGGACGAATATTTCTAAAGAGAGAAGGATGTTACATCCCGTAATTTTGTAAGTTGGATTTGTCGTAAGATAATTGACATAAGTTCAAGGACAAGATAATTTTTGAGGTTATAATGCTTATGCTAAGTTTTAGAAAGTGTTGAGGAAGTGTCGCAAGGATTAGAGGTCAACAAATCGAAGAGAATAAGTTTCATCAATGTAATACCCCGTGCTTTCAGGCTATGGCTTGAGCCGCTCGGCGTATTCAACTAGAACTGAGCCACGAAGAATTTTGTTCATATTCGAGTATGTAAATAAAGAGCACGGTGTATAATAAGATAAAGTCCCAAAATAATGTAGGACATAAAAGCGTGACGATGGTGGTAGGGAATAATATTTGGTGTGTATAAGGAGGCTATGGACTAGAATTATACCACACGATAGTGATAATGAGTTTACGAAGTGTGTATAAAGTGATTATTATTTAAGTGAATTAAGATTAAAAAATTAATTATGCGGATAATTAGTTAAATACAAGGATGTAATTAGGGGATTAGTGGAAGACAAGTGTCCAAAATAAGGGATAATTATGTAGTCCACGTGGGACTACTCAAAAATCCACCTTATGACTCATGTTTTATGGTATAGGTATATCTTTGTGGTTGCTCCATGGCCAAGCTTCTTTTTCTTATTAAGTGAATATTATGTGAGCCCCACAACCCACTAAGTATTAGCAAACTTCAAAGTTTCATTTCAGTATATGTATATTATTAACAAGCATAACCACCTAGCCTAAAAAGCACAAAAACGTGAGAAATTGAGAGGCAACTTTGGGATTTTATTTTCAAAAACTTTATATCTTATGATGGGGAAGAACGTGGGTAGCAAAATCATAATAGAGAATTTATCCCTCCATCTCTCATAGATTAGGTTGTCGTAGTTGCTTGTGGCATGACTGTTTGGAGCAAAATTGGTAGGTCCTAAGCATATATTGGGTTGTTGATGACGTCCAAATCCACTACTAAAAAGTAAATGGACATGGTCGCATACAATATAATTTAACCAACTATAAGTCGGGGTCGAATCCCACAGAGAACAATATGTAGGTGATTAGGCGTGTAAGAGAATTATCACTTGTTATGCTAAGTCAAACACTTAGTAATTGCGAAAATATAAACTAACCAGGAAAGCAAGTAAAATGATCAATGGCTACAAGCATGGATGCATTGTGAATTACACTCAAGTAACGATCCAATGTATTTCACGATTTTACAAATATGAGCGAGTTTATGTTAATTAGCCTCAGGTAATAATTCTATATTAGCTTCTTCCGAAGACTAACAAAATTTCCTAATTGAATTATCCCTAAAATAATTAAGAGATTAAGCACACCCGAATATGGCTACAAGTAGTTCAATCCTATCCCTAGGTAGAATCTATAAAGTGAGGGTTAATGCCTCAAGTTCTTGTTAATTAATTTTTCTCAACCCCAAATTACCTTTCCCAAAATTAATTCGAAGTGAATGGGCAAGTCCTAGGGTTAGCTAATCCCTTTGGAAACATTAAAGAACAAGAATAATAAAAGAAACAATAACTCACTTCATAATAAATAAAAATCGTTCAATACATAAGCACAACAAGATATTTAATCCACACTTTAATTATGAATATTCCCATAAACAAGATTCAAGTGTTGGAAAAAATACTACACACTTATATATTCAATACAAACCAAGGAAATGAAGAAATGAACATAAATGGGTAAGCAATTCTCAACCAAAAGCTTCAAATCTTTAAGACCCAAGTGTGTGTGCAAGAACCCTAGCTTCCAAACTTGTCTTCTCTAGTCAAGAGACTCAAAAATAATCAAAATATATGCCAAAGATGTGTTTCCAATAAGCTAGGTTGTGTATTAAAGGGTTTGGTGCCAAAAAATATAAAATTACAGAAGTGCCCAAAACTGAAGCGCGACCTTCGCATTTGCGAAGGAATGTTTGCATTTGCGAACCTTGGATTTTCTGCTGAAGATCGCATTTGCGATGGGGGCTTCGCATTTGCAAAGGTTGACTGTCTGGTTTGACTTCTCATTTGCGGCCTTCATTTCGCATTTGCGCCCCTTTTTGACTTGTTTTTTCTTGGTTTCTTCCCGATCACTTCTAAATCATTTAAAACCTGTAAAGTAGAAGTAAACGACATTAAACACACTATTTTATCAATAAAATATAAATCTAAGATTAAAGACGAGATAAGTTGGTAAATTATCAACTTATCAGCTGTCTTGCTGCATATTCTTAGGTATTGATGATTTGAATTTAAAGGGATTAAAAGAGGTTGTAGTTGTGGTTGTTAAAGAATAAGGGAAATGTTGTTCGTTCAATTTCCGAACTGAATTATCGTTTGATGTAAGTGATATACTAGCGTCATCTAAGTTCGCATATGCATTCCTTTGTTATAAGATTGGCATACTAGTTATAAAGAGTTCGTTGTTGGATTGTGTTGACGACTTGAGGTATGTTAAGGCTAATACTTCCTTATTTTGGCATGATCCAAGTAACGAAACGTAAACGTAATGTTATTCCATAAATGATTCTACTCTTAGTAGTTAAGGATGTCTATGTTATTCATTCCTGTAAAATGTAATTCAAAGCATGTCTAAGTATGTTCCTAAGTCTCTACTGAGGCATACGATAAAGATGTTAATGTTCATAATGTAGTGTTATATACATCTTCATTTACCACCGAGCTATAGCCGGTTTGACAGTCATGCATCTTCAATTACCACCGAGCTACAGCCGATCGGGCAGTCATGCATTTACCACCGAACTACTGCCGGTTGGGCAGTCATGCATCTTCATTTACCACCGAGCTATGGCCGTTCGGGCACTCATGCATTTACCGCTGAACTATGGCCGGTTGGGCAGTCATGCATCTTCATTTTACCATCGAGCTACGTTCGCTTGGGCAGTCATGCATCTTTATTTGCCACCGAGCTACGGACGGTCAGGCAGATATGTATTTACCACCGAGCTACAGCAGGTTGGCCAGTCATGCTTCTTCATTTACCACCGAGCTACGGCCAGTCAGACAGTCATGCATTTACCACTGAGCTAAGGCCGGTCAGGCAGTTACCACTGATCAGTTGGGCAGTCATGTTACGAGTTGATAATAGTCCTAAAGAGAGCCATTAAATATATAAGTATAATAAGTATACATATACGGTGGCTTTTCAGAGGTTCAGGTTGATTCTTATATCTCTCTCATTAATGTTGACTTATTGTCATGTCTCAATTTAGCCTTACATACTCGGTACATTATTCGTACTGACGTCCTCTTTGTTGTGGATGTTGCATTCTTGCCTGCAGGTTTAGGTAATCAGTTTGACGAGCCCTCATAGTAGACGAGGTTAGTATTCAGTGAAGTATCGGTAAGACTCCACTTCATTCGGAGTGCAGCCGAGTCTATAAGTCATCATGTCAGAGTTTTGCTAAAGACTTATAGGTAGGCCGGGGCTCTGTCTCGTTAATGTCGAATACTCTTAGAGGCTTTGTAGACACTGGTTCATTATGTACAGTATGTCAGAGGCCTTGGACCGTGTATGTTAATGTTTTAAGTACGATAGATCGCTGATACAGTAATTGCCCACTTACAGTTATGCATTACGAGTTATGGCCATGTTTTCCCATGATGGTTACAGAAAGAATGAGTTTAGCCAACTCAACCTATGTATGTTCTAGTTTTCATTTAACAATCATGAGTTATAGAGTGGTTCGCTCGGACCAGTACAACACCGGGTACCAGCCACTCCTCCCCAGGTTGGGGCGTGACAATTCTTGATTTCAAGGGTAATTGGGATGATCATGTGCCGCTCATAGAATTTTCCTACAACAATAGCTATCATGTCAGCATTCAAATGGCATCGGTCGAAGCTCTATATGGTAGGTGATGTAGTTCCCAGATCGGTTGGTTTGAAGTTGGAAAAGCATAATTGATAGTGCCAGACTTTATGCATCAAGCTATGGAGAAGGTCAAGATCATCATGGAGTAGCTGAAAATCACTCAGAGTTGCCAAAAGTCCTATTTGGATGTGCGACGCAGAGATCCAGAGTTCAAAGAGGATGACTGTGTATTCTTGAAACTTTCCCCCATGAAAGGCATAATGCGATTTGGAAAGAGAAGGAAATTGAGTCCAAGGTATATCGAACCTTATAGAATTTTGCAGAAGGTTGGTCAAGTGGCCTATAGTCTCGAGTTACCTCCCGAGTTATCCTTAGTGCACCCAGTATTTCACGTTTCCATGTTGAAGAAGGTGGTTAGAGATCTGTCGCTCATCGTCCCTGTGGAGGCTATTGAATTTAATGAAGAGGTTCATGTTTTCATCCTTGATAGGCAAGTTCGTAAGTTGCGGAATAAGGATATTACCTCTGTCAAAGTGTTATGGCGAAACCAACAAACTGAAGAAGCCACCTGGGAGGCAGAGGAAGATACGAAGAAGAAATACCCCTATTTGTTTGTAAAGACAGTTGGTCATGTTTAAAAGATACTAAAAGTGTCTTTCATATGTATTGTGTTTGAATTTTTAAAGTTTATGCTCATGTGTTCTTTATGGTCATGCAATGAATATAATGTTGTGGTTGATGTTGCCCCGTGTGTGTGTAATACTTAGTTGGGTTATGTAATGTGTTGTTAGAATTGGTTCTGCGGTTATCTGATAGGTGGATATGCCTAAATACAAAGGAAACTCTATCGAAATTTCTAGAAATTTAGGGAGTTAACCAAATTCTGAGCCATTGGTGTGTGAATGAGGAGTTTAGTCATGTTGGGCGTCTATGGCAGACTCTAACTCTCATTCGAGGATGAATGGTCATAAGCGGGGGAGAATGTAAGGCCCCGTAAAAATCAGCCAAATGTTTAAGGTTTTATAGGTCAAGCTAATATGCTTTATAGAAGAATTGGCATGAGAGGGCGATTCTGCGGCAAGTTATGCAGACCGCGAATCAGTTTCTCTAACCACAGAATCATCGCGGATTGGGGCAAAAGCAAACTAAAATTTGAGGGTCATTTCGCAGTGGGTTATGCAGACCGCATAGCTATTGTTTGGACCGCAGATCCATCACGGAATTGGTTAGGTCACCTGGGGAATTTTTTAAGGATATTTTGCAGTCCAATATGCGAACCGCAGAACTGTTATGCGGACCACAGATCTGCCGCACATTTGTCCAGTTCTATATCAAACTTGGAGGACCATTTTGCAGTCCATTTCACGGATCGCAGAAGCATTCCGCGATCGCAGATCTGCCTGAGAGGGGTATTGTTGGAAACCTTTTACCTAACCCTATTTAGAAGGAAAAAAACTTGGTCTTTTAAGAGGGGATCATACTAGAGAGAGGGAGAAGCTCCAATCTTTGCTACTCTTCAATTTTTTGCCATTCTTGGAGATTCAAGGAAGGAATCATACTAGAGATCCTATTAACTAGGTAAGACTTCATCACTAGCTTACATAAAATGTTCAATAGTGAGTTGATAAATAAGATTTTAGTGTTGGTGTCACACCCCAACCTTGGGAGGTGCGACCGACACATGATGCCCGAAGGCTCGTGCGAACCGACGTTTATTCTATTCTTTTCTTAATCATAAAAATTTGGGCCAATGAGGCCACCGAGTGCTACTGCCACAGTCAAAATAAAAACGTGCACAACTAACTTGCAAAAGAACATGGATTTGTTATACATTTTCATAATTGTACCTAACAAGGTTACAACCCATTCTTTTACATACAGCCAAACTCTAGTCTGCAAGCCTCTAAGAGTACCAAAATGAGATATATACATACATAACTCTGTCGGGACAGGACCCCACCATACCCAAAAATAATTAGAACACATGTTTCAGTACTTGTTGACTTTGAACAGCTACTCTGAAGGAGTGGAGAGCACTGACCAATCAGTTATGTCACACCCCGACCTCAGGGAGAGCGACCGGCACTCAACCGAGATACCTCGGTCAAGCAAGCCTGCTAGATGCCTTCTACCTAACCTTTCCCATTAACAATATAAGAATAAGTCGCCAGAAATATACATGAGAGGAGTCAAGTTTTCCACATTCTTTTTCATTACTCAAGGAGATTCATTTTATAATTTCCAAAATATTACAAGTTTATAGATATGATGAAAAACATGTTTTCCACATACCAACACTTCTAGTTCATAACCCAACATCAAACACCACCCACAACCTATCTACGGAGCTTCTAAGTACAACCGAAAAGTAGAATGGAAGTGCCGACAATAAGGCCCCGGCTATACCTTAAAACGTAAAGTACAACGTCAAATGACATAAAGCCCGGAACAGAGTAAGGCTCACCAAAACTTGCTGAATATGGAGTAACTGGTAATGAGAATTAAAATTTTCCGTTGTCAAGCCACCTGCATCCATTAAAGATGCAGCGCCCCCGGCAAAAGGGACATTAGTACATATGGAATAGTGCTAGTATGTAAAGCTAACTGTCCTCTTTCAAAATAGAATGCCAAAATAAAAAGGGAGAACCATGGAAACAGCAACAACAACCAATGATATCCAAATACCGAGTTAAAAATAATAATTTTCAAAATACGATAGTAATATTATTTTTGGTTGGAAGATCCCTTGTAACAACCTCTACACAAAGCAGCCCCGCCGCCTCACCCCAATATGTGTGGGTGGAGGTGTAACCACAATACCATAAACTCTATACAAAGAGTCCTTGCCGCCTCACCCCAATGTATGCGGGTGGAAGTGTAATCACAATACCACAACTCTACACAAAGCGGCTTTGCCGCCTCACCCCAATGTATGCGGGTGGAGGTGTAATCACAATACCATAAACTCTACACAAAGCGGCCCTGCCGCCTCACCCCCAATGTGTGCGGGTGGAGGTGTATACCCAATCACAATCCCTACACAAAGCGGTCATGCCGCCTCACCCCAATGTATGGGGGTGGAGGTGTATTCACAATCACAATCTCTACACAAAGCGGCCATGCCGCCTCACCCCAATGTATGCAGGTGGAGCTGTATTCCGGGGTTAGGTTATGTCAACCTACCCTTCCTCGGTGACTAACGATATTTCCGAAAAAAATATTTTTTTGATTTTCATACGAGGGAAATAGAAATACAATTGCATTTACCTCATAACCTTTCACACCATTTATAGCCTCATTAGCACTTTCAACCACTTACAACATCATTATTTTATTGGCTCTCTTGGCCATACATATGATTCTTCATTCATGGCACAATGGCCGTATTTCATATTCTACACTATAATTTCTTTCATTTCATGGATCATCATCATAAATATCAACAAATAGAATACTCCGAAAACCACAACTTTAGGTTCATTAGTAATGAAGACTTTAAACACAATGGATTTCTTTCAAAGAAATGGAGTAAAATGATTGGCCATCGAAGCACAAGTTAAAATCATACACGAGTAACACATCATTTATTCTTAAAATACTTTTTCCCAAAAGGGCAATACACAATTTTAACTCATGAATATAAAAGAGCTCAAAACACATTGAAAATACTTACAAAGCATAGCATTAATTGAAACAACTACATTTGGGCACGACTTGAGTACATAAGCTTTTAGGCAAATCTATTTTCGAAGTCAATTTGGAACAGTTGAATCAAAGCTCATTTCATAATCTTTCACACGTCATTTTATTTCATTGTCACTATTGGCCACAAGTATAACTTTCATTCTTGGCTCGGTGGCCACACTTTATATCCCTAACTAACTCCTTCCACTTTCAAGTATTTTTATAGATTATCAATAATAAAGCATCTCTAATCACGGCTTTCATTACACACATGAATAATTAAGAGTCTTAAGCACATCGAGATTTCTTACATATTTTGGCATAATAGCCTTCATTCGAAACACGACTTGAAGTCATAACATCTTAACACACATCCCATACTTGAACACATTCTCGTATGATATCATAATATGACAAGAGCGTTTGGAACCCGTTTTGAACATATACCTTTCGACATAAAGCTTATCCGAAATAGTCAATTTATAATGAATAACTCGGGACTTACAAGAACATCATGGGATTCAATTCTAGGAGAGAATTTTAGCCAACATACTGTAAGGACCCATTAAAAATTTCCTAATGATTTAAGATTTTAAAGTGCGCCAACGGTATTTGAGGATAACGTATTCGAGTATTAAAGGAGACCTATGGGATAGGACCACATTATTTTGAAATGAAAATATATGTTTAAGGTATGTTGGAACATACTAAGTAGTTTTGTGAATGGCAAGAATTTGTGTGGAACAGGTTGGATACATTAAGTGGAAAGGATGTCTCAATTCGCATAACATCCTACTTCAAACGCATTCCTCTACTGAACTATAACGACTTAGGAGGTGATCTACCTATCCAATTAAAGCCCTTTGAGTCTAGTTTCTAATGCATCAAACCGTTTGTCATTTGGATATTTGTACAGAGAGTTATGGCCATTTTATCGGACCTATGCCATATGCACGGCCAGATGCGCGGCTGCGCATATTAGAGGGTATTCTGCCTCAGGTGCACGACCATATGCACGGTCACTTGCCCAGGTGTGCGACCGCGCACGTAAGAGCCCATTAAATACCCCCAAGGCCAGGTAGAGAGAAGGGCTAAGTCATTTCTTCGAGCTAGGGCTTGCATATCAAGGGAAATCAGTCCAATACTTCCCTCCCATGATCCAAGGTAATATTTTTGGAGTATTTTGAGTTGATTACTACTCCTAAACACCTATATTAACTAGGATTAATTTTGAAGATCCATAGATTTCCATTCAAATTCCCAAATTTGTCAAGAACCCTACAAGTTGGGATTTTCAAGAGTCTCACTACAAGAGGTATGTCTACCATCTCTAACTAATCTATGGTGATTATTTATGTATGAAATACGTGTTATAACTTATGGTATGGTGATTGGAAACCATAAGTTCCCAATTTAAATACATAACCATTGTAGAGATTGAAAGGTGATTATTTGATGGAATTTTGTTGGTTGGGTATGGATGGATGGTCATGTATGTGATGTTGGAAGTTAAGAATTTTTTAAGAATGATGGTGGGATAAATTGTTGGTAAATGGTAGTAGTTGGATGAACTAATTCTATGGTTAAGAGATGTAGAGATTCATGCCTACTAGGTATTTGATAAAGTGCCTAAATGGCCTAAATTATGGAATTTGTTATTAATATTGGTCCCATTGGATGTTGTTATTGTAGATTGAAGTTGTTTAGTGTAGTGGATCGTTGTAGTATCATTAAGGGATGAATTTGAGGTATGTTGGCTAAACTCCTCTCTTAGAATTGAATCCTGCGGTACTCATGTAATTTATGTAAGTCCCGAGTTGTTCGTTATAAAAGTGGCTATTTCGAATAAGCTTTTGTTGAAAGATATATGTTCAATATGTATCCCAAATTCTTTTATCATGTTATGTTATCATTTGAGAATATGTTCAAAGTATGGGTTGTGTATTAAAAATGTTTCGACTTCAAGTCGAGTTCAAACGAAGGCTATTATGCCAAATTTTGTGAAAAATCGCTATGTGCCTAAGACTCTTAATTGCTTACATGTGTACTAAAAACCTTGAGTTAATATGTCTTGTTGTTGATGATGATGATGATGTTTGAAAGTAAAAAAGGTGAGCATGTAATACTAAATACGACTGACGTGCCAAGAATGATTTTAAAATTGTGGCCACTAGTGCCAATGAAATGAAAAGATGTGAAAGAAGTATGAAGCGAGATGATTGGTATAAAAGGATGATGTATCGAATGAGACGGCCTAGCTGATCGGGTCGTGATCGGACGCTATACCGCACGCATGGTGGTGATTGTGCTGGAAATTGAAATTGTGATTATGGTTGATGTCTCGGATGAGACGACCTAGCCGATCGGGTCGTGATCGGACTCTGTGCTAAAAGTATGGTGGTATTGGTATTGTGAACGGTGGTATATTGGTTCTAAACATCTCCCAACTTAAGATATGGAAATTAATTTGAACATTGTCTTGATCCTAATTTGAGGTTTGATATTATTTGTGGCTTCCACTGATATTATGATTGTTCTTGCTTGTATTATTTATCATTCTATTGAGAGGGTGTTTTGTCATTCATACTATTACTATTCCATATGTACTAACGTCCCTTTTGTCGGGGCACTGCATCTTCAATGGATGCAGGTGGTTCCACAGTAGGAGACATTGATCAGTGATAGCGGTACATCCTCTTCCCAGCTGACTTGGTGAGCCCCACTTCATTTCGGGGTCATGTATCTTTTGTTCTTTATGTATTGTGTTTGAGGTATAGCCGGGGCCTTGTTGCCGGCATTATTATAGTACTCTTCTATATCTATAGAGGCTCCGTAGACATAGTGTGGGTTGTATATCAATGTTGGGGAAGTCAAACTAGTTATGTTGTGTTTGAATTACTTGTTCCATTTTAGACCATGAACATGTGTGTAATTTGAGACTTTAAAATGAAGTAACTTATGGTAATGAATTGTTATTGTATACATGGTCTCCTTATCGTATAATTAATGAACATATGTATTCTCTGTACTCATAAGTGATGTCGGTAGAAAGTATCTAATGTGCTTGCTTGACCGGGTTCACTCGGTTGAGCATCGGTCGCACTCCCCGAGTTAGGGGCGTGACACATACCTTTCTTGAGCTTCCCTTAGATTACCACAACGTCCCAACACTTCTAGAAATTCCAATCAACTAGAGATATAACAAATATTCAACCATAATTAGGGATATATTCATGGTTTCAGCTCACTTAGGCTTTTCATCGAGCACTAGGTGTGCAAATTACACTACAAGGTTTCTATGGTGGAATTCTTTCATCCCACAACAAATCATTCAACTAATTTAGTTCGACAACCTCCCTACCACCCTTATGGATACATTCATCCACAAACAGTACCTCTCACACCTAAGAATCATACTTCTCATGACCTACTTTTAGTCTAAATCCCGAAATTTAGGGCTAGGAAGTAGAACCTTACCACTTAGATGAAGATCTTGTGATTGGCTTTCTTGATTCTTGACGATTGGGGCAAGAATGGATGATTAGCATGCTAGGTCTTCTCTTCTCTCTCTAAAATAGCTCTCTCCTTTCTCTAAAAAATCAGATTTTACCTTGTAAAATGACCCCCTAAGGCCTTATATCAAAATAGGGTCGGATAAGAAATTTTTCAAAAATGACCCCCGAAGTCAATTATATGGTGCAATAATGTGGTAGCAGAATCGTTATGTGAGCAGCAGAATCATTTTGTGGGTAGCAGAATCGATTATGTGGCCAAGAGAATGATTATGTGGGCAGCAGAATTTTTCTTCGGCCAGCAAAATGATTATGCGGCCCGCAGAACTATTTTTCAAAATTTGCCTATTCTCTGCTCTACTTTGCGATGCTTGTGCGGTCTGCAGAACCGTTCTGCGGTCGCGAAATTGACCGCAGAATCACCATCTTCTGCCAAAAATTCCTATCAACACTTTAGTGCATTCTTCTACCCAAAACGTCTGTACCATGGCTCGTTTTCTACAATCCTCAAACCCATTAGCCTACCTCAGCACCACAAAACCTTAAATTTCTTGGTGAAAATTTACGGGGCCTTACATTCTCCCCCACTTAGGATCATTCGTCCTCGAATGAAAAGTAGAGTCCGCCCAGCATACCCAACATAACTCGTCTCTTCTTTCACACATCTCAAGCTCCCAAATTTTGATTAACTCCCAAAAAATATTTCAAAAGTTTTGGCAGAGTTTTCCCTGTAATTGGGCCTATCCACCTGCCATAGAATCACCAAAACCACCCTAATAACACATCCACAACTCGTCAAAGCATCACAATATATATCAATCAACACTAATCTCAGCATTACAGGTGTTATATTATCAAAAGTGGTATACGGACATGAACTGCACACATTGAAATCATAACACATAGAAAGTACCTTTCGAACCACAACCATCTGGCTATACAAATAACTGAGAATACTTTCTTTCCACAACACTCTCGGCCTTCGAGGTGACCCCCTCGACTCGTAGACTTTGCCATAGCATATTAACTGAGGCAATCTCAACTTCCGGACTTATCTAACAAGGATGACAATTAAGTACCTCTTATAAGCCAATTACCCATTAACTTCACCTTCAATAGTTTCCACCGGAATGATAGACAAAGGATTTCCAACAACCTTCTGGAACCTAGATACATGACACATCGGGTGCATGGAGGACAACGATGGGAAAATATTATACTCATAGTTTGGCCTATTTCCTTCAAGATTCCATAAGGTCTAATGTGACTACACATACTTTACCTTTATTAACAACTCACCCGATATATTCATGGAGAAAATCTTGAGAATAACTCATTCACTTTCTGCAACTCTAAATCTCTACACGGAAACCCCAAACTAAACCTTTGGCAACCTTCAACAATTACCCTAAGATGTGCTAGCATGAATATGACCAAAAAATTTCCTACCCAATATGTTTGATCATGGGATGATGCTTCTTCTTTCACATGTTTATGCCATAATAACTCTTAAACTGCAATACCAGGCCACATCATGGGCAACAACAATACTAGGAAAAAAGTGGGTTACTCACTGAGGCATGATATAGGTGGACGTGAAAGTTATACTGCGATGGACGAACAAAAGATCTTCTTGGGACAAATTCGTGGAAACCTCAAATTTCCTAGAAACTTTATACAAACAAGTGACCATTTCAATTGACATGTACGCATATGATAGGTGTTGAGATATGCTCTCATGTTACTAGATAGTGAAGAGGGTTTATGATAATATTCACAAAGGAGTAAAGTGATTGTTCAAACCATAGGAGCCACGTACACCGAAGAGAAAAAGAGTGGCTCAAGAAGGATCTCAGCACTAGGCTGCCTTACATTAAATATGATACCACGTAGGTAAACTTTACGACGGTGCATGCATAAGCACCAGTGAGTAGATGTTATCCATCTGAATAAAAAGGTTCTATAAGAAATTCATCAGGTATAGTCCCTTGTTGAGAATTTAAGAAAGCAAGTGGGAAATATTAGCCTAGAGTTATAACTCAATTCAAGGACATAATTATAGAGCTCAACCCCACAAGAGGTTGTAAATAAGAGAATTTGTGATAAAGAGGCTTCACGAATAATGCGTATCGTTCAGAAAGTAAGTGCATGCAATGTTTTGTGATTCAGTGTCTTGTTAAGACCATATTTACGTAGGCTCTTCAATATGGGTGTACATATACAACAAGGAAAACTTTTGCGGTGTTCATAATGATATAGCATGGAGTGACTCACTTGGTGATTTTAGGTTGACAGGGTAGTACCTTAATTGATGCCCCTCGGCTCCACATCTATAATATACATTGGCACCATAGTGACATACCCCCGAATTATATCTCCTACACTTCTCGCAACAAGGATGAGGTCCACTAAACTGACTCGACCCACTGACCTGATATTTACCCCTTTTGCATACATTATAAGCATCCCCCTTTTCCTTCCTCCAGGCCTTCACGGTGGGAGTAACAATCTTTGTACCGGTTTGTTGTGTGGGCCTTTGGAATTACCCAAGCCTGCCACCCCTAACACTCTCCTGAGCATACTTACAACACGACACCAAATGTTCCTTCCCACATGTTGGGCAGACCGTGATGGGTGTACCCAACCTAGGGCGTTTGTTCTTCTTGTGCCCCCTCTTTCCACAACCATAACCTATTTCAAGAGTCATCCAACACGTCCCCAAGTGGTGCTTCTTACAAATCAAACATTCCGGCTTATTGGTACAAACAACCCTCTTTCGTTTCTTAGGTACAGGAACAAGGACACTTCCCCTAGCAACTGGTTCTTTCAATTCCTCCCCGCTGCCTCGAACTCGTGGATTACTCATCTGGAAAATGAGACATCACGAGGGAATTAGCTTCCTATCTTAAGCTCTATCGCACGATCTGGAGTACCAAAGAAGGGTGACATTCCTAAATGCCCAAGTAGCCTCCTAATTATAGATATGGTCAACAACACACCGATAAGAAGGACTCTACTAGGCACGGCTCCGAGACATCCTAGGACACTTTAAATCCTTAGGCTCTGATACCAAGTTTGTCACGCCCCGACCTCGGGGAGCGTATGGCGCTCAACCGAGATAACCCGGTCAAGCAAGCCTTCTCGATTCCTTCTACCTAACCTTTCCCATTAACAATATAAGAATCAGTCGCCAAAAATATACATGAGAGGAGTCAAGTGCTCCACATTCTTTTCCATTACTCAAGGAGATTCATTTTACAATTTCCAAAATATTACAAGTTTATATATATGATGAAAAACATATTTACCAACACTTCTAGTTCATTACCCAACATCAAACACCACCCACAACCTGCCTACGGAGCCTCTAAGCACAAACGAAGAGTAGAATGAAAGTACCGGCGACAAGGCCCCGGCTATACCTCAAAATATAAAGTACAACGTCAAATGACATAAAGCCCGGAACAGAGTAGGGCTCACCAAAACTTGCTGAATAGGGAGTAACTGTTTATGAGATCCAAAGTTGTCTGTTGTCGAGCCACCTGCATCCATTGAAGATGCAGCGTCCCCTGCAAAAGGGACGTTAATACATATGGAATAGTACTAGTATGTAAAGCTAACTGTCCTCTTTAAAAATAGAATGCCAAAATGAAAGGTGAGAACCATGGAAACAGCAACAACAACCAATGATATCCAAATACCAAGTTAAAACATAATAACTTTCAAAATACGATAGTAATATTATTTTTGGTTGGGAGATCCCTTGTAATAACCTCTACACAAAGCGGCCCCGCCGCCTCACCCCAATGTGTACGGGTGGAGGTATAACCACAATACCATAAACTCTACACAAAGTGGCTCTTCCGCCTCACCCCAATGTATGCGGGTGGAGGTGTAATCACAATACCACAACTCTACACAAAGCGGCCTTGCCACCTCACCCCAATGTATGCGGGTGGAGGTGTAATCACAATACCATAAACTCTACACAAAGCGGCCCTGCCACCACACCCCAATGTGTGCGGGTGGAGGTGTATTCACAATAACAATCCCTACACAAAGCGGTCCTGCCGCCTCACCCCCAATGTATGCGGGTGGAGGTGTATTCACAATCACAATCTCTATACAAAGTGGCCATGTCGCCTCACCCCCAATGTATGCAGGTGGAGGTGTATTCCGGGGTTAGGTTATGTCAACCTACCCTTCCTCGGTGACTAACGATATTTATAAAAAACATATTTTTTGATTGTCATACAAGGGAAACAGAAATACAATTGCATTTACTTCGTAATCTTTCACACCATTTATAGCCTCATTGGAACTTTCAACCACTTACAACATCATTATTTTATTGGCTCTCTTGGCCATACATATGATTCTTTATTCATGGCACAATGGCCGTATATCATATTCCACGCTTCAATTTCTTTCCTTTCAAGGATCATCATCATAAATATCAACAAATAGAGTACTCCGAAAATCACAACTTTAGGTTCATTAGTAATGAAGACTTTAATCACAATGGATTTCTTTCCAAGAAATGGAGTAAAATGATTGGCAATCGAAGCACAAGTTAAAATCATAAATGAGTAACACATTATTTATTCTTGACATACTTTTTCCCAAAAGGGCAATACACAATTTCAACTCATGAATATATAAGAGCTCAAAACACATTGAAAATACTTACAAAGCATAGCATTAGTTGAAACAACCACATTTGGGCACGACTTGAGTACATAAGCTTTTAGGCAAATCTATTTTAGAAGTCAATTTGGAACAGTCGAATCAAGGCTCATTTCATAATCTTTCACATATCATTTCATTTCATTGGCATTATTGGCCACAAGTATAACTTTCATTCTTGGCACGGTGGCCACACTTTATATCCCCAACTAACTCCTTTCACGTTCAAGCATCTTTCTAGATTATCAACAACAAAGCATATCTAATCATGGCTTTCATTAAACACATGAGTAATTAAGAGTCTTAAGCACATCGAGATTTCTTACACAATTTGGCATAATAGCCTTCATTCGAAATACGACTTGAAGTCATAACATCTTAACACGCATCCCACACTTGAACACATTCTCGTATGATATCATAATATGACAAGAGCATTCGGAACATGTTTTGAACATATACCTTTCAACACAAAGCTTATTCGGAATAGTCAATTTATAATGAATAACTCGGGACTTAGAAGAACATCATGGGATTCAATTCTAGGAAAGACGTTTAGCCAACATACCTTGCTTGATCTTCCCTTAGATTAACACAACGTCCCAATACTTATAGGAATTCCAATCAACTAAAGATATAACAAATATTGAACCATAATTAGGGATATATTCATGGTTTCAGCTCACTTAAACATTTCATCAAGCACTGGTGTGCAAATTACACTACAAGGTTTCTATGATGGAATCCTTTCATCCCACAATAAATCATTCACCCAATTTAGTTCGACAACCTCCCTACCACCCTTATGGGTACATTCATGGACAAAGAGTACCTCCTACGCTTAAGAATCATACTTCTCATGATCTACTTTCAGTCCAAATCCCGAAATTTAGGGCTAGGGAGTAGAACCTTACCTCTTAGATGAAGATCTTATAATTGGCTTCCTTGATTCTTGAAGAATGGGGCAAAAATGGATGATTAGCATACTAGGTCCTCTCCTTCTCTCTCTAAAATAGCTCTCTCCTCTCTCTAAAAAATCAGATTTTACCTTGTAAAATGACCCCCTAAGACCTTATATCAAAATAGGGTTGGATAAGAAATTTTCCAAAAATGGCCTCCGAAGTCAATTATGTGGTGCAATTATGTGATATCAGAATCGTTATGTGGGCAGTAGAATCGTTTTGTGGGCAGCAAAATCGATTATGTGGGCAGCAGAATTTTTCAGTGGCCAGCAGAATCATTCTGCGACCAGTAGAACTATTTTTCAAAATTTACCCATTCTTCGCTCCACTTTGAGATGCTTATGCGGTCCGTGGAACCGTTCTGCGGTCGCGAAATTGACCGCAGAATCGCCTTCTTCTGCGAAAATTTCCCATCAACACTTCAGTGCATTCTTCTATCCAAAAAGTTTGTACCGTGGCTCTTTTTCTACAATCCTCAAATCCATTAGCCTACCTCGGCACCACGAAATCTTAAATTTCTTGGCAAAAATTTACGAGGCCTTATAAGCTAGAACAACACCCTACTGGGGAGGAACGTCACTAGGTCTATTTGTACCTGTGGGCATGAACACAACGACCAAAGAAAGGGACGTCAGTACGAAAGATGTACTGAGTATGCAAAAGGGATAACAAGCATAAATCAACGGCATAACATAAGAGATAGAAATACACAAGCTTAACATGGATATCGTAGACAAGCCATAGGGGGCGTGCACTGCCATAAACATAAAACGTGAATGTATGCAAGCTTTTGTACAACCAAGCCACTCTTTAGGGCCATGCATTAATTATAATATTTATATATATTCAGCCACTCTTTGGGGCATATCATCACATTTTACTCCATACCCGGCCTTATAGAGGACTCAGTCGTACCCAGACTCAGAAGGTCTCGACTGTACCCGGCCTCAACAGGACTTGGCATAGTCGGACGCAAGAGGACTCGGTAGCCTCACATCATACATCATCGTACCTATACATACAAGGGCTCGATTATATCTCAAATCATATCTCATCATACCCAACTGATCAGTGGTTGCACAATAGGTATTATACTCGGCTGACTATAGCGCGGCTCAGTAAAGTAAAATAGATATATATACATATCTACATATATATATATATATATATATATATATATATATATATATATATATATGTGTGTGTGTGTGTGTGTGTGTGTGTGTGTATGTGTAATGCGACGTCCATTTCAAGGGAATTACCATGATCCACTCAAAATGAATTATACTTCCTGACTTCGGAATATTATCTAAAGACTCCTCAGCTTGAGAGAATTATTACCGATAAGAGGACACATATATAAAGAAAGTTATGTTACTGGGAAAGGCTTAGAACATATCGATATTATAAATGCAGAAATATTTGAAAGAGAGAAAAAGGTTCATACCAAATTATGCCAAGAAAGAAAGTTATCCTACATACCTTCATGAGAGAACTAGTTGTATTCCTATGGCGGTTAACTCTACCTCTAACAAATCTCCAGAATCAACACATCAAGGCAACGAATATTATAGCGATGATTAAAGCTTCCTTACGCTCAATCTGCTAGATTTATCTTCAACCTTGACTTAGACTATTTCGAAAAAATTCTAGAGAAGGTTTGAGAGAAGTTTTGAGTAAACTAATGTTGGGGATGTTTTATAGAATCCTAGAGAAAAAGCTACTTTTTGCCTTTTATATCATACTAAGCAGAGGGAATTCCGCCGTTGCACATGCAAAATGGGTCACCCCGTATTGGCTATCATGCCCGGTGGGACAGCTGGCGAAATCTGGTCGTATGCAGTTGCCTCTTCTACCCGGTAACATGTCACCATCTGATTGATTGCGCTTAGACTTCATAGATCCTCTAACTTTATACGTGGGGTGTAACAGTTGGGGCTTATGGGATGGTGATTGGAAGCCATAAGCCCTCAATCTTGAAATTAGATGTATCTGAGGAACAAGAAATGAGAATGTCGGGTTGGGAGTATATTGTTAGGCATGCATGTGCCAATAGAGGTTGTTGTTCACCTAAGGACAATTGTAGGTGAATTGTTGGTATGGAAGTTGTTTGTAGGATGAAAAAACTCCATTGTAGGAGGTTGTAGACAAGTATGCACATTAGGTATTTGACAAAATATCTAAAAGACCTACAATATGAGAATTCTTACTAATAATAATCTAATTGAACTATGTTGATGTAGATTGAAGTTGCTAAGAGTAGTGGAACATCGTCGGTATCCTAAGGAAAGCTCAAATAATGTATGTTTGGCTAAACTCCTTCCATAGAATCAGATTCTATGAAACTCCTCATACACTCTAAATGTGGTTTGTCCTAGTTTCTACTCATTTGCTTGAATTGCTTTAAATATTATTGCTTTATCAAATGTCTATGAACTTAATTCATGTTTCAATTACAATTACTATACTCCCTTTTAGAAATATCTCAATGTGTTTTAAGCTCTTTACATGCTCATGTATTTGAAGCTATAATTTTCCTATGTTTCAATAATCCTTGATGTCTTATGATAAGCCATAAAAAATGAATAAAGTGAGAGTATGAAGATGAAATATTGCCATTTTGCCAAAATGAGAATGATGATATATGCCCTAAGGGACAATTGAAAAGAAAAGGTTTTTATGAAATATTTTGAATGAAAATTCTTTGTGAGTATTATTATATAACTGAGAAGGTGTAGGTTATAAGGTATATACCCGAAACTACACATGACAGTGTAGAAGTCGATTGGGGACAAGTCCTCTTTCGCACATGATAAGACTATGCCCCTCTATTGGGATGATGTATTGTATTGCTAGCACAGACACGCCGAACCATATGACATTGTGGTGAGACGGATTAGCCGATCGGGCCGCGATCAAACACCATGTTACGCACATGATGGTTATATGTTCTTATGTCGGTAACTAATGATCTCCCAACTAAAAAAATATTAATGTTTATTTGAAGATTTTACTTTATTATATTTCTTCTTATGTTTAAACTTGGCATTTCGAAATACTATTGATTTTCTCCCTACTTCTATGTTTTCTCTCCTTATGTTGGCATTCCATTCCATGTGAGGGTACTTAGTTTTACATACTATTTCATATGTACTAACGTCCCTTTTGCCGAGGATGCAGTATTTCTAATGGATGCAGGTGGTACTTCAGCAGCCGACACAAAATCTTGATAGGAGCGTACCCTCCCTCCAGCAGATTTTGGTGAGCCTTTCTCTATATTGGGGCCCTTAAGTTGTATTTAATCTTGTACATTATTTTGAGGTATAACCGGGGTCTTGTTACCGGTACTTCCCTATTTTTCTCATGATAGTCTAGAGACTCCGTAGACACACTATGGGTCATGTATGTGTGGGGAAACTAAAAATGTTGTTTTGTCATTTACTTTCACTTATAATCCATGGACATGTATTATTTTGTCGCATCCACCAATGAAACTCCTTAATTAATGGAAATCAGTGTTGTTCTTTCGCATCGTCTCAGTTGACTATCTCATATCTTTTTCTACTTAAATTATTCATGGGCAAGGTTAGATAGTAGGCACCAAGTGGGCTTGCTTGACTGGTCACCTCAGTTGAGCGTCGGTCCCACTCCCCAAGGTCGGGGCATGACAACTGGCCCGGATTGAAACTAGACGGGCCACTGTTTAAAATACAGGGTGGGCCAATGTTACCATTTTTACCCCAAAATTGCACTGGTTGTTCCCCTAAGGGACTGTTCTTTAAATGTTGCCACCATTTTTTTACTTTGCTACAAAAATAGGCTTCTTATTCACCAAGAACTCTATAGTTATTCAATATTAGGAGCTTTAAATTTTTATTTGGGGGTATAAACTGGAAGTTAATGATCGATATTTGTTAAAATTGTATGAATATTGATAATTTATGCTTAAATTTTTAGTTCAAACATGATTTAATGATTTACTTAGAAAATCTCAAAATTTCATTGTTGGTCTTTAGAAATTGTTGAAGAAAACAAAATGGGTCTTCTTAACTTGGTGTTATTTGACTAAATTGGTAATTGAGGACCATTTATGTTGGTATTTGGAGGCTTTATTTAAAATTTTGAGACCATTTAGAGCAGATTTGCGGTGGTTTGATCAAAATTGGAATTACAACTTTGAAGAACAATTTGTTGAACAACACAAAAAAATTATGCAGATCGGGTTGACTTTGATGAACAATTTAACAAATACGCCAATTGTAGATAACACAAAGTCATGCCAATTTGGTAGAATTTGGGGAACAATTGAACAATAAATAATTTATAATATAAGTATAGTAAATATAGCATAAACTCTACCAATCTGATAGACAAATCCCTGACAAATAATAAATGTGTGTGGGGCCGGGGGTCATTTTCTAAATACTTTAGTAAACAGGGTCAATTTTTAAAGACTCATCCCCACTTAACTTGTTTTAGGCCCTATAAGGGACTGGTATAGAGAGCCCCTTATAGGGCCATTCCTGTTAATCACCCCATTATTACATATTCATTACAAAAAAAAGAATTTCAAGGTCTTGACTATACAAATTTTGAGGTGCAGTTTATTTGGTTGATAATATCAGTGTTTTAACTGAATCTACAGAATGGATTCCAGCAACATGCAATATCATTCGATTGAACTATTCAAAGTTAGCTGAAAACTACTAAATATTCTATGCTTCAGAAAGATCAACGTTTTCACTGACGGAAGACACAGTTTCAGGGGACGGATCCTGAAGCTCTTCATTTTCTGGTTGAGATTCATGCTTTGCAGCAGCTTGCAACACCCTGCTCTGGACATCAGTTGAAGAAGGTGAAGTTGGTAGGCCATTACGACTACGGTTTGTTTCCAACTTGCCAACTGCCCATGTCATTGCCTGGCCTCCTAGCCTAACGGGGGCCAAAAGTTGCCTGGAAAAAGAACACAGTACGCATCCGTCTAATATCATCAAAGCAAACAATTTACAACATTGTAAAATATATCATATCACAAGCATGTAGAAATTACAAGAAGACAATGACATCCAACATAGTGCAATAATAAAAACCAGATATGGGAGAAAACCTTGATGGGAACTGATAACACATCTGATCAGTATCAAGATCTTCTGATATGATGCCATCCTAAACGGTCTATGTTTGAGTTATCATCATTTTCTGCTATGTTAGTGCCAAGGCTATAAGAATGGAGCTCATTGTATAAGTTATCACAAAGTGTTGTTTGTCATATGCCTAAGATCGAACAGTTGTTTCTCCTTTCAAGTAAATTCCTAACTACTTTTTTTTTAATCAGGAAGTAATTTTATTTTAAATATATGTATGAGCCAAGAGGTATCTAAATCTACCCCAGTACTTAATGGAAAGCTCAATGTGATTGAGTTGCCAAAAGTAGCATCACATTTATAACATCAATTGATGTCATTAGTCGACCAATAGAAAATAGGTGCATTAGCTTTTTCTTCACTTTTAGTTCTTTAACTTTTAGTTCCATGCTTAGTAAAACTTTAAAGGGTGGCTCAAAGAACAAATAAAATAAAGTAACACTATGTAAAAGTATAGAACTTGACAGCAATTCAAGTTAACGAAGAGGTGTTTTACCTCATATCCTGTTTAAAATCCTCTGAATCCTCGTAAGAAGAAACTCGACAGTATAAAGTCTAAAAACAAAAAAAAACAAAAAAAAAAAAATCCAGAGTTTAGGAAATCAAGTATCAGCTTAATAAGCATTTAGTACTTCGACAATAATCATGAAATCGTCGTTTGGCTTTCAAACTACAAGAAATCAAATATGAAAAAGTTTATTCTCATTTCAGTTAGTTTTTAGTGTAAACAGATATAGGAAACTCTCTCTCTCTTTATAGCATAAAGGAAATTTATTTGAACCAAGAACCATTACCTGACATAGGCCAAAAACTCCAATGTATTGTAGTGTCTTCTCCCACTCTGGAGAATAAAAAGTAAGAAGAAATTCATAATGTCTTCTGTTTGGAGAACAAACATCATGTAATACACTTGCAAATCGCATACGACTACCCCCCAAAAGAAGATACAAGAATCATTGACCGTTAATTTCTTCTAATTTGAATGTCTAGAGTGAAATTTAATAATTGCCTGTGTTCTTCTCCAATAAACATTAATTTGCTGGAATTAGTGAATCCAAAATTGCTGCAATGGAGAAAATTTGCAGAATTAGAATATTTTGGCAGAAATTGCAAACTCACCACCCAATGCATATGCTGCTGCTACCAAACCCTGCAAAGAGCGCATCACACCAATTAGTGAAGCAAGCAACCAAAAGTGTGATAAAGTTAGGAGAAAGAGTTTGCAAAATCTTGCATCACCAAAGATAGGAATGAGGGTCGGTAAACATTGAGGGAAAAAAAGCACAATATATCTATTTCGTTTACCGTAAGCTTTAAACTTTATACTAAACCAAAATCAATCAACAGACGCTCTAAGGTTATACTGAAACAAATGAAATGAGGTTCAATTGGAAGTACGTAAACCAAACTAAATAAGATAACATCCACTAAATACGTGACTTCACAGTTTTTGACGAAAAAATTATATGGCCAACAAAAAGTTTATGTGAGGATAGCCAATTTGTATGTCGGAAAGTCATATTCGACAAAGTGGGAGCAGAAAAAAGACGAGTAAAAGAGATATTTCATTAGGAGAAAGCCATCATTCTTGATTGAATAAGTTCGGGAAAGCAGGGTAGCAGGTGTTTCATTTGTATAATGGAAGTAAAAGAGAAGGGGAAGAAAAATGGAAGGAAGTGAACCTCTCCACTTTAACTTACTCAACCCTCATAAATAGACGGAAACAGTACTTTTACTTTTCAGGCAATACCAAACAACATGAGGGGAAGATGAAGTATTTCCTTAAGGGAATCAAATTAGCATGACTCAGTACGCTCCCTTTCCCTTTCTTGAATCAAACATAGTGTAAATAGAAATGGGGCTTGAATGCAAGAACCAAGACCATGATAGCAGTAAAAGAGATATTTCATTAAGAGAAACCACGAGTATATAAAAGGAATCAACTAGGCAGCTGTTGGCATGTTGGAATAGTCTGGCCAACATCATCGCACAGAAGAAGAGATGGAAAATAGTTCCTATTTGCATATGGTGGACTATATGGAAGGAAAGAAATTCAAGATATTTTGAGGATAAATACAGTTCTGTTCAAAAGATTAAAATGAATTATCTACTTTTGTTTCACTTTTGGAATAAAGAGGAATTTCCAGATGACGCAAAATCTATGCTAGAGCTAGCAGTTACAGAATCTTTGTAAGAAGAACAAGGACACATGCTTTTGTGATACTCTCTTTTGGGTTGTAAATATGGCATCTAGCTCTGCCTTTGTGCTAATGATATATATACAAATTGTTACCTTTCTCGAAAAAAAAGAAAAGAAAAAAAAAGACCACGAGTACATAATTGGAGAATAGCATGTTCTTAGTTACACTAAAAGAAGATGAAGCATCTCTAGAGCAATACTCTCAAGCCTTAGGAATTAATATATAGGAGATGGGAGGATGGGAAACATTTGCTCATCCATAGCCATATTGTAACACAGCTGTGAAACCTGATTGGCGTAATATGTCCAGGAACTCATGTGGAGCGGGAAGCATGGAAGTAGAAGGCTAAGGAGCTAGAACATGGGAAATCTCATGCCCAAAGTGTCATCCCTATGGAATAAAGGAACTACTGAGCATTTCAAGGTAAGGAGAAATCAATGATCCAGATACAGATGACCTCCCTAGTTTTTTTGAATGTGCAAGACATTTCTACTGTATAATTGATTGATGAGATACTATAGAGCTTCTGCTTGTAACTATTGTATATGATGAAATAAATAAACAGAAAAACACTACAGAGGAAAAACCAAAAACAACAGATATGCTTTATAAGACTTAAATTGCATGTTACACGTTCAGAAAGTATTACCACTCCGTATCCAACAAGTTGTAACGGTGTCGGGCTGATTTCCTCAAAAATTGCCTCAGCTTCCTGAAAATAACCGAATGTGGAATATTACCACCTTCTGCTCAAGACAGTTACTTAAAACAAGTAGCTTTATGATTCTAGTCCTGTGAGTAGGTATATATCCACTATTTACCTATAAAATGACATAGAGCACTAATGTCGATGTAAACTTTTCTTTGAGAACGACTGTTCTTTCCACATTATTCTATCAGATAGATGTTTCTTTTAATTAAATTAAGGTAAAACAATATCTTTCATGGAAATGAAAAATTAAAAATAGTTCTCTAAAGTCATCAAACTAAATAGATTTTTTACAACATTATACTCCTACGAAAAAACTTAAATTCAACTTAATGAGGAAGAATTCTACTTCAATCTTTCGTGAAATTCAAAATATAATTAGAAGCCTAACCGCATAAAGTTTTCTTCACATAAAAATATTATAAATATGATCCATCTTACCAATAAAAACTTACTCAGATACTCCAAGAGAGATAAAGAATGTTTAAAACCTCTTATCACGGGAAGAGGGGGGAAAGAGAGGAAAAGAATTTGTCATATCGGGTGTGTTTGGTATGAAGGAAAATGTTTTCCTAGAAAATGATTTTCTAGAAAATTGGTGGTTTTATCACTTATTTTCCCTTGTTTGGTTGGTGAGTGAAAAACTTTTCCGAAAAATATTTTCTAGTATTTGGTTAGAGAGTAGAAAATATTTTTATAATTTTTTATACTACTCTTCTCCCTCCTTCCCCCAAATTTCCATGTTTCCTGTGCTCTCCCCCTCCCCCCATCCCCTCCCCCAAATGCCCAATGTTTTCAAGACTCTATTTTCTTCAAGAATTTAATTATTCTTTTAAAAAATTCTTACAAACCTAAAGGAACTAATGTGCTGCTTTACTTTTTCACGCAAAAACAACGTTGAAATTTGTGCTCTATAAAAAAAAATCCTCTTTTTTGGTTGAAAAAGAAACTACTTTTTCTGCAACATGAAAAAAAAATACTCATTGTGTTGAATTGAAAGAAAATACTTTTTCTACATCATAAAAAGAAAATATTCATTTTGTTAAAATGAAAGAAAATACTTTTTATTACATCATTTTTTTGAAATGAAAGAAAATACTTTTTCTACATCATGAAAAGAAAGTATTTTTTTTATTGAAATGAAAGAAAATTATTGTTTTACATCATGAAAAGATAATACTCATTTTGTTGAAATGAAAAAGAAAGTACTTTATTTACAACATGAAAAGAAAATAATCTTCATAATATTTCTATTTAGGGTGGGGGATGTGGGTGGGGCGGGTGATAAGTGTGGATTTTAGCCACTTATTAGTACCATCTTGCCTTAGTTTTTAGTTCGAAAGTAGTGATTTTTGTTCCTGAATATAATGAAAATGCATGAATTGCAGGTGTGCTGTAGAATGTGAGCTCAACAAGAAGTCTAACTCAAAGACGAGATATTCCAACTCAAAACAATCAAGAGGAGAAGTTCAAGGAACAGTGCGGTCCGCAAAATTCCTTCTGCAGCCGCAAAAGCAAATACGGCCCACAGAAGATGATACACTACAACAACCCAGTAGAATCCCACTAGTGGGGGAGGCCTAGTAGTAATTAGGCCGGCGACCGTCGCACCGCCTCCTTCCTTCTTATTCTTTTTCCGGCGCCGCCTCCTTCTTTCTTCTTCTTTCCGACGTAGTCCCGACCCCCGTTGTTCTGTATACTTTTCCTTGTGCTTTTCTTCTTCTTACATACTTTCCCCACCCTCTGTTTCCTCGGCCTCGTCGTTGTTCTCCAGCGACTTCCGACAGTTCTGGGATAGTTCTGCCTGCTTCTATTTTTCGCGGTCCCGTGATGTGTTGTGTTTTTCAAGTAGTATTTTTGTGGTTGTTTGGTGCCGGGAGGAAGGCGTACGTGCAAACGCAGCAGAGCAGGCCAGTTGGCAGTATCAAGGGCTGAACATCGGGTTCCACAGCATCGGGAGTATAACAAGTCGAAAGTCCAGGTTCTATTTACGGGAATTGGTACCTCCCGCCTCATATTTCTCTTTTACCTGTGTTAGTTGATTTGTTGCCATAGTAGTTCGCACTAGTCTAGTCATTTTAGTAGTAGGCCTGTAGTTACTATTTGTTCCTTTCGTGTTTGGACCTTTGCTTGTCTGTGTTTGCGTTTTTTTTTTCTAGACTACCGTAGGTATAGCTGTTGTAGTTTGTAATGGAAGAGTAGGGTCATGTCCTCGGGGAGGGCGGGGGTAAGGCAAGGGCCAGGGGGTGTGACGGGGTCCAAAGGGGGTAAGGGGAACAAGGGAGCCTGTAGGTTGAGGATTGGATCGTGGAATATAAGGACGTTGACGGGTAAGTCTATAGAGTTGGAGAAGAAGAGGAAGGTCAATATAGCTTGTGTTCAGGAGACCGGTGGGTAGCCTCGAAGGCGAGGAATGCGAACGGATATAAATTGTGGTACTCCGGAAGCGTGAAGGGCAGGAACATAGTGGGTATTTTGGTGGATAGGGAGCTCAGAGAGTCGGTGGTAGAGGTTAAGCGGGTGAATGACAGATTGATGGTGATTAAGTTAGTAGTTGGAGGGAGCACTTTGAATGTTAGCGCGTACGCGCCGCAAGCGGGCTTGGACGGGGAGTTTAAAAGGCGCTTCTGGAGGGGTTGGATGAGTTGGTACGGGGTACTCCGCCTACGGAGAAGTTGTTTATAGGAGGGACTTCAATAGTCATATCGGGTCGTCTGCTGGGGGCTATGGCGAGGTGCACGGTGGCTTCGGCTTTGGGGATAGGAACGGAGAAGGTACTTCACTGTTGGATTTTGCTAGAGCTTTTGATTTGGTGATTGCGAACTCTAGTTTTCCGAAGAGGGAGGGGCATTTGATTACTTTCCGGAGTATGGTGACTAAGACTCAGATTGATTATCTCTTCCTCAAGATGTGTGACAGGGGTTGTGTAAAGATTGTAAGGTGATCCCAAGTGAGAACCTCGCGACTCAGCATAGGCTTCTGGTGATGGACGTCCGTATCTTGATAAAGAGGAAGCAGAGATGTGTACGGGGTCAACCGAGGATCAGGTGGGGAGTTTTGACTAAGGATAATGCGCAGGAGTTGGAGGGGCGGCTGACGACTATGGGAGCCTGGAAGAGTGGTGGGGATGCTAGTGCTATGTGGACGGCAACGGCGGACTGTATTAGGGAGGCGACGAGAGAGGTGTTAGGGGTCTCGAAGGGTTACTTTGGCGGGCACCAATGCGATTCAAGGGTATCAGGCAGAGGTGCAGTCCGCAGGCCAAAAAGTGCGGTCGCACTTGAGGTTCGCACGGATGAAGACTGAAAGATCAGAGAGATTGCAATTGAACAAGTCTGAAGCCTCCTCAAAAGTGCGGTCCGCAGCAAAATTGTGCGGTCATAGAAGCTGAAGTGCAGCAGCAGAAGCTTATGCGCGGCCGCACAATCTCTTCATCTAAAAGCACCTGCAAGAGCAAAATCCCAAAGTGCGGACCACAGACGTAATTGTGCGGCCGCAGAACCCTCCGAAGGATAATTTTGTCAGCGAATTTTAGACTACTATAAATAGACGAGGAACACTTTTTTAGGCAACTTTTGTACTGTAGCAGCTGCTAGCGGTTATATTTAGCCATTTTAGGCAATTTGGAGCAACAGTTAGAAAAGACCAATTAATTTTACTCTTTAATTCTAGTTTTATGTCTTCAATTACTTCCTCTTTTCAATTTTTCATGTCAATGATTATGAGTAGCTAGATTTATTCTAGTGTTGTGATCTAACCCTAGTGTTTAAAATTTATGGGTGTTTAATATTAGTGCTTGATATTGATTGGGTGGATCATTTATCAGTTTGGAGATCATCGAGGTAGCTGCCTTGACGTCCGCAGACCTTGACTCTCCTCATTTATCTTTTAGTCTTGTTTATATTGTTCTACTTTCCTAGACAGTGTTCCTCGAAATCCGATAAAAGTCACAAAATCCGAACACTCATTCAACCACGAGTCCACCTATACCAAAATTACTCAAATCCGATACCAAAATCTCATGGATGTTATTTAGCCTTATTTACACTTTATACTTAGAATTAATGGTTGCAAACATTGATTCATGCCTATTTGACTTCATTCTTACTTGAGAATGAGGGATTTAGTCTAGGAAAACTTGGCTAACAAGAAATTGAACTAGTTGAAGTTTTGATTAGTTTGATTAAAGGATTTGAACTAGAGATAGGGATAATCCAACTTGGATAAAAAAAAATTGTTTAGATTGCTATCCATTTGGTCTTGAGAAAGTCAATTTGGGCATAATCACTCTTTACCCGAGAAGTATTGAGTGGGTACTTGAGCATTGAGAGTCATAACAAACCTCGATCTACCAAGCATGCATAGATTTACTCTACTCATTAGGTTTACACCTAGGTGAAGGTTACAACCCTAGGCTTTTCCCTATTTGACAAAAATATCAAAAACATTTCAATCATTATTTGCTTACTAGTTAGTTGAACCTCTTAGCAGTTAATTTAGATAACAATTACCCACCTTTGTTTGAAAGATAAATTTGATTATTTCAAGTTCTTTTTCTTAAGTGTTTACCTTTAACACCACTTTAAACTCCATGTGGATTCAACCCCGACTTGTGTTGGATTTTATAATTGCAACGACCATTTCATACTCCTTAATTGGGTGTGAATTGGACGTGATCAGCGGGGCAGGTGGGGGTGGGGTAGGGTAGGGTGTGGGTGTGGGTGTGGGTTGGTGGGGTTGGTGGGGATGGGGAATAGGTGGGGAAGGTTGAAAAAGAGTTTTGAAAAATATTTTCCCTTCTCGTGATAGGGAAAACATTTTTCTCCAATTGGAGGAAAATGAGTTCACGAGGAAAATGTTTTCCAAAACATTTAACCCAACCAAACATGGGAAACCAAACACACCCATCATCTTTAGTTCTTCTAGATTTAACAAAATCAATAAAAGGGGAATGGAAAAATGATAAGATTCAACAATTTCTCCAATATAATTTAGTTTTCCAAAGGTATTAAAATTTTAACCAAGGCAAAAAAAAAGGGATCTCCCTTGATTTGAATTCAAACTGCATGTTTAGTGTATTCATCACTTTGCCTTAAAAAAAGGCCGCGACAGGTTGCCTCAACTTCATTCTATTTCAAAGTAAAAATCGCAGCAGAAGCCCCCAAAGATGGTCATACAATATAAATGAATAAATTCTTCCAACATGCCACAGGAAGCAACAAACAAATTTTAGATGGGATATGCAAGAAAGGTAGGTCAATATATCCACAAACCGATTAACATTTCCCTAATCTTTCGCGTTGTGGAAGATCAACTTTGTACTTTTTATGGTAAAGTCGAATTATAATGCCTTGAAAAAATATTGATGACAGAAATTCCTTGGTGACCTGTTTGTAAGGGAAAACGGCTGAGAAAAGCTTCTTACTTTGGTTTCCTTGGAAGCGACTGGAGCCCCCCCCCCAACCCACCCACCCACCCCACAGATGGTAATTAAGAATGAGGTTTTCTCAATAGCTGTTTATTTTCATAAGATTGAAGAGTCTGAACAACATTTTCCACTGCAAGTGGATTGCTGAATTAGCTGCCACTGTGCTTGTTTCACAATAAGGCATGCAATTGTCGACACGCAATTTCCTTGTTCATAAATAGTTGGAATACTATTGAGGTGACAAGAAATATTGGACAAAATCCACTTATTTTGGAATGCTTGGTTTAGTAAGGAAGAGATGAGAGTCGATAATTTAAAATATATGTTTGTATCTGATGGTGTTGGAGAAGTAGCTGACTTGTCATGACAATTAGCATACTTAAAGGCGTGACGACTTCACTGCTGTAAAAATGATAGGCTTTTTATCAAGACATCTTGTATTTTTGACCATGTAACAGGGAGATTGGCACAGCCTCAGCAATCATAGGGCTCACTTTAAAAAAGTCGAGAAATATATCAGATACCTCATTGAGGATTGTCAATGCAGTCTCAGGTTTCAACTCCTTGATGCGGAGGCCCTCTTTCACCCAAGACTGAAAGCCACCTTGGACCAAATATGGCCTCTGTAACATTAAAAGCAACACAATTAATAACAAAATGGGCATGCTTTAGAAGAACATGTAAGATCGCAATCTTTTAAACACACAATGTACTACAACCACTTGAGAACCAACTGTGCACTTCCTTGCATCTATAAGCAAAGTCCTAGTGTGTAAAAAGTAACTATATGTCTCAGCAACGCATGAAAAATTATTATCCTGTTTATATGCCATTGTTATCACAAATTGAATAATCATTCTTATTAGCAATAACCAAGCAAGGGTTAGCAGGTTAGTTACAATAACTGAAACAAAACAGGCAAAAGAAGAGCAAACGCATTCTTTTAAAGAAAAAAAGAATTACTATTGTGCTAGGTTACAACAAAGACCTACAAAGATCTGAGGCTTCCCAAGCTCAAAGTAGGCCCCATCCCTGCAATCTTTCTAACTGATAAGGGTACTAAAAGGTAGCAGAGGTAAGATGTACAGACCATAGAGTTGCCTCTTTCTTTACTTTAATATTATCCATGACTTACTTATGCTATCTGTAATCTTTAATGACAAGTACAGGGGAGATAGACATTGAGCAAATATACTTGCCTTTATTCCAAGTTTCCGGAGTGACCTTGCAATGCCCTTGGAACGATTACCATTAGCATCCATAACTATAACCTGAGACCTGTCCTATAGGTTGGGCAATGGAGGGTAATCAAAATACGACAAAAGTTATCAGAAGTCAACGGGATAAGGTTAACATAAGAATCTTTTACCACTAAACAGGTTCTTTACGTATGAAAACAAGAGCAAAAATTAATAAATGCACGTTAGATCAAGAAAAATAAAGCCAATTGGCTCTTTTGTGCAATTTTTACCCCTCAAGTTTTGGCAAGGACAGAGAAACATGGGGAGATGTTCTTCAGGAGATAAAATTATAACAAATACAAAGGCAGTTGTGCAAAAAAAAAAAAAAAAAAAAAAAGCAATTTTGAAAACATATCTATTTACTTGAACAATCTTCAAGTTCCTAATGACAGCAGCTAGCAGGTAGTCATCAAGTTCTCTTCCACTCTTGAATAACTTCTTTAATGATCCATCAACCTGAAAA
This sequence comes from Nicotiana tomentosiformis, assembly GCF_000390325.3. NCBI lineage: Eukaryota > Viridiplantae > Streptophyta > Magnoliopsida > Solanales > Solanaceae > Nicotiana > Nicotiana tomentosiformis. Next base: position 48,721,633 of record NC_090817.1, read on the forward strand.
CATTTTAGCAATATAGAGAAAAAGGAGGGCTGTCAATTAAAAGACAGACTCCTGGAATTAGAAAGCTCATTCCTGCCAAAAGAAATTATTAATCCACCGTCGAAGTTATCGACCAACCTCAGGTAGTGTTATATTGGCATAACGAGACCGAGCAGCACGTCGAAGATCAGGAATGCCTTCATTCTCTCTGAGATCCTTCAGAAAAGCATACAGGAGGAAGAAGAAAGATATAAGGGACATTTGTTCGTCTTTACCCTCAACGTACACATGTATCAAATCAGAACATTATTTACTAAGATAAATGTAATGGAAAACAATGCAGAACAAAGATCACAGAACATTTTGGCATAAACTATTCTGCAGAAAAAACGAGAGCGCCTTGCCTCAGATCGGATATCAATGAGTAGAGCATTCCTGTCTCCTTTCAGAAGCTCAAAACTTGACTTGGGAGATAAATTTCCAGCATATCCACCATAGGTCAATACCCAATAAAAAGCCCTGCAGAAATCTGATAAGCAATATAACTTTCTGTAGAAATTAAACTGAGCTTTCCCTGTGGTAGGAAAATAACAGGGAACAATGAAATAAGGAATAGAAGAGGTACTCATACCAAAAAGAGGTTGATGCCCCAAGGAAAAGAACAAACGGAATAATTGGGTCACTTGGATCCATGCCAAGGTTCCTCTCCAACCCCTCCAGAGCAACATAACCCTGCTAATCACAATTTTATACAATTGTGAAACATGAAATATTTGTACATAAAGAAGTACACTAGTAAATGTGAGACCACTAGCCCATACCTGTCGCAATGGAGTGAGAAGCGAAACATTTAGCACATCCTGGATCTCTGGAGGAAGCATCTCCATTACAGACCCATAAGCATACACAACAAATCGTGATACCGAATCCTCAACAATGAGAATTATATGTCTCAATGCATCAACAGCAAGAACACCAACTCTACCAGAGGCTTCTTTCATGGCTGTCACCGCCGACTCCCCTGTTTGTGATGTCAATTTACTAATCACTTCATCAACTGCTTGTCTAAGAGCTGATGTAACAGATGAGCTAGTTCCATCAAGTGAATTGTTCAAATAACTTTGTCCGTTCTCAAAAACATCCATAGCATATGATTTCACATCAGATAAGGAACTTGAATCCAAGTTCAATGAAGCCAATTCTCTTGTAGTTACGGACCCTAGATTAGCAGGATCCAGTGAGAACTTAGGTAGAGCAGAAGTATCAACAAATTTCAGAGAGCGAGAGTCACTAAAATGGTTAGTCAAGAATTCATTTTGATAAATGATATCGCTGGAACTGGATGGAGTGCTATTGTGTACAAACATTGAATTAGGTGATTGTCCTCGGAACGAAGCTCCATGAAGATGGAATGAATTAGACACCCGGTCCATGACATTGCATTTCATATGGTATGTCTTCCAACAGGAGGAAAAGGATCTCAACCCCTCATAGTCATAGATAGGAGGAATCTGCAGGAACATAAGTTTAGATATCTGGAAACAACAACAACAACGACCCAGTGAAATCCCACGAGTGGGGTCTGGGAGGGTAGTGTGTATGCAGACCTTACCCCTACCCGAGGGGTAGAGAGGCTATTTCCGATAGACCCTCGACTCAAGAAGACGAAAAGACAACGAAAAGAGATAATATATCAGTACCATCAATAAAAATTATAGAATAAATAATAGCATCACAAGAACCAGAAAATAGATGAAAAGCAAAACAATAACTAGTAGATAAAGCCCGGCACTAAGAGAAACGAAAGAGTGGTGTGAACTCAACATTTTGTCCCCAATTTCAAACATTCCATGCTATCAAAGGCATTATGTGAAGAACTAGCTTGCCTAGGACACTAATTGTACATTAAACCACTCCACTCCCATAAATTTTACTATTAGCAGTAGAAGCACTAATTTGAAGTCCTAAATTCAATTATTAATTTATCTCTGACAGTGCATTAAAATACTTGTTTGCATTCCCCTTGCTTTTACACACATGTTAAGACGTCTTTTAAATTCTGAATGCCCATTTTTCATTAAAGATTATAATCTTATCAGTTGAATACTAATAACACAAACGAAAAATATAGAAATTAAAAACACATTCGTAACCTGCGTATGGGAAGAAAAGGAAGCAGTAGCTGAACACACAGGTAGAGTTGCCATCATCTATCAAAACTGTCTATTCACCAACCTCTCATCTTCAATAATGGCTGTTTTTTAATATAAAGTCAGGGCATTACTTGGGAATATGATTTTTAATATTTGCACAAAAAATGAGTATTATTATCCCATAGCGAATGAATGAATGAATTGAAAGAAGGAGATGTGATAGGGAGAATCGTGTGGCTTTGTCTCAACCCATTAGCTTCATCTTCTTGCCTGCCTCTCATTCTCCTTCTGCCTCTGGGCCCATACTTTTTTTTATATTTTAGGCTGATTACTCATATGACTAGTTTTTTTGGACCACTGTTTCGTTACGATTTTGTTGGATTTCCATATTTGAAATTTTCCTATTATTAGAATGAAGGGTAAAATATCATAATTAATTTCATTTTTACTATAAGTAAAATATTGATCTTTTCTGTATTTAACAAATTCTTTTTTTTTTTGGAGAAGTTTTGTATCTGTATAACTTGAATATCTCTCCTTCATATACAAAGACACAATGTAGTCATTAAAAAGGCTTTATTTATGGAAGATTTTTTTCTCAATAGCTTTTTCTTTATTATTAATTTTATCATATATAGGTCAAGTGACCAAACCATATCAAAGTAGTATGCTTCTTTAGTTTATTTTTCTTTGTTATCTGATTTATTGTCGCCAAGATTTGTTTTGCTAGCTTTCGCATGATGCTTTGTTAATTTTAATCCCAACAAATGGTATCAAAGTCAATGGTTAGAAGCGAGGTTAAAAACAAGTTCAGATCAAGTGCAACCAACTTGATGATAATGATTTGTTAAAAAAAAACAAAAAAAAACAAAAAAACTTCCAGAGTGCTACAGATAAATTTTCAATCATATGTTTTTTTAACATTCTTGTTGCTATATCTTTAAAACAAAAAATATTTTCAACCCATGCTTACTTTTAAGGCATGAGTACCCGCTTTTAATCCTCCTCACTTTTATCGCATGGCTCACTTTTAATCTATGCTTAATTTTAACGCGTGAGCTCCTACTTTTAACCTACTCACTTTTAACGTGGGGCTCTAATTTTAACTCTGCTCACTTTAAACGTAGGGCTCCAATACTTTTAATTTGTATTCACTTTTAACGCGTGAGGTTCCAATTTTTAACCCAATACATATTTTTAATCATGGCAAGCAGCAATGATGAAGATTATGTGAAGAAGGTGGATCAAACCTTGTCAAGAAAATTCAGGCCAAAAAGGGAGAATTGTTAGGATTTTTTTCTGATTTTCTTTTCATATTTGTATTTTCCAGTTACTAGAAGGAAGGGTAAAATATTTACCATAATAAATTTTACTTTTCCTATAAGAAAAATACATATCTCTTTTGTAATTAGAAAATTTCTTTTCTTGGAGGAGAAGTTTTGTACCTCTATAAATTGAGAATCTCTCCTTCATACACAAAAATACAATAGCATCCACAATGTAGTCATTAAAAGAGTTTTATTTAGGATGAGATTTTTCTTATTCTAGTAAAGATATGGCAATTTATATATCTTATTTTAGTAGGATTTCTCATCTCAATGAATGCATGTAGAGAATTATCATTTAATATGCAAGATGGTGTATGGGCGGCTTAATGAAGATGGCGGCCTAAAGTCAAACTTCAATAAGTGGTCTTCCCTCCAAGACAACAAGGTTTAAGGAAAAAAATAAGATGCCTTAATTTTATTTTTTTTGTCGGAAAAAGAACTATGTATTTTTATTTAAAGTTTATTTTTTTAGATGCAAAATTATGGTTATGACTAAAAATTTTGTATAATTGTTTTCTTAAAAACATTAATTGATAATATAACCAATCCAGTTTGGTTATACAAAATAGAGCTAATTCCATTTAATTTTTTTCCATAAACTATTGATTTTAGATAAGATTTTATTAATTTTAATTTTGAAAAACTTATTTCCATTTAGACAATTGTTATATAAATTGTTAACCCTATTTTATAAACAACAAAGGCATTTAGAAAAGAACAGAGTTTTTTTATCTGATTGAACATATCAATTGAAGTATTATCTTTCACTTATACTACTTTTCCAAACACTTTTCATTTGAAAAATAAGTAATAATGGGTATTATATTTTAAAGAACATTCAATGATAATTAATTTTGGAAGTAAAAAATAATAGAAACTTTAAATAATAGAATCTGATTCAAGTTGATATCATAATATCAAAACAACCTTTCGTTGTTTAAGTACGTATACTTATTGCAATGCTTGAAAACTTAAGAAACAACAAGAAGAGAAATGTAAGAAGATGTTTCACCACGAATAATACTCTCAAAATCGAAGAAAGGGAATACTTTAAATGAATAAATGTCAAAATATAAATGCACCAAGAAAATATTTGCCAAAATGACACATATATCGAAAGAAAAAAAATATCTTTTTTAGAATGAAAAATTGAACTTCTTTAAAACCACTCAACATTTTTAAGGAAAATTAACATATATACTATTACTTAAAAAAAATGGGGGGCCCCGAGAATATGAGGTCTAAAGCAGTCGCTTGGGCTACTTCACCCTTCAGCCGGCTCTGAGATGGTGGTTCTAGGTTATTAAATCAGTGTATCTTCTAACGAGGATGCCTAAGATCTTTGGTCAAGACAATATTCACTCTGGTTAAGGTGATTATAGTAAAGCCTTAGATCTTTTTTTATGGAAGAGTCGGCCTTTCTTGCGGTTGTGTCAGCAACCAGTCTATAAGAGTCATAATTTTCTCCGTTATAAAAGGGCGAGAGGCTTCTTGTAACGATCTGACCGGTTGTTTTGAGATTTAGCTTTTTCGTTCGATGGCTTGAGACCTTGAGTAGCTCCATATGATGCATTATGACTTGGGAGTATGGTTGATTTTGATTTTCAGGAGGCTCAGGATTGGTTTAGAAGGGTAATTCTCAATTTTGAAGCTTTAAGTTGGAAGAGTTGATTAAGGTCTGACTTTTGAGCAAACGACCTCGGAATCGGGATTTGATGGTTTCAATAGGTTTGTATGGTAATTTTGGACTTGGGAGTGTGTTTGGATTTGGATTCGGAGGTTCCTAGAAGGTTTTGGCTCTATTTGTCGAAAGTTTGTTAGTTGAAGAATTGGAGAGTTCTTAAGTTTAACCGGAGGTTGACTTTGGAATTATCGGACTCCGATTGTGGTTTTGAGACCTTGGATAGGTTTATTTAGTGGATTATAACTTATGTGCGAAGTTTGGCTGTAATTCGAAATGCCTAAGTGTGATTCGGATGCGTTCGACGAAGTTTGAATGTTTGAAAGTTAAGATAAGGATTTTGAGATTTGATTCTTGATTTTGATATTATTTGTGGTTTTCCGAGCCCTTGAATAAGTTTGAATTTGGTATATGGACTTGTTATTATAATTGGACGGAGTCTAGGGGCGCTCGGGTGTGATTTATGGTGGTTTCAGACCATTTTGGTTGAGTTAGGAGTAGTAGATTTGCTGGTTCTGCAGTGCTTTGTGATCGCGGAGTACATGATCGCGATCTCGGAGAGGAATTTGGGTAATTGGTATAACGACCAGACCGATCGTTTTGAGTTCTAGTATTTCGTTATGTGATTTGAGACCTTGAGTAGTTTTATGACTTGCGAGTGTCGTTGGTTTTTATTTCCTTGAGATTCGGAATTGCTTTGTAAGACTAATTCTTATTATGAAAGCTTTAAGTTGGAAGAGTTGACCAAGGCTTGACTTTTTAGTAAACCATATCGGAATCGGGATTTGATAGTTTCAACAGGTTTGTATTGTGATTTTAGACTTGGACGTATGTTCGGATTTGAATTTGGATGTTCCTAGAAGATTTTGGCTCTATTTGTTGAAAGTTGGCAATTTGAAGAATTGGAGAGTTCTTAGGTTTGACCGGAAGTCGATTTTGGTGTTATTGGACTTCTATTGTGATTTTGAGACCTTGAATATGTTCATTTAATTTATTGAAACTTGTGTGGAAAGTTTGGTTGTGATCCGAAATGTCTAAGTGTGATTCTAACGCATTTGACGAAGTTGGGATATTTGAAAGTAAAGAGAATGATTTGATATTCGATTCTTCATTTTGATGTTATTTGTGGTGTTTCGAGCCTTTGATAAGTTTGGATAATGTATTTGGACTTGTTAGTATGATTCAAAGGGGTCCCGAGGGGCTCGGGTGACTTTCAGAGTGGTTTCAGACCATTTTGGACTAAGTTGGAATTGCTGGTTTTTGCTGGTGTCAGATGTGCATCGCGTTCGCGAGGGTAGCGTTGCGTTCGCGAAGAAAAGAGTGGGATGGAGGAATTGTTTCTTCGCATTCACGAGTGATTTTCTGCATTCGCAAAAGGGATTGGTCGGTTGGCTTATGCGATCGCGAAGGTGTTCCGCAAACGCGAAGTAGGTCCCGCGAACACGATAAAGGAATTGTTGGCAGCAGAGTTGTGCATGGAGAACATGGTGGTCTTGTTGCCTTCCCAAAAGGGTTCGCTGGCAGTATGCATAGCTGCTTTTTGGGATTTTGAGCTTATTTTCTCATAGTTTGAACCCTAGACTTGGAGAACGGCGATTTTTCATGAAAAATTTCATACAAGGCAAGAGGGTAAGTGATTTTTACCTATTTATGATTATATTTCAAGAATCTATATGGATCTTTAACATCTAAATATGGAATTTTGATATGGAATTCAGGATTTTTATCTACACCTTAAGAGAGTGTATTTTGGGGATTCGACCACCGATTTGGATCCGGATTTGAAAACTAATTATATATTTGGACTCGACAAGTTATGGATAGTTGAGATTTGGTATTGGTTTTGAATTTCGGGCACGTGGGCACGAGTTAACTTTTGTTTGTTTCTGGGAATTCAATAAAGATCGAAACTTTATTAATTGAGATTGCTTCCTATGGCATTGGTTGACTTCCTTGGATGATGTTTGGTTAGATTCTAGCCAGTTGGAGGTGCTTTCTAAAGGAAATGTAGTTTTGGAGCTTTAGACTAGCCCGGATGAGGTAAGTTTCTTGCATAGCTTTGGTTTGGGGGAATGTTTTCTAATAATTGATATTGTTTGCCACATGCGAGGGTGATGTATAGGTGAAGTGACGAGTGTATATGCATGTGCTATGATTATTTATGCTCGGGATAGATTCTAGATTACTTTATGCCTTATTTGGTTGTGTGTTCTACTTGTTCTATATTTTACTTGATTGAATGACTATGTGAGCCTTAGTTGTTCTATGTGAGAAAATGCCTTACTTGTTCTATGTTTTACTTTACACACGGTGTTTCGCCTGTTCTTTGGTCCTTGATGCGGCATATGCAGCATAAAACTCCCTAACAAGTGTCTCATTGTACTCCCCCAGGACCTTAGTGAAGAACTCTCATCCCCTCTTTTGGATGTTTTCTAGCACATGGGGGTAGTATTCTTTAAGACCGTTCACACTCAGCTACTTTTCTTCGAGGATCTTTCTTTTTGCCAAGCCATCTTTGTACCTATTCCGAAATCCGGTGATTCAAAACCTAAGATCCTTACCACTTTTTTGCGTGCTTCGGCCTGGAGGTCAACTGGTGGCACAAGGTCAAGCTGTTCCTCCTCCTCTTCAGACTGGGAGGTAGGCTCAGATGAATTCCTGGATGTGCCCGGCCTTTTGTATTAGGATTGCTGTGATTGTGTGCAGCCCGTCTCTTTCCTCGAGTGATGGGTGGTCTTAATGCTAAGGATTTCTTTGGTGCCATTCCTGCCAATTAACGTGAAGTGAGTACATGGTAAGGCATGTGTAACATATGGCAAAGAAATGAGAGACAAAAAAATGTTCTACGAAACACTTATGCGATTGCAGAACAGCTCTGCGGACTGCAAAGTGCACCGCAAAATATGCCCTATTAGAAGCAAAATGTTATGCGGACAGCAGAAGTGGTCGCTAAACAAGTTTGCGACCGCAGATCGATCGCATTTTGACCCTTGAAACTTAGCTTGACTCTGTTGATGTCTACGACCGTTATGCGGTCCGCAAACCAATTCTGCGGCCGCAAACTCAACCGCACAGTTGTTTCCACAAACACCCAAGCATGCAATGATTCTACGGATCGCAAATCAGTTATGCGGAATGCAGAGTTCATCTTCTCCACAAAAAACTCACCCACATGCAACAATATGCAACTCGTGCTTTTCTATCCTAAGCAGCTAATGCAAAATTATGTGAAACAACTACACACACTCAATATCAGAATGATTTCATGCTCAGCCTAACAATACCCAATGCATATTGTCAACAATCACCAACTCTCATACTCAAATCAGTAACTCTAACGCTAACCCCCTGATTATGATTGTGCCACATCAGATATTTACTCCCAAATTAAACACTAGTACCAAAAACAAAGATTCAAGGTAGAGGGAGACGGGTGCCATGGAGAAGAGGGAAGAATGAGGCGAGTAAGAAAAATGGAAATTTCAAAGCACCTAAATAAGAGGATGGGTGAAAATACATACCAGATGCGCGGGGAAATTGAGCACTTGGGTGTGAATCGTCTGAGCAAGGTGAACTGAGTGTACAAGACTTTCTTCTCTTTTTTTGTCTACTTTGCTGTGTTTTTCTTTTGTATTTGTATTTGTTTTCGTCTTTTTGTGTGTGAAATTAGAGTAGGGAGACGGAAATGAGAGAGACACGGGGACTAGGGTTTAATACCTGAGGGTTGTGTGGTGACATTCCCATTGTAAAACAGATTCTGCGGTCGCTGAAGTGTTTTGCGATAGTTTAATATCTGGGTGGTGTGCAATAGATGTGCGACCCACTCTGCAGTCGCAGAACCATTTTGCGGGTCGCATACGTTGAATTTTGTCCGCATTTTGAAGGGCCAATTTGTATGGTGTTCTATTGATGTATGAAGCCATTTTGCTGTCCGCAAACTCATTATGCGGCCGCATATGTTGACGCAGAACAACAGTTGAAGCTCAGTTTGCTTTCCTTTATTTTCCCTCTACCTTTGCATCCCATTTCTTTGTATTTTGAGTAACTTGCACTCTAAACACACACGTCAAACTGTTCAACACTTACAAATAAACCTACAAAAATAGAAATCTAACCAAAAATATTACCAACACATTGGTTGCCTCCCAAGAAGCACTTGATTTAACGTCGTGGCACAACGATGTTGCCCCACTTTGGCTAATCAGTGGTGGGGGTTGGTACAGGACCATCCTTGAGTGCAAATTATTCTACCAGTTTCCTTTCTCCAATGGTTCCGAGGTAATGCTTCACCCTTTGGCCATTTACTTTGAAAGTTTGAGTCTCGTCATCGGATTCTAATTCAATAGCGCCATAAGAAGACACACTCACAACTTTGAATGGGCTATACCATTTGGATTTGAGTTTGCTTGGATAGAACTTCAACCTTGAGTTGAAGAGTAAAACCAAGTCATTGGATTTGAATTCCCGCTTTAAAATCTTTTTCTCATGAACAAACTTCATTCTTTCTTTATACACGGTTGTATTCTCATAGGCATGGAAATGAAACTCTTCCATATCGTTGAGTTGTGTCATCCTAAGATTAGCAGCTTCGGCCCAGTCAAGATTTAACTTTTTTAACGCTCACATGGCTTTGTGTTCAAGCTCTACTGGCAAGTGACAAGCCTTACCAAAAACCAACCGATAAGGTGAGGTGCCAATGCGTGTCTTAAATGTCATTCGATAAGCCCACAATGCATCATCTAGCTTATTTGACCAGTTGGTTCTGTTTGCATTACCAGTTTTTACTAGAATGTTTTTGATCTCCTGGTTGGAGACTTCAACTTGACCGCTTGACTGAGGATGATAAGGAGTGGCCACCTTGTGCTTAACTCCATATTTCTCGAACAACCCGGCAAAAGCTTTATTGCAAAAATGAGAACCACCATCACTAAGGATGGCCCTTGGGGTTCCAAACCGAGTAAATATATTCTTCTTCAAGAAGGAGGTTACACTCCTTGCCTCATTATTTGACAAGGCAATTGCCTCGACCCATTCGGAGACATAATCTACTGCTACCAAGATATATGTCATGCCGTAAGAGCTTACAAAGGGACCCATGAAATCTATCCCCCACACATCAAAGATCTCGACCTCCATCACAAAGTTCATAGGCATCTCATGCCTTCTAGAAATTGACCCTTGTCTTTGACATTGATTGTCACGCCCCAACTTCGGGGAGCGCAACCGGTGCTCAACCAAATGGACCCGGTCGAGCAAGCCTGTTAGACACTATCTACCTGACTCACCTATGATCCAGAGAAGGCATGCTCTCATTAGTTAGGCAGTAGAAAGTTCATACATATATACATTACTAAGTCATTTCATTTTGTTACATCATTGTTAAGTTTCAAAATACATACATCCTTATGACTGAGTGGAACAAGAGCCCAAAACACAACATGATCCGTTGATCTTTCTAACACCCATATACAACCCATATAATGCCTACGGAGCCTCTAAAGATACAAAAGAGAGTAAAGATGGTGCCGACAACAAGGCCCCGACTATACCTCAAAAAGTGACCACAATATAAACAAAAGTTACAATATATGACCCCAGAATGAAATGGGGCTCACCGAGTCCACTGAGAAGAGGATGCAACACTATCTGTGATCAACACTGTCTGCTATGTAACCACCTGCATCCATTTAAAGATGCAGCACCCCGGCAAAAGGGACGATAGTACTGTCGAATAGCACTAGTATGTATAGCTAAACACCATCTCAATAGAATGAATAATAATACAAGAGGAACAATCAAGAATTCAATAAGAGCTTCAAATAATATTAAAACATCAAGTTAAGGACCACATAGCTTTCTAAGTCAATTCCCGCATTATTAGGTTGGATGGCTTTTAGTGCCAATATGCCACAATCCACGATACCGCCGTGTTCTTACACGGAGTCCGATCTCGGCCCGATCGGCAAGACCATCTCATTTGAGACATCAATCATATCCACAATTTCATCCACAATACCACCGTGTTCTTACACGAAGTCCGATCTCGGCACGAACGGCTAAGCCATCTCATTTGAGACATCACCCCTTTTCAATCTGTCATCTCACTTCATATTTCTTTCCCATCTTTTCAATACAATGGCACGAGTGGCCCCAATTATACAGTTATTCTTGGCGCTTGGCCGTATTTCATGATTCAGGTTCTTTTCCACATTCCAACATTTTTATTATCATCAACACCAACACGATTTTTCATTCAAGACTTTTTGATTTCACATGTGAGCAATTTAGAATCTAAGGCACATAGACGCTTTTCACACAATTTGGCATAACATTCTTTAGTCGAATTTTACTTGAATGAACCTTTCCTCAGACGATGAGATAACATGATGGAAGCATGGGAATACATATTACACGTATATTTTCAAAACAAGCACATTCGTGATAGCAATTTCTAGGACGTTCATTTTGGGACTTGCATCGATTTCATGAATACCAGGGGATTCAATTCTAAGAAGAGGAGGTTTAGACAACATACCTCAATTGAGCTTCTTACAACTCTAAGATGTTCCGAAATATTAGCAACTTTAATCTATTTTAGCAATATAGAGAAAATTGAACCAAAAATTAGGAAAACGATCATGATTCTAGCTCACTTGAGTATATTATCAAACACTATGTGTGTATTAAGGTTCCATGGCCCTTTTATGAAAGACTTCACCATCCCACACCCCATTATTTTCTATCTTTAACTCACAACCTTCCGACATACCTTAAGAATACATGCATGCAAGGTAAGCACTCCCATCCCCATGAACCACCTTACTAATTGCCCATTGTAGTTATATTTCGAATTTAAGATCTTGGTGATAGAATCTTACCTCTTAGGATAAAGACCTAGGGTGCTTCTCTTGATAATCTTCAAAGGTTTAAGCAAGAATTAAAGAGAAATTTTTTATGAGGATCACTTTCTCCCTCTAGAACTCTCTCTCTCACTCCAAAGATATAAGAAATGAGCTCAAAATGGTCTATGGATGTGTTTTAACGGAATAGGGTCGGGTTTAAAAACCCCAAAAATGAAGCTCCGGAACAGGTTCTGCGGTCGCATATGCGACCGTATAATGATTATGTGGTCCGTGAAATGACCACGAAAGGTGGCTCTAGGAATTGGGCTGGCCTGCTTCACTCTGCGGCCGTTATGTGGCCCGCAGACCTGTTCTGTGGTCTCATAATGCGCCGCAGAACCTCCCTTCGCAAAAGTATAAGGATGACTGTGCGACCAAAGTACGGCCTGCGAAACGGTTATGCGGTCGCATAATTGGCCACAAAATCGACCTAAAAAATGCCCCAGAAAATTGCCTCACTCTACGACCATTCTGCGGTCCGTAGAGTGGTTCTGCGGCCGCAGAAATGCCTACTTCTGCCCAACATTTTCCTTCAACTCCCTAGGCATTGTTCAATCCAAAAAGTTCGAACCGCGGTGAGCTTGCGAGCTGCGAAGCATTTCTACTACTATTAACCTCTACGCCTACTGCGTCATCACGAAATCTGGGTTTTTAGGAAAATTTTTACGGGGCCTTACATTAATCACATGCCTTGACCATTAGGTTTGCATCTTGGTAGATCGATGGCCAATAATAGCCACATTCAAGCACTTTTGCTACAGTACGGTTTCTACCGTGGTGACCCCCAACTGGGGAGTCATGGCATGCTTTGAGAATTTGGGTCACCTCATTTTACGGAACACAACGCCGAATGGTGTTGGCGGCGCAAATCCGGAACAAAAAGGGTTCCTCCTAATAGTATTTCCTACACTCCCGCAAGAACTTTTTCTTTTGATAAGCTAACAATCCATCGGGGATAAGGCTACTAACCAAGAAGTTAGCGATGTCGGCATACCAAGGAGTTGAGTTGTTAGATGTTGCCAATAGGTGTTCATCTAGGAAGGCATCATTAATTTCAATATCTTCTTTTGGTCTCCCTGCCTCTTCAAGCCTAAATAAGTGATCTGCAACTTGATTCTCTATTCCTTTCTGATTTTTGACTTCAAAGTCAAACTCTTGTAACAAAAGAACCCACCTAATCAATCTTGGTTTAGCATCCTTCTTCGCCATAAGGTAGTGGAGAGCAGCATGATCGGTGTGGACTATCACCTTGGATCCCAACAAATAGGCCCAGAATCTTTCAAAAGCATAGACAATGGCAAACAGTTCTTGCTCAGTTACAATGTAATTCATTTGTGCGCCATTGAGTGTCTTGATTGCGTAGTAGACAGTATGAAGAATCTTGTTATGCCGTTGACCAAGCACTGCTCCAATAGCCACACCACTGGCGTCACACATGAGTTCAAATAGAAGAGACCAATCGTGTGTGACAATAATAGGTGTCGTGGTGCGCCTTGCTTTCAATTCCTCAAAAGCTTTGAGGTAGTTCTCATCAAACACAAATTTAGCATCCTTTTTAAGGAGCTTGCACATGGGACTTGCAATTTTTGAGAAGTCCTTGATAAATCGCCAATAAAAACCGGCATGCCCCAAAAAGCTCCAAACACCTTTGACCGAAGTGGGAGGAGGAAGCTTGGACATTACTTCAATCTTTGCTGGATCAACCTTAAGGCATTGCTTGGATATTTTGTGTCCAAGAACAATACCCTCGTCTACCATGAGGTGATATTTTTCCCAATTTAGCACAAGGTTTGTCTCTTCACATGTTTTGAGCACTTGCCTAAGATTGTCAAGACAATGCTCAAAGGAATCACCAACTACAAAGAAGTCATCCATGAATACTTCTAAGAAATCCTCCACCATGTCCAAGAAAATTGACATCATGCACCGTTGAAATGTAGCCGGGGCATCGCATAGTCCAAATAGCATCCGGCTAAAAGCAAAGGTCCCATACGGACATGTGAATGCCATATTCTCTTGGTCCTCTAAGGCTATGTTGATTTGGTTGTAGTCGGAGTAACCATCCAAGAAGCAATAAAATGACCTTCCCGCTAGCCGATCAAGCATTTGATCAATAAAAGGCATAGGGAAATGGTCTTTGCAAGTAGCACTATTGAGCTTCCGATAGTCCATGAAAACTCTCCACCCGGTCACCGTCCTCGTTGGAATGAGTTCATTTTTGTCATTTTGAATCACGGTCATGCCTTCCTTCTTTGGCACACATTGCACCAGACTCACCCAAGGACTATCAGCAATGAGGTAGACAACCCCGGCATCCAACCATTTTATGATTTCTTTCTTTACCACCTCTTGCATGAAAGGATTTAACCTCCTTTGATGCTCCACACTAGGTTTGCTATCTTCCTCTAGTTGTATCTTCTGCTCACAAATACCGGCGGGAATCCCTCAGATATCCGCTATAGTCCAACCAATGGCCCGTCTATGCTCCCCCAAGGTCTCCAATAAGTGTTCAACCTGCACATCATTTAACAAAGAGGAAAAAATTATGGGTAGAGTTTCATTAGAGCCAAGAAATTTATACCTTAAGTGCGGCAGAAGTGGCTTGAGCTGAAGTTGTGGCGGCTCGATGATTGAAGGCTTAGCGGAAGGAGTGGCTCTATTCTCCAAGTCAAGAGAAAGCTTCTTTGGTGCATAAGTGTAGGAACCCATCCCTTCTAATGCATTCACTGTTTCCACATACCCTTCAATGTCTTCTCCATCAAAGTTCATCAAAATTACCGCCAATGCCTCACAAAGGCATTCTTCTTCCATCTTTACATCAACTGCATCCTCTACCACATCAACAACATCAATGACTGAGATACTCTCGTATGCATTTGACAACTTCATACCCTTACTTGCTTGAAAGGTAACTTCTTCATCATTAACCAGGAATTTAATCTCACTTCTTTCCGAGTTCATGATTGCTTTCCCAGTAGCAAGGAATGGTCTCCCCACGATGATAGGTATCTCTTTATCAATAACACAATCTAGAATAACAAAGTTGGCAGGAAGGAGAAACTTCCCCACTTTCACAAGCACATCATCCACTATCCCCACCAGTCGCTTTATCGAACGGTCAGCCATTTTCAACCTTATACTTATAGTCCTAGGCATTCCCAATCCTGCTTGCTTATAGATAGCAAGAGGCATTAAGTTGATGCTAGCCCTATTATCACAAAGAGCTCGTGCAAAGTCCCATAATCCAATAGTGCATGGAAATGGTGAAAGCCCCTGGATCCTCTTTCTTTTGGATGACGGTTGTTGCAATGATGGAGCTAACCCGGTGAGTGACATGCACCACTTCATTCTTGGTGGTTCACGCACCACTTCATTCTTGGTGGTTTTCTTTTTAGTGATCAAGTCCTTCAAGTACATAGCAAAACCCGGCATCTCTTGAAATGCTTCCACAAACGGAATATTCACTGATAATTACTTTAGGATGTCATAGAACTTCTCGAGTTTACTATCATCAAACCTTCTAGCTAATCTTTGCGGGAAAGGAGGGGGAGGTCTCAGAATTGGTGCTAGATGTTTTGGTGCCTTTATTACCTTTTCCTCCACCTCTTCACGACTCACTTCTTGAGCTTTCACCTTCTTGGGGAGTCTTTTAACTTCAACAACTGTAACGACCCGGCCGGTTATATTGAAAGTTATAGCCCCGATCCCCTATTTACTGCTTTCCCCGTATGTTTTTTCTGCTTATGTTACTTGTCAGGAGGTTATTGTTGTGGTTTCAGAGTGAATTGGGACATTTAGTCCCTAAACGGAAGCTTAAGTCTTAGGATTTTGACCGTAGTTGGGACTGTGTAAAGACGACTTCAGAATGGAGTTTCGTCGGTTCCGTTAGCTCTATTGGGTGATTTTGGACTCAGGGGAGTATCCGGATTGTGTTTTGGAGGTCTGTAGATGATTTTGGCTTGAATTGGCGAAAGTTGAATTTTTTGAGATTTTGACCGGTAGTGGACTTTTTGATATCGGGGTCGGATTCCGATTCCTGAAGTTGGAGTAGGTTCATAATATCAATTATGACTTGTATGCAAAATTTGAGGTCAATCGGACGTGATTTGATCGGTTTCAGTATTGGTTGTAGGAATTTAAAGTTTCAAGTTCATTAAGTTTGAATCAGAGTGTGATTTGTGTTGTTAGTGTTGTTTGATGTGGTTTCAGGGCTCGACTAAGTTCATATGGTGTTTTAGGACTTGTTGTTATGTTTGGTTAAGGTCCCGGGGGCCTCGGGTGTGTTTCAGATGCTTAACGGATTGAATTTGGACTTAGGCTAGTTGCTGAAGATTTTTTGGTTTCTGGTGTTTTCACACCTGCGGAGGGGAGACCGCAGGTGCGGGATCGCACGTGCAGAAGGAGGAGCGTAGATGCGGTTTGGTCAAGCTTGGTCTGTGAGCGTAGGTGCAAAATGGGAGCCGCATCTGCGCATACGCATATGCGAAGGATTGACCGCATGAGCGAAAAGGGGCGGCCTGGGCAGAGTCGCAGATGCGGAAGGTCATCCGGAGAAGCGGGACCGCAAGTGCATGCCCTAGTCCGCAGAAGCGGATCTTAGGACCTTAAGCCATATCCGCACCTACGATGAAAATTCTGCATATGCGACTGGTAGTCCGCAGATGCGGAATCGCTGGGCAGAAAAGGTCAATTTTGAGGGTTTGATCTCATTTTCATTTTGGGTCTTTGAGAGCTCGGATTGAGGCGATAATTCAAGGATTTCTCAGAGAGAACTTTGGGGTAATTATTCTTAACTCGTTTACGGTTATATTCCACTAATCTATAGTTGATTTCATCATTTAATTAAGGAATTTTGTTGTGAAATTTGGGAAAGATGGGAGAAGTTCTTCAACAAAGTTTTTGAGTTTTGATTTGGATTTTGATATCGTATTTGGATAATTTTGGTACGAATGAGCTCGTGAGTGAATGAGAGTTCATATTTTGTGACTTTTATTCGATTCTGAGACGTGGGCCCGAGGAGGCTTTTTGAGGCGATTTTCTAATTTCTTGCTTTAGCTTTGATTTCATTAGTTAGATTAGTTTCTTACAGTTGTATTTATGGTATGTAATTGATTTTGGCTAGATTTGGGCCATTCGGAGTTGGATATTCGTGGAAAAGGCATTTTTACCGATTGATTGAGCTTGGTTCGAGGTAAGTGGCTTGCCTAACCTTGTGTGGGGGAAATCTCCTTAGGATTTGGTACTGTTGTGATATGTGAGCACCGTGTACGTGAGGTGACGAGTACGTACACGGGCTATTTGTTGTAAAACCTGATTTATTTTACTAAGTAGCAACTTGTTTTTCCTTTAATTTCAGTTATACCGTTTAAATGAGTATTAGTCTGTTTTCATTCTTAATTGAGCTATCCCAATATGTGTAGTTATCATGTTTAGTCTCATATCGCATGTCTACATGCTTTAATTACTTATTTGAACTCTGTGAAGCATGCCTAGTTGATTTCCTGCTTTTCCTTGATCTTTATCAGTATAACTGTAGAAATCTTGCTGTTAACTGTTGTATTTGTCGGTTTGAGCTGTGTTTACTTTTGAGACAACGAGACGGTTCCTCGGGAGCTCTACCTGCACATTTACTTTTGAGACTACGAGGCAGTTCCTCGGGAGTTCTCCCTGCACATTTACTTTTGAGACTACGAGGCGGTACCTCGGGAGTTCTCCCTGTATATTTACTTTTGAGACTACGAGGCGGTACCTCGGGAGTTCTCCCTGTATATTTACTTTTGATACTACGAGGCGGTACCTCGGGAGTTCTCCCTGTATATTTACTTTTGAGACTACGAGGCAGTCTCTCGGGAGTTCTCCCTGTATATTTATTTTGGGACTACGAGATGGTATCTCGGGAGATCCCCTGCTGTTTACCCCTGTGTGTTGTACTGTTGCCTTGCTATGTTTCCTTTTTGTTAAATTCTAGTCTCTTATTATACTGTTATATTTCCCTGCTTTATTTATTATATACCAGTGGGCCTGACGCACTACTTGACCGAGGTTAGGCTTAGCACTTACTGGGTACCGTTGTGGTGTACTCATGCTACTTTTCTGCATATATTTTTGTGTGCAGATCCAGGTACTTCTTATCAGCCCTGCTATTAGCTGAGAGTGCTTGTTGTTGTACGGAGACTTCAAGGTACATCTGCCGCGTCCACAGACCTCGTAGTCCCCTTCTATCCTCCCTTATGTCAATTACCTTCTGTACTTCTTTAATTAGACTCTGGTGTATAGAGATACTACTTTCCTCCTATAGATTGTGACTTATGATGTTCCAGGTTTTGGGAAAACTGTGTATTTATAGAGTATTGGTTATTGTACATGCCGAGCGGTATTGTTACTAGTTATTCAGTTATCCACTGCTGTTAGTTGCCAGATTTTAATTTCGTTTTGTTATTTTCCGCAATTTGTTAGGCTTACCTAGTCGTAAAGACTAGGTGCCGTCACGACGTTATACAGAGGGAGTTTGGGTCGTGATAAATTGGTATTAGAGCTCTAGGTTCATAGGTGTCATGAGTCACAAGCAAGTTTAGTAAAGTCTCGCGGATCGGTACAGAGACGTCTGTATTTATCTTCGGGAGGCTATAGAAATGTTAGGAAAAATTACACTTCTTTGATTCCTTGTCGTGCGAAATTGCGGACTTCAAAATTCTAAACTTCTATATTTTATTCTCTCACAGATGGTGAGGACACGTACAGGCGGATCTAATGACCAAGCACCCGCGCCCCCTGCTAGAGACGCGAGAGGCCGGTGCCAGGGTAGAGGCCGGGGACGTCCACATGGTGCAGCTAGAGCACCCGCACGAGCTGCTACAGAGGATCCCCCAGTAGCTCCAGCTGGAGGGCAGACACCTGAGGTACCTGTTGCTACACCATCCCTCCAGGATACTCTAGCCCAGTTTCTGAGCATGTTCAGCACCTTAGCTCAAGTTGATTGATTCCACTTGCTCCTGCCACATCTCAGGCCGGGGGAGGAGCATGGACTCTTGTCGCCAGTATCCCAGAGCAGCGAGTTCAAGTAGACCAGGATCCAGAGATCATACCAGTGCAGCCGGTAGCTCCCGTTCAGTCCGAGGTTAGGGCAGCAGTTTTTGAGGCGGAGCAGCTCAGACTTGAGAGGTACAAGAAGTACCACCATCCTACCTTCAGTGGATTGGCGTCAGAGGTTGCCCAGGGTTTTCTAGAGGAGTGTCACCGTATTCTCCATACTATGGGTGTAGCGGAGTCGAGTGGGGTTTCTTTTACTGTATTCCATCTTAGAGGAGCAGCCTATCAGTAGTGGCGTGCTTATGAGTTGGGTAGTCCGGCTGAGGCAGCTTCACTTACATGGACTCAGTTCTCGGATATGTTCTTGAGGAAGTATGTTCCCCAGAGTCTCAGAGACGCATGACGCGAGGAGTTTGAGCAGCTGCGCCAGGGTACTATGACTGTGTCAGAGTATGCAGTTCGTTTAAGTGATTTGGCCCGACATGCACCGGCCTTGGTTGCCATAGTTCGAGAGAGGGTTCGTCGGTTTATTGAGGGAATCCACCCCAGTATTAGGATTAGTATGGTCAGGGAGCTGGAGACGGATATTTCTTACCAGCAGGTTGTGAGTATTTCTTGGAGATTGAAGGGTATGCTCACTCGGGATAGACAGGAGAGGGAGACCAAAAAGTCTCGAGAGTCTAGCACTTATAGTGGTACTCGTGCCCCAGCTGTAGTGGTATTCCGGTCCCTTCTAGGGAGTCGCCCTATTCATTCAACTCTTCTAGACGCCAGTGGTATTCTAGTCCCTTCTAGGCCCCAGGAGCCTTATTATGCACCGACAGTGTCTAGTGTGCCTCCTGTACGGGGTGCCTTTAGCGGTCAGTCTAGCAGACCTGGCCCGAGCCAGTCACATCAGCCACACTCTCCGAGAGGTTATTTTGAGTGTGGCGACACCCGCCATATGGTGAGGGATTGCCCTAGACTTAGGAGGGTTACACCTCCACAGACTTCTCAGGCACAACGTGCTCCACTGGGTCCTCAGGCTATGATTCCAGCACCAGCTACCGCCTTACCTGCTCAGCCAGCTCGAGGTGGAGGTTGGGGAGGTCGAGGTCGACCTAGAGGGGGAGGCCAGGCCAGATATTATGCTCTTCCAGCTCGTACAGAGGCAGTTGCTTTCGACTCTGTCATTACAGGTATTGTTTCGGTCTGTCATAGATATGCGTCGGTTTTATTTGATCCAGGCTTCACTTATTCCTATGTGTCCTCTTATTTTGCCCCGTATTTGAGCGTATCTCGGGATTCCTTAAGTTCCCTTGTTTATGTATCTACTCATATGGGAGATTCTCTTGTTGTGGACCGCGTGTATCGGTCGTGTTTGATTGCTCTTAGTGGTTTTGAGACTAGAGCCGATTTATTATTGCTAAGTATGGTAGACTTTGATATTATCTTGGGCATGGACTGGTTGTCACCCCATTATGCTATTCTTGATTGTCACGCTAAGACCGTGACGCTGACTATGCCAGGTTTACCGCGATTAGAGTGGAGGGGTACCTTAGAGTATTCTCCCAGCAGAGTTATTTCATTTCTTAAAGCTCAACGAATGGTTGAGAAGGGGTGTGACACGTATCTAGCTTATGTGAGAGATGTCAGTATTAATACCCCTACAGTTGAGTCAGTCCCAGTAGTGAGGGATTTTCCATATGTGTTTCCAGCTGATCTTCCGGGTATGCCGCCCGACAGAGATATTGATTTTGGCATTGATTTGTTGCCAGACACTCGGCCCATCCCTATTCCTCCACATCGAATGGCTCCTCCTGAGTTGAAGGAATTGAAAGAGCAGTTACATGAGTTGCTTGATAAGGGCGTCATTCGGCCCAGCGTGTCACCTTGGGGTGCCCCTGTCTTGTTTGTGAAGAAGAAGGATAGTTCTATGCGT
This sequence comes from Nicotiana tomentosiformis, assembly GCF_000390325.3. Classification (NCBI taxonomy): domain Eukaryota; kingdom Viridiplantae; phylum Streptophyta; class Magnoliopsida; order Solanales; family Solanaceae; genus Nicotiana; species Nicotiana tomentosiformis. The sequence goes on from NC_090817.1 coordinate 48,742,626, forward strand.
ATGTGCATTGATTATCGCCAGCTGAACAAAGTCACAGTGAAGAACATGTATCCATTGCCTCTTATTGATGACCTATTTGATCAGTTACAGGGTGCCAGAGTGTTTTCAAAGATTGACTTACGTTCAAGCTATCATCAGTTGAAGATTCTGGAGCCAGATATCCCAAAGACCGCTTTCAGGACTCGGTATGGTCACTACGAGTTCCTTGTGATGTCATTTGGGCTGAGCAATGCCCCAACAGGTTTTATGCACTTGATGCACAATGTGTCCCGGACCTATCTTGACTCATTCGTCATTGTGTTTATTGACGACATTCTGGTGTACTCCCGGACTTGGGAGGATCATGAGTAGCACCTGAGGACTGTGCTTCAGACCTTGAGAGAAAAGAAGTTATATGAAATTTTTTCAAAGTGTGAGTTTTGGCTAGACTCAGTGGCATTCTCGGGTCATGTAGTATCGAGTGATGGGATCAAGGTGGATCCGAAGAAGGTGGAAGCAGTACAGAGTTGTCCTAGACCGTCAGCAGCTTCGGAGATCCGGAGTTTTCTTGGTTTGGCAGGGTATTACTGTCATTTTGTAGAGGGATTCTCATCTATTGCAGAACTTATAATCAGGCTGACCCAGAAGGGTGTTCCGTTCAGGTGGACAGAGAAGTGTGAGGAGAGCTTTCAGAAGCTCAAGACAGCCTTGACTACAGCCCTAGTATTGGTACTGCCTACAGGTTTGGGGTCTTTTACTGTATATTGTGATGCGTCGCTGATTGGTCTCGGCGCGGTGCTGATGCAGGATGGTAGGGTGATTGCCTATGCATCCAGACAACTGAAGGTGCATGAAAAGAGCTATCTTGTTCATGACCTTGAGTTAGCAACTATTATTCATGCCTTGAAGATTTGGCGGCACTATTTGTACGGTGTCCCTTGTGAGATTTACACCGATCATCAGAGTTTGCAGCATCTATTCAAGCAAAAGGATCTTAACTTGTGTCAGTGGAGGTGGTTGGAGCTACTTAAGGACTATTATATCACCATTTTGTACAATCCAGGGAAGGCCAATGTGGTGGTTGATGCTTTGAGTCGCCGGGCAGAGAGTTTGGGGAGTTTAGCATATCTACCAACAACAGAGAGGCCATTGGCGTTGGATGTTCAGGCCTTAGCCAGCTAGTTTGTGAGATTGGATATTTCTGAGCCGAGTCGAGTATTGGTTTGTGTGGTCTCTCGGTCTTCTCTTTATGATCATATCAGGAAGTGTCAGTATGATGACCCCCATTTGCTTGTCCTTAAGGACACGGTCCAACACGGTGATGCTAAGGAGGTCACTATTGGGGATGATGGTGCATTGAGTATGCAGGGCAGGCTATGTGTGCCCAATGTAGATGGTTTGCGTGAGTTGATTCTCCAGGAGGCTCATAGCTCGTGGTACTCCATTCATCCGGGTGCCGCGAAGATGTACCAGGACTTCAGGCAACATTACTGGTGGAGGAGGATGAAGAAGGACATAGTGGAGTATGTAGCTCGGTGTCTAAATTGCCAGCAGGTGAAGTATGAGCATCAATGGCCAGGTGCGTTGCTTCAGAAGTTAGAGATTCCTAAGTGGAAATGGGAGTGGATCACTATGGATTTTGTTTTTGGGCTTCCACGGACTTAGCAGAAGTTTGATGCTGTTTGGGTGATTATGAATAGGCTGACCAAGTCAGCTCATTTCCTTCCTGTGATGACTACCTATTCTTCCGAGCAGCTGGCTTGAATTTATATCCGCGAGATCGTCAGGCTTTATGGCATACCAGTATCTATCAACTCTAACTGGGGTCACAGTTTACATCACGGTTTTGGAGGGCCGTACAACATGAGTTGGGTACTCGAGTGGAGTTGAGCATAATATTTCACCCTTAGACAGACGGACAGTTCGAGCGCACTATTCAGATATTAGAGGACATGCTCTATGCATGTGTGATGGAGTTTGGAGGTTCGTGGGATCAGTTCTTGCCACTCGCAGAGTTTGCCTACTACAACAGTTATCAGTCAAGCATCAAAATGGCAACGTATGAGGCTCTGTATGATAGGCGCTGTCGGTCTCCAGTAGGTTGGTTCGAGCCGGGTGAGGCTAGGTTAATGGGCACAGACTTGGTTCAGGATGCTCTGGAGAAGGTTAAGGTAATTCAGGATCGACTTCGCACAGCCCAGTCCAGACAGAAGTGTTATGCGGATCAGAAGGTTTGCGATGTTGCATTCATGGTTGGAGAGCGGGTCTTGCTCCGGGTTTCGCCTATGAAGGGCGTTATGAGGTTCGGGAAGAAGGGCAAGCTGAGCCTAAGGTTCATTGGTCCCTTTGAGGTGTTGCGGCGTGTTGGGGATGTTGCTTATGAGCTTGCTTTACCTCCCTGTCTAGAAGGAGTTCATCCAGTATTCCATGTCTCGATGCTCTGGAAGTATCACGGCGATCCGTCTCATGTGTTGGATTTCAGCTCAGTCCAAATGGACAAAAATTTCTCTTATGTTGAGGAGCCAATAGCTATTTTGGACAGGCAGGTTCGTAAGCTGAGGTCAAAGAACATTGCTTCAGTGAAAGTTCAGTGGAGGGGTCAGCCGATCGAGGAGGCTACTTGGGAGACCGAGCATGATATGCGCAGCCGTTATCCACATCTTTTCACCACTTCAGGTATGTCTCTATACTCATTCGAGGACGAACGATTGTTTTAAGAAGGGGGAGGATGTACGACCCGGCCGGTCGTTTTGAGAGTTATAGCCCCGATCCCCTGTTTACTGCTTTCCCTGTATCTTTTTTCTGCTTATGTGACTTGCCGGGAGGTTATTGTTGTGGTTTTGGAGTAAATTGGAACACTTAGTCCCTAAACGGAAGCTTAAGTCTTAGGATTTTGATCGTAGTCAGGACTATGTGAAGATGAATTCGGAATGGAGTTTCGTCGGTTCCGTTAGCTCCGTTCGGTGATTTTGGACTTAGGGGCGTGTCCGGATTGTGTTTTGGAGGTCTGTAGATGATTTTGGCTTGAATTGGAGAAAGTCAAAATTTTGGAGATTTTGACCGGTAGTGGACTTTTTGATATCGGGGTCGAATTCCAATTCCGGAAGTTGGAGTAGGTCCGTAATGTCAATTATGATTTGTGTGCAAATTTTGAGGTCAATCGGACGTGATTTGATAGGTTTCAGCATCGGTTGTAGAAATTAAAAGTTTCAATCATTAAGTTTGAATCAGAGGGTGATTCATGTTGTTAGCGTTGTTTGATGTGATTTGAGGGCTCGACTAAGTTCGTATGGTATTTTAGGACTTTTTGGTATGTTTGGTTGAGGTTCCGAGGGCCTCGGGTGTGTTGCGGATGCTTAAAGGATTGAATTTGGACTTAGGCTAGTTGCTAAAGATTTTCTGGTTTCTGTTGTTTTCGCACCTGCGGAGGGGAGACCGCAGGTGCGGGATCGCACGTGCAGAAGGAGGAGCGCAGGTGCGGTTTGGTCAAGCTTGGTCTGTGAGCGCAGGTGCAAAATGGGAGCCGCATTTGCGCATCGGCAGATGCGAAGGATTGACCACAGGGCGAAAAGGGGCAGCCTGGGGAGAGTCGCAGATGCGGAAGTTCATCCGCAGAAGTGGGCTCTAATGTGCGTGCCCTGGTCTGCAGAAGCGGATCTTTGGACCTTAAGCCATTTCCGCACTTGCGATTGAAATTTCGCAGGTGCGGCGTCGCAGGTGCGACTGGTAGTCTGCAAATGCGGAATCGCTGGGCAGAAAAGGTCAATTTCGAGGGTTTGATCTCATTTTCATTTTGGGTCCCTGAGAGCTCGGATTGAGGCGATAATTCAAGGAGTTTTCAGAGAGAACTTTGGGGTAATAATTCCTAACTCTTTTATGGTTATATTCCACTAACTATAGTTGATTTCATCATTTAATTAGGGAATTTAGTTGAGAAATTTGGGAAAGATGGGAGAAGTTCTTCAACTAAGTTTTTTAGTTTTGATTGGAATTTTGATATTGGATTTGGATAATTTTGGTACGAATGAGCTCGTGAGTAAATGGGTGTTCATATTTTGTGACTTTTGCCCGATTCCGAGACGTGGGCCCGGGGAGGCTTTTTTGGGCGATTTTCTAATTTCTTGATTTAGCTTTGATTTCATTAATTAGATTAGTTTCTTATAGTTGTATTTATGGTATGTAATTGATTTTGGCTAGATTTGGTCCATTCAGAGTCGGATATTCATGGAAAAGTCATTGTTACCGATTGATTGAGCTTGGTTCGAGGTAAGTGGCTTGCCTAACCTTGTGTGGGGGAAATTCCCTTAGGATTTGGTACTGTTGTAATATGTGAGCACTGTGTACGTGAGGTGACAAGTATGTACACGGGCTATTTGTTGTAAAACCCGATTTATTTTACTGAGTAGCAACCTGTTTTTCCTTTAATTTGAGTTATACCGTTTAAATGAGTATTAGTCTGTTTTCATTCTTAATTGAGCTATCCCAATATGTGTAGTTATCCTGTTTAGTCTAATATCACATGTCTACGTGCTTTAACTGCTTATTTGAACTATGTGAAGCATGCCTAGTTGATTTCCTGCTTTTCCTTGATCTTTATCAGTATAACTGTAGAAATCTTGCTGTTAACTGTTGTATTTGTCGGTTTGAGCTGTGTGTTTACTTTTGAGACTACGAGACGGTTCCTCGGGAGTTCTCCCTGCACATTTACTTTTGAGACTACGAGGCGGTTCCTTGGGAGATCTCCCTGCACATTTACTTTTGAGACTACAAGGTGGTACCTCGGGAGTTCTCCCTGCATATTTACTTTTGAGACTACGAGGCGGTACCTCGGGAGTTCTCCCTGTATATTTACTTTTGATACTACGAGGCGGTACCTCGGGAGTTCTCCCTGTATATTTACTTTTGAGACTAAGAGGTAGTACCTCGGGAGTTCTCCCTGTATATTTATTTTGGGACAACCAGATGGTATCTCGGGAGATCCCCTGATGTTTACCCCTATGTGGTGTACTGTTGCCTTGCTGTGTTTCCTTTTTGTTAAATTCTAGTCTCTTATTATACTGTTATATTCCCCTGCTTTATTTATTATATACCAGTGGGCCTGACGCATTACTCGACCGAGGTTAGGCTTGGCACTTACTGGGTACCGTTGTGGTGTACTCATGTTACTTTTCTGCACATATTTTTGTGTGCAGATCCAGGTACTTCTTATCAGCCCCGTTATTAGCTGAGAGTACTTTTTGTTGTACGGAGACTTGAAGGTACATCTTCCGCGTTCGCAGACCTCGGAGTCCCCTTCTATCCTACCCTATGTCAGTTACCTTATGTACTTCTTTTATTAGACTCTGGTGTATAGAGATACTACATTCCTCCTGTAGATTGTGACTTATGATGTTCCAGGTTTTGGGAAGACTGTGTATTTATAGAGTATTGGTTATTGTACATGCCGAGCGGCATTGTTACTAGTTATTCATTTATCCACTGCTGTTAGTTGCCAATATTTTTTGCAATTTGTTAGGCTTACCTAGTCGTAGAGACTAGGTGCCATCACGACGTTATATGGAGGGAGTTTGGGTTGTGACAACAACATTTGGGACCTCAACTTGTGCCTCATCTTCTTGTTCAAAATCTTCCACTTCGACCGCTCGTTCTTTCTCATTTTGATGTAGTTTCCCACTTCGGGTTGTAATGGCCATACAATGAGAGGTTGGGCCACTGCCACTACATTTTGGGTTTGCAATTGTATCACTTGGGAGTGTGCCTTTTTGCTTCGGGTTTTGTCATCTTGAGAAATCCCTCATTTGCATCTCCAACTTTTGAATAGATGCGGTGTGAGAACCCACAAGCTCGGTCATAATTTTTATTGAAGTGTCGGACCTCTCTTGATTCTATATGTTCCAATTTGGAAACACTTGAATAACTCTCCTTCCAATGTGGAGAGTTATAATATTTCCCCTTTGGTAGAACATAGGGGTTTGAACTCCGATTTGAAAAATTATTGTTGTTGTTGTTGTTACTCCAATTTCCTTGATTTGAACTACCTTGGTCATTTCGCCATTGTTGGTTACCTTGACCTTGCAGGTTAGGTCTCCATTGGTGTTGTTGTCCTGATGTCACGACCCAAACCGATGGGCCGCGACGGGCACCCGGTACCTTACTCAACCGAGTACCAACATAACGTATCTTTTCATGTCATACTATGATAGATAACTGAGCCGGAAGGCTTCCGTGAGATAAGTAGAATACAACATGTGATACCAACTTATACATAAGACATACGGGCCTATAAGACCAAAATAACCACTCGTACACTGAACATAGGCAGACAAGGACATACAATCTTTTACGTACATGACATCTGTCTACAAGCCTCTAAGAATACATAATTTTCATAAAGGTCGGGACAGAGCCCCGCCATACTAAACAATACACATTTAAATCATACTGACCAAACAAGCAACTCCGGAGCAAATGGAGTGCACCCATAATTTTCTTCTGAGCTGATCGCCTACTTGGAGGACTCTCGACCTGTCTATCGAGACCTGCGGGCATGAAATGCAGCGTCCCCAGGCAAAAGGGATGTTAGTACAAATAATGTACCGAGTACGTAAAGAATAAAAATCAGTAAATAATAGACATGAGAGAAACATGGAGTAAAAGACTCGACATGTACGTCTGCATAGCTCTGTGAATCATTTCATTTTTATAATGTCATGCATATGCGTATAAATGTCATACCATGCATAGGTATGTGTGTTCATAACATCATCAAGCCACTGAGGGCATCCCACCATATCATTTCGGCCACTGTGGGCAAATCATCAACGTATACCGGCTGATCAGGTGGTGGTGCGTAAATAACGCCATAACCTTTTCCCAACCCTATACATATAATATATATATATATATATATATATGAGTATATAACGCCATCTGGTCATGGGTCAATATATATGTATGAATGCATGAAATGCATAAGAAATACGTTAATAATATTTTCTCGGAATGTCATAAAAATAATATGCCTTAAGAAATACGTTAATAAGATTTTCTCGGAATGTCATAAAAATAATATGCCTGGCGGATAAATTTTATCAAATACGTATGTTTTTGAGACCCATGAACAGAAGATATAATAATTATTCAATATGGGGAATCAAAAATATAGACATCCCTAGTATTTCTATGAATAGAGTCATTTATGAAAGTTGCGTATTTTGATCGTTTCATTTGTATTATTTGGATCATGCCAAAAAGAAAGAAGGGATAGCATTAACATACCTGGAGTAGGGAAAAATCCTTATGATATTCTTGGAAAAGGTTGCACCGTACTCCTTTAGAACCGCAAAATTTTACGTTGCTATGATTTTAATAATTCTCGTTGGAATTGTTTTGTCGCAAGAAATTTTGTTGAAACTTGCTAGATTATAGCGTCTGTTTGAATGTTTGAATTTAGGAAGATGTTATAAGGTTTCTTTCAGAAACTTGCTAGATTGAGGGAGTCTATTTGAAGTGGTTGATTTGAGAAAAATGTTCCAAGATCTCTTACTTTGTTTCTTTAAGTCTAATGAAGCCAAAATGCTAAATGACTTACACGTTATGATGCCACCTTTCAATTAAGGTCATTAGTCACTTATCTTAAATGGAGGGGCTGCCACATTTAGTCATTAACACATATATCCCTAATTAATTAGGTAATATCCCATTAACCTATAATTAACCAATTACTCACATAATTAAGAATTACCTAAAATACTACTCCTTTTTTAATGCACTTTATACATCATACTATCATGGCCATATGGTACCTTGTATGGCACTAATCTATAAATACCGGGTATTATAGCTCGGACCGTATTTTATCCCAAATTGTCAAACTTCGAGGAATTTCATTTTCTTCGATTTGCTTACCCTCTCTTCTTCATGAATATTCTCATCACTTGTTTGGAATAGCATAATACTTATAATTCCAAAATAATCTCATTCCCGAGCTTACGTCAATTAACTTACGACGAAATATTAGCATACAAAAAACAAATACGGGATGTAACATCTCATTTCTGAGCTTTTATCAATTTACTTATGACGTACTTTCACGTACAAAAACATGGGGTGTAACATCATTCCACCCTTTGGAACATTCGTCCTCGAATGTTGACTGATGCACTTATCATTTTTATAGCCTATGTCTTCCGACTAATTTATTACTCTCCTTGCCATCTAGGCAACTGTTCTGTGAATAAATCCAAAGGCCAAGGCATTCCCCCTTTAGGTCTCTTTCTCACACTATGACTTGTGGTCAGAATCCTTTCAATCTCGTAACTGTTGCTACCTTCGGTTATACAGCCTGTACGACCTTTTCCTTGTATGTGTGCCAATCTCTAGGCCTCACTTTGGGAACATATACAGAACTTGACAAGATGTCCCGCTGGGCATCTATGGTATACTGAAGCTCTTTGGTAGGTATTTTGTTGAACTTACAATATGGCTATATCTTATTTCGTAGACCCGATTATCTATCCGCATGACTTTACTACATCTAAGTAGGTCATACTATACCATAACTCTTACTTTGATTTATCGTTACTGAGGTCTGCTACCAAACTCCAGGTTACTTTTATTGCTTATCCAATATGTATAAATCTATGCCCTTTAATGCTTCCACACTAATGTTCATCTTACGAATGACGGCCTAATCTCATCTTATACTTTATGACTTGTATTCATCCATTGTTGATTCACCTCAATCTTGATCTGCAATCTTCCATTGATAACTTGACTTCTTACGTAATACATTACCATTAGGGCTTATGCTGTATCGAGGAATATTTGAAGTGATTTTTCTGATCCTCTTAGGGGCGATACTGTACTTCAATAATCGTATTTTATAGCATTCCAATGTGATTCACCTTATATTTTTAATTCCGTACAATCCATGAAATCCTCTGCAAATCATTACTCAGTCAAAGGCCCAAACGTCATCCTTTACTATCACAATCACACCCTTATTCCACTACTAGGGCAGCATTCCATTTTTTTCTAGATATTATTAATCTTAGACTCCTTTGAGTTCATTCAGGCTATACTGAACTTTCTATAACTTAGAGAAACCATTAGCTTTCTTATTTTCATGGGCTTAATCCCGAGGACTTATCCATTCTCGTCACCTTCTCACTCGCCCTTTCTCGTTCTTACTCTTGTCATAAAACTTTGTCGCTTTACTATACTTTAGCTTGGGACCTATACACTATTCGTGGCCTTCCTTCAACTTGCTTGCACCATAGATTTCCTTGTGTATTCTGGAACAACAATCGAGATATCACATCGTCTCTAACTCTTCTTTACTCTCTTGACTAGATCTCTCGTTACTTAGAAACCATAGGCTGGAAGGTACGCCACTGACGACGCTGCTATCATTCCTGGATATTGAATCCTAGTGCTTCTAGCCTTCTATCCGAAGCATGGACTATTCACGATCTTCTGCCTTTGAGTATATTGTATGTTGTTCACCTTTACCTTACTTACCTTAAAATCTTGCATCGTATTTTTTATTTCTTTCATGACCTCCCTTCCACATAGGTATAATTCACGTCCATAACTTGAATCTCTATTATAATACTTGCACCTCTGGTGCCTATACAATCCGGTGGGAGCTCCATACTGAATTCTTATGAGGCTGGTATTTTTCTAACTGGCTTTATTGTAGAGCCGTTATATAATATGATTGTTATACTATCCCTTTGGTACCTCTGATATTAAGAGTGATCCTGTAATGTTCTCAATCATGATTTCTATAATTTTCTGGGTCCAACAATCAGATTCCTGATTAACTTAGTTGATGTAACTCTTTAGTTTCCTCTTCCTTCCGATCATCCTTTATGTAGGCTTAAGCTATCTTCCGATCTGTGGCTAATGGCATTTAGTTATTACTTTATCCTTTCATGGACACTATGGAAAACCATGATACAATCTTCTAATGATTCAATCCTTTGTCTATGACCTGGACCCAATTCCTTCTTTTAACTTATACCGAAGTCTTCTACGGCTGATCATTAATCGAATAATTCTTTTCGTTCCATTTCAGCTTTCTTCACACGTAAGCAATTGTTTTTCCTAGTCGTTTGCCCCCTTGTTGCGTGCATGCTTAGCTTATTTGAGTTCTCACGCATGCCGAAATTTTTGTGCAAATCATATGGTCTCGAATATTACTTTTGGTTTCACTTCCCATTCACTAGCCACGATAGATTCCTCTTTCTTATGGCAGACGTACAATGTTGTTGTAAAATTGTTGTTACAAGACCATTTCCTCTTTAGGTTACTGTGCTTAGGTTGAAGCCTTTGTCCTCATTTCCTCAGCTAGTCTTTCACTGTAGTACTTAGGGAGGACCCTCTGACTCTTGTAAAGCTGCGAGCTTATTACATCGTATACCTAATAAAATTTTTGATGTCCTTCCTTGCCTACAATTATCCATAGTTACTTTCCTCCACGCCCTTGTGCTTGTAGGGTTGCTTATGAACTGATTTTTTGACTGTCTTCCCAGTGGCACTTTCTTTTATTCCCGTAATACTCATACGGTACCTTTAACAACCCTAACTACTATCTGAATGTTTCTTAAGTATTACAATGACATTAATGCGAGGCTGAATTCACTATACTGGGTTTTACTATATTTATCTTGCAAGATCTGCTGACTCGTCTATAACCTCCTATTAAGCCATAACTAGGCTCTTCCTTAATCAACTACCAACTACTCGTTGGCCCATTCTCATATCAATGTTTTGCGTAACCTTTCTTGGGTTATTTCCTTTGTTTTAACTTACCTCTCGCACTGGCTCCTTATCTATCAATAACATTTTGGGCAATAACCCTTACTTCCTCTCCTTGACGTCGTGTTTGCATAATGTTCTGGAATCGTAGCCTATTTGTAGGCTTTAAATAAGTGCAATCTCATCCCTTTTTCATTTTTGTCGCATTCTTCCTTTACCATACCATAATATCTAGAACCACTTAATTCTGACTTAATGACACATCACTCCATATTCCCCCCTTTAGGGGAGTACTAATAGTTAGAGCTATGACGATCTACCTATAGATGTTTTACCTTTTTATTCTTGGCGTCCTTTTACATTATCGATTACCTTTACTCGCCTTGCGGTAATCCTTCTGTACCAAGGATAACAAAATTCCTTACTCACGAGGAAGGCACCTAGTATAATTGGCACATACCGTCCCTTAAGCTTAACTTTGCTCACATTGCTTGCTTTAGGAAAACGTCTTCCTGAACGACCATTCTCTAAATTTCTCATGAATCTTCTTCTATTGTCCATTCTATTATCACCAGAACGAAATCTGAAACTCTTATGATACCGACTATTATCCATTCACTCAGTCCCTAATTCATGTTTAGTTTATCTTGTTCACCAGCCCATACTGATTCCTATTATTCTGGGGTCTAACTTTTCCTTCCGGTAGTTGCGTTGGAGTTACGAACTTATATCTCGAAGTGAGGATATGACTTTATGGCCTATACTCTTTTGTTGTCTTAAGGCCTGTCACCTCTCGTCTCTTCCTTCACTTGTCTATAGATTCTGTAATACTTTCATCTTTCGATCTACCGTTGTCATCCATGTATCATATCTTACTTGTAATGCTTCATTAGCTCTCTTCTTATTTCCTGCTAACATTTAGCTCCCCTTTGCTCCATCAACTGGCTCTTCGGGTTGCCTAGAATTATCTCTCTACTAGGAACGGGAGCCATACTAAGATAATATTTATCCTTTCCAGGCTTCCAGTGCCTATCTTTGTAGCACTCATATCTAGCTGTACTATTTTAGAGTGCGCCATTTGGGTGTCTCACAAGGAGACCTATTAGCACATTTACAATATCTTTCGGAAATGTCAACTAACGCAAATAATCAATTCACCATTTTGGGTTACTCTAACCCCAGCCGGACCCTGATATCCCGTCCTTTTCTTAATCTACAACTGTTAGCCCCCAATAGGGTATAACTGAGATGGGTGTGGCCAATTATACATACCTCTGTTACTGTTGAGGGTAACTCACAATGCTTATATTTTTCTGCCGGAACTGTAATACTGATAATCTTCATTAACTGGGTGCCTCGTACCCTTCTTCACCTTGCTTCTTTTACTTGCTGAAACTTGTGTCTCCCTCCTTATTCCTTTTTACTGTAAGAGTGGATAGGCATTTTAACCTTAGGGATCCTTATCAAGAAGCTTACACATCTTAGTATACATATGATTTGTTGAATACCTCATATTTATCAATCATAAGCATGATGCAAAAATCAAGTTCCTCTGACTCAACTCATTCACAGCCACATGCAATCTCTTACCAACCGTCTTTCTAGACGTAGGCATCGTCATATTAGGAATATGATAGAGTTTAGGAAATTGAGTTCCTACAACTGAGCTCTACCACACGATCTAGAGTAAGAAGAAAGAGTGACAGTCCTAAATACCCTGTAGCCTCCTGCTTATAAGTGTGGTGCACAACACACCCATAAACAAGACTCTACTAGACACGGCTTGTAGACTCCCTAGGACAGAACTGTTCTGATACCACTTTTGTCACGACCCAAACCAATGGGCCGCGACGGTCACCCGATACCTTACTCAACCGAGTACCAACATAATGTATCTTTTCATGCCATACTATGATAGATAACTGAGCCAGAAGGCTGCCGTAAGATAAGTAGAATATAGCATGTGATACCAACTTATACATAAGACATACGGGCCTATAAGACCAAAATAACCACTCGTACACTGAACATAGGCCGACAAGGCCATACAATATTTTACGTACATGACATCTGCCTACAAACCTCTAAGAATACATAATTTTCATAAAGGTTGGGACAGAGCCCCGCCATACCAAACAATACACATCTAAATCATATTGACAAAACAAGCAACTCCGGAGCAAATGGAGTGCACCCACATTTTTTCGCGGAGCTGATCGCCTACTTGGAGGACTCTTGACCTGTCTATTGAGACCTTCGGGCATGAAATGCAGCATCCCTACACAAAAGGGACGTCAGTACAAATAATGTACCGAGTACGTAAGGAATGAAAATCAGTAAATAATAGACATGAGAGAAATATGGAGAAAAAGACTCGACATGTACGTCTGCATAGTTATGTGAATCATTTCATTTTTATAATGTCATGCATATGCGTATAAATGTCATACCATGCATAGGTATATGTGTTCATAACATCTTCAAGCCACTGAGGGCATCCCATCATATCATTTCGGCCACTGTGGGCAAATCATCAACGTATACCGGCTGATCAGATGGTGGTGCGTAAATAACGCCATAACCTTTTCCCAACCCTATACATATAATATACATATATATGAGTATATAACGCCATCTGGTCATGGGTCAATGTATATGTATGAATGCATGAAATGCATAAGAAATACGTTAATAATATTTTCTCGGAATGTCATAAAAATAATATGCCTTAAGAAATACGTTAATAAGATTTTCTCGGAATGTCATAAAAATAATATGCCTGGCGGATAAATTTTATCAAATACGTATGTTTTTGAGACCCATGAACAGAAGATATAATAATTATTCATATGGGGAATCAAAAATATAGACACCCCTAGTATTTCTATGAATAGAGTCATTTATGAAAGTTGCGTATTTTGCTCGTTTCATTTGTATTATTTGGGTCATGCCAAAAAGAAAGAAGGGATAGCCTTAACATACCTGGAGTAGGGGAAAATCCGTATGATATTCCTGAAAAAGGTTGCACTGTACTCCTTTAGAACCGCAAAATTTACGTTGCTATGATTTCAATAATTCTCGTTGGAATTGTTTTGTCGCAAGAAATTTTGTTGAAACTTGCTAGATTATAGCATCTGTTTGAATGTTTGAATTTAGGAAGATGTTATAAGGTTTCTTTCAGAAACTTGCTAGATTGAGGGATATGTTTGAAATGGTTGATTTTGGAAAAATGTTCCAAGATCTCTTACTTTGTTTCTTTAAGTCTAATGAAGCCAAAATTCTAAATGACTTACACGTTATGATGCCACCTTTCAATTAAGGTCATTAGTCACTTATATTAAATGGAGGGGCTTCCACATTTAGTCATTAACACATATATCCCTAATTAATTAGGTAATATCCCATTACCCAATAATTAACCAATTACTCACATAATTAAGAATTACCTAAAATACTACTCCTTTTTAATACACTTTATACATCATACTATCATGGCCATATGGTACCTTGTATGGCACTAATCCATAAATATCGGGTATTATAGCTCGGACCGTATTTTATCCCAAATTGTCAAACTTCGAGGAATTTCTTTTTCTTCGATTTTCTTACCTCTCTCCTTCATGAATATTCTCATCACTTGTTTGGAATAGCATAATACTTATAATCCCAAAATAATCTCATTCCCGAGTACTTACGACGAAATATTAGCGTACAAAAAAAAAATACGGGATGTAACATCTCATTTTTGAGCTTTCATCAATTTACTTATGGCGTACTTTCACGCACGAAAACATGTGGTGTAACACCTGAGCCTTGGTAGTGTTGTCTCTGATATCCTCCTTGTGGATTGTTCACATAATTTTCTTCTTCATATTCCTCATTTGACGTTGGTTGCACATCTTCCACAATATTCACTTTCTTATTTTGCCTTTCGGTGAACATTTTTGTTAACACATTGACATTGGCAGCAAGCCCGATAATTACTTGATCTCTTTCTTGATTCTCCTTAATCATGTTGGTCAAGGAAGGAGTACCATATGCAATTCCACCCGTGATATCTTCCAAATGCCAAGCTTGGATATGTTCGACCATCTTGTCGAGGATTTATGTGACCACTGCAAATGTTTTATCCATGAATGATCCATCCGTAACATTTTTCGCTATGGATTGATTCATAGGATCCAAGCCCGTGTAAAAGTTCTCCAACAAAATAGTGTCCGGAAACCCATGATTCGATGACCTCACAAAATATAGCTTGAATTTAGCCCATGCCTCATGTAGGTTCTCTCCCGATAATTGCTTGAAGAAGAAAATGTTATCTCGAAGCTCAGACTTCTTGCTTTGTGGGAACCATTTTGATAGGAAAGCTCGGACAAGTTCGGCCCAAGTGTGGATGGATTTAGGAGGTAGATTTTGGATCCACTGTCTTGCCTCTCCGACTAAAGAGTATTTGAACACCCTCAACCTTAGGGAATCATCCAAGGATTATGCATTGCACACACACCCAAAAAGATTCTGAGATGCTGTGTCGGATCATCGTCGGTGGAATTTTGGAAGAACCCGTCCGCCTTTAGCATTAGGATTAGTATGTGTTCCACTTCGAAGGTAGCAGCGCCAACTCTAGGAGGGAAAATGGCGTTGGTATCCTCAATATACTCATCTATATCTGCAAACACATTCTCTTCTTCTGTCTCGCCCATGTTTACCTAATAACACCAAGCAAAGC
Organism: Nicotiana tomentosiformis; assembly: GCF_000390325.3. Taxonomy (NCBI): domain Eukaryota; kingdom Viridiplantae; phylum Streptophyta; class Magnoliopsida; order Solanales; family Solanaceae; genus Nicotiana; species Nicotiana tomentosiformis. Next base: position 48,758,095 of record NC_090817.1, read on the forward strand.
AAGCAAAGTGTGATGGAATAGAAGAAGACGTAAAGTAAAGCTCACACTAGTTAGTAGTTTTAAAATTGTATTCTCCGGCAACGACGCCAAAATTTGATACCCTCAAATTACACCTATATGAATGGTGTAAGGCGGTCGATGTCAAATATAATAACTCAACTAGGTTGGCGTTGAATCCCACAGGGAATAGGTGTGAAAAGGTTACTTGAGTAGTGTGTAACTTGACTTAAGCCGTAGTTCTACTCCGTTAGTTTAAAAAGAGTTTTGTAATTGTGAATTGTCAAGAAAAGCTATTTTGTTAAGAGAATTGATTAATTTGATTAAGAAACAAGTTTGTGTCCACCTCAATGGAATATAATGCTATTGGTGTTAATATGATATATTTCTAATGGAAGGTCCTTTGATATGCAAATGGTTCCTAAATGACTACCCAATATTTTCCAATAATTAGGTAGTATTTCCTCTTTATGATTTTCCCAAATATAAAAGAGTTAATTTAAGAACAACCAATTTATGCCAAGTAGAACCCACTTATTCCTAAGCGATTCTATTAAGCAAGGTTTAAAGTCTTGAGTTCTTGCTATTCAATTCTATCATCAACCTTTATTTTTCAAGTAAATATAGAGTAAAATGGCACTAGTCAATGCTTGCAACCATCAACCATAAATGAAGCATGGGAAATGAATAGAAATCAACCAATCATATATATATATATATATATATATATATATATATATATATATATATTCAATTATAAACACTCATTAACATTACACCCACTTAGGGTATACAAACTTAGTATTTAAAGTTAGCTACTCATACTAGAATATAAGAACAAAGCAATAAATAAAGTCATAAAAGCTTAAAAAGAGGACAAAGTCTTGGAATCTCTCTCAAAATATCCAAAATAATAGTGTATTCAATTCTCTAAGTGTTGCCTCTTTTTCAGACAAGATGGTCCACAAAACCCCTACTCATTCTATTTATAATTGCCCAAAAGTCGTGGACAAAAAGTGACAAAAATGACCATGCAGGTTAAGTCTGCGATCGCAGAATGGGCTACAAAACGTGTTCGTGGTCCGCATATCTTCATCCGTGCCACAAATATGATCATTAGTCTTTCTAGTTCTTCCTCTCATAATGATTATGCGGTCCGCATAGTGGTTTTGCGGCTGCATAGCGTACCGCAAATTCATCTTCACTGGAGGCCCTCTTGCATTTGTGCGACGACTACGCGGTCCACATAAGTGTTAAGCGACCGCATAATGGATCGCAGATTTGATTCTCTGATACTGGGATGGTCTGTTTAGCTTTGCGATGGATCTGCGGTTCGCACATCACTTCTGCGGTCGCAGACCTGCCGCATATATGCTTTTTCATGGGTTTTTATCATCTTTTTCATGTTCTTGGTTCTTCAAGTCTGGTTTCCTATTTAGTATCAAAAGAGCTGCATTTCTACGGCACATCAATATTTATGTTAAATATTATGAAAAGACTTTTGAATGATAAATTGATTACTGAATTAGTGAGATGAATTGAATCACATGATTAGTCATAGCCATCTTTTAGCCATATGACCTTTTATTCGCATTTCTATTATTATGATATAGTGCCTCGTAAATATAAATTCATGAGTTAGAGAGTTGGATATTTGTGAAAAGTTGAGAGTTTTGAAACCAAGAACATTGTGAGCGAATATTAGTTATTGAATGATATTGTGATTAGATGGGGTTGCATGCCGCAACAGTATTATTAGTGGATCCGGTTGCACACTCCAACGACGCTTGGATAAGGATTCATCCCTCTGGAATTAGGTGAGTACCCATGTTACTTTGGGCCCTGTGAGCGCATGCACCCAGATTGGTGCTAGTTTAGACACTTGGCCAGTGTTGGATATATGGACTTGCGCAATGAGGTCTTAGTATCGCATCACGATCATGCATTGGTAACTTAAACTTGTGGAGTGGCTCTTAATTATATATAAATGTTGAATTGTGTAGTGAAGCTTGGTATTAGATCATGAGCATACATTGGTAGCCTAGAATCTAGTTGTGGCTCTTAAATATATATGAATGTTGATTGACTCATATCATGATCACATAAAGAATTGAGATAACTGATATTGTATTCTATGCTAATTGATACTGTATTCTGTTTCTTAGTCTAAAAAGCATGACAAAATTACAGGTTTGATGTGTTTTTTCACTTTTGGACTTGATTGATGATATCATGCCTTATTACAAGTTCTATTTATGAGTTCATTTGTTTATTTGACTTATAGTAAGTATCGATGTCGACCCCTCGCCACTACTTCTTCGAGGCTAGCTTACTGAGTACCGTGGTTTTGTACTCATAATATACTTTTATTTAATTCTATGTAGGTTCTAAGACTGGTATTAGGGGTACCCATTGAGCTGATTAGGAATATTTTATTGGAAACTTCATGGTGAGCTGCAATACTTGCTCCAATTCGCTGCACATGGATTCCCCCTTCCCTACTCATTTATATCTATCATATGTATTTTCTCTTCGAACAGATGTTGTTGTTCTGTTTAGATTATTTACTTTTTATTAGATGCTTGTGATGTAGTGCCATCGGGTTTTGGGTGTTTTTAGACAATTGTGGTCATGTTTAGACCATGTCTTTGATTATGCACTTATGATATTGATTCGAGATTTCTTTCGCATTGTTATTTTTATTATGAAATATTTAATGGCTTAAAAATTGGATTCTATTGTTGTTGTGAGTGTTGGCTTTCCTAGCAAGTACGTTAGGCGCCATCACGCCATTGTTGAGATTTTGGGTCATGGCAAGCTTGTATAATCGCTTTAGGTTCTAAGGGCCTCACAAGTCACAAGCAGGCATAGTTGTGTCTTGTGGATCCATATAGAGACGTTAGTATCTATCTACAATAGGCTATAGGGCATTATAAATTTTTCCATTCTTGATTCCTTATCGTGCAACTTTATTTCAGCTTGAAGCCTATATCTTTAGTTCCTTCCTATTCGTTTGTATGCCATGTTGAGTATCCTATATCAGTTGGGCACCGACGACTTATGATGAAGTTGCATATATGGTGTGGGATGCTTTTCCCTATGTTATGAGGGCAGGCCACTATTGCCGCTTTGAGGAGGGGTGTTCATTCATTTTCAACCCTAGTGTTAGTGTTGCCCATGGTTTCAAGGCTATACATAGTGTATTGTGATGATTTATGCATTGATCCTGGCTCAATTTTAGTGCAAAATGGTAGGGTGATTGCTTATGCATCACGGTAGTTGAAGCCCCATGAGAAGGATAATTTAGTTTATGATTTGGAGCTTGTTGTTCCAGCAGAGGAGAGGCATTTGGTTATGGGTGTTCAGGCCTTAGCTAATCAATTTATGAGATTGGATATTTTCGAGCATAGTAGAGTTCTCGCTTGTGTTGTTGCGCAGTAATCCTTGTTTGAGTGCATTAAGGCTCATCAATATGATAATTTCCATTTACATGTGCTTAAGCACACGATGTTGTGAGGTGTTGCTGGAGGGATGATAATTGGAGATGACGATGTATTGCAGTTTTGTGGTCAAATTTCTGTTCCTAATGTTGATGGTTGAGGGAGTCGATTCTCGAGGAGGCTCACATTTTATAGTATTCTTTTCATCCGGGTGCTACAAAAATATATCGTAATTTGAAGTAGCATTATTAGGGGTAGAGGATTAAAACAGACATTGTTGGACATGTTTCACAGTGTTTGGATTGTTAGCAAGTAAAGTATGAGCATCAAAGACTGGGTGGTTTGCTTCGAAAGATGAATATACTAGAGTAGAAGTGGGAGCGTATCATTATGGATTTTAAGGTAGGGTTTCCCCGGACCTTGGGGATGTTTGATGCTATTTGGGTTATTGTGGACAATTGAACAAGTATGTGCATTTCAATCTGGTGATGACTTCGTACATTTTAGAGAGTTCAAATATGATGAGAGGTGTTTGCTCGAGATACAAAGGGACTATGAATGCTTGATTATCATCTTGGTGTGCAATGTAGTCTTGAGTTTTGGATGTGTTGATGGACCTTTCAGTAGTTCATTGGTAGAATGAAATAGATTCTTACAGCCTGTGAATGAGTGTAGATTAGGAATATTATGTAGTGGAAATACCCATGGCAAGGTCATAGAAAGATGTCGATATGAAGCTAAACAAGTGGACTATCTCTTGTGAGAGGGTTGGGGGTTGCATATTTTCTTATGGGGTTCCTATGAAGAGTTTTACCATCTATCCAGTGGGATGTATGTACCATAACATGAGTCTATATCCCTTGAAGAAGATGACACGACTATCACAAGGGTGAGTGTGAATTTGGGCTGATAATTTGGGATGTGTTTTGGTTAGTGCAACATGATCTTACGAGAAATTCAGCTGAGTAATAATGCGAAATCATGGTAGCTTAGGAGGATAAGTCATTGTAGGTTCTAGGGTGATGTGATTGTGGCTTAAATCCAAGTGGGGGAGTCTACCATCGATGCTTGGATCACATGGTCTTGTGTTGTTATAGTTTCTGGACTAAGGTATGCTTATGGATTAGTTATGACTTGAGGAGGATGATATCGAGGATAATTTGGGCAAGGAATTTGCTGGATGCATGATGTATTACACCTTGTTGATATATGGAAGTTATGGAATGACTCATGCTTGATGTTCCGTATGGATGTTGTGTGCAATGGGAAAGGGTTCACTCAATTGCTTAAAGATGAGATTGTTTCTCTTTGGGGTATTCATGTGCTAACAGAGCACTAGTCGTTCGACATGTTTGGCTATGTATTCGGGACTAGGTCATCGTAGATGAATCTCGAGAAAGGTTTTAGTGGGTTCAAGATCCAAGATTGTGGTACCTAAGGAATTTTGGTTTTGTGTATGGCTAAGGATTTAGGATTTGCATTGAATTGTGGAAGAGACTTGGAGTATTTCTATATCATTATCAGTTCTGAGATATAGTGTTTGAGTGATGGAAGAAACAACTTTGGATTCATGAACGGTCTCTTTAGAGCAAGCATTTCAGTTTTTGGTACACTGGTGCATGAGAGGGAATAAAATGGCTTATGGGTCTTAGGAAGACATAGTTTTATGTTGGGATCACTTGGGATGAACTTTGGTGGAGGGCCATAGTATACTGAGAAAGAGAAGTGTTATCTTGGATGTAGGCCAAGAGTCATTTAAAGAAGTTAGGCTAGTATAGCAGTGACTTTGTTTAGTATATAGAAATGACTGGTTCCTTTGGTATGATAGGGATTTGTAGGTGTTTTTGTGCAAGACCTTTTGGGCTTGGCAGTCCAAATGACTTGGTTAATTTAGAGGGATTCAATTATGATGGCTTGGTTTATGTGCAAATGGGTTTCGAAGAGTTTGTAATGGCTTTGACCACAACTTGAGGTTGAGTCTCCTACGGGTATGGAAAGTTAATTGCATGTCATGATTTTCTCCTAAAATGAGTTAAGTGGAAGGTTTCTGGTCAATATAGTGTTTATCCTACATGTGATTCAGAGTTGATAATGGGGTTCTCATATTTTCATATGATAGCATGATGGATGCGGTGAGCCATGTGGGATTGAGATTGAATGGACAAATGTTGTGGTTCAGTTTTGAAAGGGAAGGTCATGGGCTCTAGACATCATGAGAGATTTTAGATGTGTAAGAGAATGCTAGCACTAATGTGTATCACCTGAGGAGGGTGTATATTACAGAAAACGCATTGTATATTGATTTGCGGATGCTTGACTAGCACTACAGAAATTGCATGGTGGGTAATTATTGATGTAACACCCTGGAAAATTTCGAAGTACTTAAGTGTAAAGCCCGGTAAAATTTTCAAAGAAAATAATATTTCATGGTGCCGGACTAGGCTCGGACTTTTTGGGTTGAATAATGCACCGAAAAGTAAAGAAAAATGTTTGGCAGAAAAGTGCATTTCTGCGGTCCATTATGAGACCGCAGAACCACTCTGCGGACCACATAATGGTTGCAGAGTGAGGCAGTTGATTGGGTCAGTTGGAAGAAACTATGCGGTCGACTATGCGACCGCATAACAGTTATGCGGATCGCATAGAGACCACATACATAGACAGTTCTTTTGGCTATTTTGTAACCAAATATGCGACCGATATGCGATGCGATCGCATACCTTGTTTCGGAGCTCCATTTTTGGGTTTTTAAAACTCGGCCCTATTTCGTTAAATACACTCTTTGGGCCATTTTTGAGACATAATCTGATATTTTAGAGTGAGAGAGAGTGCCCTAGAGTGAGAAGGTGTTCTTCCATAATTTTTCTACAATTCTTGCTCAAGTTTTGGAAGATTAAGAAGGGAAGCTTACTAGGTCTTCATCCTAGAGGTAAGATTCTACACCCTAAACCCTAATTTCGAAATTTTCTGAAAATTGGTAACTAGCAAGATAAATTTCTGGGCATGGGAGTTGTTTATTTTACATGCATGTGTTATCAAAGGGTGTAGGAAGATTGTTGAGCTAAAAATGGTAAAGATTGGGTTGTGAGATGATGAAGTCCTTCATAAAAAGGACATTGAAACCTTAGTGTTTGATAAAATGCTCAAGTGAGCTAGAACCATAATCATCTTCCTAATTTTGATTCCATTTGTTATATTTCTAAAATAGATTGAAGTTGCTAAGAATTCCAGAATGTTTTAGAGTGTAAGGAAGCTCAAGTGAGGTATGTTGGCTAAACTCTTCTCTTAGAATTGAATCCCACGATATTCATGTAAATTATATAAGTCCCGAGTGATTCATTATGAAATTGGCTATTCCGAGTAAGATTGGGTTGAGCGATCTATGTTCAACAAGCTTTACAAATGCTCTATTCATGTTATGCTACTAATTGAGGATGTGTTAAAATATGGGCTATGCATTAATAATGTTTCGACTTTAAGTCAAGTTCAAATGAAGGCTATTATGCCAAATTTTGTGAAATATCTCTATGTGCATTAAACTCTAAATTTCTCACATGTATACTACACACTTTGATTTGAATTGTGTTTTGTTGTTGATGATGAGGATGATATTTGAAATTGATAATGTGAGCATGAAATACTGAATATGGCCAACGTGCCAAGAATGATCTTATAATTATGGCCACTAGTGCCAATGAAATGAAAAGATGTGAAAGTATTATGAAATGCGATAATTGATATAAAAAGGTTGATGTCTCAAATAAGACGACCTAGCCGATCGGGTCGTGATCGGACACCATGCTGCACACATGGTGGTGATTGTGCTGGAAATTGTAATTGAAATAGTAATTGTGGTTGATGTCCCTAATAGATAACCTAGCCGATCGGGTTGTGATCGGACTCCATATTAAAGACGGTGGTATTGATATTGAGAGAAATTGTGGTTGATGCCTCTAATGAGATGACCTAGCCGATCGGGTCGTGATCAGACTCCGTGCTGAGAGTACGGTGGTACTGGTTTTGTGAATAATGGTATTGTGAATAATGGTATTGTGGACAATGGTATATCGATACTAAAAATCTCACAATGTGAGATATGAAAATTAATTTGAACATTGTTTTGATCCTAAATTGAGGTTTGATGTTGATTAAGTCTTTCATTGATATTATGATAATCTTATTTGTATTATTTGTCATTCTATTGAGAGGGTGTTTAATTATACATACTAGTGCTATTCGACGGTACTAACGTCCCTTTTGCCGGGGGCGCTGCATCTTTAAATGGATACAGGTGGTTCCACAGCAGGAGATATTGATCATTGATAGAGTTCACCTTCTTCCCAGCTGACTTGGTGAGCCCCACTTCATTACGGGGTCATAAATCTTTTGTACTTTGTGTATTCTATTTGAGGTATAGCCGGAACCTTGTTGCCGGCATTATTATTGCACTCTTCTTTATCTATAGAGGCTCCGTAGACATAGTGTGGGTTATGTATTGGTGCTGGGGAAAGACAAACTATGTTATGTTGTGGATGCATCACTTGTCCATTTGAGACTTTAAAAATGATGAAACTATCGGAAATGGATTGGTATTGTAGACATGAACACATTTTCGTCTAATTAATGATAATATGTATTTTCTCTATTCATGGATGAGTTTGGGTAGAATGAAATCTAACAGGCTTGCTCGGTCGGGTTCACTCGGTTGAGCGCCGATTGCGCTCCTCGATTTTTGGGCGTGACAATTGATGTTCAGGTTTTGCACTTGATACGAAAGATTTATGAGAGTATTTCTCATGCGGTTATTGTGGATGCGTGACGTGGTTGTCATTTAAATGTGAGAATTAGAGATCAGGTATGGAGATTCTTGTATTCTCGAAGTTTAGAGATTATATTTTTTAGAGGCAGACTATCCCTTTGGTTGTGAGTTGTGAAAGTGTGTTCAGGTTTGACAGATGATTGTATGTGTCATGGATAGGGTCACTGTGGACTTTTGGAAGGCTAATTACCTATTTTTGAATGATCTAAATCGGTTTTGGGACCTAAATGTGTATTCTACACTGGATTCAATTTGCTTACTCAGTGCAACATTTGCTATGGTGTGTCATTGGGTGGAGTTGATCTTATTCATACCCTGATCTATTTCATGTGTTACTCGCCTATGCTATGATGGGATGTGAGATTACATGATTATCCACATGTGTGGTGTAGTCTTTCTTAGGCCTTGTGGTAATATATGAGTGAGATGACTCTCAAACTGTTAATTTGCTTATTGCACCTTAGTCGTACTTACCTTTTTTGCAACGCATCATGCTATTAGTCTCCCTATGATTATTATGCAATTACGTGCTTGTTGTTGATACACATGTGTTTGGTGAGTAAAGGATTATGGCTCGATGGGTATTACCATGAGAATGTTATGTTGTATCGGGTTGCACGCTGCAATGGTGATGTGTTTAGATACAATTCCTTATGCTTATTTCGTGTATTTGTTTCCCCTTTCTAGGATGGGTTCATAGCATTATGCCTTTGTGTTATATCTGTTAAACCAGTTGGATATTTCTCCCATTTGGGTTTCTTTCCATTATTGGTCATAGTCGAGTTGTTGCTTGTTTGGTGTACGGGTCGTATCGCATGAGGTTCTAGGTGGCATTTGGGGTGACTTGTCGATCGAGTATCTTGTACTAGATGATACGAGGTTATTGGACCTGGAATTAGTGCAAGAGGATTTGGATAAGATATGTTTGGAAGAAGAATGTCAATAGTGTCAGTACTCAAAAATCCCAATGGAGCTGTGACGACGCCTAACACTGCTTGCTAGGCAAGCCAACAATTAATTAGCAGAAATAGACTTAAATTACCGTATGAGATAGTCTCAACAGTGAAATAACATTAATAGCTGGAGTCAATAGCAACAATACAACTGAAAACCATTCCACGACCTGGTATCATATAGTACATGAGCTCTACAGAATTTAAATACAGAGTCTGAACTCAAAATGTAGTACTGTCTGAAAGATGGAACAATAATAACATGAACTAAGAGAAAAGGGACTTCAAGGCATGCGAACGGAACAACAACTACCTTGAAATCTCAAAAAGTGGTATCGGTGCCACTCTCTAGCAATCACCTTTCTCAACAGCACTTGGATCTGCACATAAATTGCAATGTGCACTGTGAGTACAACCGGCCCCATGTACTCAATGAGTAACAAGCCTAACCTCGGACATAAAGCAGTGATGAGCTTGCTAAGGTCAAATATCATTTCCAATAGCCAATAACTTACAATAACGGTATAATAACAACGAATGGAAAGACAACTCAAGTAATATCAAATTCAACCTTTTCACATTAAGAGGAGAAATAAGCATGTTTTTCAAGAATAATAGTTAAGGCATAAATTCTTCCACAAAAATCGCATAATCATGGTTTTATCAATTCAACTGTGGCTTCAAGTTCTACACATCAAATGGAAAAATCAAGTACCAACTAGCATGAGGGAAGAAACACAACCCTATACATGCATGAAAAGTATACGTGCCAGAATCAACAATATCGTAATTAAATCATCAAGTATACCAAATCTCAGCACATGTATAGTGCCCGACACAAATGCCCTTCAATCATCACACACAACCACACTCAACACTGTAAGGATGCCTGGCATAAGACCCTCACCAAGCACATATATAACCTGTGGGCCTGTACACACAGGTCAATATCTGACTCCGGAGGTGCGGGTCCTAGCCCAAGCGCTAATCGGATCTAAGTCAACGATCAATATAACTTAACCCAATATGGGCCTGGCGCATGCGTCACCTCACTATTAGTTTCAAATCGGCACTATGGCCCAAGATTAGTGATCAATTGCTCAAGTCTCAAATTCTTGCATCTCTTAATACTCAGCTCAACCCGTGTCACACATATAAGGCAACCAACAACATGTGAGATAACATATAAAGAATGCACAAAGACAAAGATATAATACGTAGATGTAATATCATGACTGAGAATATGACTACAATTAAGGCAACCAACTCAATATAGAAAGAATAGACCTATCATGTCTCAAATTGATAAGCACATAGCCTAGACATGATTTCTAACATGAATAATAGCTGACGTAGTCATGCAAGTGGAGAAAATACGAAAATAATGGGGCATTATAGCAAACAAGACACATAATAGCCTAAGATCTACCTGGATCATGAGTAACCCTGATATACGCATGTACGCTCATCACCTAGCACGTGCGTCACCCCCAACATGTATCAAATACCATAGCAAATGGAAAATTACCCTCAAACCAAGTTTAGACATGTTACTTACCTCAAAACGAGCGAATCAATACTCCAAAAATGCCTTTCCATGTGAATTGACCTCCAAACGGCTCGAATCTAGTCGAAAACAACTCAATAACATCAAATAAAGCTATAGGAAACAACCCCAAAAAATAAAACTTCGATCTTTATACATTTACATAAGGTCAACCAAAAAGTCAACCCAGTCTCATATCTTGGAACCTGACCAAACTCACAAATCTACATTACCCATTCCAATACGAGTCCAAATATAAATTTTTTTACCAAATCTAACTCCGAATCGGGGTTCAAATCTCCATTTTTCACTCTCTAAAATCATAGTCAAAATCCCTAATTTTCTCTTTCAAATCCCATAATCTATCTGTAGTAATTGATAAACAAGATAAAATAAATCAATTAGAAATCACTTACCCTCTTGCCTTGTATGAAAATCATTTCCAAAAATCATCCTTTCCAAGTATAGGGTTCAAAATATGAAACAATGAGTCTAAGGCCTGATATTACGACACTTATAAGTTTGCCTAGTTGATAACAACAAGGATAGCGGAAGACTTTTTGTTAGAAGATGGAAAGAGGGAAGGGTTGATTCTTGAAAGAAAAGTACACAAAACTCAAATATTTGAAACTTGAAACCTTGTTTAATAGTAGAAGGGATAGAGAATCAATTATAGAAGAAGAAGAAGAAGAAGAAAAAGAAGAATACGAAGGAGGGAACTCAAACAAGGAATCTTAAAATTAAAGAAATCTAAGTTGTGGTTCAAGGTAGAACAAAAAGGGCAAACCCTAAAGAGAACCTTACAAAGTCTCTATAAAGCCAAAGGATGCTTATATTAAAATTGTTCTTCAATCTAACTTACAATGAAGAAGAAAATACTCCTTTATATATAAGTAAATGGTGGCTGCCACCATAAAAAAAAAAAACCCTAAAAGAACATTCTAGGCTTTAAAGGTGGTCAAACTAAATTAAAGAAGTTGCAGTTTCTTAGGTGCATAGAAGACTACCCGCACTTTGTTCAATGAAGTCAACATTGAAGACTACAAATACTTTGTTCAATGTAGTCAACATTGACTAAGAAAGCATTAATGAAAGATTTGAGTAGCTAGGTTAAATTAACACTAGTTTGGGATGCTGAAGTTGCTCCTTGTTAAAGCTGATTTGTGCCCCATTTCACCTCCCTTTGGACTTCAATTTGGGCCTCCAAATAGTTGTAAGACTTGCCCAAAATATCTTCTTTGGGCTGGAGCTCTTCTCCCACCATAAGACACCTTTTAATTGCTAATTGAAGCTCATTGATCTTATCATGAAACTTCTTCGTTTGAGATCTTGTCATGGGCCATCTTGGAGCTTCTAAATCTTCATCCTTCAAGGTTTATATCATTCTCCCTTTTTCAAAGATGATTCTTCTTCAAATCTTGATATGATAATATTTGCTCCTCCAATGAAGTTGATCTTCCATGGTCTCTATCACTAGTGATACCCTTTGTGAATGCGGCCACTGCCTCACATTCGCAAAGCAAAAAAATCCACAGCCTCTAGTTAACCCTTCGTGAACGCCGCCTCCAACCTGTGATCACGATTCACCAATTCTATAGGCCTACACGAGCGTGGTCCCCATCCCGCGAATACGAAGGCCAAGCACCTGACCATCCCCAACCTACCTTATCGCTACACGAATGTGATGCCCAGGTCGCAAGCACGAGGGCCAATCTGTCTCACCCATCATGAACGCTACCCTAGTGTCGTAAATACGAAGAATAAAATCCTGCCAATGTCAGGTGCACTTCGCGATCACGAAGGGCATGGCACCAGCAAACATCTGCAACATTCAAAATGCTCTAAGTGGTCTAAAACTCACCTTAGCCACTCGGGACCGCGTCCAATAACACTAAAAAATATATAAACTATATACGAATTTGCTCTTAAGCTCAAAACATTAAAATTACACCCATAACCAAGAATCGGACACCAATACACATAATTCATTCCTTCAAGTTTAACAACTTCAAACATTCATAACCAAGCGTCTGATTCCTATCAAACCAATTCGGAATGCAACCAAAATTTGCATACAAGTTCCAAATGAATAAACGAACATATTCCAACTCCAGATCAATAATCTGAACCCGATAGCCTCAAAGTCAACCCATGGTCAAACTATTGAACTTTCCAAACATTTAAATTGCTAAATTTTAGCAAATTGAGCCAAACCAACCTAGGAACATCCAAATTCAAATCTGGACATACGCCAAAGTCCAAAATCACTAAACAAACATATTGGAACCATTAAAAGATGAATCTGAGGTCGTTTATATAAAAAGTGAAACCTTGGTCAACTCTTACAACTTAGGCTACCAAAATGAGACTAAGTGTCTGAAACCTCTCTTAAACCTTCTCGAAACCAAATCAACCGTCCCTGTAAATCACCAGACATCGAATACACATACAAGGGATATCAAATAGGGGAATGGGATTAAAATACAGAAAAGACCAGCCGGCTCTTTACATTCTCCCCCTCTTAAACAAATTTTCATCCTCAAACGGGTTTAGAGTCATACCTGAAATGCCAAAAGGTGAGGATATCTACTCCGCATATCATACTCAATCTCCTAAGTCGCCTCCTCTACCGATTGACCTCTCTACTAAACCTTCACCGATGCAATATATTTTGACCTCAACTTCTGAATTTGCCTATCCAAAATGGCCATCGACTCCTTATCACAAGTCAAATCCTTGTCCAACTGCACCGAGCTGAAATCTAACATATGTGACGGATCCTTATAGTATTTTTGAAGCATGGAAACATGAAATACCGGATGAACTCCTGACATGTTGGGTGGCAAAGCATGTCTGTAAGTCACCTCACCAACTCTCTTCAAAACCTCAAATGGACCAATAAACCTCGTGCTCAACTTGCTCTTCTTCCCAAGACTCATCACGCCCTTCATAGGCGAAACTCTAAGTAGAACCTTCTCACCCACCATGAATTCCTCATCATGAGCCTTCCTATCAATATAACTCTTCTGCATGGACTGCGGTACGAAGCCTATCCTAAATCAACTTCACTTTATCTAGAGTATCACGAACCAAATTTGTTCCCAATAATCTAGTCTCACCGAGCTCAAACCAACCAATCGAGCATGACATCGCCTGTCATGCCCCGACCTCGGGGGGCACGACCGACGCTCAACCGAGATACCCCAGTTAAGCAAGCCTGCAAGATGTCTTCTACCCAACCTTGCCCATTAACAATATGAGAATCAGTACAAGTGATAGACATGAGAAGAGTCAAGTGTTCCACATTCGTTTCCATTACTAAAGGATATTCATTTATGATTTCCAAAATATTACAAGTTTATAGATATGATGAAAAACATGTTTGCCCAAATACCAACACTAACTAGTTTAATTCCTAACATCAAACACCACCCACAAATTGTCTATGAAGCCTCTAAGTACAATAGAAGAGTAGTATGTAAGTGCCAGCGACAAGGCCCCAGCTATACCTCAAAATATAAAGTACAACGTCAAATGACATGAAGCCCGGAACATAGTAGGGCTCACCAAAATCTGCTGAATAAAGAGTAACTGCTAACGAGGATCAAAACCGCCCGCAGACGAACCACCTGCATCCATTGAAGATGCAGCGTCCCCGACAAAAAGGGACGTTAGTACATATGAAATAGTACTAGTATGTAAAGCTAAATGTCCTCGTTCAAAATAGAATGCCAATATAAGAAAGAAAAAACCATAGAAACAGCAAGTCACAATCAACAATATCCAAATACCCAGTTAAAACATAACAATTTTCAAAATACGAAAATAAAATATATTTTTTAATTGGGAGATCATTAGTACCGATATAGATATGCCACCGTGTATTTTTCATGGAGTCCGATCACGACTCGATCGACTAGGCCGTCCTCCCTGAAGACATCTACCACAATTACAATTACTATCACGAACTTCAATCATTATCTCAATCACAATCTCAAGCACAATTTCAATTACAATTTCCAGCACAATCACCACCATGTGTGCGGTATGGCGTCCGATCACGACCCGATCGATTAGGCTGTCTCACCACAATGCTGTGTGGATCGACATCACCTTTTTCTAGTAATAACCTCATCCCAATAAAGGGTAATATTCCCATCACAACACTATTCCAAATAAGGGGAATAATCACAATGCACCCTACACCGGCACATGTAGTTTCGGGGTTAGGTTATTCCTACCTACCCTTCCTCGGTGACTAACGATACTCACAAAAACATTTTTTTGCACATAAGGGTAACAAAAGTACAAATATATTTTATATTCACCTCATTATCTTTCACACTATATATATCTTTATTAGTATTTTCAACCATTCCCAACATCGTTATTTCCTTTCATGGATCATCATCATAAATATCAATAAATAGAATATTCTGGAAATCACAACTTTAGGTTCATTAGTAATGAAGACATTAAACACAATGGATTTAAAACAACCACATTGGAACTACTTACAAAGCATAGTATTAGTTAAAACAACCACATTTGGGCATGACTTGAGTACATAAGCTTTTAGGCAAATCTATTTTGAAGTCTATTTGGAACAGTTGAATCAAGGCTCATTTCATAACCTTTCTCACATCATTTCATTTCCTTGGCACCATTGGCCATAAGTATAACTTTCATTATTGGCACGGTGGCCACGCTTTACATCTCTAACCCACTTCTTTCACTTTCAAGCATCTTTATAGATTACCCACAACAAGGCATTTCAAATCAAGCCTTCAGGTACACATATAAGCAATTAGGGTTTTAGACGCATGGAGTATTCTTTCCAAGTTAAGCATAATGGACTTTCATTTGAAACACGACTCAAAGCCATAACATTTTAATACACATATCATTCTTGAACACATTCCCGAAGGATAACATAATGTGATAGAAATATATTTTGAATACATAATTCTCGACACTCTGCTTACTCGGGACAATCGAATTTATTGGGAACAACTCGCAACATGGGAATAAGGAACTTGAGCTAACCATACTTGAAACTTATGGGAACATCATGGAATTCAATTCTAAGAGAGTAGTTTAGCCAACATACCTTGCTTGAGCTTTCCTTAAATTACTACAACATCCCAACACTCTTAGCAATAATAATCTATAGGAAGATAGCGAAAATCGGATAATAATTAGAATGATTCCCATGGTGTAACTCTCTTAGGAATTTTGTCAAATACCTAGTAAGCAAAATAGACTACAAAGCTCAACAATGGTAACCCCTTCCTCTCTCAACCAATTTCAACAAGAAACTAACCAAAATGGTTCATTAACCCCACATACTACAACCTATTGTCACATGCATGGCCTATTTCCAACCCCACAATATACTTGAACTCATAACCTCTTGCATGAAAGCTCAGGAGTAGGACTTACCCGAATAGATGATAATTTAGTGATTGGCTTCCTTGATTCTTGAAGATTGGTGCAAGAATATGAGACTAGAATGCTAGACTTCCTCCTTCTCTCTCTAAAATACTCTTACCTCTCTCTAAAATCATCACACATTCGCTTCAAAATGAGCCCCTAAGGCTATTTATCAAAATGGGGTCGGGTTATAAAAATAGGAAAATGGACCCTCTGTACTCAGGTCTGTGGTCGCAAAATGGACCGCAGAACAGATATGCAGCTCGCAAAATGGGCCGCGAAAACTATGCCAAGAACTGGGCTAGTCTGAGCCGGTCTGCGACAGGTCCACGGTCCACATACCACTTATGCGGCTGCAGAGTAGACCATAGAATCACTCTCCAAAATTCTTCATGCCAAAGCTGTGATGGAAATGCGGAATGCAAAATGGCTATGCGATCGCAGAATGGACTGCAAAACGACCTTCGAAATTCAACCATTTTTCTGCTCAACTCTGCGACAGGTATATGACCCGTGGAGTGGTTCTGCGGTCGTGAAATTAACCACAGAATCGCCTTCTTCTACCAAAATTTTCCATCAACTCCTTAATGCATTCTTCAACCCAAACACATAGGCATACCTCGGCACCACGCAACCTTAAATTCCTTGGCGAAATTTTATGGGGCCTTACATCGCCTCCTATATAATGCCTAATACAGAGCCATCTGGATGCTAGACTATTAGATGTAGTTTTAGGCAAACTCCACTAGAGGTAGAAACTAATCCCACTGAACTTCAAAATCTATGACACAGGCTCTCAACATAACCTCAAAAATCGGAATGGTCATCTCGGACTGCCCTTCCTTCAGAGGGTGAAATGCGGTGCTCAACTCAACCTGCGTGTCGAACTCATGCTTAACCGCTCTATTGAAATGCGAAATAAACTGAGTGCCATGATCTGAGATGATAGAGATAGGTACACCATGCAAGCAAACAATCTCCCGGATGTAGATCTTATCCAACTGCTCCAAAGTGTAAGAAGTCATGACCGGAATGAAATGCACCGACTTGGTCAACTGATCCACATTGACCCAAATGGCATCAAACTTCCTCAAGGTCTGTGGCAAGCACACCACGAAGTCCATAGTAATGCACTCCTTCTTCCACTTTTGTATATCAATCATATGAATCAAACCACCCGGTCTCTGATGCTCATACTTGACCTGCTGACAATTCAAACACCGAGTAACATATCCTACAATGTCTTTCTTCATCCTCCGCCTCCAATAATGCTACTTCAAATAATGATACCTATTTGTAGCACCTAGGTAAATAGAATACCGTAAATTGCGAGCCTCTTCTAGAATCAACCTCGTCAAACTATCCACATTAGGAACACAAATTCGGCCCTAAAGCCGAAACATACCATCATCACCAATAGTCACCTCCTTATCACCACCTCATTGTACTGTGTCCTTAAGGACAAGCAAATGGTGATCGTTATACTGATGAGCCTTAACGTGCTAAAACAAGGATGACTAAGATACAACACAAGTAAGGACTCTACTAGGCTCCAAAATATCTAATCTCACGAATTAGTTGGCCAAAGGCTGAACATCCATAGATTAATGCCTCCCCTAGCTAGAATAAATGCTAAACTGCCCATACTCTCTGCCTTTCTACTCAAGGCATCTGCTACCACATTGGCCTTCCCCGAATTATAAAGAATAGCGATATCTTAATCCTTACACAGCTCCAACAATCTTCGTTTCCTCAAATTCAAATCTTTCTATTTAAACAGATGCCGGAGACTCCGATGATCCGTATACACCTCACAAGACATAACATATAAGTAATGCCTTCACATCTTGAGCACGTGTGCAATAATTTCTAACTTTAAATCTTGCACCAGGTAGTTCTTCTCATGGGGCGTAGGCAATCACCCTACTACCCTGCATCAGCACACACCCAATACCAACCCACGAAGCATGACAATAAACTGTAGATGACCCCGATCCTGAAAGAAAAAACAAACTGGAGCTGTAGTCAAAGTAGTCTTGAGCTTCGAAATTCTCTCCTCACACTCATCTGACCACCTGAACGTAGCGTCCTTTTGAGTCAACATAGTCAATGTGGCTGCAATAGATGAAAATCTCTCAATAAAGTGATGGTAGTAACCGGCCAAACCCAAAAAGCTTCTCTGTAATGGTCGAAGGTCTGGGACAACTCTAAACTACCTCTATCTATTTTGGGTCCACCGTGATCCCATCACTAGATACCATATAACCCAAGAATGCCACCGAGTCCAACCAAAACTCCCACTTAGAAAACTTAACATGTAACTTCTTCTCCCTCGTAGTGTGAAGCACACCTATCAAATGCTTTTTGTTCTCCTTCTTACTGGGAATACACCAATATATCATTAATGAACAACGACAAAAGAATCCAAATAGGACCGAAACACACTGTTCATCAAATTCATGAAAGCTGATGGAGTATTACTCAACCCAAGCGACATTACTAGAAACTCATAATGCCTATAACGAGTCCCTAAAGTAGTCTTCGGGATGTCCCAAGCCCTAATCTTCAACTGGTGATACAAAGACCTCAAGTCAATCTTTGATAACACCCTAGAACCTTGAAGCTGATCAAACAGATCATCAATGCGTGGCAGTGGATGATGTGCAATAGAAATGTGACACTTTCGATACTAGTTTCATAAACTTAGCTTACCTTTTAAAGCATTTTTAAGTCGTTTCTTATGTAATTTTGTTGTTTTTACTGGAAATCAGACTTGAAGAGCCAAGAACATGAAAAAAGTATCAAAAACCTTGAAGAAGCCAGTTTTGCGGTTGATCTGCGCTCGCAGAATAGCTATGCATGCCGCATTTCCATCGCAGATAGTAACAGACCTGCCTAGTTTTAAGAGTTACAAATGTGATTCAATATGCGGTCGCATAACTTATGTGTGGACCGTAAAATTGTCGCACTAATGTAAGAGGACTTCCAGTGAAGATAGATCTGCGATCCTTTAAGCGATCGCAAAATCATTTTGCGGACCGCAAAAGTGATATGCGGAATTTTGGAAGGACTGAAGATCAACTCTGCGACATCGCTACTAATGTCTGGACCACAGATGTGATCCACGGTTCAACATGCGATCGCGAACTCACCTGAAGGGCTATTTTTGTGTAACACCCCAAAAACATTTCGAAGTACTTAAGCGCTATTAAGAAAGTTGATGTGCACTAATTATATTATTTTGTGTGCAGAAAAGGGACTATTATATGAATGATATTAATTGATCTTGATAATATATGTATGAATTGCACTAAGAATGGTTTATGGTCTAAGAAGAGCCCCAAGGCTAAGGCAAGTTGAAAATTTCATGATAGAATAAAGTTTCAAGTGAGTTCGCACAAGACCTAACTTCAAATGAGAATACCTCTATTGATATGAATATTTATATGGTTTATGACATATCAAATTAAAGACCTTTGAGTCTAGTTTCCGAAGCTTCAAACCTTTCATCATTTGGACATTCATTCAAGAAGTTATGATCAAATTACCAAAGGCTGACAGAATGTGATTCTGTGAGCAATTCTGCGACCATTATGTGATCGCAAAATGGTTATGCGACCACAAACTGGTCGCAAAATGGACCAGAACAGCCCAGTTCTGGGCACCGATTTGTGCGACCATTGTGTGACCGCACATCAATTGTGCGGTCCATTGTGCGACCGCATAGCTGAGTTCGGAGGGTTAATTTTCCTCTTTTCATAACCGACCCCATTTTGATAAATAGGCTTTGGGGCTTATTTTGGGGTGTTTTTCTGAGGGTTTTAGAGAGAGTTAAGAGCATTTTAGAGAGAGAAGGAGGGAACCTAACATTATAATCATCCAATCTTGCACCAATCTTCAAGAATCAAGGAAGATAATCACAAGATCTTCATCTAAGAGGTAAGGTTCCATACCCTAGTTTCCAATTTCGAATTTGGGTAAAAGATGGTTGATTTGGAGTATGATTCTTGGGTATAAGAGCATTATTTATATATGCTTGTACTAATAAGGTTTGTGGAAAGATTGTTGAGCTCAAATAAGTAAAGATTGGGTTGTGGAGTGAAGAAAAACCTTGTAGAAGAACCTTGTAGTTAGATTTGCACACCTAGTGCTTGATAAAATGCTCAAATGAGTTGAGATCATGAATATCTTCCTAATAATGGTTCAATTTTTGTTATGTCTCCAAATAGATTGGGATTGCTAGAATTTTCGGAACGTTGTAGTAATTTAAGGAAAGCTCAAAGCAAGGTATGTTGGTTAAACTTTTTCTCTTAGAATATATATCCATAATATTTCCGTAAGATCAAGTATGATTGGCTCAAGATTCCTAACTTCTATATTCCGAGTTATTCCCTATAAACTTGTTTATTCCGAATGAGCCTTATGTCGAAAGATAGATGTTCAAAGTATGGGTTGCATATTAAAATGTTGAGGCTTTAAGTCGTGTTTTAGATGAGAACTAGTATACTAATTGTGTGAGAAAATCTCAATATTCTTAACACTCAAAATTGCTCATATGTGTACCTAAAGTCTGGATTGGAAATGTATTATTTTTGATAACCTATAAAGGTGGTTGGAAATGAAATAAGTGAATTTGGATATAAAGTATGGCCAATGTGCAAGAGTGAAAGTTATACTTGTGGCCAATGGTGCCAATGAAATGAAATGATGTGAGAAAGGTTATGAAATGAGCCTCGACTCAAATGTTTTAAAATGACTTCGAAAATAGAATTGCCTAAAAGCTTTCATACTCAAGTCATGCCATAAGTGGTTGTTTTAACAAATACTATGCTTTGTGAGTATTTCCAATGTGTTTTGCGTTCTTACATATTCGTGAGTGAAAATTGTGTATTATCCTTTTTGGGGAAAAGTATTTCAAGAATAAATGGTGTGCTACTTGTTGATGATTTTAACTTACGCATCAATTGCCAATTATATTACTCCATTTCTACGATAGAAATCTATTGTGCTTAAATGGTTCATTTCTAATGAACTTAAAGTTGTGATTTCCGGAATATTATATGTATGTTGATATTTATGATGATGATACATGAGAGGGAAGAAATGAAAGTGTGAAATATCAAATATGGGCACCGTGCCTTGAATAAAGAATCTTGTGAATGACCAAAAGAGCCAAGAAAATATTCTCGTTGTGAATGACTAAAAATACTAGTGGAGATTTATACAATGTGAAAGATGATGAGGTAAATATATTTGCACCTATGTTATTTTTGTGAATTATTCTCCTTATTTAGGATGAGATTGATGTGATAAAATTATTCCTCTTAATTAAAATTGAGATTTTGGTTGATGTCTTCAAATAAGACCGCCTAGCCGATCAGGTCGTGAACGGACTCTGTGCTAAACTTACGGTGGTATTGGTAATGATAGTAATTGTGGTTAATGTCTCTAATGAGATGGCCTAGCCGGTCGGGTCATGATCGCACTCCATACTAAATTTACGGTGGTATTGATATTGACAGTAATTATGGTTGATTCTCTAATGAGATAGCCTAGCCGATCGGGTCGTGATCGAAATCCATCCTAAATTTATGGTGGTATTGATATTGATAGTAATTGTGGTTGATTCTCTAATGAGATAGCCTAGCTGATCGGGTCATGATCGGACTCCGTACTAAATTTACGGTGGTATTGGTATTGATAGTAATTGTGGTTGATTCTCTAATGAGATAGCCTAGCCGATCGGGTCGTGATCGGATTCCGTGCTAAAAGTACGTTGGCATTGGTATTGTGAACACTGTTATTGTGAAAATTGGTATTGTGAACACTGGTATTGTGAACATTGGTATTGTGAACAATGGTATATCGGTGCTAATGATCTCCCAACCAAAAATTGTATATGAAGTTCATATTTTGAAAATTATTATGTTTTAACTGGACATTTGGATATTGTGGATTTTGACTTGATATTTCTATGTGTTGCCTTTTCTTATATAGGCATTCTATTTTGAAAGAGGATTTTAAGCTATACATACTAGTGCTATTCGACAGTACTAACGTCCCTTTTACCGGGGGCGCTGCATCTTTAATGGATATAGGTGGTTCTACAATAGGTGTCATTGATCAGTGATAGCAGTACAATCTTTTCAGCTGATTTGGTGAGCCCCACTTCATTTTGAGGTCATGTATTTGTTTCTTATGTACTGTGTTTTGAGGTATAGCCGGGGCCTTGTTGCCGGTATTTCCATATTATTCTTCTATTGTACTTAGAGGTTCCGTAGACAGGTTGTGGGTTGTGGTTGATGTTGGGAACTGAACTAGATATGTTGGTATTTGGAAATCATGTTTTTCATTAATTCTATAAACTCGTAATATATTGGAAATTATGAAGGAAGCTACTAATGGGAATGAAAAAGGAAGTTGTTAATGAAATCTTTTCAATGTTTGATTAATGGAGTACATCTCCTATTATTTCATGAATGAGTTTGGGTAGAATGAAATCTAACAGGCTTGCTCAGCCGGGTTTACTCGGTTGAGCGCCGGTCGCGCTCCCCGAGTTTGGGGCATGACAAACTTGGTATCAGAGCCTAAGGTTTTAAAGTGTCATAGGATGTCTCGGAGTCATGTCTAGTAGAGTCCTTATTATCGGTGTGTTGTCAACCATATCTATAATGAGGAGGCTACTTGGACATTTAGGAAATTCACACTTCTTTGATACTCCAGATCGTGTGATAGAACTCAAGATAGGAAGCTAATTTCCTCGCCATGTCTCATTTTTCATATGAGTAACCTAAGGTCTCGAGGCAGCGAGAAGGAAATGAAAGAACTTGTTGCTAGGGAAAATGTCCCTGTTCCTATTAATGTCACCACGCCACTAGATCATGTGGTTAGAAAACGTAAGAAACGCATGAGGGTTGTTTGTACCAATAAGCTGGAATGTTTGATATGAAATATTAGCCACTCGAGTTTATGTTAGATGATTCTTGAAACATGTTATGGTTGTGTAAAGAGGGGGCACAAGAAGAATAAATTTCCTTAGGTTGGATACACCTATCCAGGCCTTCCCGATATGCAGGCGAAAATATTTTGCGTCATATTGCGAGTATCCTCAGAAGCGTGTTAGGGGTGGTAGATTTGGGCAATTCCAAAATTCCATACAACGAGTTGTTACAGAGATTGTTACTCCCGCCATGAAGGATTGGAGGAATACTAAGGGGAATGCTTATGATGTATGCAAAAAGGGTAAATATCGGGTAAGTGGGGCGAATAAGTTTAGCGGACCCCATCTTTATTGTGTGAAGTGTATGAGATGTCATTCGGGGGTATGTCACTATGGTACTAATGTATGTTTTGGATGTGGAGTAGAGGGGCATCAATTAAGGTACTGCCCTGTCAATCTAAAGTCATCAAATAAGTCACTCCTTAGTACATCATTATGAACACCACATTATTTTCCTTGTTGTATATGTACATCCATATTGAAGAGGCCTACATAAATATTGGTCTTAACCAAAATGTTGAATCACAAAATATTGCATGTACCTACTCTTTGAAACGAGATGCGTTATTTGTGAATCCACTATATCACAAATTCTCTTATTTACAACCTCTTGTGGAATTGAGCTCTATGATTATGTCTTTAAATTGAGTTATAACTCTAGGATTAATACTTCCCACTTGCTTTCCTAACTTCTCAAAAAGGGAATGTATCTGATGAATTTCTTACAAAACCTTTTGATTCAAATGGAATACATCTGCTCACTTGTGCTTATGCATTCATAGTCATAAAGTTCACCTATGTGGTATCAAATCTAATGTAAAGCAGCCTAGTGTTGAGATCCTTCTTGAGCCACTCTTTTTCTCTCCGGCGTATGTCGCTTCTATGGCTTGAACAATCATTTTACTACTTTGGGAGCATAATCATGAATCCATTTCACTGTCTAGTAACGTAAGGGCATATCTCAACACCTATTATATACGTAGCTGTCAATTGAAGGGGTCACTTGTCCACATAAAAGTTTCTCAGAAATTTGAGATTTTCAAAAAAATTCATCACAGGAAGATCTTTTTGTTCACCCATCTCAGTATGACTTTCATATCCACCTAGATCATGTCCCAGTGTGTAACTCACTTTGCTCCTAGAATTGTAGTTACCCATGAAGTGGCCTGGTATTGTAGCTGGAGAATTATCATGGCAGGAACATGTCTAGCTCACAGCAAAGTGTACATTCTCTCTAACTAATACATAATTTCATCCAAACATTAAGATGTCCTATCTACATGATTTCACTTGTGTGTGGTTGAAAGTTAAACAACCTTATGATGAGCATGTTGATTCGAAAGACAAGTTTGTTGTATCTCTAGTCCTCTCATATAGAATCAACTATCAAGAAAGGTTAAGTTGTCAGAATGATAATAATCTCACAAATGATCAACTTCTTTTTCATTCTCATGGGTTTGTGGCATAAATTTCTTGTGTCAAATACAGTTAAGAGCGTAATGCAACTTTGTGTATCTTGAAACCCATATCACATTCAGGGTGCTAGAATATTCTAATTTCGAGTTAAATTGATTTTCACTACATTCCAAGAGGCAACTGGTGTCACATAAGTGTTATCTCTCTTTGAGGCCTACCATTGCCAAATAAGGCACGAATGGAATGAAACAATTGTTGATGCCCTTTTCATGACTCATTTCTTTTAAATCTTAGAATCATGAACATTTTCCCTATGTTATCAATGCCTACTAGGCAACTCTAAGTCTCATTTGTCGAATCAATGATGTCATTACAATGATTAACCATGTAAGCGCTATTGGTAGTAACCTTCATGTCTCTGAGGATATAACCTCCTGAAATGCCGTACTTGGCACATTGATGGATTCTTGAATAATTCCAGCCCAATCTCGAACCTCGTTGTTCCTATTATAGTAAACCTATGGGAGGTTAAATGTTCAAGCATGTCAATGATGAAACATCATCCCATGATAAAATATAATGGATAGAAAATTTTATAGTCATATTCATGCTAGCACAACTTAGAGTAATTGTTGGGGGTCGCAAAAGTTTTAGTTTGGGTGTTTGGTGTAGAGATTTAGAATTGAAGAAAGTGAACGGGTTATTCTAAAGATTTTCTCTATGAATATGTTATGTGAATTGCTAATAAAGGTAAAGTATGTGTAATCACAATAGGCCTTATGAAATCTTGAAGGAAATAGGCTAAACTATGAGTATGATATTTCCCTATTATTATTCTCTGTGTACCCGGTGTTTCATGTGTCTATGTCTAAGAAGGTGATGTTAATGGATAATTGGATTATGAGGAGCAACTCTTTGCTATCCGTGTTAGATAAGTCCGGAAGTTAACCGTCAAGTGCTATGGCTAAGTCTGTGAGTCCAGGAGATCACATCGTAGGTCTAAAGTGTTGAGGAAAGGAAATATTCTCACTTGTTTATAGAGCCAAATGGTTGTGGTTCAAAAACGTACCTTCTATGCATTATGGTTTAAATGTGTACATTTCCTGTAAAGATACCACTTTGGTTAATGTAATGCCCTAATATTGAGATAGGTGTTGTTGATATATACTGTGATGCGTTGTTGAGTAATGGATATATTGTTAGGATTGATTTCAGGGATTCTCTGACAGTTGGATAGGCCCAGTAACAGGGGAAACTCTGTCGAAATTTTTAAGAATTTATAAAGATAGCCAAATCTTAAGGTCCATAAGTAAGTTGAAATTTTGGAAAGGATGTATAAGACCGATGTGGTCATAAGTGCTTATGTATAATGGTTGGAGGAAAAATGATGGTAACTATATTCTTAGAAGGGACTTGTAAAACATTCGAGGACGAATGTTCTTAAGTGGGGGAGAATGTAACACCCCGGAAAATTTTTGAAGTACTTAAGCGCTATTAAGAAAGTTGATATGCGCTAATTATATTATTTTGTGTGCAGAAAAGGGACTATTATACGAATGATATCAATTGATCTTGATAATATATGTATTAAGTGCACTAAGAATGGTTTATGGTCTAAGAAGAGACCCAAGGCTAAGGCAAGTTGAAAATTTCATGATAGAATAAAGTTTCAAGTGAGTTGGCACAAGATCTAACTTCAAATGAGTATACCTCTATTGATATGAAGATTTATATGGTGTATTACCTATCACATTAAATCCCTTTGAGTCTAGTTTCCAACCCTTCAAACCGTTCATCATTTGGACATTCCTACAAGAAGTTATGACCAAATTACCAAAGGTTGACAGAATGCGATTCTGCGACAAATTCGGCGACCATTATGCGATCGCAAAATGGTTTGCGACCGCAAACTGGTCACATAATGGACCAGAACAGCCTAGTTCTGGGCACCGATTTGTGCGGCCATTGTGCGACCCACACATCAATTGTGCGGTCCATTGTGCGACTGCATAGCTGTGTTCGGAGGGTTAATTTTCCTCTTTTCATAACCCGACCCCATTTTGATAAATAGGCTTTGGGGCTTATTTTGGGGTATTTTTCTGAGGGTTTTAGAGAGAGGTAAGAACAAAGAAAGGTATGTTGTCTAAACTTTCTCTCTTAGAATAGATATCCATAATGTTTCCGTAAGATCAAGTATGATTGGCTCAAGATTCCTAACTTCTATATTCCGGGTTATTCCCTATGTTTGTTTATTCCGAATAAGACTTATGCCGAAAGATAGATGTTTAAAGTATGGGTTGCATATTAAAATGTTGTGGCTTTGAGTCGTGTTTTAGATTAGAACTAGTATACTAATTGTGTGAGAAAATCTAAATATTCTTAAGACTCGAAATTGCTCATATGTGTACCTAAAGTCTGGATTGGAAATGTATTATTGTTGATAACCTATAAAGGTGGTTGGAAATAAAATAAGTGAATTGGGATATAAAGTGTGGCCAATGTGCAAGAGTGAAAGTTATACTTTGTGGCCAATGGTGCCAATGAAATGAAATAATGTGAGAAAGGTTATGAAATGAGCCTCGACTCAAATGTTTTAAAATGACTTCGAAAATAGAATTGCCTAAAAGCTTTCGTACTCAAGTCATGCCATAAGTGGCTGTTTTAACAAATACTATGCTTTGTGAGTATTTCCAATGTGTTTTGCGTTCTTACATATTCGTGAGTGGAAACTGTGTATTATCCTTTTTAGGGAAAAGTATTTCAAGAATAAATGGTGTGTTACTTGTTGATGATTTTAACTTGCGCATCAATTGCCAATTATATTACTCCATTTCTCGGAAAGAAATCTATTGTGCTTAAATTTTCATTTCTAATGAACTTAAAGTTGTGATTTCCGGCATATTATATGTATGTTGATATTTATTATGATGATACATGAGAGGGAAGAAATGAAAGTGTGGAATATCAAATATGGCCACCGTGTCTTGAATAAAGAATCTTGTGAATGGCCAAAAGAGCCAAGGAAATAGTGTCGTTGTGAATGACTAAAAATACTAGTGGAGATTTATACAATGTGAAATATGATGAGGTAAATATATTTTCATCTATGTTATTTTTGTGAATTATTCTCCTTATTTAGGATGAGATTGATGTGATAAAATTATTCCTCTTAATTGAAATTGAGATTTTTGTTGATGTCTTCAAATAAGATAGCCTAGCCGATCAGGTCGTGATCGGACTCCGTGCAAAACTTATGGTGGTATTGGTAATGATAGTAATTGTGGTTGATGTCTCTAATGAGATGGCGCAGCCGGTCGGATCGTGATCAGACTCCGTACTAAATTTATGGTGGTATTGATATTGACAGTAATTGTGGTTGATTCTCAAATGAGATAGCCTAGACGATCGGGTCGTGATCGGAATCCGTACTAAATTTATGGTGGTATTGATATTGATAGTAATTGTGGTTGATTCTCTAATGAGATAGCCTAGCCAATCGGGTCGTGATCGAACTTCGTACTAAATTTACGGTGGTATTGGTATTGATAGTAATTGTGGTTGATTCTCTAATGAGACAGTCTAGCCGATCGGGTCGTGATCGGACTCCGTGCTAAAAGTACGGTGGCATTAGTATTATGAACACTGGTATTGTGAACATTGGTATTGTGAACACTGTTATTGTGAACATTGGTATTGTGAACACTGGTATTGTGAACATTGGTATTGTGAACATTGGTATTCTGAACAATGGTATATCGGTGCTATCGATCTCCCAACCAAAATATGTATATGAAGTTTGTATTTTGAAAATTATTATGTTTTAACTGGACATTTGGATATTGTGGATTTTGACTTGATGTTTCTATGTGTTGCCTTTTCTTATATGGGCATTCTATTTTGCAAGAGGATTTTTAGCTATACATACTAGTGCTATTCGACAGTACTAGTGTCCCGTTTGCTGGGGGCGCTACATCTTTAATGGATGCAGGTGGTTCTACATCAGGTGTCATTGATCAGTGATTGCAGTACACTCTTTTCAGCTGATTTGGTGAGCCCCACTTCATTTCGGGGTCATGTATTTGTTTCTCATGTACGGTGTTTTGAGGTATAGCCGGGGCCTTGTTGCCGGCATTTCCATATTACTCTTCTATTGTACTTAGAGGCTCCGTAGACAGGTTGTGGGTTGTGGTTGATGTTGGGAACTGAACTAGATATGTTAGTATTTGGAATCATGTTTTTTATTAATTCTATAAACTCGTAATATTTTGGAAATTATGAAGGAAGCTGCTAATGGGAATGAAAAAGGAAGTTGTTAATGAAATCTTTTCAGTGTTTGATTAATGGAGTACATCTCCTATTATTTCATGAATGTGTTTGGGTAGAATGAAATCTAACAGGCTTGCTCAGCCGGATTTACTCGGTTGAGCGCCGGACGCGCTCCCCGAGTTTGGGGCATGACATTTTGTCACATTTTGTTTGCATCTTTTGGGGAATTATAAATATAATAACTAGGGTTTTTGTGGGAAATCTTGTCTGAAAAAGGTCCTACATAGAAAGCATTGAATACACCACTTGTTTTGGAGCTTTTTGGAGCATTGAATAAATATAAGCTTTTATGACTTTCTTTAATACTTTGTTCTTGTATTTTAGTATGAGTATCTAACTTAAAATTAAGTTTGTGGACCCTAAATGGGTGTAATGTTAATGGGTGCATACCATTGAATATATATAATGGGTGGTTGATTTCTATTCATTTCTTATGCTTGATTTATAGTTGATGGTTGTAAACATTAGCTAGTGCCAATTTACTTTATCTTTCACTTGGAAAAGTGGGTTAGGGTTTGGTAGAATTGAATAGCAAGAACTCAAGGCTTTAAACCTTGGTTAATAAAATCGCTCAGGAATAAATGGGCTATACTTGGTATAAATTGGTTGCTCTTAATTGTAACTCTTTTATATTTGGGAAAATCATAAAGAGAAAATACTACCTAACTATTAGGTAGACATCTAGGATTATTTGCATATCAAAGGAACCCCCATTAATAATATATCATATTAATATCGATAGCATTACATTCCATAAAAGGGGACACATCCTTGGTTTCTTAATCTATTTAATCAATTCTTTTAACAAAATAGCTTCTCTTAACAAATCACAATTACCAAACTCTTTCCAAACTAACGGAGTAGAATTACAACTTTAGTTGAGTGACACACTATTCAAGTAACCTTTTCACACCTATTCCCTATAGGATTCGACCTCAATTTAGTTGGGTTATTATATTTGACATCGGCCGCCTTACACCATTTATATAGGTGTAATTTGAGCGTATCAGTGGATACTGTTTCTTGATGGTCTCCTTGTTCAACTGTCGATAGTAAATACACATTCTTATAGACCCATTCTTTTTCTTAACAAACAACACTGGTGCACCCCAAGGTGACACACTAGGCCTGATGAACCCCTTATCCAACAACTCCTGTAATTTCTCCTTCAATTCCTTCAACTCAGCAGGAGGCATGCGATACAGTAGAATAGAAATAGGCTGACTATCTGGCACCAAATCAATATCCCTATTGGGAAGCATGCCCAGTAGGTCTGCAGGAAACACATTTAGAAACTCCCTCACTACTGGAATTGACTCAACAACAGGAGTGTTAGCACTAACATCTATGAAAAAAGATAGATATGCCAAACATCCCATCTGAACCATCCGTTGAGCCTTCAAGAATGAATTCACTCTGCTAGGAGTGCAACCAACAAAACCCTTCCACACCAACCTCGGCAACCCCGACATCGCCAATATTACGATCTTAGCATGACAATTAATAATAACATGGCACGGAGATAAACAATCCATACCGAAGATCAAATCAAAATTCACCATATCTAACAATAGAAAGTCTATCCTCATCTCAAAACCACAAATAGTGACCACATAATACTGATGAACCCGATTCACCATAATAGAATCACCAATAGGTGTAGACACATGCACATGAGCATCAAGAGAACCACGAGTCATATCCAGACAAGAAGCAAAGTATGATGAAGCATATGAATAAGTAGAACAAGGATTAAATGAAGCATCATTGTGGTACATAGAAATAATACTTGCAATCACTACATCAGAAGCAACAACCTCGGTCCTCCCTGGGAATGCATAGCATCTGGACTGACCTCCACTAGACTGAGCTCTCCTGCTAGGATGACCACATCCTAGATGACCTCCACCCCGAGCTGGCTGAGCGGGTGGTGTAGCAATCAGAGCAGAAATCATAGTCTATCCTCCTTACTACCCCAAACCTTTATGAAGACGGGGGCAATATTTCCTGACATGCCCCAACTCTCCACACTCAAAACAACCTCGTATAGAAAATAACTGCGGGGCTTGAGTCAAACCTCATGAACCAGAATAACCACTAGAAGGACTTGGTACCGATGAACCCTGAACAGATGGAGCGCGATAATAACACTGCACTGGAAGTGCACTGAATGAAGACTGCACAAAAGCTCCTCGACTAGGCAGTGGTGAATGATAACTCCCAAATCAACCTCGGCTTCCAGACGAGGCACCATTGAAGCTAGCTGAAAGTCGGGACCTCTTGTCCCTACCCTACATCATCTCTCTAGTCTCGATGTGGATGCACTCTACACAACGTGCTATCTCTACCACCTGGTGAAATGTAGTCCCGGTCTTGATCTCTTTAGCCATAGCAAGGAAAATAATAGGGTGAAGACCCTCAATGAACCTCCTCATTGTCTCCTTGTTAGTGGGAATCAAGATAGTAGCATGACGAGACTACTCGATAAACCCCATCTCATACTCAGTAATTGACATCTGACCCTGCTGAAGGTACTCAAATGGTCTCCTTAGCTCCTCTCTCCTGGTGCGTGGCACAAACTGCTCCAAAAAGACCTTGGAGAACTGAGCCCATGTAAGATGAGGTGATCCTGCTGGTCTGCCCAGCTCGAAAACCTGCCACCACCTCTCGGCTGGACCCTATATTTAGAAGATGGTGAAGTCAACCCCATTGGACTCAACTAGTCCCAAGCTGCACAGAAGCTCAACCACAGGGGGTGAGTGTAGTACCGAAAATACTAGAGTATAGATGGAATTACTAGAATAGAGATTAGATTACCTTCATAGAGATTGGATTACCTCAGTAGAGATTGAATCACCTTAGCAGCTGTTGAATTATTCGCACAAAAGTCTTCTTACAAGGGGGTGCTGGAGGCTAATAAAAGGCGTCCCTCACCACGACTAGGCCGTCAACAGCGAATTCAGAAACTTTGGCACTCCTAATACAACAACTACTAAAGCAATCTTTCTTAACTACTAAAGCAATCTTTCTCAACTACTAGAGTAATCATCCTCAAATAATAGAGCAATCTTCTTCAACTACTAAAGTGTAGGGAGTGATTGGCCTGGCATTTTTCTCTCAAAATTTTGGCCATTCCTTAGGGTTATAGCTGAAAAGGTATTAGTACTTACATGGGCGGCTGAGCGAGCCAACAGATGGGTTGCCTTTTTCATACCTTCTTGAAGGCATTCTACAGATGATTTGCATTTTTCTTTCTAGCCTTCTTGTTTTTTTCTGGGCACTCGGCAGTATTCTGCTGGATCTTCAAGGCATTCTTGGACTGAGCATTCAATATCCGATCAGTAGTGACCTATGAAAGGATCCTTGAACCACCACAAGTTTTTACCTTTGATGTCAAAGTGCACAGTCCAGTAATAGTGTCATGACCCAAACCGATGGAACGCGACGGGCACCGGTACCTTACTCAATCGAGTACCAATATAATATATCTTTTTGTATCATACTATCATAGATAACTGAGCCGGAGAGGCTGCCGTGAGATAAGTAGAATACAACATGAAATACCAACTTAACCTTGAGACATACAAGCCTATAAGGCAAAACTGAGCACTCTTACACTGAACATAGGCTGACAAGGCCATACAACCTTTTATATACATGACATCTATCTACAAGCCTCTAAGAGTACATAAATATCATAAAGATCGGGACAGAGCCCCGCCATACCAATCAACATATGTTCTAATCATACTAACCAAATAGAAACTCCGGAGCAAATGGAGCGCACCAACACCTTTCCCTGAGCTGATAGACTACTTGGAGGACTCTCATCCTATCTAACGGGACCTGCGGGCATGAAATGCAACATCCCCAGGCAAAAGGGATGTCAGTACGAAATAATGTACCCAGTATGTAAGAAAACATAATAACTGAAGGCTGAAACTAAACTGATAATATAATAACTGAAAGTAACTAGAGTCAAAGATAATCCGAAGATATGCTTGCCTGCTGATACTGACTCAACTCTCTCAATATAGTAAGTAAAATAGTTGTCCGGCCTTATAAGGTTCGGTATGTGTAACTGCTCTGCCGTAGTAGGCTCGCTCGTAGGTGCTCGGCCATACTAGGCTCTGTATCTTGGCCAACCGGGCTCGCTCATAGGAGCTCGGCCACAGTAGGCTCGGTATATAACTCACCATCTGATCATAGGTTGCCCAATTGGGGCCTGCCAATCGATTATAGCTCGATGGTAGTGAAAATAATGTGATACTGTATATATATAGACTCTCTACTCTCTTGGCTGAAAGAAGATAAAACTAAACTAAATATGAAGTCCCGATAAAGAAGAATTCTGTAACTTAGGAGACTAGGACAATGTACATAAATTCAAGAATATGAACTTCTCTTTATGTCTCCTTATCAAACACATGTAGTTACTGGATCATGCCAAAATGAAAGAAAGGTTTAGCCTTAACATACCTGAACCGATTCTCTTAACAATCCCTCTAACCCACATCTTTTGCAAAAAACACGTAACGGCAGATTGAAGTAGGAAAAAATCCGTATGATATTCTTGAGAAAGATTATACCGGGCTCCCTTAGAATTGCGAATCCTGTTGCTATTACATAGTGTAACTTCGTATGAAACGTTTGCCCAAAATTCGTTACTTTGCTTAATTCTAATTCAGGTTCCTTTGTGAATTAGAAGTCTTATAGTGAATAAAGAGATTCTTGAAATTTTGAGCTTCACCCGTGAGCTTTTGCAAGTTTATGAATATTTCCTCTTAACTTATGCATAATAATCCCTTACTTTGAGGTTTGTGTGCCACAAATTCTCTTAAATATGCCACATATCACCTAATTGAAGAGTCATTCTTTGGGGCTTTTTATTGGCTGCCACGTTGGTTTCAAGACTTTATCCAAAAGACACTCCAAAATATCTTAAATAAATTACCAATTTCCTAATTAACTTGGAAATTCCCCACTAATTCAATAATTAACTAATTACCCACATAATTAAGAATCATCTCAAATTACATAAAATACTACTTACTTTTAATACACTTTATACACCTTACTATCATGGCCATGTGGTACCTTGTATGGTACTAGTCCATAAATAACGGGTATTTTAGCTCGGGCCGTATTTTATCCCAAAATGTCAAACTTCGACGAAATTCATTTTCTTGGATTTTCTTACCCTCTCACCTTCATGAATTTACTCATCACTTATTTGAAATAGCACAATGCTTATAATATCAAAATGATCCCATTCTCGAACTTACGTCGATTAACTTACGACGAAATTTAACGTACGAAAATGCGGGATGCAATATCTCATTTCCGAGCTTTCATCAATTTACTTATGGCGTACTTTTACGTATGAAAATATGGGGTGTAACGTCATTCCCCCCTTTGGAACATTTGTCCTCGAATGTTGACTGATGCACTTATCATTATCATAACCTATAGCTCTTGCGAATACTTTAGTACTCTCCTTTCCATCTAGAAAACTGTTCTGTGAATAAATCCAAAGGCCAGGGCATTCCCCCCCTTTAGGCCTCTTTCTCACACCATGGTCTAAAGTTGGAATTCTTCCAATCTCGTAACTCTTGCTACCTTCTGTCATGCAGCCTGTACGACTTTTTCCTTGTATGTGCGCCTATGCGACTCTTTTCTCCCTTTTCTTCCAGTTTTTAGCCAATCTCTAGGCCTCACTTTGTAAGCATATACAGTGCTTGATAAGATGTCCCTCTAGGCATCTATAAGTACACTGAAGTTCTCTGTTCGGTGCTTTGTTGAACTTACAAATATTGCTATATCTTATTTCATAGACCCGGTTATCTATTCGTA
Source organism: Nicotiana tomentosiformis (assembly GCF_000390325.3). Classification (NCBI taxonomy): domain Eukaryota; kingdom Viridiplantae; phylum Streptophyta; class Magnoliopsida; order Solanales; family Solanaceae; genus Nicotiana; species Nicotiana tomentosiformis. The sequence continues at coordinate 48,792,878 of NC_090817.1, forward strand.
TGACTTTATTGCATATAGGTAGGTCATAGTATACCATAACTCTTACTTTGATTTATCGTTACTGAGGTCTGCTACCGAACTCCAGGTTACTTTCGTTGCTTATCCCATATGTATAAATCTAAGTCCTTTAATACTTCCTCACTACTATTCATCTTAAGAATGGAGGCCTAATCTCATCTCATACTTTGTGACTTTTGTCCATCCATTGTTGATTCACCTCAATATTGATCTACAATCTACAACTAATAACTTGAAACCTCTCATGTAATCACTAGGGCTCACGTTGCATCGTGGAACATTTGAAGTGATTTTCCTGATCCACCTGGGGGCGATACGATACTATACTTCCATAATCATATTTCATAGCATCCCAATGTGATTCTCCTTACATGGCTATTTTAATCCTGTACAATTCATCAAATCATTACTCAATCGAAGGCCCAATCATCATCCTTTTTCTATCACAATTACACCCTCATTATACTATCGGGGAGTCATTTCATCTCTTCTAAATGCCATTAGTCTTAGACTCCTTTGAGTTCATTCAGGCTATACTGAGCTTTGTATAACTTAGAGAAACCATAAGCTCTTCTTGTTTTCATGGGCTTAATCCTGTGGACTTATCCATTCTCGTCACCTTCTCACTCGCCCTTTCTTATCCTTACTCATGTCTTCCCAAAACCTTGTCGCTTTACCATACTTTAGATTGCGACCTACACATATCTATTTATATTATTCGCCACCTTCCTTCAACTTGCTTGCACCATAGATTTCCTTATGTTATTCTGGAACATCAAGCGAGACATCGCAGCGTCTCTAATGCTTCTTACTAGACCTCTCGATACTTAGAACCCATAGGTTGGAAGACATGCTACTGACGATGCTGCTGTCATTCCTGGATACTGAATCCCCATGCTTCAAGCCTTCTATCCGAAGTATGAACTATTCATAACATTATACGTTTGAGTATTTCGTACGTTGTTTTCCTTTGCCTTAAAATCTCACATCATATCTTCTATATCCTTCATGACCTACATTCCACATAGGTATAATTCACATCCATAACTTGAAGCTCTATTATAATACCTACACCTCTGATGCACACACAATCCGGTGGGAGCTTCATACTGACTTCTTATGAGGATGGTACTCTTCTAACTGGCTTTCTTGTAGAGCCATTATAGAATATGGCTGTTGTACTATCTCTCTTGTACCTTTGATATTAAGGGTGATTCTTCTATGTTCTCAATCACGATTCCTGAAATTTTCCGGGTCCAATAATCAGACTCTTGATTTACTTAGTTGATTAAACTCTTTAGTTTCCTCTTCCTTCTAATTAGCCTTTATGTAGGCTTAAGCTATCTTCTGATCTACGGCTCATGGTATTAGTTATTACTTTAGCCTTTCATGGATGCTATGAAATATCCATGATACAACCCTTTAGCAATTCAATCCTTTGTCTATAACCCGGACTCAATTATTTCTTTAAACTTATACCAGAGTCTTCTACGGCTGTATGATTATCAACATATATGTTGCATAATACCCCGAAATATTATGTGCATTCATAATGTAATTATCTCTGGATCATTGATCGAATAATTCCTTTCATTTTTTCTCAACTTTCTTTAAATGCAATCAATTGCTTTTCCTGGCCGTTTTGCCACTTGTTGCATGAATACTTGGTTTATCTTAGTGCCCACACATATTGGCCACGATAGGTGCCACTTTCTTATGAGGTGCATACAATGTTGTTGCGAGACTGTTGTTATAAGGCCACTTCCTCCTTAGGTTACTGAGCTTAGGTTGAAGCCTTATTCCTTACTTCCTCAGCTAGTCTTTCATTGTAGTATTTAGGGAGGACCCTCTGACTCTTGTAAAGCTGCGAGCTTATTACATCGTATACTCAACGGCTTTTTTTTTTGATGTCCTTTATCGCCTATAATTATCTGTAGTTACTTACCTCCACGTGCTTGTACTTGTAGGGTTGCTTCTAAGCTGATATTTTGATTGTCTTCCTAGTGGCACTCTCTTTTATCTCCGAACACTCATTCAGTACCTTTAACTACCCCAACTCCTATTTGAATATTTCTCAAGTATTACAATGACATTACTGCAAGCCTAAATTCACTGTATTGGGTTTTATTATGTTTATCTTGCACGATCTACTAACTCGTCTGTAACCTCCTATCTAGCCATACCTAGGCTCTTCCTGAATCAACTACCAACTACTCGTTGGCCCATTCTCATATTAGTGTTCCATGTAATCTTTCTTGGGTTATTTCTTTTGTCTTAACTTACATCTCGCTTTGGTTCCTTTTCTGTCAAAAACATCTCGGGCAGGGACCCTTACTTCCTTTCCTTGATGTAGTATTTGCAAAATGTTCTGGAATCGTAGCATATCTATAGGATTGGAATAAGTGCAATCTCATCCCTTTCTCACTTTTATCGCATTCTTCCTTTACCGTTTCATAGTTACTAGAACCACTTAATTCTGACTTAATGCCATATCACTCCATATCCCCCCTTTAGGGGAGTACTAAGAGTTGGAGCCACGAGGATCTACCTATAGATGTTTTACCTTTTTATCTTTAGCGTCTTTTCACATTATCGATGACCCTTACTCGCCTTGCGGTAATCCTTCTGTACTAAGGATAACAAAATTCCTTACTCGCGAGGGTAACACTTAGTATATCTGGCCCATATAGTCCCTTAAGCTAAACTTTGCTCACATTGCTTGCTTTAGGGAAGCGTCTTCCTGAATGACCATTCTCTGAATTTCTCATGAATCTTCTTCTGTTGTCCATTCTATTATCGCCGAACGTAATCTAAAATTCTCATGATGCCAACTATTATCAAATTACTCAGTCCCTAATTGATGTTCAGTTTATCTTGTTCACCAACCCATACTGATTTCTATTACTCTAGAGTCTAACTTTTCATTCTGATAGACGCATTGGAGTTGCGAACTTATTTCTCGAAATGAGGATATGACTTTATGGCCAATATCCTTTTGTTGTCTCGAGGCCTGTCACCTCTCGTCTTTTCCTTCACTTGACTATAGACTCTGTAATACTGCCGTTTTAATTGATCTACCGTTGTCATCCATATATGACATCTTACTCATAATGCTTCATTAACTCTCTTCTTATTTCCCGCTAACATTTATGTCTATCACTTTATTCTGAAAAACTCGAATAAGATATTATTTTGCTTTTAGCTCCCCTTGCTCCATCCATTGGCTCTTCGAATTGCCTAACATTCTTTCTCTACTAGGGACGGGAGCCACACTAAGGTAATAGTTATCCCTTTAAGGCTTCCAATACCTATCTTTGTAGTACTCATATCTAGCTGTACTATTTTAGAGTGCACCATCTGGGTGTCTCACAAGGAGATTTATTAGTACATTTGCAATATCCTTTGGAGATGTCAGCTACCCCTAACAATCCATCCACCATTTTGGGTTACCTTAACCCCAGCTAGATCCTGATATCCTGCCTTCTCTTATACTACTCCTGTTAGCTTCCATAGGGTATAAATGAGATGGGTGTGACCAATTGTACATACCTCTATTACTGTTGAAGGTAACTCAAAATACATATATCTCTCTTCCTTAATGGTAAATAATGATAATCTTTATTAATTGGGTACCTCGTACGCTTCTTTACCTTGCTTCTTTTACTTGCTGAAACTTGTGTCTACCTTCGATTCTCTTATTCCTTTTTACCATAAGAGTGGATAAATATTCTTGCTTTAAAGCTCCTTATCAAGAACCTTACACATTTTTGTACACGCATGATCTGCTAAAGACCTCACATTTACTCATCATAAGAATCATGCAAAATCGAGTTCCTCTGACTCAACTCTTCCACAACCGCATTTAATCCCTTACCAACAATCTTTCTAGATGTAGGCATCGTCATATTATGAATAAGATGAAGTTTAGGAAATTGAGTTCTTACAACTGAGCTCTACCACACGATCTAGAGTAAAAAGAAAGAATGACAATCCTAAATGCCCTGTAGCCTCCTGCTTATAAGTGTGGTGCACAACACACCCATAAATAAGACTTTACTAGACACGGCTTGTAGACTCCCTAGGACAGAACTGCTCTGATACCATTTTTGTCACGACCCAAACCGATGGGACACGACGGGCACTCGGTACATTACTCAACCGAGTACCACCATAACATATCTTTTCGTATCATACTATCATAGATAACTGGGCTAGAGAGGCTACCGTGAGATAAGTAGAATACAACATGAAATACCAACTTATCCTTAAGACATACGGGCCTATAAGGCCAAAATGAGCACTCTTACACTTAACATAGGCCGACAAGCCCATACAATCTTTCATATATATGACATCTGTCTACAAGCCTCTAAGAGTACATAAATATCATAAAGATCGGGACAGAGCCCCGCCATACCAATCAACACATGTTCTAATCATACTGACCAAATAGTAACTCCGGAGCAAATGGAGCGTACCAACACCTTCCGCTGAGCTGATAGCCTACTTGGAGGATGCTCATCCTGTCTAACGGGACCTGCGGGCAAGAAATACAGCATCCCCAGGCAAAAGAAACGTCAGCGCGAAATAATGTACCTAGTATGTAAGGCAACAAAATAACTAAAAGCTGAAACTAAACTAATAATATAATAACTGAAAGTAACTGGAGACAAAGATAATCTAAAGATACGCTTACCTGCTGATACTGACTCAACTCTCTCAATATAGTAAGTAAAATAGCTGTCCGGCCTTATAAGGCTCGATAAGTGTAACTGCTCTGCCATAGTAGGCTCGCTCATAGGCGCTTGACCATACTAGGCTATGTATCTCGGCCAACTGGGCTTGCTCATAGGCTCTCGGCCATAGTAGGCTCGGTATATAACTCACCATCTGATCAGAGGTTGCCCAATAGGGGCTTGCCCATCGATTATAGCTCGATGGTAGTGAAAATAATGTGATTATGTATATTTATAGACTCTTTGCTCTCTTCGCTGAAAGAAAACAAAACAAAACTAAATATGAAGTCCCGATAAGGAAGAATGTTGTAACTTAGGAGACTAGGACAATGTACATAAATTCAGGAATATGAACTTCTCTTTATGTCTCGTTATCAAACACATGTAGTTACTAGATCATGGCAAAATAAACGAAAGGTTTAGCCTTAACATACCTGAGCTGATTCTCTTAACAATTCCTCTAACCCACGTCTTTTGCGAAAAACACGTAACGGCGGATCGAAGTAGGGAAAAATTTGTATGATATTTTTGAGAAAGATTATACCTGGCTCCCTTAGAATTGCGAATCCCGTTGCTATTACGTAGTGTAACTTCGTATGAAATTTTTGCCCAAAATCCCTTACTTTACGTAATTCTAATTCATGTTCCTTTGTGAATTAGAAGTCTTATAGTGAATAAAGAGATTCTTGAAATTTTGAACTTCACCCGTGAGCTTTTGCAAGCTTATGAATTTTTCCTCTTAACTTATGCATAATAATCCCTTACTTTGAGGTTTGTGTGCCACCAATTCTCTTAAATATGCCACATAGCACCTAATTGAAGAGTCATTCTTTGGGCCTTTTTATTGGATGCCACGTTAGTTTCAAGACTTTATCCAAAAGACAATCCAAAATGTCTTAAATAAATTACCAATTTCCTAATTAACTAGGAAATTCCCCACTAATCCAACAATTAACCAATTACCCACATAATTAAGAATCATATCAAATTACATAAAATACTACTTACTTTTAATACACTTTATACACCTTACTATCGTGGCCATGTGGTACCTTGTATGGTACTAGTCCATAAATATCGGGTAGTTTAGCTCGGGCCGTATTTTATCCCAAAATGTCAAACTTTGACGAAATTCATTTTCTTCGATATGCTTACCCTCTCACCTTCACGAATTTACTCATCACTTGTTTGAAATAGCACAATGCTTATAATCTCAAAATAATCCCATTCTCGAACTTACATTGATTAACTTACGACGAAACTTTAACGTACGAAAATGCGGGATGTAATATCTCATTTCCGAGCTTTCATCAATTTACTTATGGCGTACTTTTACGTACAAAAACATGGGGTGTAACACATGGTTGGACATGATTCCATCTATTTGTTCAGAGATACAGTCTAGATCATAACCATAGGGAGAGTGGTACATGGGCTATATCATATGGAAAGCAAAAGTAGCCTTGTTTAGCGCAATTTTGTTTGAGGAAGAAAATGGTCAGAGAAAAATATGTGGTTATGTCAGTGGAAGATTCAAGGATGCTGAGAAGACTTCTCTACAACTTGTTTCACCTTCTTTTTAATATTTTCCCCTGCTAAGCATTTCCTAATGACGCAACACTCCTGTGCAAAATCTCACACTAAATTCTTAACTAAAAGTGACCATCCTTTGTGGAAAAATGAAGAGTTCTTCATCAAGCGGCCTTTCAAGAAAAATGAGAATATCAGTCCTATAAAGGTAAGTCACTCTGGTATGAATCCTGACCACATTCAGCTTGCAAACAAATAACACTACAGGAGTCTGATAACCATGGTCCACCTGCTCTGGGGTACGAGTAGCCAGATTCTACGCTCTGCCCCCTACCTAGGAAGTAGCTGGTATAGTAGGAAATGCCCCGGCCCGAGCCAAACTCTCGAACAACCCAAACGTACGGACCAAAGCATCCTGAATAGCTGGTGTAACGAATAAACCATGGGGAACCTGAGCTGTTACCTCCAGCTCGACATAATAATGAACGTGCTCCTCAACATGAGCTACTGGTGGCTCCACAACAGCTGCACGAGCAGGAGTTCTAGCTGTGGTGCGTGCTCCACCCCTACCACGGCCTCGACCCTAGCCTTGGGTGCCGACGCCTGCTCAGTTGCACCAGATGATTGTGTGCTCACTGTTTGCAAGAGAATAGAAAATCAAATATTCAAACTTAGGGATAAACAAATCCGGACGACATAGTATGAAAGAAAGAGAAGTTTCCTAACAGCCCTGCAACCTCTTTAAGATAAGTACAAATTTCTCGTTACCAATCTGCAAGACTCTACTAGACTTCCTCATGACTCATGACACCTAAGAAACCTAGTGCTCTGATATCAACTTGTCACGACCCAAAAATCCCGCCGAAGCCGTGACGACCCCTAACAATGTTTACTAGGCAAGCCAACAATCAATAAGTAGAGACAAACTTAAATAACAGTATTAGATAGTCTCAACAGCGGAATAACATAAATAGCTAAAGTAAATAGCAAAAATACAACTGAAACCATCTCACGACCTGGTGTCATCGAGTACATGAGCCCTACAAAATTTAGATACAAAGTCTGAACCAAAAATATAGTTCTGTCTGAAATATGGAACAGTAATAACATGAACTAAGAGAAAAGGGACTTCAAGACCTGCAAATGGAACAACAGCTCCCTCAAAATATCCAAAACTGGTATTGGTGCCACTCTCTAGCAATCACCTTTCTCAGCAGCACCTGGATCTGCACATAAAGTGCAGAGTATAGTATGAGTACAACCAACACCATGTACTCAATAAGTGACAAGTCTAACCTTGGACTGAAATTTGTGACGAGCTTAGCAATGTTGATGTTCAGTAAAAAAGTGCATATATTTAACCGTTGTTGCCTCACATTCTGATACTTTTAATCATCTTTTGAGTATTAATTATATTACTTTATGCTTAATATTATATTTTAACTATGTAGGAATAAAGCGATGTGAAGATGAAGAGATTTGGAGCAAAAATAAATAAAATGCGGAAGAAAAAAAAAAAAAGAAAAAATGGAATAAAATGGAATGACACAAAGGGGGGACACTCTTTGGGTTTTGTCCCCCCAAGTGAAAGACAAAATAAAGAGATACAATTCAAAGCAAACATTGAAGGAATTGAACATGAAAACATACTGGATTCAGCGCTAAGGCCAGCGCGTGGTGCTGGCTTGGACCCTGTGTGCGACATTTTTCCTATTTGGCCCAGGACAAGGTTGTTTCGGCTATACACTCCCCAACTCGTATAAAAAGAAGTCTAAACCTAATTCTGAGAGGATCTAACATATTTTGAAGGAGAATTCATGTGCGGGGGCACATACCACTTCTGGAGGAGGCTTCTAACTAGTTTTTTTTCTCTTCTCTTCCTTTAATTTTGTAGTTCATTAGTTCTAGAGTTGTGGGTGCTACATGAACATTGTGGTTTGAAGCTTAGATTGTTCTTATTATTTTATCATATTGGTTTATTTATTCAATCTTGCGCTTAATTATTTGATTACTTGATCACCAATTGAATACTATCTACGAATCTAGGATTGAACTCAGGAGAGGGAATTCTAGATTGCATATAAGATTGAGTAGAGCGAGATCTTGGACCTGAGTATCGGGAACGGATTTGCGGTTAGGATAGGGATATACCTAACCGCCTTGCTTGGTTATTATACGGAAATTATTAATGCGTTCTTGTTAATCCTAATTTCATAGGAATATAGGCATTAAGTTAGCTTGAATAGGCGAGTAATACTTTCGGAGAATACTACGAGTAGTATTAACCCTACAAATCAATAAACCAGATAAATTAATTAGACAATTTTAGTGGAAAACTCAATAGGATTGTTAGCTAACCCATAACTCTAGAATATTGTCTCTCATTGTATTCGTCTCTAATATTTCCGACTTGTTTTCTTCAATTTCTTAGTTTTCGACTCTAGATTAGTTGTAGTTTTAATAATCTTTAGAAAATTTCTTGAATAGGTTAATTGTCTTAGTTTAATTTAGTAAATAGTTAATCACAAGTACATGTGGGTACGATATCTGGACTTATAATCCTATATTACTTGTCGACCACGTATACTTGTGTGTGCGTTTTGGAGCAACAAGTTTTTGGCGCTCTTGCCGGGGATACCACAACCCCACACTTAAACTCTTGCTCGTCCTCGAGTAAGCATTAAAATCAATCTCAATAAATCAAGCCTAGAAACACCACCACTTCGGTTGATACTAACAATTAGGCCCTATAGCAACTCAAATCATCAAATATACACTTCCTGATCATCGTGCAAGATATACAAATCACAAATAAACAAGAAACAAACTTCTAACCTCCAAACCTCAGAGAGGGACTCTAACTCACCAAATGTAAGCTCGCTCACCTACTCTGTCAAATAAAGCTAATAACGTCACCTATCTATCATGAAACAATTGCCCTCACAAGAAGAAATAGTCCATACAATCAAATAAAAGAATGAATATAATTTAAGGACTTATCATCAAAGAACAACTATCGCACTCACAAAGAATTCACATGTATACACAAAGAACCATATGCTTGCCTATTATGTACATCTCTACTAATTAAGTATGCTCGTATAGAATCAAATAGGACTTTAATGGGTTGTAGTGCTGGCTAGGGGACATGTAAGAGAACTATATAATAGTGGCTTACTGTCACGGGCCCAAATCCTTACATTGGGTAGCGGCACCTGCTCGCCCGTGCGGCGCCTGTAGTTTCCCTCGCTACAGGCCAACCTATTTCCTTTCCCAGGATTCTAAGCACGATCCTGTGCCTGTTAGTGGGACTCGCCCATAGGATCGCCCGAACTTGTGCCGCCCGTAAGATGTTTAGGCCCTTGGCCCTAGACATATCATGACACTTCATCTTAGGATCACTATCCATGCGCGCCCTGGGGGATTGGCTTAGGACATATCTTGTCCTTCGCCCAAGACTGAGCATCGCTCCCGCGTGCACAGCCCAATCCTCAAGCTTGACACTTACCTAGTGCATCTGCGACTAGCTTGTGCCTCGCTTGAGTAAGGCAACCTTTAGCCCTTGGCCATTGTTATATGCGTCTTTCATGCCATGCCCATACATTGCCCTCACGACACGCTTCTATCCCGAATAGTGCAGTGTCGCCCCTCAACTACACCTTTAGGCCAACAGACCCTTGCTTGCATGGTTGAACCCATGCCATGCTCACAAGTCGACATATGATGCCCCTATGACAGGTGCATCAAGTATCCGATCAGCACGAAGGTCTCCTTCCAACATTCGGCAGCCCGTGGGGTTGGCCGTCCCACACATCGAGCCTCCAGAGCCACTTTTATGCCCAACGCTAGCCCGAAGGCATTGCGCCGTCCATAGAGTTCCCAAACACGTATGGATACCTTTGATACTCATTTGAGTTATCTAGGAATGCCCTTGAGGTTGCCCCCAAGGTAGCTCGTTCTATACGGCTTGGTGGCAACACGTATGGGGGAGGCAGGTCGGAGCTTTCATCACCTATACCCCCTAATATATGCTTAAAATTAAAAAGTCCAAGTTGCCCGAGTAGACAGATCTACGTCAGACAATCAGAAGAGCCTTTTCTCACCAGCTCTTGGCCGAAATCACAACTCCAAAGTGTGAGTTGTGACATCGTCCCACACTCATAATGTCATCATCCCCGATGACACATCATAGCCTAAGACATCCCGGAGTTTGCCCCCTCAGGTATGCCCATGTCGGCTCCCTTCGTCCTGTGGGTTGGACTTCCTCGAAGTCCTTTCTCAAAAGGAGTCGTGCCCCATGCACTTCTCCCCCAAGTATCTTCCAAGCGTGCCTCTGCACTTCATCTCCTTTTGATGTTCACTTGGAAAGTGCCTCTGTACTTGCACCCTCTGGTGTCTCACTTTGTGATTGACCCACACTAGTCAATCACACTATGACCCTCACGGTCTTCATGTCCGCCTGAAGCTTTCCCTTCATAGGTTAGCACATCAATGTGCTCTTTTGACGTCGCTCCCGTAGCCTTTCGCTCCTGTAGCCTTAAGATGCCCTCTTGGCATGGCTCCCGTAGCCTTTCGCTCCCGTGGTATTTAGACGCCCTCTTGGCATAGCTCCCGTAGTTTTTTGCTCCGGTAGCTTTTTTTCTTTCCTTCACTACCTTGAAGATGTGTTCGCTTCCAGACTCGCGACTTTGCCCATATTCCTCTTGCATAGGCGGTATCCTCCCACACTCAATGTGGAGGATACATCTTAGCTCTGTCATTCCACTCGGCATTCGGCCAGCTCTTGTGGCGACCTTTGGTGAGTACTACATTCCCAAAGTCATAACATTGCCGCATTCCCAAACAAAGCTCTTTGTTTTCCAACTGTCACTTCCTCAGCAAGTAGCCAATGCTCCCGGTAGTACTTCAATACTCGCCCTATAGACAGGTACCCTCTTGGTCCCGCTAGCACGGCTTCCCGGTTCGGTGTGGCTCACACCTGGACTCTCAACGGTCCCCGATCATTCGACATACTTCTTTCCAGAATGACACCTTCTAACTTGGAAATTCGCCAAATTCCGAAGCTTCGCTATACCTTCGAATTCATTTCCTCACCTTGGCAATGCCCTCAGGTAGCTCACAAGTCTATCCCGAAGGAAAGACACTCAACTGATGCGTTGCACGCATCCTTGGCAAGATCTCCACTATGATCATGTCCAAGTTTATAGTCCATGGCTCCCACTCTTCGCAATATGGTTGCAAGACCTGGAAAACATGGCCTTTTCTTGACCATCCAACTCATCGGCATATCACCTCATTCAGCAGCACCTTAGAATCTCGAATGACAATGGAATCACCCATTTATTTCTTCAACCATCAATATCGGGTTTTTGATCTCTGGTGGCATATGAACATTAATCTCTGCTTTGACGTGATCTCTGCACTGACATCCAAAATGCGCTCGCCATATCCACCCTTTGCCTTGACGTTGTGCCACGGCATAGTATGGCCTTAATCAGCTCTGATACTAAGTATCACGGGCCCAAATCCTTACATTATGTAGCGGCACCTGCTCGCCCGTGCGGCGCCTGCAGTTCCCCTCGCTGCAGGCCAGCCTATTTCCTTTCCCAAGATTCCAAGCACGATCTAGTGCCTGTTGGTGGGACTCGCCCTTAGGCTCGCCCTAACTTGTGCCGCCCGTAAGATGTCTAGGCCCTTGGCCCTAGACATGTCGTGGTGCTTCATCTTAGGATCACAATCCATGCGCGCCCTAGACTGAGCATCGCTCCCGCGTGCACAGCCCAATCCTCAAGCTTTACACTCGCCTAGTGCATCCGCGACTAGCTCGTGCCTTGCTCGAGTAAGGCAACCTTTAGCCCTTGGCCATTGTCATGCACGTCTTTCGTGCCATGCCCATACATTTCCCTCACGACACGCTTCCATCCGGAATAGTGCAATGTCATCCCTCAACTGCACCTTTAGGCCAACAGACCCTTGCTTGCATGGTTGAACCCAAGCCATGCTCACAAGTCGACACATGATGCCCCTATGACAGGTACATCAAGTATCTAATCAGCACGGAGGTCTCCTTCCAATATTCGGCAGCCCGCAGGGCTGGCCATCCCACACATCGAGCCTCCAGCACCACTTTGATGCCCAACGCTAGCCCGAAGGCATTGCGCCATCCATAGAGTTCCCAAACTCGTATGGATACCTTTGACACTCTTTTGAGTCATCTAGGCAGGCCCTTGAGGTTGCCCCCAAGGTAGCTCGTTCTATACGGCTTGGTGGCAGCACGTATGTGGGAGGCAGGTTGGAGCTTTCATCACCTATACCCCCCTTATATATGCTTAAAATTAAAAAGCCCAAGTTGCCCGAATAGACAGATCTACGTCAGACAATCAGAAGATCCTTCTCTCACCAGTTCTTGGCCGAAATCACAACTCCAAAGTGCGAGTTGTGACGCTTACACTTCGCTAAGCATATAGCACTTTTAGATTTCATCACCCATTATTTTCATCTCTTAATTTTATTTTTCAGCCCTCTCTTCATTAATTGTTTCACAAGTATTTCCCTCATATCAAGAACGTTTCATTTTTTCTTTCAAAGCAATTTTGTTTCACTCTCTTTTTTCAAGTCACATTCTTTTCTAAGAGGGCATTTTCATCACTTTGCAGCTATCATTGGTCACCTTTCACTTAATCATCCCTTTCTTGAAATTTCATAATTAATATCACAGTCTAAGCAACAGTGCTTAAGGAAGCAGGGTGCAAAAACTAGGGATTCAACAAAAGAATCAAGGAAAACATACGGCTTCCAAACAAAAGGCTATAAGCTCAAAGGGCTAATAATTGGTACAATATCTGAAAAGGCTAAAGTTAACAAGACATATCAAAGAAAGCCTATTATTATTTTCTAAACAGAGCAACACTTTTATTTCGCTTCAATAACACGCAGGGCAAGTTCTAGACTAAGTTGCAAAATATGGAATATAAGTAAGAAATCCTCACCTCACATGGCACAAGTATCATCAAGATGGATCAATTCTACTCTAAGACAGACAGGATCATAGTGAACGATAAAATAAGAATAAGTTATATACAGAGTCACAATCCTGAGCCTAGGTGTCAGAAAGTCTGCTATTTTATTCATTACTCAAGAACTCAGCGGAAAGTACTACTCAAGCTCACGCATAAATATGCTAGTATCAAACAAGTCACAGAGGTTTTTCTTCTCCCTCTTTTAATACTCCTAAAAAAACCTAATCCTAAAAATTAAAATAATGTTTACCCGGTTCAAGTTACATCACCTGGAAAAGAACTGATGCAAAAAGAAAAACCAAGGGGGATTATTACCTAACTAAAACTAACTAGAATAAAAGAAAATATTTTTGGATTTTTTATTTATTTTATTGGACTTTAATCCCTCAAGAAAGCTATCCACAAAATCCATCGTCGGGAAAAATCCAAATTTTCTGAATTGTTTCTCAAATTTCTTTTTTTTTTTCAATTTTTTTATTTACACAAAACTATTACACTAAGAAAGAGTACTACAACTAAGCTAAGATAGCATAGAAAGTCACCCAGTCAATCTCTTCACCCCACACTTACAATTGGGCAGTGACCTCAATGCATCCAATATATAAAAAGAGGGTAAAAGAGACACCCCGGTAGGCCTAAGGCTGAAGTATTAGTAGCTCATGGGATACTCAAACTTCTCTCAGGTATGGTCCTTTGCGCGGGCACCCCACACTTAGTTCCAATCATCACTCACTTTTTCACATGCCTAATGGCTTTATTCCATGCTCCTAATCCTATAAAACATAAAAACAACACTACAAAAATAACACGATAAAAAAGAATACACAAAAATAAAAAGATATAATTGGGTTGCCTCCCAATAAAGCGCCTGATTTAACGTCGTGGAACGACGCCATCACTTTCACACTTTTTCTTCCATTTTGAGGATATGAATTGCGCCCCCAATTTTGCATCAAATTTTTTGTCACGTTCTTGGGTCGGTGGTACGAATACAAATATAACCAAGTAAACAATTCGCATCTTGCACTTCATGGCTTTTAAGTGAGGGATGTCATTTTGACTCCTTGGCATCGCAAATTTCAAAATATATGCACTTTTTTCCTCATCCAGTGACTTCTCCATATGCTTGAATGGATCAATTCTCATGTCACCAACTAAACATAATGTTGAAAAGTGTTTAAAATGAGGTCCAATGTGCTCCAACTCTAGAATCGCTTCAATTTTAACATCCTCACTTTTAACACACTTCGTCAACCTTGGCATCATTAATAATATTTTGGTCGAATGATTGGAATTCCTCTTTCCACTCAACAAGCTAGCCAGTATCCACAAAAATTCGTTGTAGGGCATCAGATGCCTCAAGCTTTTTATTCAATTGAGCCTGTAGGTCATGGATATCTGGGCCAAATTGGTCTATCCATTACGTAGAAATCCACGAAATTTTATTAGCTGAGCTTGTTCCTCTAGCCATGATTGGCTCACTACATATGCTTCTTCAATTTTTACCTCTTGTGGGAACTCACTCTCTTTGTTGAGTTGAGGTTCTTCTTGAAAATTGGCCATTAATTCTTCCATTCTAGCATGCAGTACTTTGATTTCTAAGGCAGTCCTTTTTTGAATTTCATCTTGTTGCTCGGCTACATTCCTCACTATGTCCATAATACGAGTAGCGCGTTCCACATCCTCCCCTTCAATGCTCCTATCAAACTCACAAACATTATTATTAATATCATAATAAGGGCTCGGAGAAGAATAATAAAAATTAGGACAACTATCCCAATGGCCACTTTGACCACCACACACATTACAAATATTTCACTCATAAGATTGAGATTTACAATTTTACCACAAGTGTGCTCCTCCACATATGGACATGGATCACCAAAATAAGAATAACTAATATTTGACCAATTCTCATTCCAAGATTCCATATAAAAAAAATAGAGAAGTACTACACTAAACTAAAATTAAAAACTTAAATAGATAAAAAGTAAAAATCTTATCTAGTAAACAGTTAATTTCTAAGTCCCCAGCAACGACGCCAAAAACATGTTATTCCCAAATACACACGCAAGTATACGTGGTCGACAAGTAATATAGGACTGTAAGTCCAGATATCGTACCCACATGGACTT
The DNA here is from genome assembly GCF_000390325.3 of Nicotiana tomentosiformis. Taxonomy (NCBI): domain Eukaryota; kingdom Viridiplantae; phylum Streptophyta; class Magnoliopsida; order Solanales; family Solanaceae; genus Nicotiana; species Nicotiana tomentosiformis. Next base: position 48,808,316 of record NC_090817.1, read on the forward strand.
GTGATTAACTATCCACTAAATTAAAATAAAAAAATTAATCTATTCAAGCGATTTTCTAAAGTATGAATATTTAACTAAAACTAATCTAGAGTAGCAAACTAAGTGATCATAGAAAATGAGTCGGCACTATTAGAGATGAACTCAATAGGAGAAAATATTCCAGAGATATGGGTTGGCTAACAATCTCGTTGAGTTTTCCACTTAAATTGTCTAATTAATTTATCTAGTTTATTGATTGACAGGATTAATATTACTCGTAGTATTCTCCCAAAGTACTACTCGCCTATTCAAGCTAACCTAACGCCTATATTCCTATGGAATTAGGATAAACACAAATGCATTAATAATTCCTGTATAGTAACCACGCAAGGCGTATATCCCTATCCTAACCGCAAATCCGTTCCCCGTAATTCAGGTTCAAGATCTCGCTCTTATATGCAATCTAGAATTCCCTCTCCCGAGTTCAATCCTATATTACTCGTCAGCCACGTATACTTGCGTGTGCATTTTGGAGCAACAAATGTCCAATATTCATATTTAATAAACAATAACAACAATAACAATATAATAACCATAAAAGGAAAGATAGCTCAGTTAATATCAAATTCAATCTTTTCACATTAAGTAGGGAAATAAGCATGTTTTTCAAGAATAACAGTTAAAGCATAAATTCTTCCACAGAAATCACCTAATCATGGTTTTATCAATTCAATTGTGGTTCCGAGGTCTACATATCAAATGGAGACATCAAGTACAAATTAGCATGAGGGAAGAAACACAACCCTATACCTGCATTACAAGTATACATGCTAGAATTAACAATATTGCAGTTAAATTATCAAGTATAGCAAATCTCAGCACATGTATAGTGCCTGGCATAAATTCCCTTCCATCATCACACATAACTACACTCAACACTGTACGGGTGCCTGTCATGAGTCCCTCACTAAGCACATATGTGACCCGTGTGCCTGCACCCACATGTTAATACTTGACTCCAGAGGGGTGGATCCTGCCCCCAGTGCTGATCGAATCTAAGTTAACGATCCATATCACTTAGCCCAATATGGGGCCTGACGCAACATCACCTCATAATAAACATCACTCAGCCCAATGTGGGGCCTGGCGCATGCGTCACCTCACCATCAGTATCAAATCTTCTCTATGGCCCAAGATCAGTCATCAACCACTCAAGTCTCAAATACTCACATCTCACAGTACTCAGCTAAACCCGTGTCACACATAAAGGGCACTACAACATGTGAGATAACATATAAAGAATGCACAGAAAGAGATATAATACGTGAATGTAATATCATGACTGAGAATATTACTACAAGTAAGACAAATAACTCAATATAGCAATAATAGCCCTATCATGTCTCAAACAGATAAGCGCATAACAAAGACATGTTTTTAACATGAATAATAGTTTCCATAGTCATACAATTGGAGAAAACACGAAAACAACGAGCATGATCGGAAACAAGGCACATAATAGCCTAAGATCTACCCGAATCATGAATAACCCCGGTGTATGCATATACACTCGTCACCTAGCACTTGTGTCACCCCAACATGTATCATATACCATAGGCAACAAGATATTACCCTTGAACAAAGTATAGACAAGTTACTTACCTCAAAGTGCGTGGATCAATAATCCAAAAATGCCTTCCTATGCGATTTGACCACCAAACGGCTCGAATCTAGTAAGAAAACAACCCAATAACATCAAATAAATCCATAGGAAATAACCCCAAATAATAAGCTTCGATCTTTACACAAATACACAAGGTCAACCAAAAAGTCAACCCGGGCCGCATCCCGAAACCTGACAAAACTCACAAATCCTGATGACCCATTCTAATATGAGTCCAACTATACAAGTTTCCTCCAAAATCTGACTCCGGATCGGGGTTGAAATCTCCATTTTTCACTTTCTATATTCATAGTCAAAATCCCCAAATTTCGCTTTCAAATCCCATAACCTATCTGTAATTATCCATGGGGAAATAGATAAAATATCAAAATCAAGTAGAAATCACTTACTCTCTTGCCTTGTGTGAAAATCCTCTTCAAAAATCACCAACCTCCAAGTCGAGGGATCAAAATATGAAATAATGGGTCTAAGTCTCGAAATCACAACACTTATAAGTCTACCCAGTGATACCTTTCACGAACGCGGCTATTGTCTCTCGTTCGCAAAGCACAAAAATCCACAGCCTCCAGTTACCCTTCGCGAATGTGGCCTCCAGTCCGCGATCGCGATTCACCAACTCTAAAGGCCTATGCGAATGCGGTTCCATTCCCACGAACGTGAAGCCCTATCACCCGACCATCCCTGGCCTACCTCACTGCTATGCGAACGTAATGCCCAAGTCGCAAACATGATGGCCAATATGCCTCACCCATCGTGAATGCGACCCGAGTACGCGAACACGAAGAATAAAATCTTGCCTAGCTCAAATGTACTCAGCGATCGCGATCCAACCTCCACGATCGTAAAGATGGTTCTAACACTAGCAAAAATCTACAACTTTAAAAATACTCCTAGTGGTCCGAAACTCACCCGAGCCACCCAGGAACCTGTCCAATCACACCAACAAGTATATAAACCATATATGCTCGTAAGATCAAAACATTAAATAACACCCATAACCAAGAATCGAGTACCAAATCACATAATGCATTCCTTCAAGTTCAAGAACTTTAAACATTTACAACCAAGCGTCTGTGTCCAATCAAACCAACATGGAATGCAACCAAACTTTGCACACAAATTCCAAATGACTAAATAAACCTATTCCAACTCTCGTAGCAACAATCCAAACCCAATAGCCTCAAAGTTAACCCACAGTCAAACTTATAAACTTTCAAAACCTTCAAATTGCCAACTCTTGAGAAATTAGCCAAATTAACCTAGGAACCTCCAAATCAAAATTCGGACAAACACCAAAGTCCAAAATCACCATAAGAACCTATTGGAATTATCAAAATATGAATCCGAGGTCATTTACTAAAAAAGTCAAACCTTGGTCAACTCTTACAATTTTGGCTTCCAAAATAAGACTAAGTGAGTCAAATCTCTCTCAAACCTTCCTGAGACAAAATCAATCCTCCCCACAAATCACCAGATATATAATACACATACAGGGAACATCAAATAGGGGAATGGGGGCTAAAACACACAAAATGACCGGCTGAGTCATAACCAATAGTCAGCTCGAAACTTGGCAATAGTTCTTGTCGGGTGAGAGCACTCCATGACTATTGATTTGATGGGTGGTTATGTGATTCTATATGTATTTTTATCATTAGTGATGTTGTGAAGGTTTGGAACAATGTTTAGTTGATATGAGGCATATTATCGGTACCATTTGGTAATAGGCACTTATTGCGGTCTGAAGATATTGCCATGAGTATATGAGCTATGGTGTATATCCTGTGGTTACATCTTCGAAGTATATTTGTGACTGGAAGAATATTTTAGGGATTCATACCTTATAACTATACGTACCTCATTAGGGCTAGCCTTTAACCTCAGATCATGTCAAAACCTTACCATAGTCCTCCAATCATGCAAATCCAAACAAATCATCAACCAATAAAGTCAAATAATGCCAGAGTAAGTGATCCCAATCCATAAAGCGTCGACCTTTAATTAATTCCCAAAAGGTCAACAAAAGTCAAACCGGGCCTGCATGCCCGAAATACAAAACCAATACCAAATCCCGATGATCTGTAACCTGCCGAGTCCAAATATGTGATTAAATTCCAAAAGCGAGTTCAAATTGGTACTCAAATCTCCAAAATACACTCTCTTAAAGTGCAGGCAAAACCCCCAAATTTCATCTAAAAATACCATGTTTTGGGTGTAGAAATCTATGGGGATTCATGATATATAATAAAAATCAAGTAGAAATTACTTACCTTCTAAATATGGATGAAATCCATCTTCAAGACCGCCTCTTTTCGAGCTCCAAAACTCAAAGTAATGAAAAATGAGCAATTCCCGAATTTCTGGATAATATATATCCCTAACCGAAATCCTTCATCGCGTTCGCAACCCACTATTCGTGAACGCACAGCACAAATCGCACCGACACTCCAGTTCTTCTTTGTGAATGCAACAAGACCACGTGTTTGCGTTGCACAACTCTGTTGCCCAAATCCTTCATCGCGTTTGAGGGACCTACTTCACGAATAATGGGTAAGCCAACTAACCTTTCCATTCACGAACGCGGACAAACCCTTGTGAATGCGTTGCACCAAGTTTCTCCAATCAATTCCTCCTTCGCATTCGTGAGGGTCTTCGCGAATGCGAGTCCATCCTTACGAACGCGAAGCACATCTGACACCAGTAAACACCATATCACATCCCAAATCTGCTTGTCGTGATGGCCCCTAACCTAACCCGCTAGATAAGCCAACTAACAGTCAACACAATTTAATTGAAAATAATAAGGGATCAATAATTGAAATAAATGAAACTTTATACAATGACCTAAGGACTGGTAGTACAAGTCACGAGCCACTAAGACTTGGATTTACAAATATGGTATGAAATAAATACAACATCTGTTTGAAATGTGCATAACAGATTAAAAATCTAACACTACCAAGGACAAGTGATAGCTATATCCAGACAGCAAGTACGTCTTCAATGCCTGCACCCGCCATACGCAGCAGCATCAGCTCCAGGATCTACACGTAAGGTGTAGAAGTGTAGTATGAGTACAACCAACCCCATGTACTCAATAAGTATCACAACTAACATCGGAGAGGTAATGGAAGCAAGAATTACAAATGATACTCGCCAATCACCTGTGCAGTTCATAATTTCCAACAAGTATAGAACAATAATATGAATGAACCATGAAATTTCAGATAAGATCACCTTGGAGCACAAAATATCTTTGACGTACTCTGCTCAATCAACAATCCAGCATTTATGGAAGATATGCAAATAATTAAGATAAAAAGCCAAGGAATATTGTAGATAAAGAAAAAAATTCAATAATCAAATATCAATCTGTTGTGGCGCACAACCCGATCCAAATAGAAACCACATCAGGGCTCTCAGGCCCATATCAGAATCTTAGTAATCAAACCAAACCAGTAACCAACTCTCCCAGAGCTCACATCAACTAGAAACCTGTCTGTTTCTCACAATCCGCGTGTACACCATCAAGATAGAAACATGAGAGGGTGACCCTAGGTGTCATGCCCCGACCTCAGGGAGCGCGACCGACGCTCAACCAAGATACCCTGGTTAAGTAAGCCTATTAGATGCCTTCTACCCAACCTTGACCATTAACAATCTAAGAACCAATACAACTGATAGACATGAGAAGATTCAAGTGTACAACAATCTTTTTCATAACTAAAGGATATTCATTTTTGATTTCCAAAATATTACAAGTTTATAGATGTAATGAAAAAATATGTTTGCCAAATACCAACATTTCTAATTCAATTCCCAACATCGAATACCACCCACAACCTATCTATGGAGTCTCTAAGTATAACAGAAGTGAAGAATGGAAGTGCCGGCGACAAGGCCCCCGCTATACCTCAAAGCACCAAATACAACATCCAATGACATAAAGCCCGGAATAGAGTAGGGCTCACCGAACCCGCTGAATAGAGAGTGACTGCTAATGAGGACCAAAGCTGCCCGCTGATGAATCACCTGCATCCATTGAAGATGCAGTGCCCCCGACAAAAGGGACGTTAGTGCATGTGGAATAGTACTAATATGTAAAGCTAAATGTTCTCTTTCAAAATGGAACGCCAATAACAGAAGAAGAAACACCATGGAGCAACAAGTAACAGTCAATGATATCCAAATGCCAAGTAAAAGCATAACAATTTTCTACATACAATATATATTTTTGGTTGGGAGATCATTAGCAATGATATACCACCGTGTTTTTAGCACGGAGTCTGATCACGCCCGATCGTATAGGCCATCTCCCCACGAACAATGTGGGTTGACATGTGGTGCGAAATAAAGCTATTACCAAGAGTAGTACCACTATGTGCGCAACATGGCATCCGATCTCCACCCGATCAGCTAGGCCACCTTCCCACATATGCCATGCGGGTTGACTTTCCAATTCATAGCTAATATCAACCTCATCCCAATTAAGGGGAATAACCACAATCACATCAATATCTCAATATCATCCCAAACAAGGGGAATAATCACAATCTACCCCTACACCGACGCGTGTAGTTTCGGGTATGGGCCTTATGACCCACCCTTCCTCAGTTTGCTAATGATACTCCCAAAAACATTTTTGGTTTGCACACAAGGGAAACAAAAGCACAAATATATATTATATTCACCTCATTACCTTTCACACTATATATAGCCTCGTTAGTACCTTCAACCATTCATAACATCATTATAATTCCATTGGCTCTCTTGGCCATACTTATGATTCCTCATCCCAAGGCATGGCTGCCGTACCTTATATTCCACACTTTCATTTCCATACTTTCAAGGATCATCGACATAAACATAAATATATAGAGTATTCCAGAAATCACAACTTTAGGTTTATTAGCAATGAAGACTTTAAACACAATGAATTTCTTTCCAAGAAATGGAGTAAATTGATTGGCAATCGAAGAACAAGTTAAAATCATAAACGTGTAACATATCATTCATTCTTGAAATACTTTTCCCCAAAAAGGGCAATATACAATTTCAACTCATGAAGACATAAGAGCTAAAAACACATTGGAAATACTTACAACGCATAGCATTAGTTAAAACAGCTACATTTGGGCATAACTTGGGTACATAAGCTTTTAGGAAAATATATTTTCGAAGTCTGTTTGGAATAGTTGAATCAAGGCTTATTTCATAACCTTTCTCACATTATTCCATTTCCTCGGCACCATTGACCACAAGTATAACTTCCATTATTGGCACGTTGGCCACACTTTATATCTCCAAGTCACTTCTTTTACTTTCAAACATTAACACAGATTATCAACAACAAGGCATTTCTACTCAAGACTTTAAATACACATTTGAGCGAATAACCAAATTAAGGGTCTTAGACATATGTGATTTCTTATACAATTCGACATGGTAGTTTTTATTAGAATAATGTTTTCAAATTATAACATATTAACACACAGCCCATGCTTAAACACCTTCTCAAATAGTAACTCAACATACAAGAACGTTTGGATTACAAATTGAACGCATATATCTTTTGACACAAGGCTTATTCGGAATAACCAATTTATAACGAGCAACACGGGGCTTACAAGGCCATTGTTGGGTTCAGTTCTAAAAGAGGAGTTTAGCCAACATACCTTGTTTGAGCTTTCCTTAAGTTACTACAACGTCCCAATACTTCTAGCGATAACAATCTATAGGAAGATAGCGAAAATCGGATAATAATTAGAAGGATTCACATGGTGTAACTCTCTTAGGAATTTTATCAAACATCTAGTATGCAAAATAGACTATAAAGATCTACAATGGTAATCCCTTCCTCCCTCAACCAATTTCAACAAGAACTACCCAAAATGGTTCATTAACCCCACATATTACAACCTATTATCACATGCATGGCCTATTTTCAACTCCATAACCTAATTAAACCCATAATAATTGCAAGAAGGTTTTAGGACAAGGTCTTACCCTGGTAGATGATGGTCTAGTGAATGATTATCTTGAATCTTCAAGATTGGGGCAGGGATTGATGATCATGCACTTGGGGCTCCTTCCTCTCTCTCTAAAGAACTTCCCTCTCTCTAAAATATGTGTTTAACCCAGCCAAAATAACCCCAAAGTCATTTTATAAGAAATAGAGTCGGGTTATAAAATAGAAAATGGATCCTCCGAACTCAGGTCTGCGGTCGCTGAATGGACCGCATAACAGATATGCAGTCCGCACAATGGACCGCGAAACTAATGCCCAAAAACTGGAATGGTCTGGACAGGTCTGCGACAAGTCTGCGGTCTGCAGACCACTTATGTGACCGTAGAATGGACCGCAGAATGACCTAACATAATTCTTCATGCCGAAACTATGACGGAAAATGCGGACCGTGAAACAACTATACTATCGCATAATGGACCGCAAAACGATCTTCAAAATTCAACAAACTCCCTACACATCTCTACGATGCTTATGCAGCCCACATAACGGTTATGTGGTCGCGAAATAGATCGCAGAATTGCCTTCTTCTGCCAAAAAATTCCATCAACTCCTCAGTGCATTCTTCAACGTGCACTTTTATGGGGCCTTACGCTAGGGGGATGGATCCATATCCACACGCAAGCACAGCCAATTCAATGTGCTATCAGCCGGCATTGTCACAAGCTCAAAATCATAATCCGCCCAGTGTGGTCACATGCTCAATATCAATCGCACGGATGACTCACATGCTGCACGGACATCTCACGTGTCATAATATCAGTATTTGGATTCGCATAGACAACTCACGTGCTGCACGAAAATCTCACATGGAAATAATCACAATCCACCCGGCATGGTCACAGGCTCAATATCATAATCCGCTCGGCGTAGTCACATGCATCTAGTCCAATTCATATCACACAGGAGCAAATATGCAAGAACACATGTATATGATCAATTTATATCATATTTGATGCTCCTGGACTGGTATAAGTGACATGCTGAAGTGTATTCATGTGAAAAAAGTGCTATCATATCTAAAATCAGCAATTTCATCACGAAAGTAGCAAATATCAAGTTCAATCAGGAAATTAGTCTCTATGTAACCTCAAAATATGGATCAATTAGCTCACAACAGGGTTACAAATAAAAGAAACATCACAACTTAAAGCTTAACAATTAATTAAAGGCATGTCATAGCCTAAATGCTACCCCGAGCATGGATAAATACCCCGATGCTCGCACATGGGCTCAGACCCCACACATATGCGCACTCATAGCATGTAGCTATCACAAATAACTCAAGCAACTAGTGCCTCAACCAAGTTCTGATAATATACTTACCTCAAGAAAGCCAAATCAAATGACGAGCAAGCCAAACAATACTCTAGAAACACCATCCCACGCGAATCGACCTCCGAACGGCTCGAAACTAGTAAAAAGCAACTCAAAATCATCAAATAATGCCAAGGGAAATAAAACCAAACGAAAAAGGTCGAATCTTTAATCAAATACTCAAAGTCAACCAAAAAGTCACCCTGGGCCCGCACCTCAAAACCTGATAAAACACACAAATTCTGACAACCCATTCAACTACAAGTTCAACCATACTAATTTCACTGAAATCCGACTCCGAATCGATGTTCAAAATTCAATAAATTACTTTAGCAAAGTTTAGACAAACCCCCCAATTTCTTCTCTTCAAATCCTTAATTTAGATGTAATAATCCATGGAAAAACAAAATATATAATCAAAACAAAGATAAAATTACTTACCCTCAAGATTTGGGTATTTATCTCCTCCAAAATCGCTCTTACTTATGCTCCAAGAACCCAAAAAGTGAAGAAAATGAACTCAAAATCCCGAAATTTGATATTTTAATGCACTGCGAGTGGTCCTTCTTCTTGATTGCGGTCACCAACCTTGAGATCGCAGTTCCAAAAATCTCCAACATAGGTTTTACCCTTCTCGATCGTGGCCATATCCCCGCGATCGCGATGAACAAGTTCAATTAACCCTTCCCATTTTTTCCTGGACAGCCTGTAGTATAATGTCCATAATATTTTAAACAAAACTCTAAATGAGCTCCAGAAGATTAGATACAAATAGCTACAACTTTTATTTTTGGATCACCTCAAAATTCCTTATAGATTTGCAATATATAAGCTCCCGAAGTCAGCTTAGTGACAACATAAATTTCTTCTTCGCGAACGCGATTCACAGGTCCAATTTTCCATTTTACTCTTTGCGATCATGGCCCAGAGCTCTGCGATCGCGATGTACACCTATGTAGCCAAAAACCTATAGTTGAAAAGGGCTTAACAATGGTCTGAAACAACCCCAAAACTCACCCGAGCCTCTCGGGACCCCGTCTGAACATACCAACAAGTCCCAAAATATAACACGAACCTACTTGAGGCCTCAAATCACACATAATAACATCAAAACCACGAGTCGCACCTCAAATCACACTTGATGACCTTTTGAATTTACAACTTCCAAAACTCGTGCCGAACCATATCAAATCAACTCGGAATGACCTCAAATTTTGCACACAAGTTCGAAGTGACATAACGAGCCTATTCCAACTCCAGGAACAATAATCTGAATCTGATATCATCAAAGTCAAATCTCGGTGTAACATATGAATCTCCAAACATTCAATTGCCAACTTTCACCAATTAGCGCCAAAACCTTCTAGAAACATCCAAATGCAAATCCGGACATACACCCAAGTCCAAAATTACCCTATGAATTTAACGGAACCAGCAAAACTCTAATACGAGGTAAAATATATAAAAGTCAAACTTGGTCAACTCTTCTAACTTAAAGCTTCTAAAATGAGAATCATTCTTCCAAATCCACCCCGAATCACCCGAAAACAAAAACCGACGATACACACAAGTCATAATAAATCATATGAAGCTACTCATGACCTCAAACCACTGAACGGAATGCAAATGCTCAATACGACTGGTCGAGTCGTTACATTCTCACCCACTTAAACATACATTCATTCTCGAACGTGCCAAGAGTCACTACAAGGCCATCAAATCACTGTATAAACTTAGCATGCACATACTCATGGGTGATCCCATGTCACCCCAATCCATATAAGTCCGTTATCACAACATAACTGAAGATTCTTACGTCACCCTTAGTCCATAAAGCTTGGAACCCAAATTTCTAGCATTCAGAATCCATTACAAGGCCTGATCCTCACATCCATACACCATATAAGCCTGAACAAACTTGTATCAAAACCATCACCGTAACCCAATATGTAATCACATGATATACCACATAACTCAAATACTCATAGCAATAACTTTCGAGCACAATAGTTGCTCAATAAGGATTTCAGTGCCGGTAACAAACCTCATATCATATAAAACCTTGTTCTAACTCTTCGTACACTGCCGATGATGAAATAAACATGCAGAGACTCATAACTACCCACCAGATAAACAATTCATGGAGCTCTCTCGCCCAAACCAGAACCATAGCCCAAATTCTAAGCTGACTTCCAATATTATTCTTCCAAACATACCGTAATAAAATCCGATAGCACTCACTCCAAGTCCAATGACCTCATCTCATCAAATACAAGCTGCTCTACTGACATGCCACACCAATACTACCTAGAGCCACAAACCATGCAATCTGTGCACCAATAAGCAACAACTCAAATGTACACAAAAATGGAAAGTGAAACAAATGAGAGAACCGTCTCGCAATCTCAACAAGCACCACTGCAAGTGCAATGCTATGAACCCATCACACATAGTAGAACCAAGACACACAAATCTAACACGAAGAATCATATTCCAACATGACTCCGCCGCAGTGCATGACCTAATCCAAACACCGGTCCACATGAAATACATCAAGCCATAATGCTCAAATCAACAACCATACGCAAATCAACAACAAATGCCTAAATTTTGCGACCATAACCGTGGAGAAATGGATAGTACAATATATGTTACACCCCATGTTTTCGTACGCGAGAGTACGTCGTAAGTCAATTGATGAAAGCTCAGAAATGCGATCGTCTTTAAAAGTACATAAAGTAAGTTAATCATGTTACCTTGGAGGTTACAAATCTTTAAGATCATGGATAACAAGTACCAAGAGGGTTGGAAGGCATAGAAGCTAAACAAATTGAAGAAAATAAGTTTCGCCGAATGTCGACAAGTTGGGAATGTTATAACATGTACTTTTGGGGTGATACTAGGGTGCTTAAATTGATAAGGAGGTTATGTTATGAGTTATTTTAGTCTTATAATAATTGTGTATTACGTTTTGAAGTCAAGCGAGTTGTGGAGCAAAAGTTGGCAAAGGTCATCACAAGTTACATTCATAAATGTGCTGAATATTTAGTCAAATATAGCTGATTGTTTCTCTATATATACTTATAATTACGGGATGAAACACCTACCAAATTGAAGATCTATGAGTCTATTTTCCATCTTATTAAACCATTAGTCGATATGACATCCGAGTAGAGATATATTCACGTTTTTGTGAGACCGCGCAAGTAGCTCCCAATGGGACCCACTTAGGCAGTGGACGACCCTTGAATATTTTAAAGGGGTTGGACGGATCCGTTTTGGTCATTTTAGACCAAGGACTGTTCCTGAACTCTCTCAACACTTGCCTAATAGTTCTCCAAGGTTCCAAGTCGAATCGAAGGTGGTTTTACCTAAACCTAGCCTCAAAGGTTAGCCTAAGTGAAGAAGAGAGTCTATATGGTGTTGTGATGTATTTAAGGGTGCTTGTGAGCTAAGAGAAGCTTTGGTTCAAGTTTGTTATTATTATTTAAGGTATGTATAACACCCTATTTATTGGGCTTATGCTTATCTATGTGTTGGTTAAGTTATTTGGAGGAAGAATATCGACGAGGATGACGACTACTAGATCCCTCGATCCTTCATAATTCCTGATGACTCCGACGCCACTAAGTCAATGGTCGAAGAGCTGGAACAAGTTACACTGGCCAAACATCATCCCGAAGGAAAGGTATACCTGGGCACGGGGCTAACCCCCGAGCTCATGAAAAAATTTATTCATTTCCTTAAAGCTAACATGGATTTCTTTGCTTGGTCCCACTTCGATATAACAAGGATCCCACCAGAAATTACAACTCACAAATTGAGCTTGAACCCTAAATTTCGCCCGGTAAAGCAAAAAAGAAGCCCCCAGTCCGAGGTCAAATATGCCTTCATCAAGAACGAGGTAACTAAACTTCTCAAAATAAGATAGAACTTGAAGTTGTATAAGAAGTTGTTGTCTCTTATTGGACTATTTTGGAGTTGTGTATATGACTTTATATGGCTAGAAATCGTGGGGAATAGCTTGGTTATAATGTTCTTATTGTTTTTATTCTTTTCAATATGTTGAGTATGTTAATGATGTTGTTAATAGGAGAAGAAGCAACCACACAATACCTAGAAGTTGTCCATATTGTTATATCTTGTTGGGTTGTTTGATGTTACTTTTATTATGGATATAAGGTTGGAATGTCATGTTAATATATATGTTTATATGCTGGACCTGTTGATGGTGTTGTAAGTACAGGGGAGATGGAAAAAAGAGTTGGGGTTTGGTTCCAATCCAAGCTTGTCGCTCGTCGTGTTAAATAGTAGTTTCGTTGGTGACATTTGTGCACTTGTTATTGTGTAGATTGATTGGTCTTGTTGGGCTGTTGGGTGTGTTGTGGTGCTGAAGGTATATAGTTGAAGGTTGTATGTGTTCTTGTTATTTTGATGGACTTGGGGAAAGCAAGGAAAACATGGGAGATGTTGTCCGTTTTAATATAAAATAAGCTTGTCATTCGTTGTATGATAGTTGCATCATTTGTAGCTTAACGATAGTATTATTATCGTTGTTATAGATTAAAGTGCGACGAGATGAGTTCAATGTGGTCATTGTACAGACTGTGATAAGGTATGTTAAGATTATCCCTTCTTCCCTTTGGTATGATCCATATGATACAAACGAAACGAGCAAACGAGCAACTTTCATAAATGCGTCTCTTCAAGGAGTTCCTATGTTGTCCTATTATTATATCTTCTGTTCATGGGTCTCAGAAAATACGTAAGTTGATAAAGTTTATCCGAAGGCGTATTGATCTTATGACATTCCGAGAGATCTTATTGACTTACTTCATTATGCATAGCATTCATTTATACATGTACATTGACCCATGAAGAGATGGTGTTATATATGCGTATATTATATGTATATGGGAGTAAGGCCTCGTAGAATTTCGTAAAGGAATTTAAGGTTTCGTGGTACCAAAGTAGGCTTACGTGTTTGGGGATTGTAGAAATTCTTCGCGGCTCAAACTTTTTGGATTAAACAACGCACTGGGGAGTAAAGGAAAATGTTTGCCAGAAAAAGTCATTTCTGCGGCCCACTATGCGGTCGCAGAATCACTCCGTGGACAGCATAATGGCCGCAGAGTGAAGCAGGGGCAGAGTAGCTTGGGGGAAAGTCTGCGTTGCATTATGCAACCACAAACCAGTTCTGCGGTGCATTATGCGACCGCAGAACAGGTCTGCGGGCCACATATCTACCGCAGACCCAAGCAAGCGACATCAGCTTTGGGGGCCGAATTGTGCGGCCGATATGCGGACCACATATCAATTTTGCGGTCGCATATGCGACCGCATATCCTGTTCCGTAGCTTCAATTTTGGGTTTTTAAAACCCTATACTACTTCGATTAAATAGACGCAATAGACCATTTTTGAGCTAAAACCTGATATTTTGAGAGTGAGAGAGTGCCCTAGAGTGGGAGAGTGATATTCAACAAATTTTCCTTCAATTCTTGCTCAAATCTTTGAATATTAACAAGGAAAACTCACTAGGTCTTCATCCTTGAGGTAAGATTCTACACCCTAGGACTTAATTTCGAAATTTATCTAAAAATGGGTAATTAGCAAGACAATTCTTGGGTATGGGAATTAATTATTTTGCATGCATGTGTTATCAGGGGGTGTAGGAAGATTGTGAGCTAAAAATGGTAAAGAATGGGTTGTGGGATGATGGAATCCCCCATAAAAAGACCTTGAAACCTTAATGCACACCTAGTGTTTGATAAAATGCTCAAATGAGCTAGAACCATGATCATCTTCCTAATTTTGGTTCAACTTGTTATATTTCTAAAATAGATTAAAGTTGCTAAGAATTCCAGAACATTTTAGAGTTTAAGGATGCTCCATTAAGGTATGTTGGCTAAACTCTTCTTTAAGAATTGGAACCCTCAATATCCTTGTAAGTTCCAAGATATTTATTACAAATCGAGAATTCCAAATAAGTTTTTTGACAAAGATATATGTTCAATTCATGTTTCAAATGCTCTCATCATATTGTATTATAAATTGAGGATGCGTTCCAAACTATGGATTGTGTATCTACATGTTATGATTCCAAGTCGTGATTTATGTGGAAATTATTATGCCAAATTGTGTAGAGATTATGATTGGGGTTACACCTCCACCTACATACATTTGGGGTGAGGCGACAATGCCGCTTTGTATATGAATTTGGTATTGTTGTTGCACCACCACCCATATATATATATATATATATTGGGGTGAGGCGGCATGGCTGCTTTGTGTGGGTATTGGTATCGTTGATGTATTTCCACCCGCATATATATTGGGGTGAGGCGGCATGGCTGCTTTGTGTAGGGTTTTGGTAATGTGGTTATACTTCCACCCGCATACACTGGGGTGAGGCGGCATGGCCGCTTGAGTAGAGTTTTGGTATTGTACTTACACCTCCACCTGCATACATTGGGGTGAGGCGGCAGGGCCGCTTTGTGTAAAAATAGTTGCAGAGGATCTCATCTTATATAATATAAACATTATTGACAGCTCTTGATAAGCTTGTTTTGGTTTAAACGGCTATCTATGATATTCTACTGTCGCCCTGGTTCATCATATTCTTATTGTATTCCCGAGTTCTTAAATTTTTGTTTGGTCTTCATACTAGTACTATTCGACATGTACTAACATCCCTTTTATCGGGGGCTGCATCTTTAATGGATGCAGGTGGTTCCACAGGGGAGGATATTGACTAGTGATAGCGGTGTTCATTCTTCCCAGCTGACTTGGTGAGCCCCATCTCATTTTGGGGTTGTGCATCTTTTGTTTCGTATGTGTTAGCGTGTTTTGAGGTATATCCAAGGCCTTGTTGTCGGCACTATCATTGTACTCTTTGGTATCTTTAGAGGCTCTATAGACTTTGTGTGGGTTGTATATTAGTGTTGGGGAAGTCAAATTAGTTATGTTGTGTTTGAATTACTTATTCCACTTCAGACTATGAAAAATATGTGTGTAATTGAGACTTTAAAATGAATTAACTAATGGTAAGAATTGGTATTACAGACATGATCACCTTATTGTTTGATTCACAAAAATATGTATTCTCTTTGTTCATGGACGAGTTTGGGTAGAAGGAAATCTAATAGGCTTGCTTGGCCGGGTTCACTCAGTTGAGCGCCGGTAGCGCTCCCCGAACTCGTGGCATGACAAACTTGGTATCAGAGCATAAGGTTTTAAAGTATTCTAGGATGTCTCGGAGCCATGTCTAGTAGAGTCCTTCTTATCGGTGTGTTGTCGACCACATCTATAATTAGGATGCTACTTGGGCATTTAGGAATAATAACCTTCTTTCATGTTCTTGATCGTGCGATAAAGCTGATTGTAAGATATTTTCCTTCTTTAACTCGTGCGTTGCTCTAATTTTCAGTACCTGGAACCTAAGAAGAAGGAAAAAACTGCCCAAAGAGCCAATGTCACCACAAGAGTGGTAGTTGATCCAATATTTGATGATGCAGGTGAGCACGCGAGGGGTGAGGATATTCCCCCAGTTACTATGCTGCCTGATTCTACCACAGCTGATCAGACCGCAGCTATCCCTATACTTAATGAAGGTGCAATGGTCCCTCCAACTGATATTCCAGTTCCACCTCCAGCTCCAGTTTCCAATTCTGGTGTTTCTGTTGTTGATCTTAGGGGAGCCATATAGATGTTGGCACAAATAGTGGCTTCTCAGGCCCAGAGATCAAGTGTTGGGCCTATTTCTTCCAGTCAGCCAGGGGAATCTGCTAGTTCCACGGTGAACAAGTTTCTTCAGTTAGATCCTCCAGTGTTTACGAGTAATAATCCCGAGGAGGACCCCCAGGACTTCATTGATGAGATGTACAAGACTCTCCGGGTTATGCATGCTACAGAGATGGAGGGAGTGGAGTTGGCCTCCTACAACTTGAAAGGGGTGGCTTATTCTTGGTTTGAGTTATGGGAGGAATCCCGTGAGGAGGGGAGCCCTCCGGCAAGGTGGAGTGAGTTTACAAATGCCTTTATGGATCATTTCTTGCCTGCCAAAACTAAGGCAACCGGTGCCGCTGAGTTTGAACGCCTGAAGCAGGGTAGTATGGATATGTAGGAGTACCATTTGGAGTTTGCGCGCCTGTCCAAGTATGCTATTCACATGTTGCCCACTATGGAGGCTAGAGTGCGTCGATTTGTACAGGTTCTTTGCCCCTTGGTTATTAATGAGGCCGCTACAGTTGCCTTGAATTCCAATATGAACTATGGTAAGATGGTGGTATTTTCTCAAGCCATGGAGACCCGCAAATTGAAGAATAGAATGGAGCGTCAGAGTAACAACATGGCCTGGTCCGTGGGTAACTTTGGTGGTTCTTCCGGTGGTGGTGGTTATAGGTCGGCATTCAGGGGAGGGTCATTAGGACCATCTCAATCATTCGCTCAGTCTTCGATGAATGTACAATCATCTGTTCCTAGTTAGGGCAACATGGGACCCCACCAGCAGGGTCGGCCCAACGGAAGGTTTCAGCAACGGAGACTCCTATGCCCTAAGTGTGGGAAGATGCACTTTGGGGCCTGCTTCATGGACCTACCTATACACTATGGGTGCGGTGTGATGGGTCACATTCAGAGGGATTGCCGCTTATCCCGTCGAAATATGGGCAAAGGTACGGCGCAACCAGCTAATTCTGCAGCTACTACATCTACAACACCTCCAGCTCGAGGCACCCCTACAACCGCAGGGCGTGGTGCGGCTAGGGGTAGTGCACAAAATACGGGAGGACCCAACAGATTCTATGCTATGCGGAGGCATTGGGATTCAGAGGCTTCAACAGATGTTGTCACAGGTATATTGACTGTTCAATCACATGATGTATATGCTCTTATTGATCCCGGTTCCACTTTGTCATATATCACTACTTATGTTGCTATGGAATTTGGGATAGAACCAGAACAATTTCATGAGCCGTTCTCTGTATCTACTCCGGCTGGAGAGTCTATTTTGGCCGCGCAGGTTTATAGGGATTGTGTTGTCATGTTGCGTGGTCGGAACACCATGGCCGATCTCATTGAATTGGGAATGATCGATTTTGATGTAATAATGGGGATGGACTGGCTTTATTCATGTTTTTATAAGCTTGATTGTTGAACCAGGACCGTTAGGTTTGAATTTCCAAATGAGCCAGTCATTGAGTGGAAGGGGGATGATGTGGTACCGAAGGGTAGGTTTATTTCTTACCTTAAGGCCCCGAAGATGATTAACAAGGGGTGTATCTACCATTTGGTCGGTGTAACGGACACTGACGTTGAGGCACCTACACTTGAGTCCGTGCCTGTTGTAAATGAATTTTCGAGAGTCTTTCCGGATGAACTCTCTGGGATCCCACCAGATAGGGAGATTGATTTTGGGATTGATGTGACGCTAGACACGTATCCTATATCTATTCCCAGAATTGAAGGAACTAAAGGAGTAGCTGAAGGACTTGTTAGGAAAGGGTTTCATCCAATCGAGTGTTTCACCTTGGGGCGCACCGGGCCTTTTTGTAAAGAAGAAAGATGGGTCACTGAGAATGTGTATTGACGATCGGCAGCTCAACAAGGTCATAGTCAAGAATAATTACCCACTGCCAAGGATAGATGACTTGTTTGACCAATTGCAAGGTGCTAAGTACTTCTCCAAAATTGATTTACGATCCGGGTATTACTAATTGAAGATCAGGGAGCTGAATATTTTGAAAACAGCTTTAAGGACCCGATATGGGCACTTTGAAATTTTGGTAATGTCTTCCGGGCTAACAAATGCCCCTGTATCTTTCATGGATCTTATGAATCGGGTCTTCAAACCTTTCCTCGACTCCTTGATGAACAATATCATCAATGATAGTGTTCATTGATGATATTCTTGTCTATTCGTGGAGTCGGGAGGACCATGCTGATCACCTCATGGCAGTTTCGCAGACTCTGTATTTGCACCATCTGTATGCGAAATTTTCAAAATGTGAATTTTGGCTTGAATCTTTTACATTCTTGGGTCATGTCGTCTCTAGAGAAGGAATTGAGGTTGATCCTCAGAAAATTGCAGCTGTGAAGAATTGGCCGAGGCCTACAACCCCAAGAGAGATTCGCAGTTTCTTAGGCTTTGCGGGTTATTACAAGAAGTTTGTGGAGGGGTTTCTACTCTTTCCTCTCCGTTGACTAAATTGACGCAAAAGGAAATCAAGTTCCAATGGTTAGATGCTTGTGAAAGGAGTTTCCAGAAATTGAAAGCAAGATTGACTACGACACCGGTGTTGACCTTACTAGAGGGTGCAAATGGGGTTGTGGTATATTGTGATGCTTCAAGAATTGGGCTTGGGTGTGTATTAATGCAACATGACAAGGTGATAGCTTCTGCTTTTAGGCAACTCAAGAATCATTACAACTTGCGGTGGTGGTATTTGCATTGAAGATTTGGCGTCATTATTTATATGGGGTCCATGTGGATATATTCACGGACTAGATGAAATTGAATCTGAGGCAGAGAAGATGGCTTGAGTTACTCAAGAACTACGGCATTGATATTCTATATCATCCAGGGAAGGCTAATATTGTGGCAGATGCTCGTAGCCGGAAATCTATGGGTAGTTTAGCGCACTTGGAGGCATATCAAAGGCCATTGGCCAAGGAAGTTCTCCGATTGTCTAGTTTGGGAGTTTATCTTGCGGACTCTAGTGAAGGAGGGGTGATTGATCAAAATAGGGCTGAATCGGCACTTGTTGTTGAAGTCAAGGAGAAACAATACAACGATCCATTGTTGGCACAATTGAAATAGGGGATTCATAAACATAAGACCATGACCTTTTCTCTTGGCATGGGTGATGGTACACTAAGGTACCAAGGGCGTCTATGTGTTCCAAATGTAGATGGTCTGTGGGAGAGAATTATGACCAAGGCTCACACTTCTAGGTATTCTGTACACCCGAGCTCTACGAAAATGTATCATAATCTAAAGGAAATCTATTAGTGGAATGATATAAAGAGAAATGTAGCTGACTTTGTGGCGAGATGTCCAAATTGTCAGCAAGTGAAGGCCGAACACCAAAGGCCCGGTGGGTTGGCACAGAACATAGAAATTCTAATGTGGAAGTGGGAAATGATTAATATGGACTTTGTGGTAGGACGACCTCGCACTCCTCGTAAGTTTGAATCAATTTGGGTGATTGTGGATCGATTCAAAAAATCAGACCACTTTTTACGGGTTAAGGCTACCGATACAGTGGAAAAGTATGCTAAGTTGTATATCAAAGAAATAGTCAGGTTGCATGGCACTCCAGTTTCCATCACTTCTGATCGGGGGGCATAGTTCACGGCTAATTTTTGGAAGACATTTTAATAAGGTTTGGGTACTCAGGTGAATCTCAGTACAACTTTTCACCGCAGACGGACGGGCAGGCAGAGCGGACTATTCAGACGCTCGAGGATATGTTGCGTGCTTGTATTCTAGAATTCAAAGGTTGCTTGGATGATCATTTGCCACTCATATAATTTTCCTACAACAATAGTTTTCATGCTAGCATTCAAATGGCACCGTTCGAGGCTTTATATGGAAGGAGATGTAGATCTCCCATTGGGTGGTTTGAGATTGGGGAAGCAGAGTTGATAGGGCCAGACCTCGTGCATCAGGCTATGGAAAAATTTAAGATCATTAAGGAGTGGTTGAAGACCGCTCAGAGTCATCAAAAGTCCTATTCGGATATTTGTCATAGGGATTTGGAGTTCAAAGAAGGTGATTGGGTATTCTTGAAAGTTTCCCACATGAAACATGTAATGCGATTCGGTAAGAAAGGGAAATTGAGTCTGAGGTATGTCGGATCGTACAGAATCATTCAGAGGATCGGTGAGGTGGCATACAAGCTTGAGCTACCACATGAGATGTCATTAGTGCACCCGATATTTCATGTGTCTATGTTGAAGAAAGTAGTTAGAGACCCGACATTCATTGTTCCGGTCGAGACTATTGAGGTTAATGAGAAATTGACCTATGAAGAGATTCCAGTTTCTATTATTGATCGACAAGTCCAAAAGTTGAGAAATAACGAAATTGCCTTCGTGAAAGTGCTATGGCGAAACCAACAGGTTGAAGAGGCTACTTGAGAGGCCAAGGAAGAAATGAAGAAAAAGTATTCTTATTTGTTTGAGTTTGAATAGCCATGTATTGATAAAGTTGTGTTCTATGAAAATTCTAATAGTTACCTTCTATGAATTATATATCATTTTTACCGTTGTTGTTCATGGTGTTCCTTCCTTGGTAATATATTGCTTATGAGGCCACGGTTGGTGTTGTTCTTATGAAATATTGCATCATCGATTATGTATATGTTTTTAGGATTTGTTTATGTGATTCTCTATCAGGTGGATATGCCTAGTTAGAGGGGAGACTCTGGCGAAATGTTTGGAAATTTAGGGAGTTAGCCAAATTTTGAAACTACTGGTGTGTGTGAATTAACAGTTGGACCACATTGAATGCTAATGATAGATTTTGACCCTCATTCGAGGAAGAATGATCCAAAGTGGGGGAGAATGTAAGGCCCCGTAGAATTTTGTAAAGGAGTTTAAGGTTTCGTGGTGCCAAAGAAGGCTTACGTATTTGGGGATTGAACAATGCACTGGGGAGTAAAGGAAATTTTTTGCCAAAAAAGTCATTTCCGCGGCCCACTATGCGGTCGCAGAATCACCTTGCGGACCGCATAATGGCCGCACAGTGAAGCAGGGGCGGGGCAGCTTGGGGGAAGTCTGCGGTGCATTATGCGATCGCAGAACAGGTCTGCGGGCCTCATAACTACCGCAGACCCAGGCAGGCGACATCAGTTTGGGGGCCAAATTGTGCGCCGATATGCGGACCGCATATCCAATTCCGGAGCTTCAATTTTGGGCTTTAAAACCCTACACTACTTCGATTAAATAGACGCAATAGACCATTTTTGAGCTAAAACCTGATATTTTGAGAGTGAGAGAGTGCCCTAGAGTGGGAGAGTGATCTTCAACAAACTGTCCTTCACTTCTTGCTCACATCTTTGAATATTAACAAGGAAAACTCTTTAGGTATTCATCATAGAGGTAAGAATCTACACCTTAGCCCTTAATTTCAAAATTTATCTAAAAATGGGTAATTAGCAAGACAATTGTTGGTTATGTGAATTAATTATTTTGCATGCATGTGTTATCAAAGGGTTCAGGAAGATTGTGAGCTAAAAATGATAAAGAATGGGTTGTGGGATGATGGAATCCTCCATAAAAGGACCTTGAAACGTTAATGCACACCTAGTGTTTGATAAAATGTTCAAATGAGCTAGAACCATGATCATCTTCCTAATTTTGGTTCAACTTGTTATATTTCAAAAATAGATTGAAGTTACTAAGAATTCCGGAACATTTTAGAGTTTAAGGAAGCTCCATTGAGGTATGTTGGCTAAACTCTTTTTTATGAATTGGAACCCCCAATATCCTTGTAAATTCCAAGATATTTATTATAAATCGAGAATTTCGAATAAGTTTTATGACAAAGATATATGTTCAATTCGTGTTTCAAATGCTCTCATCATATTATATTATAAATTGAGGATGTGTTCCAAACTATGGATTGTGTATCTACATGTTATGATTCCAAGTCATGATTTATGTGGAAATCATTATGGCAAATTGTGTAGAGATTGTGATTGGGGTTACACATCCACCCGCATACATTTGGAGTGAGGCAGAAATGCAGCTTTGTGTATGATTTTGGTATTGTTGTTGCACCACCACCCACATATATATATTGGGGTGAGACGACATGGCCGCTTTGTGTGGG
Source organism: Nicotiana tomentosiformis (assembly GCF_000390325.3). Lineage (NCBI taxonomy): Eukaryota > Viridiplantae > Streptophyta > Magnoliopsida > Solanales > Solanaceae > Nicotiana > Nicotiana tomentosiformis. Next base: position 48,831,157 of record NC_090817.1, read on the forward strand.
TATTGGTATCATTGATATATTTCCAGCATGGCTGCTTTGTGTAGGGTTTTGGTAATGTGGTTATACTTCCACTCGCATACACTGGGGTGGGGCGGAAGGGACGCTTGAGTAGAGTTTTGGTATTATACTTACACCCCCACCTGTATATATTAGGGTGATGCGGCGGGGCCACTTTGTGTATAAATAGTTACAGAGGATCTCATCTTAAATTCTATAAACATTATTGACAGCTCTTGATAAGCTTGTTTTGGTTTATACAGCTATCTATGATATTCTATTGTAGCACTGGTTCATCATATTCATATTGTATTCCCGAGTTTTTAAATTGGTGTTTGGTTTTCATACTAGTACTATTCGACATGTACTAATGTTCCTTTTGTCGGGGGCACTGTATCTTTAATGGATGCAGGTGGTTCCACAGCGAAGGATATTGAACAGTGATAGTGGTGTTCATTCTTCCAGCTGAATTGGTGAGCCCCATCTCATTCCGGAGTTGTGCATCTTTTGTTTCGTATGTGTTAGCGTGTTTTGAGGTATATCCGGAGCCTTGTTGCCGGCACTATCATTATAATCTTTGGTATCTTTAGAGGCTCTGTAGACTTAGTGTGGGTTGTATATTGGTGCTGGGGAAGTCAAACTAGTTATGTTGTGTTTGAATTACTTATTCCACTTTAGACTATGAAAAATGTGTGTGAAATTTGAGACTTTAAAATGAAGTAACTAATGGTAAGAATTGGTATTGTAGACATGATCACCTTATTGTTTGATTCATGAAAATATGTATTCTCTTTGTTCATGGATGAGTTTGGGTAGAAGGAAATCTAATAAGCTTGCTCGGCTGGGTTCACTCGGTTGAGCGTCGATCACGCTCCCCGACCTTGGGGCATGACAATGGGGTATGGGGAAAAGTTACGACATTATATACGCACCACTACCTGATCAGCTGTATACATTGATGATTTCGTCCACTGAGGATGATATTATATGATGGGATGCCCTCAGAGGCTTGAGGATGTTATGTACACATATACCTATGCATGATATGACATTTATACACATATACATGACACTATGAAGGTTTCATGATTCACTGAGCTATTTAGACTTACATGTTGAGTCCTTTACTCCATGTTTCTTTTATGTCTTTTATATACTGCTTTTCACACCTTCCATACTTGGTACCTTATTTGTACTGACATCCCTCTTACTTGTGGACGTTGTATTTCATGCCCGCAGGTCCCGATAGATTGGTTGACAGTCCTCCTAGTAGGCTATCAGCTCAGCGGAAGGTGTTGGTGCACTCCACTTACTCCGGAGTTGCCTGTTTGGTCAGTATGCTTTGGACATGTATTGATTGGTATGGTGGGGCTCTGTCCCTGCCTTTATGATGTTTATATACTCTTAGAGGCTTGTAGACATATGTCATGTATATGGATGATTGTATGGCCTTGTCGTCCTATATTTTGAGTGTACTAATGATCATTTTGGTCTATTGGCCCATATGTCATATGTATAAGTTTGTATATCATGTTGGGTTGTCCTATGTCTAGTATTCCCTTATGTTTTATTCTGGTTATCTCATGATGGCCTTTCCGACTCATTTAACTATGATAGTATGATAAGAAAGGTGTTGATTAATTATTAGCTTGCCTAACGGCACCATTGGGTGCCATCACGACCTATGGTGGGAATTGGGCCGTGACAACTTGGCATCATAACACTAGGTTCACTTAAGCCTCACGAGTCATGAGCAAGTCTAGTAGAGTCTTGCAAATTAGTACAGAGACGTCTGTACTTATCTTTGAGAGGCTACAAGACTTTTAGGAGAACTTCCCTTTCTTGATTCCTTGTCGTGCGACTTGATTTCAATTGAAGCTTATGTCTTCAGCTCTTTCCTACTTATTCGTACATGATGTCAAGTGTTCGATATCAGTTGGACATTGACGAGTTGTGGTGATGCTACAGATATGGTGCATGACATTTTCCTCTGTATTTTGAGGACGGACTACTATCATTACCTTTTGGAGGGGTGTTTAGTTATTTTAGCCTAGTGTTTGTGTTGCCCGGATTAATGGCATTCAAATGGCACCGTGTTTGGTTACATTCATAGAACATTTCTATTACATTTACGAATCCTCTAAATGGAATAGAAATGTTGTATGAAAGTGCCGGTAATAAGGCCCCAACGATACCTCAAAACATGATGTGCAAGGATCCAAAGGCACAAGGCCCCAAGAGGAAGTGGAGCTCACCAAGTCAGCTGAGAAGATGGTGTACTGCTAGCAATGATCGATGCCGCCTGCTGTGGAACCACCTGCATTCATTAAAGATGCAGCGTCCCCGGCAAAAGAGATGTTAGTACATATGGAATAGTACTGGTATGTAAAGCTAATACCCTCTCGTGGAATAGAGTAACAACACAAAAAGAGGGAAACATGAAATCAATAAGAAAACTAATATTAAAACGCCAAGTTAAGAGCAAGGTAAATCCTCAAGTAAATATCAATGCTTTAGGTTGGGAGATCTTTAGTACTGATACACCACCATGCATATGGCATGGAGTCTGATCTCCGCCCGATCTAAGCCATCTCACCCCAAAGTATGAGGATTGACATTGAAAGGCAGCACCACCATGTGCGTGGCATGGTATCTGATCTCTGCCCGATCGGCTAAGCCTTCTCACCACAATTCTGTTTGTGTAGACATGGTATTTTCTAGCTATCAATTCATCCCAATAAAGGTTAATATTCTTGATATAATATAACGGAAATTTACCCCTCAATCAATCCCTACACTGGCACGTGTAGTTTCAGGCTTGGGCATTTATAACCAAGCCATCCTCAGTGATCTAACGATATTCCCAAAGCATTTCTTATAAAAAGGGTCATATATTTTTCATATCCTTTCATACTTCCTTTCATTTCCAGTGGCACTCTTGGCCTCACATGTAATCATCATTCTTGGCACGATCACCACATTTCATGTTTCATACTTTCATGCTTTCATTTAACATGGACTACAAACTTTTTAAAGGCTCTCATAATATAAATCATAAGCAAAATCATAGCTTCAGTTCATGCATACATAAGGGCTTAGAACACATTGGAAGCATTTACAAATAAGATCATAATGATTTCAAAGGAAATATGAATTGAGTTCATAATCGTTTGATGATTCGATCGTACTTGGACTATTTCCCAAGGAAGAGCATGATATACATATAGATCAATTGAGACATGATTAGAGTAATTAGACATTCGATAAGTCAAACATTTGTGATTATCTAGCACAAAAAGGATAGGAACTTGGTCAAATCGCACTTGGAATTTATAAGGAACTCATGGAAATTCAATTCCATGGCAAGCGTTTATCCACATACGTCGAGAAGGTATCCCTTAGGATTACTACAACGTTTCAAGACTCCTAGCGATTTCAATCTATAGAGGCACAACAAAATTGAGCTATAGTTAGGGAGGTGCTCATAGGTCCAGCCCATTTAGGCAATTCATCAAACACTCGGAGTGTAATTTCGACTACAAGATCCTATGGGGTTGATTCTTCACCCTACAACCAATCCCCACATCAATAGGTCACCCATATTAGTTCCACAATCTCCCCACTACCTTTGTTGGTACAAATGACCAACTCTTACTCTCAAGAATCATACTTCCTTCTACCTATGGGCAGTCCAATTTTGAAATTGATGTTTATGGAGTAGAACCTTACCTTTTATAAGACATCCTTGTGAGTTTTCCCCTTGAATTCCCAAGGCTTTATCAAGGAGTGGAGGGTTGGAATGATGCAGCTTCACCTACTCTCTCTAAATAGATCTCATTTCTCTCTAAAATGCTAGATTTTTCCTTCAAAATGACCCCAATGGCTTTTAATCAAAATAGGGTTAGATTATAAAATCCACAAAAGGGACCCTCCGAACTAACTATGCAATCCCAGAGTGCACTATAGAATAGGTCCGCATTCTGCGAAAGGGATCGCAAAATCGAAATCCAAAACTGGGCTGGCCTGTTCAAGTATGCGGTCAATCTGCGGTCCATAGATCAGTTATGCAGCCGCATAATGCATTGTAAAATCTTCCTCCAAAAATCCTCATGTTGATTCTTTGAAGGATGTGTGGCCCGCGAAATGGTTATGTGGTCGCATACTGGACCGTGAAATATCCCTCAAAATCAAGCTTCTCCTATTTCACTTTGCTAGGGATCTATGGTTGTGAAGCTGACCGTAGAATGGACTATCCCACCCTCAAAATCAAGCTTCTCCTATCCCACCCTCTCCTTGATGCACTTCAAGTCCAAACTCATAGGCGTACTTGTACAGGGCCTTACAGTTTGGATTGCTTAGGGAAGATGGCGCGACTGTAATGAGGTCGAATGTCCATTTGGGGCTGATAACTTGGGATGTGTGGTGCTTAGTGCAATATGAGCTTGTGAGAATCCGCTGAGTAACGATGTGAGATCGTGGTAGTAGGGAGGAGAAGTCATTTTGAGTTCTTGGGTTATGTGATTATGGCTTAAAGCCAAGTGGGGAGCCTACCATCGATATTTGGGTCACATGGTCTTATGTGGTTGTAGTTTCAAAACTAAGGGATGCTGGTATATTGGTTATGACTTCGAGGATGATTTGAGCAAAGGATTTGAGGGATGTGCATTACATTTTTCCTTATCAATTTGTGAAGGTTGTAGGATGACTCAAATTTAAAATTCCTTCATGGATGTGATGTACAAGGTAAAGGATTCATTTGATTGTTTCTTTTGAGTATTCATGTGCTAATGGAGCACTAGTCATTCATCTTGTTCACTACGGATTCGGGACTAGGTTAGAATGGGCGACTCTCAATAATAGTTCTAGTGGGTTTAAGATTCAAGGTTGCCTAAGGATTTTTGGGTTCGTTGTATGGTTAAGAATTGAGTTGAAAGTGTGAGAGAGTCTTGGGGTATTCCTACGGCATCGTTGATTATGTGATGTGGTGTTATAGAGATGGAGGAAATATATTCGGATTCATAGAAGGCCTCTTCGGAATGGGTGTATTAGTTGGAGGTACTATTGAGTGCATGAGAGTGTATAAAATGTCTAATAGGTATTGAGATGACGTGGTCTTGTGATTTGGGGTCACTCGGGATGAGTGTTGATTGAGATCCATTGTGTGCTAGTAAAGAGAGGTGTTATTTTGATGGCAAGTCAAGAGGAAATCTGAAGAAGTGGGGTCAATTTAGAAGTGGCTTGGATCAACATGGTAAGGGAAATGAACGATTCCTTCAATACAATAAGGCCATACAAGTGTTTCGTGGAAATACTTGTGGGCTTGGCAGTTTGCGTGATTTGATTAGTGTAGAGGATATGGTTATGATGGCTCGATTATGTACAAATGGGTCCCGAAGAGTTTATGACGGTTTCGACCACGACTTGAGATTTGTGTATTCTTTGGTTTTGGGAAGTTGGTTGCCTGTTGCAATGTTTCTTTTAGGATGAGTTAAGTGAAAGGTTTCTAACCGATGGAGTGCTTATTATTCTTGTGACTCATAATTTATGATTAAATTCTTGTACTCTCGCATAACGTCATGATAGATTCAGTGAGTTGTGTGGAATTATGATTTAATGGTCTAAGTTGTGGTTTGGTTTGGACAGGAATGTCACGAGTTTGAGGCAGCGGGAGAAATTTCTGATGTTTAGAGTACGCTAGTACTATTTTAGTGTTGCCTGAGAATGGTGTGTCTTGTGGGAGAGGCACTGTGTATTGATTTGCGGATGCATGACTAACACTACAGAAATAGCATGGTTTGTAGCCATAGATGTTCAGATTTTGTTACTTGGTGCGGAACGTTCAAGGCCTCAATAACGCGGGATTATTTTCATCGGCCTAGTACGTGATAGTTTCTGTTTCACATTAGGAAACACTTTATAGGGAATACCAAACCAACTGCCAACAGCAAGCTTGAAGTATTGGCAACAACATATACAACATTCAATCCATCATATCAGTCAAAGATCTTGGAAACTTTCACTGGCCGGTTAAAATCAAAACGAAATAGTGGAAAATTAGCACATAAGCCAAAATTTCAACATTTGCAATGAAATGGACTAATAACAAACACAAAAAGTCGGTAAAACCCAAAACAACACAATGTTCCCAACAACGAAACAATAGCAAAACGAGCAGAGGAAAACCGCCGAAACTAGTGGAACTCAGATTTTACTCATCTGAATGGGATAAACTAATTTAGGTCATTGCTTTTATTAACACCGAAGCTACTTGTTTACAAATGAATACAATTCTCTCTGAAGACCAAGGGGTGCTGCATTTCAAGGATTTTAACACTGAATAAAATGGGATCCTGACTATCACAGTAATCACAAAGCACCCTATCACAATTGAGTTTTTCCTAGGATTGAAATTTAGAATCAAGCTAATAGGGTCTGATGTACAAGGAAAAGATCTTATTATAGGATTTGATATTTTCAAATATCTAAAGGTTACCTCCAAACTAGGGCAAATGAATTAATATTTAAGAAGCAGTTCAAATCCTATTTAGAGATCACAAACAATGAACAGATCTAGGGGATTGAATAACACCTTGTTAAGAATTCATGTGCATAATTCCACTAGGATTTAATCAAGAAAGGTAGATCCCGTTATGGAAAAATAAAGAGTTTTTTATCAAGCTCCCTTTCAAGAAGAATGAAAACACCAATCCAACAAAAGCCATTCATTCAGGCGTAAACCCATATCATCTTCAGCCTGCAAAGAATTAGTCTCTTGGAGTTTGATTTGATCAAGCAATCAGATTCACTATGGGAATACGAAGCATTTTGTGTCAACAAAAGGGTTGAAAAAATAAGAGGTAATCTTAGATTAGTTATGAACTTTCAACCGCTCAACCACTTCCTCTGTAATGATCAGACAAGTCATTTTGAGTTCTCGCTTTACATTTCATGATTTGAGACCTTTCATAGTTCTACTTAATGATTTATGACTTACGTGCATGGTCCGTGTTAATTTTTGAAAAGTTCAAATGTGAGTTTTCAAAGAAAAAATGATTTTTGAACTTGAAAATGCTTAAAGTTGACCACGGTCAACATTGTTGGTAAACAACCTCGTAGTGTTGTGTTGACGATTCGGTAGGTTTGTATGATGATTTTCAACTTCTTCGCATGTATGGTAGGGGTCCCAGGTGACCCGAGGCCGTTTCGGTGCTTAATGTGAAAAGTTGGAATTTGAAGTATTACCTTTGAAATTCTTTGAGTTTTGATGTTTGATTCTTTATATTATATGTTATTTTGATCATTTGAGCTTATGAGCGAGTTCGTATGATGTTATAGTGGATGTTTGGATCGGGGCCTGAGGGGCTAGGGTGAGTTTCAGATGAGGGAACTATTTTGGAATAGACTTTAGTTTTTTGGTGCTGCACACGTCGCAATTGCGATGGTATCTTCACAAATGCGAGTCTCACATTTACGAGTGCTAGCTCACATTTGCGATGCTTGGATGAAAATGGGAACCTTTGCATTTGCGAATCTTAGATCACATTCGCAAGGATTCAAGTCTTTGTATTTTGCGAGTCTTTTGTCGGATTTCCGTCTGCCGCAATTACGATACATTTGTAGCAATTATGAGATCTGAGGCTCAAGCGCTGGGTTGCATCTATGATTAGTTGTTTGCATTTTCGAACATCACAATTATGATGCCTGTAGTTGTGTAAAAGGCAACCATTTTGAAATTTAGCTCATTTTATTCCATCTTTGGGAAATAGATTCCCCATAGAGGCAATTTTGGAGAGCAATTTCTTCCCATATTCATAGGTTGTTAACTTTAACTTGTTTATGATCAAATTCCATTACTTTTCATGCCTAAATCTATGATTTCAAAGGGTAGTAATGGGGTTTTTGGATAAAAATTAAAGATTTTATATTTTAGAGATGTAGACCTCGATCGGAGGTCAGATCTCAAAATAAATCACATATTTGGACTCAGGGATAAATGGGTAGTCGAGATCTGGTCTTAATTTCATATTTCGACCATTAGGGCCCGAATTGACTTTTTGTTGACTTTTCCAAATATATTAAAGATCGAACCTCTTTTATACTAGGGTAGTTTCTAATGCTTGTTTTGACTTATTTGAACATTAACTAGCTAGATTCGAGTGGTTTGAAAGCTTTTGCTAAAGGAAAGGCGGTGTTAGAGGGTTGATTTGTGTTGGAAAGAGGTAAGGGTCTTGGTTAACCTTGATTTGATGGAATTAATCAAATTGTTTTAATTGCTACATGTTATACGTGCTGGGGGCATCGTATATGTAAGGTGATGAGTGTATATTTGTTTGCTATGGGTTAAGCATGTGGGTAGAACTAGTTATATACATCTCGTTGCTTCATGTATTATGTTTTCACGCTTTATCTAGATTGTGATATTGGGCAGTGAGACTATTGAATTGATGGTTTGGCTATTGGTGCAAAGTGATGATTATTTCCTAAATGGCAATCTATGTTCAATCGCTCTTATTAATAGTATTTGTGCTTCCCACATTTCTTGGTATTGCTTTACATGTTTATACTTGGTGAGGAAGAGCCAATTGCATGAGGGTGTTACTGTGCTTATGAGGAAGAGTGATTGTGCGCGAAGGATGTTTCCGCGATTTCTTTATATATGAATATCTTTTAACGAAGGGTGTTACCGTGCTTGTGAGGAAGCGTAAAAATGCACGAAGCGTGTTTCCGTGCTTGCTATTATCTTTTGCTTGTGAGAATGAGAGTAAAATCACGAAGGGTGATGCCGTGCTATTTATTAATATCGCTTGTTCCTTACTTTACTATGTAGATTGAGAACTTGGCTATGTTGTTTCGTGGTTATTTTTGAAAGGCTTGTTTGGAGATGCTTGTGGAAGCATAAACTTTAATTTACTTTAGTCGTTTCTTTCTTTATTTTCTCGTTCTATATATTCTTGCTTTTATACATGCTATTTCTCTCACCTGTTATTTATCTTGTCATCTTACTTGCTATTTCACTTGTTGTCATGTTTCTATATCTTTTTTTTTCTCGTTACTTAATTACACAGGTTTATATGTAGGTGTCTTGTTTTAGCCTCGTCACTACCTCGTTGGGGTTAGGCTCAACACTGATGGAGTATATTGGGTTGGTTATACACATACTACACTTTTGCACTTCTTGTGCACTCTTGTTTGTAGGCCTTGAAGTCACCTATCTCATAGTCTTATTACTTTTGTTTGTTTCGAACTGTGCATTGTTATTTCAGGCCTTGTATTTAGTTAATCAGTAGACGCTCATGTACTCAATGACTCAAGTTTCTGGGAGGTGTTAGATGTTCGTGGGTTTTAGACTTGATATGTCTCTTACGAATTCTATCTTTTATTTATAATATCATGTTATTTACATTTCGCATGGCGCCGTCACGATCCCTTTTGGTTGGGAAATTGGGTTGTGACAAGGTTGTATCAAAACTCTAGGTTGCATAGGTCTCACGAGTCATGAGAAAGCTTATTAGAGTCTTGAGGATTGGTATGGAGACATTTGTACTTATCTTCTAGAGGATATAAGGCTTTAGGAAACTTCACTTTCTTTCTTTGTCTATCATGCGACTTTGTTCTATCATAAAGTTTGAATCTTTCTTCTCTTATTCTCTCACTGATGGTGAGAACACGTGCTTCATCTGTAGTTGATCAGGAGTTGGAGCCCCAGATTGCAGCCACTAATATGGGTAGGGGCCGGGGCAAAGGCAGAGGAAGAGCTCAACCTAGAGCACACGCGACAACACCACTAGTCGAGCTCCATATAGGTCCAAATGACGAGATCACATTTTAGGTCGAGCTAGTGGGACCGACTCAGGTCCTATAGGGGTTTATTTCTACCCTAGTTCTTTAGGACACCATGGTCCGTATGGTGGCTTCATGGAAAATATAGATCAAGCAGTTGTCTTTCCCATGGAACCAGTCGTTTCTCAGGCCGGAGAGGAGTTCTGACTCCCGCTACTTATACCCAGAGCTTATGGCCTATGGTTGTCAGACCTCGGGAGTTCTGCCGGTTGGGATGGTTCAGCCTATTATTGTCGCACAGCCTGAGGATAGGCCCGCGATGTCAGCTGATGACTTGAAGAGGTTGGACAGGTTCACCAAGTTGTATCCCCCTCACTTCAGTGGTGCACCTTAATTGGATGCCCAAGACATCTTGGACCGTGGCAATGAGATTTTGCGCAACCTGGGACTAGCTCATCTAATAGAGTTGATTACACCGTCTTTAAGATGCATAGTTCAGCCATGAGGTGGTTGCAGGTTTATGAGCTGGGCCAACTAACAAGATAGACTCCCTTACATGGGCTCAAGTTTTGCAATTGTTCTTTGAGAAGTTTATTCTCCTCACTTAGAGATACGAGCTGTGCAGCTAGTTCAAACACCTTTAGTAGGGTAGCATGACTGTCACCCATTATTAGATATGTTGATTTGTCTCTCCATGCCATTATCCTTTTCCCTATTGAGAGAGATAAGGTGAGGACATTCATAGAGGGTCTTACCAATGGCATCGGATTCTAGATGGAAAAAGAGGCCGAGACCGAGTATTTTTTCACTCAGGTGGTTGAGATTTCCAGGAGGATTGAGTGCATTAGAGGCCATGCAAGAGAGACAACTTCTGACAAAAGGCCCCATCATTTTTGAGGTTACAGTGGTGCCTCATCAGGAGGCAGGGGTTCCTTTAGTAGAGGTCATTCTGTCAGGCCGGTACACTCAACACTATAGGTCACATATGGCACATCAGGCATCCATAGCGCTTATGGACCTTGTTCCGAGCAGCTAGCATTCGTTGCACCTCCAACTTCTGTTAGTGTACCTACGACAGAGAGTTAGTATGGTGGTTATTCAGGTCATTAGGGATAGCTCCAGGTTCAACAGCCAGGTCAGTAGAGGGCTTTCTATAGTTATGGCAATTTGAGGCATGTTGCAAGGTTTTTCCCTTCGTCTTAGAGCAGTATGACTCATCATGGTACTTGTGCCATGATTCTAGCACCGATTACTACACCACCCGCTTAGCTTGCTAGAGGTGAGGGTTAGTTAGCTAGATGTGGATGCTAACTAGTTAGAGGTTGAGTGCAGTCAGTGAGAGGTCGTCCTAGAGGTGGAGGATATATTAATGGGGCTCAACCTCATTATTATGCATTTTCGGGTAGGGCTTAGGCTGAGTCGTCCGATACAGTTATTACAAGTATTATCTCAGTATGTCATGAAGAGGCATCCGTGTTGTTTGATCTGGGTTCTACATATTTTTATGTGTCTTCATATTTTGCATCACACTTGAGTATGCCTCATGATTATCTTGATGTTCCTATTTATGTGTCCACACTGGCTGGGGATTCTATAGTAGTAGATCAAGTGTGTCACGCCTCGACCTCGAGGAGCGGGACCTTCGCTCAGCCGAGGTATCCTGGTCAAGCAAGCTACCTTGGTGCCGACTATATACTCTTATCCATGAATGATTTATGAAGAAATAATGCGTAGATGTTAGCAAAGATTATTTAGACAAAACATACAACGTGGATCTTCCGTTACTTAAGCAATTTTATTAATAGTTGAAGAAACATTACAATTCATTTAAAATTCTTTAAGTGGAGCAAAAATGACGTAGAATATCTCTAATCCCCACATACATACATGACCAACACCGTGTCTAAGGAGCCACTAAAGTGACATGACAAAATATGGAAGTGTTGGTGACAAGGGCCCGCTATACCTCAAAATAATGAACAAAGGTAGAATACAACAAAAGGGCCTCGATGAAGATTAGAGCTCACCAAATCAACTGAGAGAAGGGTACACACCTATCGAAAACCTATGCCGCCTATTGGGGTATCACTTGCATTCATTAAAGATGCAGTGTTCCCGACAAAAGGAACGTTAGTACATGTTGAATAGTACAAGTATGTAAAGCAGACGGAACAATGTATAAATATATGGTAGGTGAAAAGAGAGGTAAAAGAAGTACACCGTGAAGCTACAAAATAGATTAATCATATGTCAGGTCTTATTATACTTAAGTCATTTTGAACTTATTTTTGAACAAGTGATCTATATGGGCTATGTATGGGACATAAAACATAATGTAAATATAAAAAATATGTACCAACAAAAGACAAGGAACATGGCACCTATGCATTTCACCAAGCCGTCCATAGGGCTCACCTTTGCTTGTGTTGACTATGCATTTCTCCAGTCCGTCCATAGTCAACCTTTACTATGCACCTATGCATTTCACCAGACAGTCCATAGGGCTCACTTGTCACACCCCGAACTGGGGGAGCGGCACCAACGCTCAATCAAGTTACCCCAGCCAAGCAAACCTACTTAGTGCCTACTACCCAACCTTGCCCATGAATAATTTGGGGATAAATTACAAGAGATAGACAGTGAGAGGATGAAAGTGTTAACTATCATATTTCATTACTTACAATAGCTTCATTGATAATTACCAAATGGATTTTAAGTTCAAAGTTTATAAAAGTAGAAATATGTCCGACAACTACAATACCATTTTCGATTTGTTTCTCCCCATCCTAAACACATCCCACAACGTGTCTATGGAGCCTCTAAATGAAATAGAAGAGTAGCATAAAAGTGTTAGTGACAAGGCCCCGACTATACCTCAAAAGCAATGTACAAGAAAACAGAACAACATATGGGCACTGGTGTAGAGTAGGGCTCACCAAAATCTGCTGAGTGGAGGGTATGCTGCTATCAAGGACCAATGTCGCCTGCTGTGCAACCACATGCATCCATTAAAGATGCAGCGCCTCCGACAAAAGTGACGTTAGTACTTATGGGATAGTACTAGTATGTAAAGCCAAATACCCTCTCATAGAATGGAGTGTTAATACAAAGGAAAGAAATGTGGCAGCAGTAAGTAAATAAATAATATTTAAATGCCAAGTTAAACATCAAGTAAGCATTATCATTTTAGGTTGGGAGATCCATAGTACCGACACGCCTACATGCACATGGCATGGGGTCCAATCTCCATCCAATCGGCTAAGATGCCTCACCCCGATGTATACGTGTGGACATAGAAACGCAATACCACCATGTGCGCGGTATGGCATCCCATCTCTGCCCGATCGGCTAAGCCATCTCACCACAATGTCGTGTGAGTCGACATAGTCCTTTCTAGGCATCAACGCATCCCAATCAAGGGAAACTAATCATAATATAGTATAATGGGGACTCACCCCTTAATCAACTCCTACACTGGCACGTGTAGTTTTGGGCTTGTTCATTTATAAACCAGCCTTCCTCGGTGATCTAACGATACTCCCAAAATAGTTTCTATATAAAAGAAAATTTTGCATCTCGTAGCCTTTTTTGTAATTCTTTTCATTCCATTGGCAATCTTGGTCGTACATGGTATTCTATATTCTTGGCACGATGGCCGCAATTCATATTTCATACCTTCTTCTCTTTACTTGCCATGGATCATCGTAAAACATTTAAAGATATTTGAAACATTGGGAAAGTCATAGCCTCAACTCATAAGTGTGTAAGACCTCAAAACACATTGGAAGTAAGTACAAGAAAAGCATAGTGATTTTCAATTCGGAACATGAATCAAAATCATAAGCCTTTGGGCGAATCAATCATTATAAACAATCCGGAACAATAGGAATATAAATTGGACAAACCATACTTGGAGTTCACAAGGAATTCATGGAATTCGATTCTATGGAAGGAGTTTATCCAACATACCTTTATTGAGCTTTCCTAAGGATTACTATAACGTTCCCCTACTCTTAGCAACTTCAATCTATAGAAACATAACCAAATCGAGCAATTATTAGGGAGGCGTTCATAGACTTAGCCATTATTGACATTTCATCAAACGCTACATATGCAAATTTGACTACAAGGTCTTATAATGGAACTCCTTCACCCCACAACAAATTTCAAACTACAATCTACTCACTATAGTTCGGCAACCTTCATATCATCTTCATCGATACATGCATACCCAACGACACTCCCCCAAATCAAGAACCACGCCTCACATTCTTCTCACATACCAAAAATTCAAAATAGAGAGCTTAGGCTTTCGATCACCATCCCATAAACCACAAAATAGTATTATCTTACTAATAAATTCATTATAGGACATTGAATGTGAGCTATGGATAAGCTCTTACCTCTTTAGTAGAAGACTTGAGACCTTTCCTTCTTGAATTCCCAAGAGTTGAGAAAGAGTTTGAAGAGTAGAAATGTTGGGCTACTCCATCTCTCTCTAAGTTAGTCCCCTTACTCTAAAATGTCCGCTTGTGCCTTCCAAAATGACCCAGGATGCGTTTTTATTAAAATGGGGTCAGGTTAGAAAATTCTCAAAAATGACGCTCCAAACCAAATCTGCGATCACAGAATGTGCCGTAGAAATGATGTGCAGTCCGCGAACTGGACCGTGAAATAGTATCCAAAATTTATGTTGGCCTGTTCAAGTCTGCGAACAATTCTGCGGTCCACGGATTGATTCCACGGTGCAATATTGGACCATAAAATCTCGTTCCAAAATTTCTCATGCTGATATGCGACGGATATGCAGTTCGTGAGACGGATTTGTGGTCGCACATTAGACTTCTAAATGGCCCTCAAAATCTAGCGTCTCCTCGTTCAATCCGCGATGGTTCTGCAGTCAGCTCAAAAAATCTGCGGTCGCATAATGGACTGTAGAATTGCCATATTCTGCATTTTTTTCACCAACTCCATAATGCATTACACAACCCAAAAAGTCTATACCTGTCACGTCCTAGCCTAGGGCTGCGACGGATAATCGGCACTAAGTATCGATCATCTTAACCTGTTGATAATCTACTAATCATAAATATAAACTGATAAATTGAACAAGCATACACATAGTTGATAAGAACTGTACAATCTGGAAAGCCGATAAGGATAACACAAGCTGGCATATAAAAATATACTAACTACAAAGGTGCATATATACAGGCCTCTAGGAGTGCTGAACTAAACAAGTACTAGATGGGACATGGCCCCAAAATATCCAAAGTAGCTGACTGTACACATACCAAAGTATAAGTAACTCCAGGAGTAAGCAGAGTGACTCCAATAGCTTGTGGATGGCCTACTGATGTGGCTCAAGCATTGATCTAGTATGTAGTGCCCCGAAAGGGATGTAAGTACGATATGTACAAAGTATGTAGGGCGGAAAGTATATGTAAAGCATACTAAAGTATGACTGTAAGATGGATATCTGAATATAAGCTGAAAGCTAAAGAAGAGACTGAACTAGCAACTGATCTCAAACTGAACCAAAGTTTAAGCTGATACTGAACTACTATTTGTACTGGTACCTATCTGGCATTATGGTCTATATCCCTCAATTAGGTATTTGTACATTTGAACAAGCCTCATGTATAGTCATGCAATACAAAATGTAGCTATATATGCGTATATAACATGCCTGACTGGCGTTACGGGCTATATCCCCACAGCAGGTAAATATATAATCAATAGGCCTGACCGGTGTTGTGGGTTATCTCCCCCAGCATATAATCAATAGTCCTTTCTGGCGTTATGGGATATATCTCCCTAGCATAATCAATCTACGCATGTATGAGGGAATAACATATGTGGCAGCATCATATGAACTCAAGAGATCATGAAGGAAACCATAAACGGAATCACCAACGTAATCTGACGCTCGTCATCCATAAGGTGGAAGGAGGAGCCTATACCCATTTTAGGAAACAACTCAGTATGTTCATGAGATACTAAGGCTAATTAACTCATTAGGATCCCTCTAGAATCAATTTAGAACCAAGGAACTCAAATGTTTTCCAACTCTTTGAATTTCCAAAATTTTTGGTAGAGTTTCCCCTAAAACTGAATGATCCCCAAAAAAATAGCAAGAACCACAATATACATGGAAATGGATACCTGGCCAAGATGATAACATTAACTAAAGGAGATCCAGTAATCCACAATAGTATCAAAGTGGAATTAAGAACGTAATGTCAGCTTATAGTGGCTAACTTGTGACATGAAAGTCTAAATATGAATTAGGAATAATAAAGTATCATCACATGATAATTACACTTATATAATCTTAAATAAATCTATTAGTATCATATGGGGGTTAGGTATACATAATAACATCAAAGGAACGGAACACGGAAGTCCAGATGGCATGGCCCAAATGGGCGATTCACCCTTTTTGTTTTTGTTGTGTTTTGAAGTTCCAACCTATACTAGTTTCTTTCACACTTCACATATGGAATTGATTACCATATAAGGATACAATACATCCTGAAATTTCCCTTGAACAAGTATTAAATTATCAAGAAGAAAGGCTTGAACATAGCTAAACCAAATCATGCCGAAAACAAAATGAAAACCCTACATGCATATTGTGTTCTTGCTTCCAAACATTATTCCCTTTGATCCACACCCTTAATTATTGTTGTATAGCTAAAATACATACGTCGCAAGCTTGATTAGCCATGAAGATCTTTCCAAATCTCGAGTTATAAGGAGAAAGGAGGATGTCAAAGTCTTACATATGTCGTAAGGATCGCGTAGATGTGTTCGCTTCTTGATTATGAGTTGCGGATGATGTACTTTCTTCAAAGACCTAAGGAACTTTTTGGATAGCTATGGAAGCTCTGCTTATGCATGAATTTTCTGGAAGATGAGGAAAAATAAGACTAAGTCTTCTATTTATAGTAGGGTTGAAAAGTCAACTACATGTGTGCTTCACTGGGCCTTCTTCTGACACTCTTATCTCTTTATCCCTCATATGAATGAACAATAAAGAGAGTCAGAAACTAAATTACAAGACCTTAAAATTGGTATATAATATTTCCCCTAAATACCTCATATATCACATGAAATTAATTGCTCAAAAAGCTTCATTACAAGGACAATCCTTAGTCGTTTTTTCCGCAACTTAAATTTGATTTTTCCAAAACTTTATGTTCTATATCCAAACATCATATATAGTCATATGATGACTTTAAAACCATTTAAGTCATACTTATCAGGTCATTTTAACAATATACAACATCACAAAAGTACGAGGTGTAAAAATCTCTCCCCTTAAGAACATTCGTCCTCGAATGTTGACTGAGGTATATACAAGCATTAAGGAAAGATTCGTTACATACCTGGAGCAGTGAAGAGATGCGGATATCTGACTCTCATATTCTTTTTAGCTTCCGAAGTCATATCTTCCACATTATTGCTCCGCCATAACACTTTCACTGAAGGAGTATCTTTCATCCTCAGCCGATGAACCTGCCAATCTAAAATGGCAACATGTACCTCCTCATAAGTCAACTTCTCGGTGATCTGTACACCATCAATTGGTACAACTCTGGAAGGATCTTCAACACTCTTCTGAAGCATGGAGACATGAAATATTGGATGTACCTCCTAAAAGTATGTTGGAAGGTCAAACTCGTATGCTACACGACCAACTCTTCTGATGATCTGGTATGGACCTGTATACCTAGGGATAAGCTTTCCCTTCTTTCTGAACCTCATAGCTCCTTTCATAGGTGACACCGTCAGGAAAATCTAATCACTAACCTGGAACTTTAGATCTCGGCATCGAATATATGCATATGACTTCTGTCGATCTGGGCTACTAGCAATCTCTCCCTGATCAGCTTAACCTTATCCACTACCTTTTAGATCAAATCTGGGCCTATCAACTAAGACTCACCAGTTTCGAACCATCCTATGGGTGATCTGCACTTGCATCCGTACAAAACTTCATAAGGCACCATCTGTATCCTGGAATGATAACTATTGTTGTATGCAAACTCTATCAACAGTAAGTGTTCATCCCATCTGCCTTTGAAATCTAACTTACACGCCCTTAATATGTCGTCGAGTGTCTGTATGCCTCGGCCTGTCCATCTGTCTGGTGATGAAAAGTATATTCAAATTCACATGCATCCCCAAACCTTTCAAGAACGATCGCTAGAAGTTAGCTGTAAACTATGTGCCTCTATCTGAAATGATAGATACTGGAAAACCATGGAGGTGTAAAATCTCCTTGATATAAAATCTGGCGTAATCTTCTGTTGTATATGTAGTTCTAACAAGCAAGAAATGAGCTGATTTAGTAAGACTGTCAACTATAACCCAAATAGAATCATACCTGCTTTGCATATGAGGAATGCCTATGATAAAGTCTCTATTCACTTCTTCCCACTTCAATGTTTGGATCTCTATCTCCTGTAACAAATCGCTAGGCTTCTGGTTTTACATCCCATGTTTTCGTTCGTAAAAGTACGTCGTAAGTAAATTGATGTAAGCTCGGAAATAAGATCATCTTTGAAAGTAAGTAAATTAAATTAATCATGTTACCTTGGAGGCAACCAATATTTAAGATCACAATAAACAAGTACCAAGATGGTTGGAAGGTTTAGAAGCCAAACGGATCGAAGAAAATAAGTTTCGTCGAAAGTCGGCACATTGGAAATGTTATAACCTGTACTTTTAGGGTGATACTAGGGTGCCTTACATGATAATAAGGTGATTTTATGAGGTGTTTTAGTAGTATGATAGTTGTGTGTTGAGTTTTGAAGTCAAGCGAGTTGTGAAACAAACGTCGACGAAAGGTCATAACAAGCTACGTTCATAAATGCGCTGAAAATTATGTAAAATGTAGAATCACTGGTATCTCAATATAATAATAATTAGCGGTTTAACCTCCCATGAAAGGGAAGATATATGAGTCTATATTTTAATGCATTAAACCGTTCGTTGATACAACATCGGAGTAGAGAGATATTCACGTTTTCGCAAGACTGTGCAAGTAGCTCCCTTGGGACCCACAAAGTCGGTTGAAAAGTCCAGCTTGTATTTAAGTCAATTCTAACTCGTTTTAACTCATTTTCTCGATCAAAACAGTTCCCAAAACCTCCTAGATGCTCTCCAAGTATTCTCCATGATTCTAGAGTAAAAAACAAAGATACAAACATGAACCCAACACTAGATATCCCGTGGTGCTTGCTAGATCGTAGTTCTTCATCTTGTGGCTATTTTGGGTGATTCTTCCAAGTGAAGTGACTTCATATTTGGATTGATTATTGATTTTTATTGTAATATTATAGGTCACACATGGTTCTAGAGCAAAATCAAAGGGAGACAACACAAAACAAGTGTCGAAAATCTTGCGGAACTAGCTCAACCAAGTCCTTCCATGCTATTGATGAACTGAGGGTTTCTTCATGGTGAAGTAAGTCAAAGAAAAGATGGTTCTTGGTATATTTGAGGTAAGTTTCATCTTTCCTAACCTAATATTAGGTTTGTACAAGTGTTCGGTTGAATTTTGTTGGAGGATTCTTGAAGAAACTAGTAACTATGAAACTTGAAATTGAGCTATGTTGCGTGGGCTGTTTTTACATGATTTAAGATACCAAATGGCATTGTAAAGGTATGGATAGTATTGTAGGAATGTGGAGAAGTGAAGATAAGGATTATTATTCTAAAACATGTTGAATTCCAGCTATAAACAAACCTATGAAGTTCACATAAGTTATTCGATAAAATAACTAAATGAAATTCCCTATGGCATATAAAGTCGATATTGATACCAATCCTTTATATGATATAGATTACCATCTGTAAGAGGTACGAGGACTTGTGCAACAGTTGTACTTTCATTGATAGGGTATGTTAATCCTACTCCTTCCTTCTTTTGGCGTGATCCAAGTAACGAAATGTATACGTAATGTTATTCCATAAATGGTTCTACTCTTATTAGTTACAGATGTCTACGTCATTCATTCCTGTAAAATGATATTCAAGGCATGTTTAAGTATATTCCTAAGTCTCTATTAAGGCATACGATAAAGATGTTAATGTTCATAATATAATTTTATATGCATCTTTATTTACCACCGAGCTACGGCCGGTTGGGCAGTTACGTATTTAATACCGGGAAATGGCCGATCGGGTAGTTACCACTGATCAGTCGGGCAGTCATGTTACGATATGGATAATAGTCCCAAAGAGAGACATTAAATATATAAGTATAATTAGTTTGCATATCATGATCCTTAGTGGCACTTCAGAGGTTCAGGTTGATTATAATATCTCTCTCATTGATGTTGACTTATTGTTATATTTTTGTTCTGCCTTACATACTTGGTACACTATTCGTATTGACGTCCTCTTTGTTGTGGACATTGCATTCATGCATGCAGGTGTATGTATTCAAGCATTCAGCTTGACGATCCCTTATAGTAGACAAGGTTAGCATTCAACGAAGGATCGTTGAGTCTCCACTTCATTTGGCATGCAACAGAGTCTATAAGTCTTCGTGTCATAGTTTGTATATAGACTTATGGGTAGGCCGGGGCCCTGTCCCGACCATCTTTTGATGTCAGATACTCTTAGCGGATTTGTAGACACAGGTTCATTATGTACAATATGTCATAGTCCTTGACGGCCCGTGTGTATTCATGTTTTGGGTATGATGGCTCACTAATACAGTATTTGCCCACTTACAGTTATACATTATGAGTTGTGGCTAGGTCAGCCCATGATAGTTATAGAAAGAATGAGTTTGGCCGAGTCAGCCTATGTATGTTCTAGTTTTCTCTGAACGATCATGAGTTATAAAGTGGTTCACTTGGGCCAGTATGCCACTAGGTGCCAGCCACGCCTCCCCAATTTGGGGCGTGACAAAGTGGAATCAGAGCCAGGTTGTGTCCTTGGGAGTCTACAAAGCCGTGTCTAGTTGAGTCTCACTTATGGGTGTATTGCGTGCCACACTTTTAATTGAGAGGCTACAGGGCATTTAGGAAATGTTACCCTTCTTTCATTTCCAGATCGTGCCATAGAGCTGATCCATACCTTAAAGCTCTACTATAATACTTGCACCCCTAGTGCATAAGAAGTCAGTATGAAACTCCCGCCGGGTTGTGTATGCACCAGGGGTACAAGTGTTATAGTAAAGCTTTAAGGTGTGGATGTAAATTCCACCTATGTGGAAGGGAAGTTATGAAATCGACAAAAGATACGATGCAAAATTTAAAGTTTAGGTAAAGGTGAAAAAGGTATGAGATACTCATGTACAAAAGGTTGTGAATAGTCCAGAACTTTAGATAGAGGGCTAGAAGCATCGTGATTCACTATCCATAAATGATAGTGGTGTCGTCAATGGAACATTTTCTAACCTATGGTTTCTAGGTACCTAGAGGTCTAGTTAAGAGAGTAAAGAAGAGATAGAGACAGCGTGATGTTTCTCTTGAGGTTACAGAATAACATAAGGAAATCTATGGTGCTAGCAAATTAAAGGAAGGCCGCGAGTAGTATAAATAGATATGTGTAGGTCGCAAGCTTTTAGAGAGACAAGGTTTTAGGTAGAAAGGAGAAGATAACAAAAGGTGAGTGAGAAGCTGACGAGAATAGGTAAAGCCTCGAGATTAAGCCCATCAAAACAAGAGAGCTTATGGTTTTCGTATGTTATAGAGAGATCAGTATCGCCTGAATGAACTTGGAGGAGTTTAAGACTAGGAGCATATAGAAGAGATGGAATAATGCCCTGGTAGTAGAATAGGAGTGTGAGTGTGATAAATGATAAGAGGATGACGTTTAGGAATATAGCCTTCGATTGAAGTAATGATTCAATGAGAAGGGATTTTATGAATTGCACGGGATTAGAGTACCTAAAATAAGATGCACCACATTGAGATGTTATGAAATATGGTTATTGAAGTGCAGTATCGTCCCTAGGTAGATCAGGCTAATAACTTCAGATGTTTCCCGAGGAGACGTGAACCCTAGTGACAATGTATTATGTAAGAGGTTTTGTCACGCGCCAAACTTAGGGAGCGCGACCGACGCTCAACCGAGAGAACGCGGCCGAGCAAGCCTATTAGACTTACTTCTACCCAAACTCATCCATGAATAAAGAAGAGATGTACTCCATTAATCAATCACTAAAAAGATTTTATTGGCAACTTCCTTTTCATTCCCATTAGTAGCTTCATTCATAATTTCCAAAACATTACGAGTTTATAGTATTAATGAAAAACATAATTTCCAAGTACCAACATTTCTAGTTCAATTCCCAACATCAACCATAACCCACAACCTGTCTACGGAGCCTCTAAATACAATAGAAGAGTATTATGGAATTGCCGGCAACAAGGCCCCGAAATGAAGTGGGGCTCACCAAATCAGCTGAAAAGAGTGTACTACTATCACTGATCAATGCCGCCTGCTGAAGAACAACATGCATCCATTAAAGATGCAGCGCCCCCGACAAAAGGGACGTTAGTACTATCTAATAGCACTAGTATGTGTGGCTAAAAATCCTCTTTCAAAATAGAATGCCCATATAAGAAAATGCAACACATAGGAACAGCAAGTCAGAATCAACAATATCCAAACATCCAGTTAAAAAATAATAATTTTCAAAATACAAACTTCATATATAATTTTGGTTGGGAGATCATTAGCACCAATATACCACCATCTTTGTTAGCACGGAGTCCAATCACGCCCGATCGGCTAGGCCATCTCCACCTGAATAATGTGGTTTGACATGTGATGCGAAAGAAAGTTGTTACCAAGAGTAGTACCACCATATGCGCAATATGGCGTCTGATCTCCACCCGATCAACTAGGCCGCCTTCCCATATATGCCGTGCGGGTTGACTTTTCTAATCCACAAAGGTTCCAGTTTTATCCCAATTAAGGGGAATAATATCATAATCTACCCCTACACCGGCACGTGTAGTTTCAGGTGTGGGCCTTATGACCCACCCTTCCTCGGTATTGCTAATGATGCTCCCAAAAAATAGTTTTGATTTGATTTGCAAACAGAAATATCATAAATACAATTGTACTCACCTCAACATCTTTCACATTGTATGAATTCTCATTAGTATTTCAAGTCATTCACAATGACAATATTTCCTTGGCTCATAAGTCCATTCACAAGATTCTTTATTCCTGGCACAATGGCCGTATTTCATATTCCACACTTTTACCTCTTTCAATTTCAAAGATCACCATCAAGTATCAACATATAGGATATTTTAAAAATCATATACTTCAAATCCATTTGAAATGGAAACTTCAAACACAAATGGTTTCTTCCCAAAGAATGAAGCATACCAACCAACAATAGAAACACACATGAAAAATCATAAACAGTCAATACACCATTTACTCTTGCAATACTCTCCCCCAGAAATGATAATGTACAATTTCAACACATGAGTATATAGAACTCGAATCACACTGGATATATTTATAAATCAAAGCATTAGTTAAAGCAACCACTAACGGGCATGAATTTAGTACAAAAGCTTTTAGACAATTCTATCTTTTATTGAAACACGACTCAAAGCCATAACCTTTTAATACGTAACCCACACTTTGAAACTTACAGAAACATTATGGAATTCAATTCTAAGAGAGAAAGTTTAGCCAACATATCTCAATTGCACTTCTTTAGACTCTACAATTTTCCGGAACCCTTAGAAACCTCAACCTATTTTAACAATATACCAATTGAACCCAAAATTAGGAAAACGTTCATGGTTCTAGTTCACTTCTTATTTTTCCCACACTCTTTATCACATGCATGCAAGATAAACAACACTCACACCCATGAACCATCTTATTAATACCCCATTATAGCTATGTTTGAAATTAAGAGCTGGGGTGATGAAGTCTTACCTTTTTGGATGAAGAATTTGGTACTCTACTTGAATATTTCCAAGCTTTGAGTGATGGTTGAAGATTAATTGGTGGGAATTAGGCCCTCCCTCTAGAACCCTCTCGCTCACACACTAGAAGTATGAGAAATGAGCTTCAAAATGGGCTAAATGGGTGTTTTAATAGAATGGGGGTCGGGTTTTTAAATTAAGAAAAATGGTGCCCTGACATAGGTTTGCGGTCGCATATGCGACCGCATAATGGTTATGCGGTCCGCAAAGTGACCGCAGAAATGGCCCTCAGGGGCCTGAACTTACGGCCCAGGTATGCGACCAGTATGCGGCCCGCATACTCGTTCTGCGGTCGCATAATGCACCGCAGAACTCCCTCCGAAAAAACTCAAGAGGGATTATGCGATCGATATGCGGTCGCATAATCGACCGCAAAGCTGACCTCAAGTTGGCCAAACTTAGTGCTTCACTCTGCGGCCATTATGCGGTCCGTAGAGTGATTATGCGGTCGCATAATGGGCCGCATAAACGCGCTTTTCCGCCAAAAACTTTCCTTTACTTTTCGGTGCATTGTTCAACCCAAAAAGTCCGAACGACGAAAACTTTAATTCACTTGCAAAATTTATGGGGCTTTATACTAAAATACTTCAAAAATTTTCGGGGTGTTACATTCTCCCCCACTTAGGATCATTCTTCCTCGAATGAGGGTCAAAATCTGTCATTAGCATTCAATGTAGTTCAACTGTTGGTTCACACACACCAGTAGTTTCAAAATTTGACTAACTCTCTAAATTTCAAAAAAAATATTTCGCCAGAGTCTCCCCTGTAACTGGGCCTATCCACCTGCCAGAGCAACACCAAAACAATTCCTAACAACACATCCGCAATTTGACAAAACATCACCATGTATAACAACGTCACTAATCTCATCATTACAGGCACTATACAATCAAGAGTGGTATCTGGACATGAGCTGCATATATTTAAATCACAACACACAGAAGTACCTTTCAAATCACAATCATTTAACTATACACTCAAGTGGGAACATTTTATTTCCTTAACACTTTTTTCCCCTCCATGTGGTCTCCTCAACTTACAGACTTCGCCAATAACACATTAATGGAGACAATCTCAACTCCCGGACTTTTCTAACAAGGATAGCAAATAGTTTCTCCTCACAATCCCATTATCCCTTATCTTCACCTTATTAGACATAAACACATGAAACACCGGGTACACGGAGAACAATAATAGGGAAACATCATACTCATAGTTTAGACTATTTCCTTTCAAAATTCCATAAGGCCTAATGTGACTTCACATACTTTACCTTTATTAACAATTCACATAGCACTCTCATGCAGAAAATATTGAGAATAACCCATTCACTTTCTTCAACTCTAAATCTCCACGCCGAACACTCAAACTAAACCTTTGGCAACCTCCAATAATTTCTCTAAGATGTGCTATCTTGACTATAACCATAAAATTTCCTATCCCATATATTTGATCATGGGATGATGTTTATTGTTTGACATGCCTGAACCTACAATACTCTATAGATTTGCTACAAACAGGAACAACGAGGTTCGAGATTTCGCTGGAAATATTCAAGAATCCATCAACGTGCTGAGCACGGCATTTCAGGAGGTTATATCCTAAGAGACATGAAGGTCACTACCAATAGCGCTGACATGGAGATTCGTTGTGGTGACACCATCGGTTCAACAAACGAGTCATAGAGTTGCCTAGTAGGCATAGATATTGTAGGGATCAGGTTCAAGATTAGGAGATTTAAATAAATGAGTCATTTTAGACATGTGACATATGGGAGGCATGGTCTAGAGGATAAAGACATTAGCGTCAGTTATTCTTGGAATACTATGAGCCAGGAAAAGGACAACAACAATTGCTTCATTCCATACGTGCCTTGTTTGGCAATAGTATGCCTCAAAGAGAGATAGCACTTATGTGACACCAGTCGGCTCTTGGAATGTAGGGAAAATCAGTTTAACTCGAAATGAGAATATTCTAGCACCCTGAATATGATATGGGTTTCAAGATACACAAAGTTGCATTACACTCTTAACAGTAACTAGCACAAGGAATTTATGCCACAAGCTTACGAGGATGAAAAGAAATTGAACACTTGTGAGATTATTATCATTCCCACAGCTTAACCTTTGCCAATATTTGATCCTATGTGAGAGGACTAGAGATACGACGAGTTTGTCTTTCAATTCAATATGCTCATCATAAGGCTACTCAACTTTTAATCTCACACAAGTGGAATCATGTAACTAGGACATCTTAATGTTGGATGAAATCATGTATTAGTTAGAGAGAATGAACACTTTGTCGTGATCTAGACATTTTTTGCCATAACAACTCTCAAGTTTCCATTTCAGGCCAATTCACGGGCAACCACAATACTGGGAACAAGGTGAGTTACTCACTGAGGCATGATCTAGGTGGACATGAAAGTCATACTGAAATGGGTAAACAACAAGACCTCCCTGTGACGAATTTGTATAAATCTCAAGTTGCTCAAAAACATTATGCGGATAAGTGGCCCCTTTCAATTGGCATGTACGCACATGATAGGTGCTAAGATATACTCTCATGTTACTAGACAAAGAAAAGGATTCATGATACTATTCATAAAGGAGTAGAATAATTGTTCCAACCATAGAAGTCACAAATACCGGAGAGGAAAACAGTGACTCAAGAAGGATCTCAACACTAGGCTGCTTTCCACTAGATATGATACCGCATAGGTAAATATTACGGTGAAGCATGTATAGGCATAAATGAGCAGATGTTATCCATTTGAATCAAAAGGTTCTGTACGAAATTCATCAGGTATTGTCCCTTGTTGAGAATTTAGGAAAACAGTAGGAAGTATTAACCTAGGGTTATAACGCAATTCAAGGAACCCATTATAGAACTCAATTTCTCAAGAGGTTGTAAATATAAGGAATTGTGATAAAGAGGCTTCACAAATACAGTGCCTCATTCTAAGAGTAGATATAGAGAACGACTCATAAAGTTGTTTCGGTTCTATCCCAACTTCCATAGTAACATAAGAGGTGACATATGACAAAGTGGAACCGGGATCAATAAGAACATACACATCATGAGATCGGGCAGTCAATATACCTGTAACCGCATCTAGAGAAGCCTCAAACTTTTGACGTCTCCTTATAGCATAAAACCTGTTGGGCCCTCCCGAGCTCCGAATACCACCCCTAGCTGTTCCACGCCCTGCAGGTGTTATAGTGTCTCTAGCTGGGGGAGGCATTGTGGATGTAGTAGCTACAGAACGACTGGCTGTGCCATACCCTTGCCCATGCTCTGGCGAGACAAATAACAATCTCTTTGAAAGTGGCACGTCATACCACACTTGTAGCATACTTTATTACCATAGTGACACACTCCTGGATGACATCTCCCACACTTCACACAACGGAGATGAGGTCCGCTGAACTGACTCGTCTCACTGACATGATATTTAACCTTTTTGCAAACATCATAAGCATACCCCTTATCCTTCCTCCAAGCTTCTAATGTGGGATTAACAATTCCAAAATTGGATTGTTGTGTGGGACTCCCCTGCTGTTGACTGTGCCCCGCTGGCGGTGCACTGGCTAAAGATTGAGCATAAGACTGGGATGGCCCTGATGACCCTCCCCTAAAAGCTGATCTCCCACCACTAAATGGATCCCTAGGGTTGCCCGCAGATCGGGCCCTACTGCTACCCTCTTGCTCCATCTTGCTCTTTAACTTTTGGGCATCCGTAGCTTGTGCAAACGCCACCATCTTACCATAGTTCATATAAGAATTTAAGGTAGCTGTGGCAGCCTCATTAATAACCAAAGGGCTAAGGCCCTGCACAAATCGACGCACTCTGGCCTACATGGTGGGCATCATGTTATTTTGACAAGCGCGCGAACTCCATGTGATACTCCCACACACTCTTACACCCTTGCTTAAGATTCTCAGACTCTGCGACACGAGATGCCCTAGTCTCGACCAGTAAGAAATGGTCCATGAAAGCGTGAGCAAACTCACTCCACCTCGCTGGAGGGCTCCCCTCCTACCAAGAGTCCTCCCATAGCTCAAACCAAGAATATACCACCCCTTTCAGGTGGTAGGTGGCTAATTTCACTCCCTCCAGCTCAGTATCGCGCATAACACGGAGAGTCTTATGCATTTCGTCAATGAAGTCATGTGAGTCCTCCTCGGGATTAGCACCCGTGAACACCGGAGGATGCAACTGCAGAAAACTGTTCACCCTAAAACTAGTGGAATCCCCTAGTTGGCTAGAAGTTTTGGGTGCAATATTCGACCTTTAGGCCTGATAAGCCACTATCTGAGTTAGCATTTGAATAGCTCCCCTAAGATCCCCATCAGAAATACCAGAACCAAAAGCTGTGGCTGGCGGTGGAACCGGAATATCAGGTGGAGGAACCGTTGCACCCTCAGTAGGTGTAGGGACTGGTATGGCCAGAACAGGTGTAGTGGAATCATATAGTGTAGCAGTCGGGGGATTACCCTCACCCTCGAGTATTCACCCGCCTCACAAAGTAAAGGGTTAACTGCCACTCCTAAGGCGGCATTGGCTCCTTGGCCCGTTCTTGCTCTCTTTTTAGGTGCCATGTACTGAAAGTTAAAGGAATGCACGAGTTAGAGGAGGAACAGTTTCATAATCAGTTTCATCGCACGATCCAGAATATCAAAGAAGGTTATTGTTCCTAAATGTCCAAGTAGCCTCCACCTTATAGATGTGGTCGACAACACACCGATAAGAAGGACTCTACTAGACACGGCTCCGAGACATCCTAGGACACTTTAAAACCTTATGCTCTGATACCAAGTTTGCCACGCCCCAACCTCGGGGAGTACGACCGGTGCTCAACCGAGTGAACCCAGTCGAGCAAGCCTGTTAAATACTTTCTACCCAACTCGCTTATGATAAGAGAAGGCATGTTTTTTTTAAGCTAAAGAGTAGAAGGACCATATATATAGACATTACTAAACCATTACATTTTGCTACTTCCCTCTTAAGTTCCAAAATACATACATTTTGTGTTTTAGTGGAACAAAAATCCAAAATACAACATAATCTGTTTGACCTTTCTAGCACCCATATACAACCCACATAGCGTCTACGGAGACTCTAAAGATACAAAAGAGTATAATGAAGGTGCCAGAAACAAGGCCCCGATTATACCTCAAATAGTACAACAATATTAACAAAAGATATATGACATGACCCCGAAATGAAATGGGGCTCACCGAGTCCGCTGAGAAGAGGATTCATCACCTATCTGTGATTAACACTGTCTGCTATGTAACCACCTACATCCATTTAAATATGCAGCGCCCCCGGCAAAAGGGACGTTAGTACCGTCGAATAGCACTAGTATGTATAGCTAAACATCATCTCAATAAAATGAATAATAATACAAGAGGAACAGTCAAGAATTCAATAAGAGCTTCAAATAATATTAGAACATCAAGTTAAGGATCATATAGCTTTTAAGTCAATGCCCGTATTATTAGGTTGGATGGTTTTTAGTGCCAATATACCACAGTCCACAATACCACCGTGTTCTTACACGAAGTCCGATCTCGGTCCGATCGGCTAAGCTATTCATTTGAGACATCAACCATATTCACTATTTCATTCATAATACCACCGTGTTATTACTGTTACACCCCATGTTTTCGTTCGTGAAAGTACGCCATAAGTAAATTGATATAAGCTCAGAAATGAGATGTTACATTCCGCATTTTCGTACGTTAAGGTTTCATCGTAAGTTAATCGACGTAAGTTCGGGATTGAGAATTATTTTGAGATTATAAGCATTATGCTATTTCAAACAAGTGATTAGTTAAGTCGAGAAGATGAAAGGGTAAGCTAATGAAAGAAAATGAGTTCCGTCGAAGTTTGGCAATTTTGGGATAAAATACGGCCCGAGCTAAAATACCCGGTATTTATGGACTAATACCATACAAAGTACCACATGACCACGATAGTAAGGTATATAAGGTGTGTTTAAAGTGAGTATTATTATAAGTAATTTAAGATAATTCTTAATTATATGGATAATTGGATAATTATTTATTTTAGTGGGAGGTTAACTAGTTAATTAAGGAGTAGTGGTTGATTAATTACAATTATAGGATAAGATTAAGCCTCCCCCCCAAACATTGCAGCACCCCATCACTTATAAAGTGACTCTTAAAGTCTTGCACATATGTCACATTTTGGAGGAGTTAAAGTGACTTAGTCACCCACTTAAGATTTCCTACAACTAATGAAATGCTTGTTCCTTAGTAACCAAGGATTAAAGATCAAGAATGGAATTCAATCTCTTGAGGAGTGGGCAGGCCGTGAGTTTCCATCTTCCTACAACTAGTTTGATTCATGTTTCATCAATATGAATTCATATGTTGCCTTAAAATCCAAATTTAATCTCTTATAGAAGAGTGGCTGAGCATGAGCTATTTAAATAGCAAAACAAATCCGTACCAAGAATTGATAACGTTGGTTAATTGATTTTGTAAAGCGTAAATTGCAAATTCTACGAGAATCGGTTCGGGTATGTTAAGGCTATCCCTTCTTTCTTTTGGCATGATCTATACGACACAAATGAAACAAACAAAATACGCAACTTTCATAAATGACTCTATTCATAGAAATACTGGGGGTGTCTATATTCTGGATTCCCCATGTGAATTATTAGTATATCTTAAATATGTATTTGATAAAGTTTATCCGAAAGGGATATTGATTTTATGGCATTCCAAGAAAATCTTATTAGCGTATTTCTTATGTATTTCATGCATTTATACATCTGAATTGACCCATGACCAGATGGCGTTATATATGCGTATATATGTATATTATATTTATATGGGATATGGGAAAAAGGTTACGGCATTATATACACACCACCACCTGATCAGCTGGTATACGTTGATGATTTACCCACAGTGGCCGAAATGATATGATGGGATGCCCTCAGAGGCTTGATGATATTATGAATGTATATACCTATGCATGGTATGACATTTATACGCATATGCATGACATTATAAAAATGAAATGATTCACGGAGCTATGCAAACGTACATGTCGAGTCTTTTACTCCATGTTTCTCTCATGTCTATTATTTACTGATTTGGTTAGTATGATTTAGACGTGTATTGTTTGGTATGGCGGGACTTTGTCACGACCTTTATGAAAATTATGTATCCTTAGAGGCTTGTAGACAGATGCCATGTACGTAAAAAATTGTACGGCCTTGTCGGCCTATGTTTTGAGTTTATTAATGATTGTGTTGGCCAATTAGGCCCGTATGTCACTTGTATATGATGATGTAATAAGAAAGATTCAATACGTTGGTACTCGGTTGAGTAAGGCACCGGGTTCCCATCGCGGCCCATTGGTTTGGGTCGTGACAAAAGTGATATCAGAGCAGTTCTGTCCTAGGGAATCTACAAGCCGTGTCTAGTAGAGTCTTGTTTATGGGTGTGTTGTGCACCACGCTTATAAGCAGGAGGCTACATGGAATTTAGGACTATCACTCTTTCTTCTTACTCTAGATCGTGTGGTAGAGCTCAGTTGTATGAACTCAAGTTCCTAAACTCTATCTTATTCATAATACGACGATGCCTACATCCAAACAGACGGTTGGTAAAAGGTATAGCTGTGGAAGAGTTGAGTCATAGGTATTCCGCAAATCATGTGTGTACTAAGACGTGTAAGCCTATTGATAAGGAACCTTGAGGCAAGAATACCTATCCACCTTTAGGGTGAAAGACAATGAGAGATTCAGAAGATAAATACAAGTTTCAACAAGCAAGAGAAGCAAGATGAAGCAGGGTACGAGGCGCCCAGTTAATGAAGGTTAACAGTATTTACAATTCAGGCAGGGGAATATAAGCTTTTTGAGTTGCATTCAACAGTAACAGAGGTATGTACAATTGGCTACATCGATCTTAGTTATGCCCTATGGGAGCTAACAGATATGGTGCGCGGCATGGCATCCAATCTCGGCCCAATCGGCTAAGCCGTCTCACCACAATGCCGTATGGTTCGACATCACATTCCGCTAGGCATCATCTCACCCCAATTAAGGAAAATAATCTCAACACATAAATCTTATCCCAGTTAAGGGGAATAATCTCATCATATCAATACAGGGATTTACCCCTCATACACCGGCACGTGTAGTTTCGGGGTTAGGTTGTTTCAACCTACCCTTCCTTGGTGACTAACGATACTCCCAAATCATTTATTATATTAAGGAGTTACAACTCGTTTCATAATCTTTCATACATTCTTTTAATTTCAATGGCACTTTTTGCCACAAGTGTAATTTAATTCATGGCACGATGGTCACATTTTTATATTTCATACTCACTTCTTTCACTTTCAAACATCATCATAGATTATCAACAATAAGGGCTTTTATAATCAAGGCTTCAAATATGTACATGAGCAATAGAAGTCTTAAACACATTGAATTTTCCTTCCAAGAATAAGGCATAACAAATCTTGCATTTGAAACATGAGTTGGAGTCATAGCATTATGATACATAAACCATACTTGAATACATTCCCGAAGGAGAGCATAATATGGTAGGAGAAATTGAAACATATTTTGAGCATATAATTTTCGACATAAAGCTTATTTGGAATAACTGAATATATTAGGAATGGCTCGCAACATGGGAATTAGGAACTTGGCCAATCATACTTGAATCTTACGAGAACATCATGGAATTCGACTCTACAAGAGAAGTTTAGCTAACATACCTCGCTTATGCTTTCCTTAAATTATTACAACATTCCGAAAATCCTAGCGACTTGAATCTATTAGAGACATGACAAAGTCGAACAATAATTAGGAAGGGATTCATGGGCTCAGCTCAACTAGGCATTTTATCAAGCACTAGGTGTGCAAATTTGACTACAAGGTCTTAATGTAATATTTCTTTCAACCCACAACCTATATCAACCAACAATTCATCACGGATAAGTCAACCACCTCTAAGACCCCTATATCGAAACATGCATGTCATATCTTCTACTCCCTGGCCTGCTTAAACCCGAAACAAACTTGCATGGATGATGTATGACAAGAACTTACCTGGATAGGTGGTGGCCTAGTGAGTGATTCCCTTGAATCTTTAAGATTAGGGTAAGGATTGATGATCAAAGCACTTAGGGATCCCTCTTCTCTCTCTAAAGCACTCCACTCTCTCTAAAATAGTCGTTTAAACCAACAAAAAATAACCCCAACGTCGTTTTATAAGAAATAGGGTCGGGTTATAAAGTAACAAAATGGACCCTCTTAACTCAGCTATGCGGCCACAGAGTGCACTGTAGATTAGATTTGCGGCCCGCAAAATGGACTGCATAAAAGGTCCCAAAATCGTGGTTGGCCTGATTACGTCTACGACCGTTATGTGACCCACAGAATAGTTATGCGGTCGCATAATGCAACGCAAAAGTCTCCCTCCATAATTTTACATATTGAATCTGCAATGAATGTGCGGCCCCGGAAATGATTATGCGGTCGCATAATGGACCGCAAAATGACCTCCAAAAATTAGCTTTGCTCCTGTTTTTCTATGCGGCAGATATGCGGTCCACACAGTGATTCTACGGTCGCATAGTGGAACGCAGAAGTGCCATGTTTTATAGAAATTATTTTTCCAACTCCCCGACACACTGCACAACCAGAAAGGTTCGTACCGCGGCGAGCTATCTACAACCCTCAAATCCGTTAGCCTACCTTGGCACCACAAAATCCTAGGTTTTAGGTAAAACATTACGGGGCCTTACACATATCTTGCTAAAATTTCTGCCTAAAGTTAGCGGTGAACTGCGCCTCTCGATCTTAGATGATATAAATTGGTGTGCCATGAAACCTGACTATTCCTTGATATACAACTGAGCATAATGGCCTGCTCTGTCAGTAGCCTTAACAGGTAAGAAATGTGTTGATTTCGTTAGTCGGTCCACAATCACCCAAATCAAGTCAAACTTACGAAGCATGCAAGGTAGACCTACCATAACGTTCATATTGATCACCTCCCATATCTACATTAGAATTTCTATGCTCTGTGCCAAACCACAAGCTTCTAGTGCTCAGCCTTCACTTGTTGACAGTTCAGGTGTCTAGCCATAAAGTCCACTACGTGTCTCTTCATCTAATTCCACCAATAGACTTCCTTCATATCATGGTACATTTTTGTAGAACCTGGGTCCACAGAATACTTAGAACAATGCGCCTCGGTCATGATTCTCTCCCGGAGACCATCTACATTTGGAACACACAATCGCCCTTGGTACCTTAGCGTACCATCATTCAGCCCAAGAGAAAAAGACATGGTTTTGTGTTTATGAATCCCCGCCTTCAATTGCACTAATAACGTATCATGATATTGTTTCTCCTTGACTTTCACTACGAGTGATAACTCGGCTATATTATGCACAATCACCTAACCTTCGCTAGTATTTGCAAGCCAGACTCCCAAACTAGCCAACTAGTGAGATTCCTTGGCCAACGACCTTTGGTGTGCCTCCAAGTGGGTCAAACTACCCATAGATTTCCGGCTAGGAGTTTTCGCCACAACATTAGCTTTCTCCGGATGATATAGAATATCGATGTCATAGTCCTTGAGTAACTCAGGCCATCTCCTTTGCATTAGTTTCAACTCTTTCTGCTTAAAGAGGTATTGAAGACTCTTATGGTCCATGAATATGTCCACATGGACCCCATACAAATAGTGACGCCAAATCTTCAATGCAAGCATCACCGCTGCAAGGTTTAAGTCATGTGTTGGATAATCCTTCTCATGGTTTTTGAGTTTCCTAGAAGAATTAGCGATCACCTTTCCATGCTGCATTAATACACTCCCGAGTCCAACACTTGAAGTATCACAATACACAACAAACCTTTCTGTACCTCTAGTAAGGTCAACACTAGTGTCGTGGTCAACCTTGACTTCAACTCTTGAAAACACTTTTCAGAAGCATCTGACCACTGGAATTTAGCTTCCTTCTGTGTCAAGAGATGAAAACCCCTCCATGACCTTCTATAATACCTAGCTAAGCCCAAGCAACTGCGAATCTCAGTCGGAGTTGTAGGTTTAGTCGAATTCTTCACAGCCGCATTCATTTGAGTATCCACCTTGATTCCCTCTCTGGAGAAAAAATGACCCAAGAAAGTGATGGATTTGAGACAAAACTCGCATTTCAAATACTTCTTATACAACTTGTGCTGATACAGAGTCTGCAAAACTACCCTAAGATTATCGGTGTGATCCTCTCGACTTAGTGAATACACAAGAATGTCTTCAATGAACACTATCCCAAAAGAGTCGAGGAAATGCTTGAAGACTCGATTCATAATATCCATGAAAGCTGCTGGGGTATTTGTTAGCCCGAAAGACATCACCAGAAACTCGAAGTGCCCATACTGAGTCTTGAAAGCTATTTTCGAAATATCCTGCTCCCTGATCTTCAACTAGTGATACCCTGATCTTAAGTCAATCTTGGAGAAGTACTTGGCACCTTGAAACTGATTTAACAAGTCATCTATCCTTGGCAGTGGGTACTTATTCTTGATTGTGACCTTGTTGAGCTGTCGATAGTCGATACACATACTCAATGACCCATCCTTCTTCCTCATAAAGAGAACCACTGTGCCCCAAGGCGACACACTCAGTAGGAAGAAACCCTTCTCTAGCAAGTCTTTCAACTGCTCCTTTATTTCCTTAAATTCTACCATAGCCATTCTATAGGGTGGAATTTATATGGGTTGCATACCCGACAAAATATCGATCCCAAAGTCAATCTCCCTATCTGGTGGTATCCTGGGTAGCTCATCAGGAAAGACCTCTGGAAATTCATTCACAACCGGCACGAACTCAAGTGTCGGTGCCTCAACATCAGTGTCAGTGACTCAGACCAAATGGTAGACACATCCCTTGCTGATCATCTTCGCGGCCTTAAGGTAAGAAATAAACCTACCCTTTGGCACAACATCATCCCCCTTCCACTCAATGACTGGCTCGTCTGGAAACTCAAACCTAACGGTTCATGTTCGATAATCAATCTGGGCAAAACATGAATAAAGCCAGTCCATCCCCATTATCACATCAAAATCCACCATCACCAATTTAATGAGGTCAGCTATGGTGTCAAAACCGTGTAATGTGATAATACAATCCCTATATACCCATGTGGCCACAATAGACTCGCCAACTAGAGTAGATACGGGGAATGACTCACAAAGCTGTTACGGTTCTATCCTGAATTCCATAGCAACATAAGTACTGACATACAATAATATTAAATTAGGATCTATAAGAGCATACACATCATGAGATTGGACAGTTAGTATACCTGTGACGACATCTGGAGAAGCCTCTGAACTCTGGAAGCCCCTCATAGCATAGAACCTACAGGGTCCTCCCGAACCCTGGGCACTACCTCTAGCTGCACCACGCCCTATAGGCGCCAGCGTACCTCGAGCCAGGGGAGATGTTGTAGAAGTTATAGCTGCTGAACTGGCTGGCTACGCCATATCCATTCTAACATTCTGTCGGTAAAAACGACAGTCTCTCTGATTATGACCCCTAAGACCACACCCGTAGCACATGGGAAAGTCCATGTAACAAACTCCTGAGTGCATCTTCCAACACCTAGAGAAGGAGGGCCTCCGTTGCGGTTAAAATCTCTGGCCCAACTAATCCTACTAATAAAATCCCTTGTTGCCCTGACTGGGCGTAAAGTGACTCCACTGCTGCTAATCGAGCCATGATGGTGGTGCACTGGCTAAAGACTGAGCAAAAGACTATGATGCTCCAGATGACCCTCCCCTAAACATCACCTTTCCACCACTACCACCACTAAAAGAACCACCAAAGTTGGCCGCAGACCAGGCCTTCTTGTTACCACCTCGCTCCATTTTGTTATTCAATCTTTGGGTCTCTATGGCTTGAGAAAATGCCACCATCTTCCCATTGTTCATATTAGAATTCAAGGCGGCTGTAGCGGCCTCGATGATAACCAAACGGCTAAGGCCCTGCACAAACCTGCGAACCCTGGCCTCCACAGTGGACAACGTGTGAATAGCATGCTTGGAAAGATCTGAAAACCTCATATGGTAGTCACATACACTCGTACTACCTTCCTTCAACATCTCAATTCAGTGGCATGGGTTGCCCTAGTCTCGGCAGGCACGAAATGATCTATGAAAGCATCCGCAAACTTGTTTCACTTCGTTGGTGGGCTCACCTCCTCACAAGACTCCTCCCATAATTCAAACCAAGAATACGCCACTATTTTCAGGTGATAGAAGGCCAATTACAGTGCTTCGGTCTTAGTGACATGCATCACACGAAATGTCTTGTGCATCTCATCAATAAATGCATAAGGGTCCTCATCGGTCTTAGTACCGTGAATACTTGAGAATCCAACAGCGACAACAACAACAACAAAGACGACCTAGTGAAAATCAATAGAGGGGTCTGGGAAGGGTAGTATATACGCATATCTTACCCCAACCCCGAGGGGGTAGAGAGGATGTTTCAATAGACCCTTGGCTCAAAAAGACAAATAGAGGATGAAAAAAGCAATATATCATAACCATCAACAGAAACCATAGAAAATATAACGGCATCATAAGAACTAGAAAATAAATAAAAACCCAAACAATAAGTAGTAGATAAGCCCCGTCACTATGAGAAACGAAAGAGTAGTTTGAACACAACATAAACCATTAGCACTCTAAGATAAAATCCTATCAGACTAGCCTCACTCTGGAGCGAGGTAGAAATATGCACAACTATGTCATGCCCCGACCTTGGGGATCGTGACCGGTGCTCAACCAAGATATCCCAGTCAAGCAAACCTACTTGATGCATTCTACCCCACTATACCCATGAATAATGTATGGATCAATAACAAGAGCTAGACATTAGAGGATAAAGTGTACAACATCAATTTTTATCAATTTTAGAAACCCTATTTATAATTCTTAAAATACATTACATGTAAGGCCCAATAAATTTTTGCAAAAGAAAAATAATATTTCGTGGTGCCGAACTAGACATACGTGTTTGAGGGTTATAGAAATTCTTCTAACTCATTGCCCAACTCGCCGTGGCTAGGACCTTTTAGGCTGAACAATGCACTGGAAAGGGAAGGAAAAATTTGGGAAGAAAAATGCATTTTTACGGCCCACTATGCGGCCGCAGAATAACTATGCGGACTGCGTAATGGTCGTAGCGTGAAGTAGGGGCGTGGCAGTTTGGGCAAAAGTCTGCGGTGCATTATGATACCGCAGACCAGTTATGCGATGTATTATGGGACTGCAGAACAGGTCTGCGGGCCACATAACTACCGCAGACCCAGGCAGGTGACCCAAGTTTTGGGCACCAAATTTGCAGCCGATATGCAGACCGCATATCAATTCTGCGATCGCATATGCGACCGCATGTCCTGTTTCAGAGCTTCATTGTTGTATTTTTATAACCCGGCCCTACTTCATTAAATACATGTTATGGACCATTTTTGAGGTAAAATATGATGTTTTAGAGAGAAGTGAGAGTGTTTTAGAGGGAGAGGAAACCCTAGGCTAATTTTAATCAATCTTTGCTCAAGATTTGGGGAAATTCACAAGGAAAACTCCCAAGGTATTCATCTTAGAGGTAAGATTCTACACCCTAACTCTCCATCTCAAATTTTATCTGGAATTGGGTAATTAGTAAGATAATTCTTGGGTGTGGGATTTGGTTATTTTGCATGCATGTGTTATCAAGGGGTGTAGGAAGATTGTTGAGCTAAAAATGATAAAGAATGGGTTGTGCGATGATGGAATCCTCCATAAAAGGGCTTTGAAACCTTAATGCACACCTAGTGTTTGATAAAATGCTCAAATGAGCTAGAACCATGATCATCTTCCTAATTTTGGTTCAATTTGTTATATTTCTAAAATAGATTGAAGTTGCTAAGAATTCTGGAACATTTTAGATTTTAAGGAAGCTCCATTGAGGTATGTTGGCTAAACTCTTCTCTTAAGATTAAACCCCTCATTATCCTTGTATGTTCCAAGATGTTAATTATAAAATTTGCTATTCCGAATAAGCTTGTGTTGAAAGGTATATGTTCAATATGTATCCCAAAATGCTTTTATTATGTTATGTTATCAATTGAGAATATGTTCAAAGTATTGGCTGTGCATTAATAATGTTGCGACTTCATGTCAAGTTCAAACGAAGGCTATTATGCCAAATTTTGTGAAAAACTTCTATGTGCATAAGGCTCTTAATTGCTCACATGTGTACTAAAAAAATTGATTTGAAATGCCTTGTTGTGGATGATGATGATTTTTTAAAGTGAATAAGGTGAGCATGAAATATTGAATATGGTCGACGTGCCAATAATGATTTTATAATTGTGTCCACTAGTGCCAATGAAATGAAAAGATGCGAAAGAAGTATGAAATGAGATGATTAGTATAAAAAGTTTAATGTCTCGAAGGAGATGGCCTAGCCGATCGGGTCGTGATCGGATGCCATGCCTCACACATGGTGGTGATTGTGCTGAAAGTTAATATTGTGGTTGATCTCTCTAATAAGATGGCCTAGCCGATCGGGTCGTGATCGGACTCCGTGCTAAAAGAACGGTGGTATTGGTATTGTGAATATTGGAATCGTGAATGGTGGCATATTGGCACTAAAGACCTCCCAACTTAAAAATATGGAAATTTATTTGAACAATGTCTTGATCCTAATTTGAAGTTTGATGTTGTTTGAGGCTTCACTGATAATATTATTGTACTTGCTCGTATTATTTACCATTCTATTGAGAGGGTGTTTTGTCATTCATAATAGTACTATTCCATATGTACTAACATCCCTTTTGCCGGAGGTGCTGCATCTTCAATGGATGCAGGTGGTTCCACAACAGGAGACACTGATCAGTGATAGCAGTACACTCTCTTCCCAGCAGACTTTGTGAGCCCCACTTCATTTCGGGGTCATGTATCTTTTGTTCCTTGTGTATTGTGTATACATAGTGTGGGTTGAATATTGGTGGTGGAAAAGTCAAACTAGTTATGTTGTGTTTGAATTACTATTTCCACTTCAGATTATGAAAACTGTGTGAAATTTGAGACTTTAAAATGAAGTAACTTATGGTAAGAAATTGGTATTGCAGACTTGAACACTCTATTGTCTGATTAACGAAAATATGTATTCTCTTTATTCATGAATGAGTTTGGGTAGAAGGAAATCTAATAGGCTTGATCGGCCGGGTTCACTCGGTTGAGCGCCAGTCACGCTCCCCGAGTTTGGGGCGTGACAAACTTGGTATCAGAGCCTAAGGTTTTAAAGTGTCCTAGGATGTCACGGAGCCATGTCTAGTAGAGTCATTCTTATTGGTGTGTTGTCGACCACATCTATAATTAGGATGCTATTTGGGAATTAAGGAATAATACCCTTCTTTTATGTTCTCGATCGTGCGATAAAGCTGATTGTAAGATTGTCCTTCCTTTAACTCGTGCTTTGCTATAACTTTTAGTATACGGCGTCAAAGAAGAAAGCAAGAACTAGCCAAAGAGCCAATGTCACACCAGGAGTGGCAGTTGATTGTATATTTAATGATGTGGGTGAGTACCCAAGGAGTGAGAATATTCCTCCAGTTACTACACTCCCTGATTCTACTATAATTGATCAGACCGCACCTATCCCTACAGCTACTGAGGGTGCAATGCTCCGTCCAACTGATATACTAGTTCCACCTCCAGCTCCAGCTTCCGATTCCAGTGTTTCTGATGGGGATCTTAGGGGAGCCATACAGAGATCAAATGTTTCACCCACTTCTTCTAGTCAGCCATGGGATTCTGCTAGTTCCAGGGTGAACAGGTTTCTCCAATTGGATCCTCCAGTATTCATGGGTACTAACCTAGATGAGGACCCCCAAGACTTCATTGATGAGATGCACAAGACTCACCGAGTTATGTGTGCTATTGAGACAGAGGCAGTGGAGTTAGTCTCCTATCACTTGAAAGAGGTGGCATATTCTTGGTTTGAACTATGGGAGGAGTCTTGTGAAGAAGGGAGCCCTCCGGCGAGGGGGGGTAAGTTTGCCAATCCCTTCATTGATCATTTCTTGCCTACCGACACTAAGGCAATCCGTGCTGCTGAGTTTGAAAACCTGAGGCATGGTAGCCTGAGTGTGTGGGATTACCATATGAGATTCGTGTACCTGTCCAAGTATGCTATTTACATGTTGCCCACTATGGAGGCTAGAGTGCGTCGATTTATGCAGGGACTTAGTCCCTTGGTAATTAATGAAACCGCTACAGCTGCCTTGAATTTCGATATGAACTAAGGAAAGATGGTGGCATTTGCTCAAGCCACAGAGACCCACAAATTGAGGAACAGAATGGAGCGAGAGACTAGTAATAAAGCCCGGTCTGCGGACAACTTTGGTGGTTCTTCTGGTGGCAGCATGTCAGCATTTAGGGGAGGGTCATCAGGGCCATCTCAGTCCTCTGCTCAATCTTCAGGTAGTGCACCACCATCAGGGCATGTTCAGCAGAAGTGGAGTTGTTTCAGGCCCAGTCAGGGCAACATGGGCTCCTACCACCAGGGTCGGCATGTTGGTAGATTGCAGCAGCAGCGAAGTCCCCCATGCCCTAGGTGTGGAAAGATGCACATAGAAATATGCTACATGGACTTACCCATATGCTACGGGTGCAAATTGAGGGGCCACAGTCAGAGGGATTATCGTTCATACCGCTAGGGTGCGGGCAGGGGCTCATCACAGCCGGCCAATTCTGTAGCTACTACATCCACAGCACCTCCTCTAGCTTGAGGCAATCCAACACCCACAGGGCATGGTGCAGCTAGGGGTGGAGAACAGAGTTCGGGAGGATCCAGCCGTTTCTATGCAATGAGGGGTCGCCAGAATTCAGAGACTTCTCCAGATGTTGTCACATGTATATTGACTGTCCAATCTCATGATGTGTATGCTCTTATTGATCTAGGTTCCACTTTGTGATATGTCACTCTTTATGTTGCTATGGAATTTGGGATAGAACTGGAATAACGCCGTTCTCTGTATCTAGTCTGATTGGTGAGTCTATTTTGGCCGCTTCGGGTTTATAGGGATTGTGTTGTCATGTTGCGTGGTCGGGACACCATGTCCGATCTCATTGAATTGGGAATTGTCGATTGCCAGGCTTGATTGCCGAACCAGGGTTGTTAGGTTCAAATTTCCAAATGAGCCAGTTATTGAGTGGAAGGGTGATGATGTATTAACGAATGGTAGGTTTATTTCTTATAAGGCCACGAAAATGATCAACAAGGGGTGTATTTACCATTTGGTCTGGGTTCCGAACACCGATGCTAAGGCACCTACACTTGAGTCCGTGCCTATTGTGAATGAAATTCTGGGAGCCTTTCCGGATGAACTCCTTGGGATCCCACCAGACAGGGAGATTGATTTTGTGATTGATGTAATGCCAAACACGTATCCTATATCTATTCCCCCCTATAGAATGGCACTGGCCTAATTGAAGGAACTAAAGGAGCAGCTTAAGGACTTGTTAGAGAAGAGTTTCGTCCGGCTGAGTGTGTTGCCTTAGGGTGCACCGATCCTTTTTGTAAGGAAGAAAGATGGGTCATTGAGGATGTGTATTGACTATCGGCAGCTCAACAAGGTAACGATCGAGAATAATACCCACTTCCAAGGATAGATGACTTGTTTGACCAATTGCAAGGTGCTAAGTACTTCTCAAAAATTGACTTATGATCCGTGTATCACCAATTGAAGATCAGGGAGCAGGATGTTCCGAAACCATCATTTAGAACCCGATATGGGCACTTTGAATTTTTGGTGATGTATTTTGGGCTAACAAATGCCCAACAGCTTTCATGGATCTTATGAATCGAGTATTCAAGCCTTTTCTTGACTCCTTTGTGATAGTGTTCATTGATGATATTCTTGTGTATTCATGAAGTCGAGAGGACCATGCTGATCATCTCAGGGTCGTTCTAGAAACCCTATATCAGCACAAGTTATATGCAAAGTTTTTAAAGTGTGAATTTTGGCTTGAATCGGTCAAATTATTGGGTCATGTCGTCTCTAATGGAGGAATTAAGGTTGATCCTCAGAAAATTGCAGCTGTGAAGAATTGGCTGAGGCCTACAACTCCAACAGAGATTCACAGTTTCTTAGGCTTAGCTAGGTATTACAGAAAGTTTGTGGAGGGGTTTTCTACTCTTGCCTCTCCGTTGACTAAATTGACGCAGAAGGCAATTAAGTTCCAACCGTTAGATGCTTGTGAAAGAAGCTTCCAGGAGTTGAAATTGAGATTGACTACAGCACCAGTGTTGACTCTACCAGACGGTACGGATGGGTTTGTAGTATATTGTGATGCTTCAAGAATCGGACTTGGGTGTGTATAAATGCAACATGGAAAGGTGATAGCTTGTGCTTCTAGGCAACTCAAGAATCATGAAAAGAACTACCCAACGCATGAATTAGAACTTGCGGCGGTGGTATTTGCATTGAAAATTTGGCGTCATTATTTATATGGGGTCCATGTGGATACATTCACGGACCATAAGAGCCTTCAATATATTTTCAAGCAGAAGGAATTGAATCTGAGGCAAAGAAGATGGCTTGAGTTACTCAAGGACTATGACATTGATATTCTATATCATCCGGGGAAGGCTAATGTTGTGGCGGATGCTCTTAGCTAGAAATCTATGGGTAGTTTAGCACACTTGGAGGCATATCAAAGGCCATTAGCCAAGGAAGTTCACCGATTGGCTAGTTTGGGAGCTCTTATTGCGGACTCTAGTGAAGGAGGGGTGATTGTGCAAAATAGGGCCGAATCATCAATTGTTGTGGAAGTCAAGGAGAAGCAATACAACGATCCATTTTTGGCACAATTGAAAGAGGGGATTCATAAACATAAGACCATGGACTTTGCTCTTGGCATGGGTGATGGTACACTAAGGTACCAAGGGCATCTGTGTGTTCCAAATGTAGATGGTCTCCGGGAAAGAATCATGACCGAGGCTCACACTTCTAGGTATTCCGTACACCCGGGCTCTACGAAAATATATCATGATAATAAGGAAGTCTATTGGTGGAATGATATGAAGAGAAATGTAGCGGACTTTGTGGCGAGATGTCCAAATTGTCAGCAAGTGAAGGCCGAACACCAAAGGCCCGGTGGGTTAGCACAGAAC
Organism: Nicotiana tomentosiformis; assembly: GCF_000390325.3. Classification (NCBI taxonomy): domain Eukaryota; kingdom Viridiplantae; phylum Streptophyta; class Magnoliopsida; order Solanales; family Solanaceae; genus Nicotiana; species Nicotiana tomentosiformis. Next base: position 48,875,160 of record NC_090817.1, read on the forward strand.
ATAAAAATTCCAATGTGGAAGTGGGAAATGATTAATATGGACTTTTTGGTAGGACTACCTCGCACTTCTCGTAAGTTTGACTCGATTTGGATGATTATGGATCGACTCACAAAATCAGCCCACTTTTTACCGGTTAAGGCTACTGATACAACGGAAAAGTATGCTCAGTTGTATATCAAAGAAATATTCAAGTTCCATGGCACTCCAGTTTCTATCATTTCTGATTGGGGGGCACAGTTCATAGCTAATATTTGGAAGAAATGTCAGCAAGGTTTGGGTACTCAGGTGAATCTCAGTACAACTTTCACGACCCAAACCGATGGGCCGCGACGGGCACCCGGTACCTTACTCAATCGAGTACCAACATAACAATTCTTTTCTTATCATACTATCATAGATAACTGAGCCGGAGAGGCTGCCGTGAGATAGGTAGAATACAACATGTAATACCAACTTATACATAAGACATATTGGACTCTAAGACCAAAATAACCACTCGTACACTGAACATAGGCCGACAAGGCCATACAATCTTTTACGTATATGACATCTGTCTACAAGCCTCTAAGAATACATAATTGTCATAAAGGTCAGGACAGAGCCCCGCCATACCAAACAATACACATCTAAATCATACTGACCAAACAAGCAACTCTGGAGCAAATAGAGTGTACCAACATCTTCCGCTGAGCTGATCACCTACTTGGAGGACTCTCGACCTGTTTATTGAGACCTGTAGGCATGAAACGTAGCATCCTCAGGCAAAAGGGACGTCAGTACAAATAATGTACCGAGTATGTAAGGAATAAAAATTAGTAAATAATAGACATGAGAGAAACATGGAGTAAAAGACTCGACATATACATCTGCATAGCTCTGTGAATCATTTCATTTTTATAATGTCATGCATATGCACATAAATATCATACCATGCATAGGTATATGCGTTCATAACATCATCAAGCCTCTGAGGGCATCCCATCATATCAATTCGGCCACTGTGGGCAAATCATCAACGTATACCAGCTAATCACGTGGTGGTGCGTATATAAAACTGTAACCTTTTCCCATATTCCATATACATATATACGCGTATATAACGCCGTCTGGTCATGGGTCAATGTACATGTATAAATGCATGAAATGCATAAGAAATACATTAATTAGATTTCTCGAAATGTCATAAAAATAATATGCCTATCGAATAAACTTTATCAAATACGTATTTTTCCGAGACCCGTGAACAGAAGATATAATAATAATTCACATGGGGAATCAAGAATATAGACACCCCTAGTATTTCTATGAATAGAGTCATTTATGGAAGTTGCGTATTTTGCTTGTTTTATTTGTATTATCTGGACTATGCCAAAAGAAAGAAGGGATAGCCTTAACGTACCTGAACCGATTCTCTTGACAATTCCTTTAAGATCGTTGATTGTGACAACGCGTAACGGCGGATCGAAGTAGGGAAAGATTCATATGATATTCTTGAGGAAGATAGCACCGTACTCCCTTAATATCTTAAATCTCATGCTTTATCGTATTATAAAGTTTCAAACGAGCTATTTGAGCTTCATCCATTAGCAAGCTTAGCATCCAACATTGTTGGTCTAATTCACTTGCATAATGATGCAAAATAAGGTAGTAATAATATCCAACTCCTAGGAGATTAAAGCTTCTCCATGTAAAATATGTCTTTCCCACTTGCCAAAATATGTATCAATTGTTTTTTGTAGGCTTAAAGGCAATGTTTCAACTATGTTAGAAAGGGTGTAAAACACAACAGAAACTATCTACCTTAGGATTGTGTAAATTAATCATACATATGAAAGTACATTAGAAACCCAACCAAGGTAATTCCAAGAATTCATACGTGTAAACAAGGCATCTTATGTCTTGTGACTCATAATGACATTGGTGCCACTTTGGCTTCGTGTAATTCCATATGGCAGCCCCCAAAAGGATTCTTATCCACTTAATACCATAATTATCCCTATAATTCCCTTATTAATTAGGTAATATCCCATTACCCAATAATTAAGAATTATCTCATCTTTCTTAAAATATTACTCACTTTTAACATACCTTGTACACTTTACTATCATAGCCATGTGGTACCTTGTATGGTATGAGTCAATATATACATGGTATTATAGCTCGGGCCGTATTTTATCCCAAAATATCAAACTTTGACAAAATTTCTTTTCTTAGATTTGCTTACCCTTTCTCCATCACAAATTTACTCATCACGTGTTGAAATAGCATAATGCTTATAATTTCAAAATAACCTCATTCCCGAATTCACGTCGATTAACTTATGACGGAATTTTAACGTAAAAAAATACGGGATGTAACATCTCATTTCTAAGCTTTCATCAATTTATTTATGGCGTACTTTCACATACGAAAATATGGGGTGTAACATCATTCCCCCCTTTGGAACATTCGTCTTCGAATGTTGACTGATGCACTTATCATTCTCATAACCCATAGCTCTTGTGAATACTTTAGTACTCCTCTTGCCATTTAGGCAACTGTTCTATGAATGAATCCCAAACGCCAGGGCATTCCCTCCTTTTGGCCTCTTTCTCACACCACGACTCGTGGTCGGAATCATTCCAATCTTGTAACTGTTGCTATCTTTTATCATGCGGCCAGTACGACTCTGACTCTGTAAGTGTGCCTATGCGAATCTTATCCCCTTTTTTCCTCCAGCCTTTAGCCAATCCCTAGGCCTCATTTCGTGAACATATACAAAGCTTAATAAGATGTCCCTCTGGGCATCTATAAGTATAATGAAGTTCTTCGCTCGATACTTTGTCGAACTTATGAATATTTCCATATCTCATTTCGTACTTTGTAACTTCTATCCATCCATTGTTGATTTACCTCAATGTTGATCTACAATATACCATTGATATCTTGAAACTTCTTACGTAAAACATTGCAACTAGGGCTTACGTTGCATCGAAGAATATTCGAAGTGATTTTCCTGATCCACTTAGCGGCGATACTGTACTTCAATAACCATACTTTATAGCGTCCCAATGTGACTCACTTACGTGGGTATTTTAATCCTTTACAAATCATGAAATCCCTTCAAATCATCACTCAATCGAAGGTCCAAACATCATCCTTCATTTATCACAAGTATACCCTCATTTTACCATCTGGGCAACATTCCATCTCTTTTAAATGCTATTAGTCTTAGACTCCTTTGAGTTCATTCAGGCTATACTGAGCTTTCTATAACTTAGAGAAACCATTAGCTCTATTGTTTTCATGGTCTTAATCCCAAGGACTTATCCATTCTCATCACCTTCTCACTCGCCCTTTCTTATCCTTATTCCTGTCTTCCTAAAACCTTGTCGCTTTACCATACTTTAGCTTGCGACCTACACATATCTAGTTATACTACTCGCAACCTTCTTTCAACTTGCTTGTACGATAGATTTCCTTGTGTTATTTTGGAACATCAAGAGAGAATTAACATCATCTCAAACTCTTCTTTACTCTATTAACTAGGCCTCTCGGTACCTAGAAACCCTAAGCTGGAAGATATATGCCACTGACGACGCCGCTATCATTCCTGGATACTGAATCCTAGCGCTTCTAGCCTTCTATTCGAAGTATGGACTATTCACGATCTTCTGCATTTGAGTATCTCGTATGTTGTTCACCTTTACCTTACTTACCATAAAATCTCGCGTCACATCTTCTATCTCTTTCATGACCTCCCTTCCACATAGGTATAATTCACATCCGCGACTTGAAGCTCTATTATAATACTTGCACCTCTGGTGCATACACACTCCGGTGGGAGCTTCATATTGACTTCTTATGAGGCTAGTACTCTTCTAACTAACTTTATCGTAGACCATTATAGAATATGGCTACTGTATTATCTCTTTAGTACCTCTGATATTAAGAGCGATCATGCAATGTTCTCAATCACGATTTCTATAATTTTCTGGGTCCAATAATCAGACTCCTGATTTACTTCGTTGTTGTAACTCTTTAGTTTCCTCTTCCTTCTGATCAACCTTTATGTAGGCTTAAGCTATCTTCTGATATGTGGCTTACGGTATTAGTTATTACTTTAGCCTTTCATGGGCGTTATGCATGATACTATATTCTGATAATTCAATCCTTTATCTATGACCTGGACTCAATTCCTTCTTTTAACTTATACCGGAGTCTTCTACGGTTGTATGATTGTCAACATATATGCTGCATGGATAATACTCCGAAATCATGAGTGCATTCATAACGTAACTAACTCTTTATCATTGATCGAATAATTCCTTTCGTTCGTTCTCAATTTTCTTTAAATGTAAGCAACTACTTTTCCTGGTCGTTTTGCCAATTGTTGCATGAATGCTTGGCTTATCTTAGTGTCCACACATATTGGAATTTCGTACAACCCATATGATTTTGAATATCACCTTTTGATTTTTTTTCCTTCTTCCCGTTCATAGCCATGATAGGTGCCACTTTCTTATAGAGTACATACAATGTTGTTGTGAGATTGTTGTTACAAGACCATTTTTTCTTCAAGTTACTATTCTTAGTTTGAATCCTTCTTCCTTATTTCCTCAGCTAGTCTTTAGTTGTAGTACTTAGGGAAGTCCTTCTGAAGGAATTTTTTATGTTCTTCTGAGTGAGACTATCTTTTATTTCCATAATATTCATACGGTACCTGTAACTACCCCAACTCTTATCTGAATATTTCTCAAGTATTACAATGACATTACTGCGAGGCTGAATTCACTATATTGGGTTTTACTATATTTATCTAGCACGATTTGCTGACTCGTCTGTAACCTCCTGTTTAGCCATAACTAGGCTCTTCTTGAATAAATTACTAACTACTCGTTGGCCCATTCTCATATCAATATTTTGCGTAATCTATCTTGGGTTATTTCCTTTGTCTTAACTTACGTCTCGTACTGGCTCCTTATCTATCAATAACATCTCGGGCAGGGACCCTTACTTCCTTTCCTTGACGTCGTGTTTGCATAATGTTCTGGAATCGTAGCATATATGTAGACTTTGAATAAGTGCAATATCATCCCTTTTTCATTTATTTATTTTTTTCGCATTCTTCCCTTACCATTCCATAATTACTAGAACCACTTAATTCTCACTTATTACCACGTCACTCCATATTAGCCCCTTTAAGGGAGTACTAAGAGTTAAAGCTACAACGACCTACCTAAAGATGTTTTACCTCTTCATCTTTGGCGTCCTTTCACATCATCGATGACCCTTACTCGCCTTGCGATAATCCTTCTGTACCAAGGATAACAAAATTCCTTACTCGCGATGGTGACACTTAGTGCAACTGGAACATACAGTCCCTTAAGCTTAACTTTGCTCACATTGCTTGCTTTAGGAAAGCGTCTTTCTAAATGACCTTCAAAGTGTATTCTTCTATCGTCCATTCTATTATTGCCTGGACACAATCTGTGAAATTCTCATGATGCTGACTATTACTCAGTCCCTAGTTCATGTTTGGTTTATCTTGTTCATCAGTCCATGCTGATTTCTTATTACTCTAGGGTCTAACTTTTCCTTTTTGGTAGTCGCGTTGGAGTCACGAACTTATTTCTCGAAATGAGGATATGACTTTATGGCCTATACTCTTCTTTCGTCTCAAGGCATGTCACCTCTTGTCTTTTCCTTCACTTAACTATAAACTCTGTAATACTATCATCTTTTTGATCTACCATTGTCATCCATGTATTACATCTTACTCATAATGCTTCATTAACTCTCTTCTTATTTTCCGCTAATATTTATGTCTATCACTTTATTCTAAAACTCGAACAAGTCATTCTTTTGCTTTTAGCTCCCCTTGCTGCATCTACCGGCCCATCGGGTTGCCTAACATTCTTTCTCTACTAGGGACGGGAGTCATACTAAGATAATATTAGCACATTTGCAATATCCTTCGGAAATGTCAACTATACTAACAATCCATCCACCATTTTGGGTTACTCTAACCCCAGTCGGATACTAATATCCTGTCCTTTTCTTAAACTACACATGTTAGCCCCCAATAGGGTATAACTGAGATGGGTGTGGCCAATTCTACCTACATCTGTTACTGTTGAAGGTAAGTCACAATGCTTATATTTTTATGCCAGAGTTGAAAATACCAATAATCTTCATTAACTGGGTACCTTGTACCCTTCTCATCTTGATCCTTTTACTTGTTGAAGCTTGTATCTATCTTCTGAATCTCTCATTGCCTTTCACCATAGAGGTGGATAGATATTCTTGCCTTAATGCTCCTTATCAAGAAGCTTACACGTAAGGTACACACATGTTCTGCTGAAGACCTCGCATTTATCCATCATAGGAATGATGTAAACTCGAGTTCCTCTAACTCAACTCTTCCACAGTTATATCTCTTACCAACCATCTTTCTGGATGTAGGTATCGTCGTATTATGAATAAGATAGAGTTTACGAAATTGAGTTCTTACAACTGAGCTCTACCACACGATCTAGAGTAAGAAGAAAGAGTGACAGTCTTAAATGCCCTGTAGCCTCCTGCTTATAAGTGTGGTGCACAACACACCCATAAACAAGACTCTACTAGACATGACGTGTAGACTCCCTAGGATAGAACTATCCTGATACCACTTTTGTCACGACCCAAACTGATGGGCCGCGATGGGCACCCGTTACCTTACTCAACCGAGTACAACCATAACGTATCTTTAATATCATACTATCATAGATAACTAAGCCGGAGAGGCTGCCATGAGATGGTAGAATACAACATGTAATACCAACTTATACATAAGACATATGGGCCTCTAAGACCAAAATAACCACTCGTACACTGAACATAGGCCGACAAGGCCATACAATCTTTTACATACATGACATCTGTCTACAAGCCTCTAAGAATACATAATTGTTATAAAGGTTGGGACAGAGCCCCGCCATACCAAACAATATACATCTGAATCATACTGACCAAACAAGAAACTCGCAAATGGAGTGCACCAACATCTTCCGCTAAGCTGATCGCCTACTTGGAGGACTCTCGACCTGTCTATCGAGACCTGCCGGCATGAAACGCAGCGTCCCCAGGCAAAAGAGACGTCAGTAAAAATAATGTACCGAGTATATAAAGAATGAAAATCAGTAAATAATAGACATGAGAGAAACATGGAGTAAAATACTCGATATATACGTCTGCATAGCTCTGTGAATCATTTCATTTTTATAATGTCATGCATATGTGCATTAATGTCATATCATGCATAGGTATTGCGTTCACAACATCATCAAGCCTCTAAGGGCATCCCATCATATCATTTCGCCCACTGTGGGCAAATCATCAACATATACCAGCTGATCAGGTGGTGGTGCGTATATAACGTCGTAATCTTTTGCCCATATTCCATATACATATATACGCGTATATAATGCCATCTGGTCATGGGTCAATTTATATGTATAAATGCATGAAATGCATAAGAAATACGTTAATAAGATTTCTCGGAATGTCATAAAAATAATATGTCTGTCGGATAGACTTTATCAAATACGTATTTTTTTGAGACCCATGAACAGAAGATATAATAATAATTCACATGGGGAATCAAGAATATAGACACCCCTAGTATTTCTATGAATAGAGTCATTTATGGAAGTTGCGTATTTTGCTCGTTTCATTTGTATTATTTGGACCATGCCAAAAGAAAGAAGTGATAGCCTTAACATACCTGAACCGATTCTCTTGACAATTTTGTTTAAGATTGTTGATTGCGACAACGCGTAACGGCGGATCGAAGTTAGGAAAGATCCGTATGATGTTCTTGAGGAAGATAGCACCGTACTCCCTTAAAATCACAAAGCTCACGCTTTATCGTATTATAAAGTTTCAAAGGAGCTATTTGAGCTTCATCCATTAGCAAGCTTAGCATCCAACATTGCTGGTCTAATTCACGTCCATAATGATACAAAATAAGGTAGTAATCATATCCAACTCCTAGGATATTAAAGCTTCTCCATGTAAAATATTTCTTTCCTACTTGCAAAATATGTATGAATTATTTTTTGTAGGCTTAAAGGCAATCTTTCAACTATGTTAGAAAGGGTGTAAACCACAACCGAAACTATGTACCATAGGATTGTGTAAATTAATCATACATATGAAAGTACATTAGAAACCCAACCAAGGTAATTCCAAGAATTCTTACGTGTAAACAAGGCATCTAATGTCTTGTGACTCATAATGACATTGGTGCCACTTTGCCTTAGTGTAATGCCATATGGCAACCCCAAAAAGGATTCTTATCCACTTAATACCATAATTATCCCCGTAATTTTTGAGTTAATTAGGTAATATCCCATTACCCAATAATTAAGAATTATCTCAACTTTCTTAAAATATTACTCACTTTTAACATACCTTGTATACCTTACTATCATGGCCATGTGCTACCTTGTATGGTACTAGTCCATAAATACCGGGTATTAGAGCTCGAGCCGTAATTTATCCCAAAATATCAAATTTTGACGAAATTCCTTTTCTTCAATTTACTTACCCTTTATCATTCACGAATTTACTCATCACGTGTTTGATAATGCTTATAATTTCAAAATAAGCTCATTCCCGAATTCACGTCGATTAACATACGATGAAATTTTAACGTACAAAAATGGGGGATGTAACATCTCATTTTTAAGCTTTCATCAATTTATTTATGGCGTACTTTCACGTACGAAAATATGGGGTGTAACAACAACCATTCAGAGTGGACTCCTCAGACGCTCGAGGATATGTTGCGCGCTTGTGTTCTAGACTTCAACGGTAGCTGGTATAATCATTTGCCACTCATAGAATTTGCCAAAAACAATAGTTATCATGCTAGCATTCAGATGGCACCGTTCGATGCTTTATATGGAAGGAGATGTAGATCCCCGATTGGGTGGTTCGAGATTGGAGAAGCAGAGTTGATGGGGCCAGACCTTTTACATCAGGCTATAAACAAAGTTAAGATCATTAAGGAGCATTTGAAGACTGCTCAGAGTCGTCAGAAGTCCTATTCGGATGTTCTTCATAGGGATTTAGAGTTCAAAGAAGATGATTGGGTATTCTTAAAGGTTTTCCTCCATGAAAGTTGTAATGCGATTTGGTAAGAAAGGGAAATTGAGTCCGAGGTATGTCGGACCGTACAGAATCATTTAGAGGATCGGTGAGGTGGCGTATAAGCTTGAGCTACCACCTAAGATGTCATTAGTGCACCCGGTGTTTCACGTGTCTATGTTGAAGAAAGTAGTTGGAGACCCGACACTCATTGTTCCGGTTGAGACTATTGAGGTTAATGAGAAATTGACTTATGAAGAGATTCCAGTTTCTATTATTGATCGGCAAGTCCGAAAGTTGAGAAATAAAGCAATTGTATTCGTGAAAGTGCTATGATGAAACCAACAGGCTGAAGAGACTACTTGGGAGGCCGAGGAAAAAATGAAGAAAAAGTATCCTTATTTGTTAGAATAGCCATGTATTTATAAAGTTGTGATTTATGAAAATTCTAAGAGTTACTTTCAATGAATTATATATCATTTGTACAGTTAATGTTAAGGGTGTTCCTTTCCTGGTAATATATCGCTTATGACGCCACGGTTGGTGTTGTTTTTATGTTATATTGCGCCATCGGATTACACATATGTCGTTAGAATTGGTTTCTGGGATTCTCTGACAGGTCGATAGACCCAGTTACAAGGGAGACTCTAGCAAAAATTTTGGAAATATAGGGAGTTAGCCAAATTTTGAAACTACTGGTGAGTGTGAATTAACAGTCGGGCCACATTGAATGCTAAGGTCGTAGAGTGAAGCAGGGGCGGGGCAGTTTGGGCGAAGGTCTGCGATGCATTATACGACCCCAGACCAGTTCTGCCGTGCATTATGCGACCGCAGAACAGGTCTGCGAGCCGCATAACTACCGTAGACCCAGGCAGGTGACCCCCAATTTTGGGAACCAAATTTTGCGGCCGATATGAGGACTGCATATCAATTCTGTGATCGCATATGCGACCGCATATCCTATTCCGGAGCTTCATTTTTGGGTTCTTATAACCCGACCCTACTTCGTTAAATACACGTAACGAACCATTTTTGAGCTAAAATCTGATGTTTTAGACAGAAGTGAGAGTGTTTTAGAGAGAGAGGAAAGCCTAGGCTAATTTTCATCAATCTTTGGTCAAGATTTGGGGAAATTCACAAGGAAAACGCACAAGGTCTTCATCCTAGAGGTAAGATTCTACACCATAACCCTCCATCTAGAATTTTATCTGGTATTGGGTAATTAGTAAGATAATTCTTGGGTATGGGAGTTGGTTATTTTGCATGCATATGTTATCAAGGGGTGTAGGATGATTGTTGAGCTAAAAATGGTAAAGAATAGGTTGTGAGATGATGGAATCCTCCATAAAAGGGCTTTGAAACCTTAATGCACACTTATTGTTTGATAACATGCTCAAATGAGCTAGAACCATGATCATCTTCCAAATTTTGGTTCAATTTGTTATATTTCTAAAATAGATTGAAGTTTCTAAGAATTCCAGAACATTTTAGAATTTAAGGAAGCTCCATTGAGGTATGTTGGCTAAACTCTTCTCCTAAGATTAAACCCCACATTATCCTTGTAATTTCCAAGGTGTTAATTATAAAATTTTATATTCCAAATAAGCTTGTGTTGAAAGGTATATGTTCAATATGTATCCAAAAATGCTTTTATCATGTTATGTTATAAATTGAGAATATGTTCAAAGTATGGGCTGTGCATTAATATTGTTGCGACTTCAAGTCAAGTTCAAACGAAGGCTATTATGCCACATTTTGTGAAAAACTTCTATGTGCATAAGACTCTTAATTGCTCACATATTTACTAGAAACATTGATTTGTAATGCCTTGTTGTGGATGATGATGATGTTTGAAAGTGAATAAGCTGAGCATGAAATATTGAATACGGCCGACGTGCCAATAATGATTTTATAATTGTGGCCACTAGTGCCAATGAAATGAAAAGATGTGAAAGAAGTAGGAAATAAGTTGATTAGTATAAAAAGGTTGATGTATCGAAGGAGACGGCCTAGCCGATCGGATCGTGATCAGACTCCATGCTAAAAGAATGGTGGTATTGGTACTGTGAATATTGGAATCGTGAATGGTGGCATATTGGTACTAAAGACCTCCTAACCTAAAAATATGGAAATTTATTTGAACATTGTATTGATCCTAATTTGAGGTTTGATGTTGTTTGAGGCTTCACTGATATTATGATTGTACTTGCTTGTATTATTTACCATTCTATTGAGAGGGTGTTTTGTCATTCAAACTAGTACTATTTTATATGTACTAACGTCCCTTCTGCCAGGGGCGCTGCATCTTCAATGGATGCAGGTGGTTCCACAGCAGGAGACACTGATCAGTGATAGCGGTACACTCTCTTCCCAGCTGACTTGGTAAGCCCCACTTCATTTTAGAGTCATGTATCCTTTGTTCCTTGTGTATTGTGTTTGAGGTATAGTCGTGGCCTTGTTACCAGCATTATCATAATACTCTTCTGTATCTATTCGAGGCTCCGTAGACATAGTGTGGGTTGTATATTGGTGCCGGGGAAGTCAAACTAGTTATGTTGTGTTTGAATTACTATTTCCACTTCATACTATGAAAAATGTGTGTGAAATTTGAGACTTTAAAATGAAGTAACTTATGGTAAGAAATTGGTATTGCAGACTTGAACACTTTATTGTCTGATTAACTAAAATATGTATTCTCTTTAATCATGAATAAGTTTGGGTAAAAGGAAATCTAATAGGCTTGCTTGGCCGGGTTCACTCGATTGAGCACCGGTTGCGCTCCCCGAGATCAGGGTGTGACATTACACATTAGTAGTTTAGAAGTGGAAACATGTGTTACAACTACAACATTTCTAGTTTGACTTTTCCAAATCAAAATATGACACACACTATGTCTACGGTGCCTCTAATTAATACAAAAGAGTAATATGATAGTGCCGGCGACAAAGCCTCGGCTATATCTTGAAATAATATACACAAGAAGCAAAAGACACAAGACCCCAATAGGAATTGGGGCTTACCAAGTCTGTTGTGAAGAGGGTTTACCACTATCACTGGTCGATGTCGCCTGCTGTGAAACCACCTGCATCCATTAAAGATACAACGTCCCCGGCAAAAAGGACGTTAGTACATATGGAATAGTACTAGTATGTAAAGCTAAACACCCTCTCAATGAATGGAGTGACACTACAAAATGAGAGGAACATGAAATCAATGAGAAAACCAAATAATATTAAAACACCAAGTCAAGAGAGAGGTAAATCTTTAAGAATTAATCAATGTTTTAGGTTAGGAGATCCTAAGCACCGATACACCACCGTGCTTGTAGTACGGAGTCTGATCTCTACCTGATCGGCTAAGATGTCTCTCCCCAAAGTATAAGGCTTGACATAGAAACACAAAATCACCATGTGCGCGACATGGCATCCGATCTCTTCCCGATCGGTTAAGCCGTCTTACCACAATGGCATGTGGGTCGATATGGTCCTTGCTAGCTCTAAACTAAACTCATCCTAATTAAAGGGAATAATATCATTATAATACAATGGTAATTTATCCCTCAATCAGTCCCTACACCAGCATGTGTAGTTTCAGACTTGGGTATTTATGACCCAGCCTGCCTCGCTGACCTAACGATACTCCCAAGAGAATTTATCATAAAAAGGATCATATACTGTTCATAGCCTTTCATACTTTCTTTCCTTTTCAGTGGCACTCTTGGCCTCATATGTAAATCATCATTCTTGGCACGACGACCACATTTCACATTTCATACTTTCAATATCTCTCAAGGATCATCTTAAAACATTTAAAGATATTTGAAACATTGTGAAAAAATCATATGTTCAGTTCGTATGCATGTAAGAATTCAAAACACATTGAGGATAGGCATAAAAGAGGAGCATAGCATTATACAATTAAAATGTGAATCAAATTATAGGCATTTAGACCAGCTAACCGTAGAAGCATACAGTAATGACGGAAATAGGAACTTGATCAAACCATAATCGAAGTTTACGAGAATTTTGAGGAATCCAATTCTACGAAAAGAGTTTAGCAAACATACCTCACTCGGGCTTCCCTTAGGTTACTACAACATTCCGAAACTTCTAGCAACTTCATTCTATTAGAGCCATGACAAAATTGACCCATAATTAGGAAAACCTTCATGGGTCCAGCTCATTCAGGAATTTCATCAAACACTAGGGGTGCAAATTTGACTATAGGGTCCTATGATGATGATTCTTTAACCTACAACCAATCCCCACATTAGTAGGTCACCCATATATGCTCAACAACCTCCCTACCACCTCCATTTTCACATGCATGCACAATTAACCAACTCCTATAGTCAAGAACCACATTTCCCTTGACCTATAATCAGCCCAAAATTTGAAATTAAAGATTAGAGAGTAGAACATTATCTCTAGTAATGAGTCCTTTGTGAGTTTTCCCTCTTGAATTCCAAAGTCTTGATCAAAGAGTGGAATGTTGAGTTGATTGAGCTTCACCTTTTCTCTCTAGCTAGTTCTCCCACTCACGAAAATTGCTAATTTTTGCCTTCAAAACGAGCCTCAATGGCTTTTAATCAAAATAGGGTTAGGCTATAATAACATAAAATGGACTCTCCAAACTCAAATCTGCGGTCCGTGAAAGGGGCCGTAGAATCGTTCTCCAAAACTGGGCTAGTCTGAACACGACTGCGATTGATTTGCGGTCCGCAGATCAGGTATGCGGTCGTATAATGCACAACGAAATCTCCCTTCGGAATTTATTCACCTTGGACCAGTGATGGAAGTGCGACCTGCGAAATGGTTATGCCGTCGCACAATGGACCACAAAATGACCTTCAAATTTTGAGCTTCTCCTATTCCACTCTGCAGCGGATCTATAGTCCACGGAGTAGTTTTGTGGTCACATAATGGACCGCAGAAATGCCATGTTCTGCAAAATTTATTCCACCAACTCCCCACTATATTGCATAAACCAAAACGTCCTTCAAACACGTGAGCCTACCTCGCCACCACAAAACCTCGAATTCTTGGCAAATGTTTGCTGGGCCTTACACTACAACCATAATGCTTGACTTCCAAAATATCCAATTTAGGGTCATGTCCTCGTAATCTGAAGCCACACTATGTCTTGCCTGATCACCTCTCCCCAATACTTCTAAGGCCACCCTCTACCTCTCCTCGTACCCAACAAAGCCAGCCGCTCACACCTCCTTACCGGGGGATCTGGACTTCTCCTCTGAACGTGCCCGAACCATCTGAGCCTTGCTTCCTGCAGCTTGTCATCCATGGGGGCCTTGCCCACCTTCTCCCGAATATCCTCATTCCTAATCTTATCCATTTTAGTGTGCCCATACTTCCACCGCAACATCGTCATTTCTGCTACTTTCATCTTCTGGATATGTGAGTTCTTAACTGGCCAACACTCAGCTACATATACATGGCCGGTCTAATCACCGCTCTACAAAACTTACCTTTAAGTATTGTTGGCACTTTCTTGTCACTTCATCCACCCCACTGCTAAACAGTGTGTGATATCTTCGTCGATCTCCCCATCCCCCTCGATAACTGACCCAAGATACTTGAAACTACCTCTCTTGGGGATGACCTGTGATTAAAGTCTCACGTCCAATCCCGCTACCGTCGACTCGGCACTGAACTTGCACTCCAGGTATTCCATTTTAGTCCTACTCAACTTGAAACTCTTATACTCAAGGGCCTATCTCCAAACCTCCATTGCCATCTCACATCTCATCAATCAGACCTATGTCATCAGTGAATAACATACACTATGGCACCTCCCCTTGAATATGGTGTGTCAGTGCATCCATAACTAGGGCAAATAAGAATGGGCTGAGTGCAGATCCTTGGTGTAACCCCATAACAATCAAAAAATGCTCAGAGTCGCCTCCTACTATCCTAACCCGAGTCTTAGCTCCATCATACATGTCCTTAATCACCCTAATGTAAGCAACCTGCAAACCTTTTGCCTCCAGGCATCTCCATAGAACCTCTCTAAAAACCTTGTCATATGCTTTCTCCAGATCAATAAACACCATGTGCAGATCCTTCTTCCTATCCCTGTACTCTTCCACCGATATCCTAATAAGGTGGATAACATCCATAGTAGAACGCCCTGGAATGAACCTGAACTGGTTGTCGGATATAGACATTGTCCTCCTCACCCTCACTTCTACCACCCTCTCCCAAACTTTCATGGTATGACTCAGAAATTTGATACCCCTATAGTTGTTACAACTCTGGATATCACCTTTGTTCTTGTACAACGGAACCAACGTACTCCACCTCCACTCCTCGGGCACCCTCTTCGTCCTAAATAAAACATAAAATAGCCGTGTCAGCCACTCTAAACCTGCTCTACCTACACACCTCCAAAATTCTATCGAATGTTCATCTGGCCCGGTAGCTCTGCCCCTACTCATCTTACGCATAGCCCCGATGAGCTCCTCATCTTATGCTCACCAAAAGCCACTAAGAGGAGCGTATGCTGCTATCAAGGACTAACACCACCTGCTGAGGAACCAGCTGCATCCATTGAAGATGTAGCGCCCCGGGCAAAAGGGACGTTATGTCACGACCCAAAGCGCAGGGCCGAGACAAGCACCTGGTGCCTTACTCAATCGAGTACCAATGTAGTATATATTTCTTATCATACTATCATGGGTAAGTGGGCCAGAAGGGCCGTCATGAGATAACCACAATAAAACATAAGGGAATACTCGACATAGAAGGACCCTACGTGATATACAAACATGTACATGTGACATATGGGCCTATAAGGCCAACATAATAATTTGTACACTCAAACCATAGGTCGACAAGGCCGTACAAGTATCCATAGACATGACCTCTATCTACAAGACTCTAAGAGTACATAAGCTTCATAAAGGTCAGGACAGGGCCCCACCAAACCAATCATTACATGTCCAAAGCATACTGATCAAATAGGCAACTTCAGAGCAAGTGGAGTGCGCCAACACCTTCCGCTGAGCTGATAGCCTACAAGGAAGACTCTCTTCCTGTCTATCGGGACCTGTAGGCATGAAGCGCAGCATCCCCAGGAAAAATAGACGTTAGTACGGATAACTTACCGAGTATGTAAGGCATGAAAAGAAGTATATAAACGACATGAAAGAAACATGGAGTAAAGGACTCAACCTGTAAGTCTGAATAGCTCTTTGAATCATGAAATATTTATAATATCACGTATATGCATATAAATGTCATATCATGCATATGTATATGCGTACATAACATCATCAAGCCTCTGAGGGCATCCCATCATATCATCTCAGCCTCTGTGGGAGAAATCATCAACGTATACCAACTGATCATGTGGTGGTGCATATATAATGCCGCAAATTTTCCCCATACACCATATACATATAATATATGCGTATATAACGCCATCTGGTTATGGGTCAATGTAAATGTATAAATAAATGCAATGCATAAGAAGTAAGTTAATAAGATCTCTCGGGATGTCATAAGATCAATATGCCTTTGGTTAATAATGAAACATACTTTATCAACTTACCTATTTTTTGAGACCCATGAATAAACGATATAATAATAGGACACATGGGGAATCATGAAAATAGGCACCCCTAGTACTTCTATGAATAGAGTCCAATTGTGAAAGTTATGTGTTTGCTCGTTTAGTTTGTATCATATTGCTCATGCCAAAAGGAAAGAAGGGATAGCCTTATCATACCTTAACTCCATTGAATCCTTAATACCTTCCAAGCAATTCTTCAAACAAATCAACTCAGTCTACCACAGAATAAGGAGATTCCAAATCAGTGCTAAGTAAAGTCTAAGTCTGCAACTTAAACTAGTAGCTTGTTTATGTAAATTTGGGCAGCATCTCCCTTGTAACAAGGGCCTCCTCCAATACCATGTACCAACAACAACAGCCAGAGCAATACAATAAGAAAAATATCAACAATATGGGGCAAAATATTCAATTACCAAGTCATCAACATCTCACGACGAGCGGCAAGCTCGGATTAAATCCCTTTAGCACCCTTAAACCGCATATATTTAATTCATGAATTTAGTAATATATCTAGTATAATAACCAATACCTTTTAAAGTATTTCCAACCTTGTACTAAATTTCAAAGTTACCCGAAATAGCCCAACACAAGATAATATCACTGTGGAAAACTTCCAAGTGCTTTAGAGCCACTTCTTTTTCTAGATGCCAATTTCCTCAACAAGATTGACAGTAAACCAACATAATCATACTAAAAATGTCATAGCCAACTTAATTTCCATAATTTCCAGCTACTTAAAGTTCATAAGTGCAACTTTCAAATCAATTCATCAAGAACAACAACATCTCAAGCTAATCCAAGTACTATCTTGTAGTTTATTATCCTAACAACTTAACCAACATAGAAGAAAGCTTAAGCACAATTAGTAGGCTATTATAATCACCTTATCCAGTAGCAAAAACTTTAACTTTAAGCCAAACACAGCCCATAATTATCCTCAATGACCACACAACCTCAAAGAGGTGTTGTTCTTCACTAGAACTAACTTTTGATGTTGAAATATGGTGTAATCACTTTGGAATGACTTAAAACCCTTAATAGTATCTGCTTAGGAGGGTTGGAGGAGTGTCGGTACGAGGTTGGGTAAGCAAATGAGAAATAAAGGTAGTCCAAATCAATTTTAAAGTGAAGTAGGTCGACCGCTGCCTAAGTGGGTCTTATTGGGAGCTGCTTACGTAGTCTCGTAAAAACGCGAATATCTCTCTACTCTGATGTTTTATCAACAACGGGTTTAATTAGTTAGAAACTAGACTCATAGATATTCAATTCGGCAGGTGGATAACCCCATAATTAAAAGCACATTGGGAGAAAAGCTCAGCTACGTTTGACCTAATTTTCAGCAAATTTATGAATGTGACTTGTGATGACCTTTGCCAACTTTTGTTCCACAATTCGCTTGACTTCAAAAAATAATAAATGACTATCATACAACTAAAATAACTCATAACACAACCTCCTTATCATGTTAAGAACCCTAGTCTCTTCCAAAAATTACACGTTATAACCTTCCTAACTTGTCGACTTTCGACTAAACTTATTTTCTTCAATTCGTTTAGCTTCTAAGATTTCCAACCCTCTTGGTACTTGTTATCAATGATTTTTAATGTTTGTAACCTACAAAGTAACATTATTAACTTACTTTATGTACTTTCAAACATGATCTCATTTTTGAGCTTACATCAATTGCCTTACGGTGTACTTTTATGTAGGAAAACATGGGGTGTAACATTATTCCTCCACAATCGACCTTGAATGTTGACTGATGTGCCTATCGGTCTCACAACCGGATAACTTTTATGAGTACTTTGGTACTATTCTTTCCATCTAGGCAACTGTTCTGTGAATAAATCCAAAGGCTAGGGCATTCTCCCCTTTAGGCCTCTTTCTCAAACCACGACTTGTGGTTGGAATTCTTCCAATCTCGTAATTGTTGCTACCCTATGTCATGCAGCCTGTACAACTCCGTCCTTGTATGCGTGCATGTGCGAATCTTCTCTCCTTTTTACCCCAACTTTTAGCCAATCTCTAGGCCTCCCTTTTTGAATATATATATAAATATGACAAGCTATCCCTCTGCACATCTGTAGATATACGAAAATTGTTCGCTCATTCCTTTGTCGAACTTACGACAATTGCTATATTTTATTTAATAGACTCGGTTATATATCCTTATGGCTTTGCTGCATCTAGGTAGGTCATACTATACCATAACTCTTACTTCGATTTATTATTACCAAGGTCTGATACCTAACTCCAGGTTACTCTCTCCCTGCTTATCCTATATGTATAAATCTAAGTCCTTAAATGCTTCCTTATTAATGTTTATCTAAAGAATGACATCTTAATCTCCTCTCATACTTTGGAATTTCCATCCATATATTGTTGATTTACCTTAATGTTTATCTATAATCTACCACTGATAACTTGAAACCTGCTACTTAATACATTATCACTAGGGCTCATGACTCATAGGGGAAAATCAGAAGTAATTTGCCTGATCCACCTAGGGACAATACTATACTTCAATAACCATATTTCATAGCATCCCAATATGATACATCTTATGAGTGTATTCTAATCTCGTGCAATTCATGAAATCCCTTTTCTTAAAATCATTACTCAATCAAAGGCCTAAAGGCCATCCTCCTGTCTATCTCCATTACACCCTTATTCTACTACCAGGGCAACATTTCATCTCTTCTAATTACTTCTAGTCTTAGACTCCTCTGAGTTCATTTAGGCTGTACCAAGTCTTTTAGAACTTTCGAAAACCATCAATTCCCTTGTTTTGATGGGTTTTATCTTGAAGACTTACATATTCTCGTCACCTTCTCACTCAACTTTTCTTTTCCTTACACTTATCTGCCTAAAACCTTGCCACTCTATGATCCTTTACCTTGCGACCTACACATATCTATTTATACTACTCACAACCTTCCTTTAACTTGCTAGCACCATAGATTTCCTTTCGTGCCTTCTCAGTTGTCTTTAAATGTAAGCAATTACTTTTCCAGGTCGTTTTGCCATTTTTTGCATGAATACTGGGCTTATCTTAGTGCCCACACATATTGGAGTTCCATGCAACCCATATGAACTTGAATATTACTTTTGATTTTACTTCCCGTTCATTAGTCACAATAGATGCCACTTTCTTATAGAGTGCATACGATGTTGTAGTGAGATCGTTGTTACAAGACCATTATTACATTAGGTCACTATGCTTAGGTTGACGAATTCTTCCTTATTTCCTCAACTAGTCTTTCGTTGTATTAATTACGGGAGACCCTCTGACTCTTGTAAACTGTGAGCTTATTGCATCGTATACCCGACAGAATTTTTGATGTTGTTACTCGCTTATAAATATCCTTACTTACATACCTTTGTTCCCTTGTGCTCATAGGGTTACTTCTGAACTCAAATTTTGATTGTCTCCTTAGTGGAACTCTCTCTTATTTTTGTAAAACTTAAACGGTACCTTTAACTACCCCAACTTTTGTCTGAACATTTTTCAAGGATTGCGATCTCGTATCTGCGAGATTGAATTCCCTATGTTGGGGTTCACTACATTTATCTTTTACGATCTGTTGATTTATCTGTGACCTCTTATCTAGCCATAATTAGGCTCTTCTTGAATCAACTACAGACTACTTATTGGTCCATTCTCATATCTATATCCTACGTAATCTCTCTTGGGTTATGTTTTTTGTCTTAACTTACCCCTCGCATTGGCTCCTTATGTATCAAGTGTTCATTTGCACTTATTTATCAATAACATCTGGTGCTGGAACCCTTAGTGCCTCTCCCCAGCATCGTGCTTGCATAATGTTCCAGAGTCGTATCATATATGTAGGATCTGAATAAATGCAATCTCATTCCTTTCGCCTTTCTACCACATTCTTCCTTTACTATTCCATAGTTTCCTGAACCACATAACTCCGACGTAATACCATATCACACTATCTTCCATCTTTAAGGGAGTACTAACATTTAATGATATGAAGATTTACCTATAAATGTTTTATCTATTCATCTTTGATGTCTCTTCACATCTTCACGGACTCTTACTTGCCTTGCGGTAACCCTTCTGTACCAGGGATAACTTAATTTCTTACGCACGAAGGTGACACCTAGTGTAACTGGCACACTTAGTCCCTTAAGCTTAAGTCTGCTCACAGTGCTTGCTTTAGAGAAGCGTCTTCCTGAATGACCTTTAAAGGTTATTTTTTAGTTATCCATTCTATTATTACCGGAACGCGATCTCTGAAATTGTCATGATGTTAACTATTATCAAATCCTCCGGTCACTAATTCATGTTCAATTTTATCTTGTTTACTAGACCATACTAATTACTATTACTATATGGGGTCTAACTTAGCCTTCTGCTAATCACGTTGGAGTCACCAACTAATTTCTCGAAATGAGGATATGACCTTTGGTCTATACTCTTTTATTGTCTCAAGGCTTGTCACCTCTTGTCTTTTCCTTCACTTGACTATAGACTCTGTCATCGTGTCATATTTTGATTTATCGTTATCACTCATTTATTACATCTTACTCATAATGCATCATTTACTCTCTTCATATTCTCTTGCTAATATTTCTATCACTTTATTCTGAAAACTTTAAAATAACATTCTTTTGCTTTTAGCTCCCTTTGCTCCATCTACTGGCTCTTCGGGTCGCCTAACATTCTCTCTTGAATAGGGACGGGAGCCATACTAAGGTAAATATTTAACCCTTCTAGGATTCCAGTGACTATGTTCTAAATTTTATGAACATGCTAGTATTCATATCTAACTGTACTTTTCTAGAGTGCACCATCTAGGTGTCTCGCAAGGAGAACTATTACCACATTTGCAATATCCTTCAGAAATGTCAGCTAACACTAACAGTCTATCCAACATTTTGGGTTACTCTAACCCCAGCTGGATCTTGATATCCCATCTTTCTCTTAAACTATATCTGTTAGCTCCCATAGGGCATAACTGAGATAGGTGTGGTCAATTGTATATATCTTTGTTAAGTTGAAAGTCACTCAGAATGCTTATATTTCTTTGCCTAAATTGTAAATACTGATAATATTAACTAACTGGGCACCTTGTACCCTTCTTTACCTTGCTTCTTTTACTTGTTGAAGCTTGAATCTACCTTTTGATTCTCTCGTTGCCTCTTAAACCATATAGTTGGATAGATATTCATGCCTTAGGGCTCCTTATCAAGAAGCTTACATGTCTTAGTACACACATAATCTACTAAAGATCTCACATTTACTCATCATAAGCATGATGAAAAATTGAGTTCCTCTGACTAAACTCTTCCACAATAACATTAAATCTCTTACCAATTGTCTTTGTAGATGTAGGTATCGTTATATTACGAAAGAAATAGAATTCTTACAATTGAGATCTACCAGAGGATCTATAGTAAGAAAAAAGAGTGACAGTCCTAAATGGCTTGTAGGACTCAAGGACAGATCTCAATTGTAAGAATTGCTCTGGTAGATCTACCAGAGGATCTATAGACTCCCAAGGACAGAACTGCTATAGATCTACGGCACCTGGTGCCTTACTCAACCGAGTACCAATATTATCATGCCCCGACCTTGGGCAGTGTGACCGACGCTCAACAGGGCTACCCCGGTCGAGCAAGCCTACACAGTCTACCCAACTCGCCCATGAATAATGAGAAGAGTACATTTCATTTATTAGAGAGTAAGAGGCATGTGAACAATGTCAGTTCCCTTCCATAAGTTACGTTATTAACAAGACTCAAAAATAGTACACTATGCAATCATAGTTAAAGTGAAACAGGTGATACAATTACAACATTTTTAGTTTAACCTTCCCAAAACAAGGTACAACCCACACCACGTCTACGGTGCCTCTAACACAAACAAAAGAGTGCTACGATAGTGCCGGCAACAAGGCCCCGACTATACCTCAAAATGCTATGTACAAAGGACAATTGATACAAGATCCCGTAATGATGTGGGGTTCACCAAATCTGCTGGGAAGTGGGTGTGCTGCTATCAATGATCAATGCCAGCTACTGCGGAACCGCCTGCATCTATTAAAGATGCAGCGCCCCCAGTAAAAGAGACGTTAGGACATATGGAATAGTACTAGTATGTATGACTAAACACCCTCTCATTGGAATAGGTAGCAATACAAGAAATAACAATCACAAAATCAATGGAAGCCTCAGAAAATACTAAACATAAAATTAGGAGCAAGATAAGTTTTCAATTAAATTTCCATTATTTTAGGTTGGGACATCTTAGCACCGATAAAGATATGCCACAATGTATTTTGTAGGGAGTCCGATTATGGCCCGATCGGCTAGGCCGTCTCATCCGAAGACATCAACCACAATCACAATTACTATCATAAACTTCAATCATTATCTCAAGCACAATCATAACCATGTGTGCGACATGGCATCCGGTCACGACCCGACCGGCTAGGCTGTCTCACCACAATGTCGTATGGATCGACATCACCCTTTTCTAGAAAATATATCATCCCAATAAAGAGGAATATCCTCATCACATCAATCTCATCCCAAACAAGGGGAATAATTACAATTCACTCCTACACCGACATGACTAACGAAACTCCCGAAGTGTTTATTATTAAAAGGATTTACAACTCATTTCAACATCTTTTACACGCATCTTTGTTTCATTGGCACTAATGGCCCCAAATGTAATATCATTCTTGGCACGTTGGCCGTATTTCATATTTCATGCTCAACTCTTTCACTTTCAAACATCAGGACGGATCATCGACAACAAAGTATTTCTATTCATGACTTTAAGTACACATGTGAGCAAGTAAGAGTCTTAAGAATATTGAGATTTCTTACACAATTTGGCATAATAGCTTTCATTAGAATCACTACTTGAAGTTATAATATTTAGATATGCAAACCATACCTTGAACACATTCTCAAATAGTAACACAACATAACAAGAACATTTGGAATATGTATTGAACAAATATATCTTTTGACACAAGGCTTATTCGAAATAATCAATTTATAATGAGCAACTCGGGACTTACAAGGACATTGTGGGGTTCAATTGTAAAATAGGAGTTTAGCCAACATACCTTGCTTGAGCTTTCATTATTTTACTACAACGTTCCGAAACTCCTAGCGACTTCAATCTAATTAAAGACATGACCAAATTTAACTATAATTAGAAAGATTCTCGGGGGTTTAGCTCATTTGAGCATTTAATCAAGCACTAGGTGTGCACTAAAGTCTCAAGGTCCTCCTATGTTAGAATCCTTTACCCTACAATCAACCCCTACTTAAATAAGCCACCCACAATTACTCCAAAACCTCCCTACCACCTATATTAGTATATGCATGCATAAACAACAACCCTCATTCTCAAAACCTTCCTCCCCATTACCTATTCCCAAATAAAATTTCGAAATTAAAGGTTAGGCTAGAATCTTACCTCTTGGTAGAAGACCTTGTGAGCTTTCTTGTTGAATTTCAAGGCTTGAACAAGATTTTGGATGAACAATTAGCTTAGGGATTTCTCCTCTCACTCTAGGGAACTTTCTCTCTCTAAAAATATCATATATTCCCTTAAAAATGGTCCCTTACGTCTATTTATCGAGATAGGGTCGGGTTATAAAAATAGAAGAATGGACCCTCCGAAATTTGGATTGCGCTGTAGAGCTCGACCAGGCTTCGCGAGGGATATAGCACGGTCTAGCGCACTACAGACCAAGCTTCGCGAGGGATATATCACACTCTAACACACTACAGACCAGGCTTCACGGGGGATATAGCACGGTCTGACACGCTAGGAGATGGGCGACGCGAGGTTGAAATGTTTCAACTCCACAATGCACTGTGCAACCTAAAAAGCCTGAAAATACAATACATTAGCCTACCTAGGCACCACGGAACCTTAAATTACTTGTCGGAAATTTATGGGGCCTTACATCCTCCCCCACTTAAGATCATTCATCCTCGAACGAGGGACAAAATCCGCCATTAGCATCCAATGTGATTCAGCTATTACTTCACACACCAACAGTTCCCAATTCTTTTGACTATGTCCCTAAATATCCAAAAGTTTTGCCAGAGTTTCCCCTGTAATTGGACCTCTCCACCTGTCAGAGAATCCTAGAAACCAAACCTAACAACATATACATAAACCAACGACACAACATAACATGAAAACAATGCCAACCGTGGCCTCATGAGCAGTATATTACCAAAAGGAACACCCTTAACATCAATAGTACATGTGAAACATAATTCATAGAAGGTAAACTCTTAGCATTTTCATAGAACACAACTTCATAAATACATAACTATTCAAACAAATGAGGGTAATTCTTCTTCATTTATTCCTCGGCCTCCCAGGTAGTCTCTTCGACCTGTTGGTTTCGCCATAGCACTTTCACGGAGGAAATTTTTTTATTTCTCAGCTTACGGACTTGCCTATCGAGAATGGCAACTAGAATTTCTTCATAAGTCAGTTCCTCATTAACCTCAATAGTCTCAACTGGAACAATAAGCGACAGATATCCAACCACCTTCTTCAACATGGATACGTGAAACACAAAGGTGCACTAAAGACATTTCTGGAGGTATTTCTAGCATGTAAGCCACCTGACCAATCCTCTGAATGATTTTGTACAGACTGACATACCTCGGACTCAATTTCCCTTTTTTGCCAAATCGCACTATATCCTTCATAGGGGAAACCTTCAAGAATATCTAATCATCTTCTTTGAACTCCAAATCCCTATGACAAACATCCGAATAGGACTTCTGATGACTCTGAGCAGTTTTTAACTGCAACTTAATGATCATAACCTTCTCCATAACCTGATGCACAAGGTCTAGTCCTATTAACTCTACTTCCACAATCTCAAACCATCCAATGGGAGATCTACATCTCCTACCATATAAAGCCTTGAACGGTGCCATCTGAATGCTAACATGATAACTGTTGTTGTAGGCAAATTATATGAGTGGAAAATGATCATCCCATATACCTTTGAAGTCAAGAACACAAGCGTGCAACATATCCTCAAGTGTCTGAATAGTCCGCTCTGCCTGCCCGTCAGTCTGCGGGTGAAATGATATACTAAGATTTACCTGAGTACCCAAACCTTGCTGAAATTTCTTCCAAACATTAACTGTGAATTGTGCCCCTTGATTTGAGATAATAGAAGCTGAAGGTCCTTGCAACCTGACTATTTCCTTGATATACAACTGAGCATACTATTCTGTTGTGTCAGTAGCCTTAACAAGTAAGAAGTGTGCTGATTTCATGAGTAGATCCACTATCACCCAAATCGAGTCGAACTTATGAGGAGTGCTATGCAGCCCTACCACAAAGTCCATGTTGATCATCTCTCACTTCCACATAGGAATTTTTATGTTCTGTGCCAACCCACCGGGCCTTTGATGTTTGGCCTTCACTTGCTGACAATTTGGACATCTTTCCACAAAGTCCACTACATTCCTCTTTATATCATTCCACAAGAAGACTTCCTTAAGATCATAATACATCTTCTTAGAGCTCGGAGTGCACAGAGTATCTAGAAGTGTGAGCCTCGGTCATGATTCTTTCCCAGAGACTATCCACATTTGGAACACATTGTCGCCCTTGGTACCTTAGCGTACCATCATCCATGCTAAGAGGAAAAGCCATAGTCTTATTCTTATGAATACCATCTTTCAACTATACCAACAACGGATCGTCGTACTGCTTCTCCTTGACTTCCACAACTAGCGATGATTCAGCCCTGTTTTGCACAATTACCCCTTTTTCACTAGAGTCTGTAAAATGAACTCCCAAACTAGCTAACCGAAGAACTTGGCCAACGACCTTTGATATGCCTCCAAATGAGCCAAACTACCCATAGATTTCCGACTAAGAGCATCCGCCACAACATTAGCCTTCCCCGGATGATATAGAGTATCGATGTCGTAGTCCTTGAGTAACTCAAACCATCTTCTCTACCTCAAATTCAATTCCCTTTGCTTGAAAATATATTGAAGGATCTTATGGTCTGTGAATATATCCACATGGATCACGTACAAATAATGACGCCAAATCATCAATGCAAATACCACCGCCGTAAGCTCTAAGTCATGTGTTGGATACTTCTTCTCATGATTCTTGCGTTGTCTAGAAGCATAAGCGATCACCCTTCCATCTTGCATCAAGACACACCCTAGTCCGATTCTCGAAGCATCACAATATACCACAAACCCATTCGTACCCTCTGGTAGGGTCAACACCTGTGTTGCAGTTAATCTTGATTTCAACTCTTGGAAGCTCCTTTCACTAGCATCTGACCATTAGAACATAACTGCCTTCTGCGTCAATTTAGTCAATCGAGAGGCAAGAGTAGAGAACCCCTCCACAAACTTTCTGTAATACCCAGCTAAGCCCAAGAAACTGCGAATCTCTGTTAGAGTTGTAGGCCTCGGCCAATTCTTCACAACGGCAATCTTCTGCGGATCAACCTTAATTACTTATTGTCACGCCCCAAAACCGAGGAACGCAACCGGCGTAAAACCGACTGAACCAGTCCGAGCAAGCCTGATAGATTTCATTATACCCAAACTCATTCACGATTGGAGATAATACATATTTTCATTAATTAGACAAAAAGATATTCATGTCTACAATACCAATTCATTACCAATAGTTTCATCATTTTTTAAAGTCTCAAATGGACAAATAATACAGCCACAACATAACATATTTTGACTTTCCCAACACCCATACACAACCCACACCATGTCTACGGAGCCTCTATAGATAAAGAAAAGTACAATGATAATGCCGGCAACAAGGCCCCGTCTATACCTCAAACAAAATACACCAAGTACAAAAGATTCATGACCCCAGGATAAAGTGGGGCTCACCAGGTCAGATGGGAAGAAGGTGTATTGCTATCACTGATCAATATCTCCTGCTGTGGAACCACGTGAATCCATTTAAAGATGTAGCACCCCCGGCAAAAGGGATGTTAGTACTGTCGAATAGCACTAGTATGTATAACTAAATACCCTCTCAATAGAATGACAAATAATACAAACAAGATTATCATAATGTTAATGGAAGCCATAATCAACATCAAACCTCAATTTAGGATCAAGACAGTGTTCAAATAAATTTCCATATTGTAACACCTCGGAAAATTTCGAAGTATTTAAGTGTACAGCCCCGTAAAATTTTGCAAATGAATTCAAGGTTTCGTGGTGCCAGAGTAGGTATACATGTTTAAGCATTTTAGAAATTCTTCATGAATATTTTCCCTACGTTATCAATGCCTACTAGGAAACTCTATGACTCGTTTGTTGAACCAATGATGTCACCACAACGAATCACCATGTCAGCGCTATTGGTAGTGACCTTCAAGTCTCTTAGGATATAACCTCCTGATTCCAGCCCAATCTCGAACCTCGTTGTTCCTATTTTTAGTAAACCTATGGGGGTTAAAGGTTAAAACATGTCAAAGAAGAAGCATCATTAAGGACATAAACCACAATTACTATTTCAATTATAATTTCCAGCACAATCATCACCATGTGTGCGGCATGGTGTCCGATCATGACCCGACCGGCTAGGCTGTCTTATTTGAGACATCAACCTTTTTATATCAATCATCGCATTTCATATAACTTTCACCTCTTTTTATTTCATTGGCAATAATGGCCATAATTATAAGATCATTCTTGGCACGTTAGCCATATTTAGTATTTCATACTCACCTTTTCACTTTCTAACATCAACATCATCAACAACAACAACAACAATTCAAATCAAGGCATGTAGTCTTCGTTTGAATTTAACTTGAAGTCGAAAATTTCTAATGCACAGCCCATATTTTTAACACATCCTCAATTGATTACATAACATAAATAAATCATTTGGAATACTTGTTGAACATATATCTTTCAACACAATCTTACTCGGAACGGCCAATTTTATAATGATCCACTCGGGACTTACATAATTCACATGAATATCGTGGGATCCATTTCTAAGAGAAGAGTTTAGCCAACATACCTCAATTGAGCTTCGTTAAACTCTAAAATATTCCGAAATTCTTAGCAACTTCAATCTATTGTAGAAATATAACAAATTGAATCAAAATTAGAAAGATGATCATAGTTCTAGCTCATTGGAGCATTTTATCAAACACTAGGTGTGCATAAGGTTTCAAGGTCCTTTTATGGAGAATTCCATCATCCCATAACCCAATCTTTACCATGCTTAGTTCAACAATCTTCCTACACCCCTTGATATCACAAGAATGTAAAATAAACAACTCTCATGCCCAACAATTATCTTGCTAATTATCCATTTTCAGAAAATTTCGAAATTAGGGGTTAGGGTGTAGAATCTCACCTCTAGGATGAAGACCTAGTGAGTTTCCCTTCTTAATCATCCAAAACTTGAGCAAGAATTGAATAATAATTATTGAAGAACACCTTCTCACTTTAAGCACTCTCTCTCACTCTAAAATGTCAAATTATAGCTCAAAAATGACCCAAAGAGTGTATTTAACGAAATAGGGTAGGGTTTTAAAAACCCAAAAATGAAATCCTAAATCAATATGTGGACCGCATATCGGTCGCATAATTGCCGACCAAAACGACCAAAAGAACTGTTTGTGTATGCAGTCACTATGCGGTCCGCATAACTTTTCTGCAGTCACATAATGCACCGCAGAACAGTTATGCGGTCGCATAGTCGACCGCATAATTGCTTCCAAACTTACCCTCTCCTTCTCACTTCTGCGGCCATTATGCGGCCCGCAGAGTTATTATGCGGTCGCATAATGGACCGCATAAACATGCTTTTCCGCCAAAAGTTTTCCTTTACTTTCTGGTGCATTGTTTAACCCAAAACGTCTGAGCTGCGGCGAGCAGAATTTCTATAATACTCAACACATAAAATCAATTCGGCACCACGAAACATTATTTTCTTTTGCAAAAATTTTACGGGGCTTTACACTTAAGTACTTCAAAATTTTCCAGGGTGTTACATTCTCCCCCGCTTATGATCATTCGTCCTCAAATGAGGGTAAAATCCGTCATTAGCATCTTATGCAACTCAATTTTTTATACCACACTCCAGCAGCCCCAAATTTGACTAACTCCCAAAATTTCCAAATATTTCGCTAGAGTTTCCCTTGTAACTAGGCCTATCCACCTGTCAGAGAGCCCCATAAACACATCCTAACAATATATACGTAATCCAACGACATAACATAATAAAAAACAACACCAAATGTAGCCTCATAAGCAATATATTTCCAAAAAGGAACACCCTTAATGCCAATTGTTCAAATGATACAAAATTCATAAAAAGTAAGTCTTATAATTTTTCTAGATCACAACTTTATAAATACATGGTCATTCAAATAAATAAGGATACTATTTCTTCATTTCTTCCTTGGTCTCCCAAGTAGCCTCTTCAACCTGTTGGTTTCGCCATAACACTTTCACGGAGGCAATTCCTTTATTTCTCAATTTTTGGACTTGCCGATCAATAATAGAAACCAGAGTCTCTTCGTAAGTCAATTTCTCATTTACCTCAATAGTCTCAACCGGAACAATGAGTGTCGAATCTCCAACTACTTTCTTCAACATAAACACATGAAACACCGGGTGCACTAATGACACTTTAGGCGGTAGCTCAAGATTGTACTCCACATTACCAATCCTATGAATGATTTTGTACGGTCCGACATACCTCGGACTCAATTTCCCATTCTTACCAAATCGCATTACACCCTTCATGGGGGAAACTTTCAAGAATACCCAATCATCTTCTTTGAACTCAATATCCCTACGGCAAACATTCGAATAGGATTTTTGACGACTCTGAGCAGTCTTCAACCGCTCCTTAATGATTTTAACTTTTTCCATGGCTTGATGCATGAGGTTTGGCCCTATCAACTCTACTTCACTAATTTTGAACCACCCAATTGGAGATCTACATCTCTTACCATATAAATCCTCGAACGGTGCCTTCTGAATGCTAGCATGATAGCTATTGTTGTATGTATGAGTGGTAAATGATCGTCCCAGCTACCTTTGAAGTCTAGAACACAAGCAGGCAACATATCCTCAAGCGTCTGAATTGTCCGCTCTGCCTGCTCGTCAGTCTACGGGTGAAAGGCTATACTAAGAATCACTTGAGTACCCAAGCCTTGCTGAAATTTCTTCCAAATATTAGCAGTGAATTGTGCTCCCCGATTAGAAATGATGGAAACTGGGGTGCCATGCAACTTGACTATTTCTTTGATATACAACTGGGCATATTATTCCGATGTATCGGTAGCCTTAACCGGCAAGAAGTGTGCTGATTTCACGAGTCGATCCACAATCACCCAAATCAAGTCAAACTTATGCGGAGTACGAGGTAATCCTACCACAAAGTCCATATTAATCATTTCCCACTTCCACATTGGAATTTCTATGTTCCGTGCCAAACCACCGGGCCTTTGGTGTTCGGCCTTCACTTGATGACAATTTGTACACTTCGCCACAAATTCTGCTACATTCCTCTTCATATCATTCCACCAATAGACTTCCTTAATATCATGATACATTTTCGTAGAACCTGGGTGCACGGAATACCTAGAAGTGTGAGCTTCAGTCATAATTCTTTCACAGAGACCATCCACATTTTGAACACACAGTCGCCCTTGGTACCTTAGTGTACCATCATCCATGCCAAGAGAAAAGGCCATGTTCTTATGTTTATGAATCCCCTCTTTCAACTGCACCAACAATG
Source organism: Nicotiana tomentosiformis (assembly GCF_000390325.3). Taxonomy (NCBI): domain Eukaryota; kingdom Viridiplantae; phylum Streptophyta; class Magnoliopsida; order Solanales; family Solanaceae; genus Nicotiana; species Nicotiana tomentosiformis. The sequence continues at coordinate 48,906,664 of NC_090817.1, forward strand.
GATTGTTGTATTGCTTCTCTTTGACTTTCACAACAAGCGATGATTCAGCCCTATTTTGCACAATTACCCCTCCTTCACTAGAGTTCGCAAGACAAACTCCCAAACTAGTCAATCGGTGAACTTCTTTGGCCAATAGACTTTGATATGCCTCAAAGTGAGCCAAACTACCCATGGATTTCCGGCTAAGAGCATCTGCCACAACATTGGCCTTTCCCGGATGATATAGAATATCTATGCCGTAGTCCTTTAGTAACTCAAGCCATCTTCTCTGCCTCAGATTCAATTCCTTCTGCTTGAAAATATATTGAAGGCTCTTATGGTCCATGAATATATCCACATGGACCCCATAAAAATAATGACGCCAAATTATTAATGCAAATACCAGTGCTGCAAGTTCTAAATCATGTGTTGGATAGTTCTTTTGATGTTTCTTGAGTTGCCTAGAAGCATAAGCTATAACCTTGACATGTATGCATTAATACACATCCAAGCCCGATTCTTGAAGCATCACAATATACCACAAATCAATCTATACCCTCTAGTAGAGTCAATACCGGTGCCATAGTCAATCTTGCTTTTAATTCCTGGAAACTCTTTTCACAAGAATCTGACCATTGGAACTTAATTGCCTTCTGCGTCAATTTAGTCAATGGGGAGGCAAGAGTAGAAAACCCCTCTGCAAACTTTCTGTAATATCCAGCTAAGCCTAAGAAACTGCGAATCTCTGTTGGATTTGTAGGCCTCGACCAATTCTTCACAGCTGAAATTTTCTAAGGATCAACCTTAATTCCCTCACTAGAGACTACATGACCCAAGAATATGACAGATTCAAGCCAAAATTCACACTTTGAAAACTGTGCATATAACTAGTGCTGATACAGGGTTTATAGACTACCCTGAGATGATTAGCATGATCTTCTCGACTTCGTGAATATATAAGAATATCGTCAATAAACACTATCACAAAAAAGTCGAGGAATGGCTTAAAAACTCGATTCATAAGATCCATGAAGGTTGCCGGGGCATTTGTTAGCCCAAAAGACATCACTAGAAACTCATAATGCCCATACCAGGTCCTAAAGGCTGTTTTCGGAATATCCTGCTCACTGATTTTCAATTGGTGATACCCGGATCTTAAATCAATCTTGGAGAACTACCCGGCAACTTGCAATTGGTCAAACAAGTCATCTATCCTTGGTAGTGGGTATTTATTTTTTATTGTGACCTTGTTGAGTTGCCGGTAGTAAATACACATGCGTAGTGACCCATCTTTCTTTCTTACAAAGAGTACAGGTGCGCCCCAAGGCGATGCACTCGGTCGAATGAAACCCTTTTCTAAAAAATCTCTTAATTGTTCCTTTAACTCTTTCAATTCTGTCGTTGCCATTCTATAAGGTGGAATAGATATAGGATGCGTGTCTGGCATCACATCAATACCAAAATCAATCTCCCTATTTGGTGGAATCCCAGGGAGTTTATCCGGATAGACTCCCAGAAATTCATGTACAACAGGCACAAACTCAAGTGTAGGCACCTCAGCATCAGTGTCCGTAACCCAGACCAAATGGTAAATACATCCCTTATTGATCATTTGCATGGCCTTAAGGTAAGAAATAAACCTACCCCCCGGCACTACATCATCACCCTTCCACTCAATAACTGGCTCATTTGGAAATTCAAACATAACAGTTCTGGTTCGTCAATCAAGCTTGGCAAAACATGAATAAAGCCAATCCATCCTCATTATCACATCAAAATAGACCATTCTCAATTCAATAAGATTGTCCACGGTGTCCTGACCACGCAACGTGACAACACAATCCCTATAAACCCGCGCGACCAAAATAGACTCACCAACCGGAGTAGATACAGAGAACGGCTCATAAAGCTGTTCTCGTTCTATCCCAAATTCCATAGCAACATAAGGTGTGATATGTGACAAAGTTGTACCGGGATCAATATGAGCATATACATTATGAGATTGGACAGTCAATATACCTGTGATAACATATGGAGAATCTTTTGAATTCTGGCGACCCCTCATAGCATAGAAACGGATGAATCCTCCCAAACTCTGTGCTCCACCCCTAGATGCACCACGCCCTACGGGTGTTGGAGTGCCTCGAGTTGGAGGAGGTGCTGTGAATGTAGTAGCTGCAGAACTGGCTGGCTGTGCCATGCCCCTGCCCGCACCCTGGCGGGAGGAACGACAGTCCCTCTGAATGTGACCCCTCAAATTCGCATCTGTAGCATATGGGTAAGACCATGTGGCATATTCCTAGGTGCATCTTTTCACAATAAGGGCATGGGGGCCTCCTTTGCTGCTGGAATCTACCACCATGACGAACCTGCTAATATGAGCCCCTGTTGCCCTGATTGGGCCTGAAACGGCTCCACTACTTTTGCTGACTAGGCCCTGATGGTGGTGCACTAGCCGAAGACTGACCAAAGGACTGGGATGGCCCTAACGACCCTCCCATGAATGTTGACTTGCCATCACCAGAAGAACCACCAAAGTTGCCCGCAGACCGAGCCTTATTAATACCCTCTCGCTCCATTCTATTCCTTAGTGTGCGGGTCTCTGTGTCTTGAGCGAATGTCACCATATTTCCATAGTTCATTTCAGAATTCAAGGCAGCTATAGCAGCCTCATTAATTACCAAGGGACTAAGTCCCTACACAAAGCGGCGCACTCTAGCCTCCATAGTGGGCAACATGTAAATAACATATTTAGATAGGTACGCGAACCTCATATGGTAATCCCACACATTCAGGCTACCTTGTCTCAGGTTCTCAAACTCGGCAGCATGGGCTGCCTTAGTCTCGGCAGGCAAGAAATGATCAATAAAGGCATCAACAATTTCACCCCACCTCGCCGAAGGGCTCCCTTCTTCATGGGACTCCTCCCATAGTTCAAACCAAGAATATGCCACCTCTTTCAGGCGGTAGGAGGCCAATTCCAGTGCCTCTGTTTCAGTAGAATGCATAACTCTGAGAGTCTTGTGCATCTAATCAATGAAATCCTAGGGATCCTCCTCTGGGTTAGTACCCATAAATAGTGCAGGATCCAACTGGAGAAACCTGTTCACCCTGGAACTAGTAGAATCCCATGGCTGACTGGAAGAAGTGGGCACAACACTCGATCTCTAGGCCTGGGAAGCCACTATCTGTGCCAACATCTGTATGGCTCCCCTAAAATCAACATCAGAAACACCAAAATCGGAAGCTGGAACTGGAGGTGGAACTGGTATATCAGTTGGAGGGACTGTTGCATCCTCAGTAGGTGTAGGGACAGGTGCAGTCTGATCCGTTATAGTGGAGTCAGACAGTGTAGTAATAGGAGAAATATTCTCACTCCTCGGGTGCTCACCCACATCGTCAATTATAGGATCAACTGTCACTCCTGGGCTAACATTGGCTCTTTGGCCAGTTCTTGCCTTCTTCTTAGGTGCCATGTACTGAAAATTAGAGCAACTCAGGAGTTAAAGGCGGAACAATCTTACAACCAGCTTTATCTCACGAAGAACATGAAAGAAGGGTATTATTCCTAAATGCCCATGTAGCATCCTAATTATAGATGTGGTCGACAACACACTGATAATAAGGATTCTACAAGACACAGCTCCGATACATCCTAAAACACTTTAAAACCTTAGGCTCTGATACCAAATTTGTCACGCCCCAAAATCGAGGAACACGACTGGCGCTCAACCGAGTGAACCCGACCGAGCAAGCCTGTTAGATTTCATTCTACCCAAACTCATCTACGACTGGAGATAATACATATTTTCATTAATTAGACAAAAAGATGTTCATGTCTACAATACCAATTCATTACCAATAGTTTTATCATTTTTTAAAGTCTCAAATGGACAAATAATACAGCCACAACATAACATATTTTGACTTTCCCAGCATCAATACACAACCCACACTATGTCTACGGAGCCTCTATAGATAAAGAAGAGTACAGTGATAATGCCGGCAACAAGGCCCCGGTTGTACCTCAAACAAAATACAAAAGATTCATGACCCCGGGATGAAGTGGGGCTCACCAAGTCAGATGGGAAAAGGTGTATTGCTATCACTAATCAATATCTCCTGCTGTGGAACCACCTGCATCCATTTAAAGAGGCAGCGCCCCCGGCAAAAGAGACGTTAGTACTGTCGAATAGCACCAGTATATATAACTAAACACCCTCTCAATTGAATGACAAATAATGCAAACAAGATTATCATAATGTTAACAGAATCCTTAATCAACATCAAACCTCAATTTAGGATCAAGACAGTGTTCAAATAAATTTTCATATCTCACATTGGGAGACTTTTAGTATCGATATACCATTGTTCACAATACCATTATTCACAATACCAATATCCACAATACCAATACCACAATATTCTCAGCATGGAGTCCGATCACAACCCGATCAGCTAGGCTATCTCATTAGAGACATCAACCACAATTTCTCTCAATGTTAATACCATCGTCTTTAACACGGAGTCCGATCACAACCCGATCGGCTGGGCTATCCATTAAGGACATCAACCACAATTACCATTTCAATTATAATTTCCAGCACAATCTCCACGATGTGTGCGGTATAGTGTCCGATCACTACCCGACCGGCTAGGCTGTCTTATTCGAGACATCAACCTTTTTATATCAATCATCTCATTTCATATTACTTTCACCTCTTTTCATTTCATTGGCACTAATGGCCATAATTATAAGATCATTCTTGGCACGTTGGCCATATTTCGTATTTCATGCTCACCTTTTCACTTTCTAACATAAACATCATCAACAACAACAACAACAATTCAAATCAAGGTATGTAGTACACATGTGAGCAATTAAGAGTCTAATGCACATAGAGATTCTTCACAAAATTTGGCATAATAGCCTTCGTTTGAATTTAACTTGAAGTCGAACATTTCTAATGCACAAGCCATATTTTTAACACATCCTCAATTCATAACATAACATAAATAAAGTATTTGGAATACTTGTTGAACTTATATCTTTCAACCCAATCTTACTCGGAACAGCCAATTTTATAATGATCCACTTGGGACTTACATAATTCACATGAATATTGTGGGATCCAATTCTAAGAGAAGAGTTAAGCCAACATACCTCAATTGAGCTTCCTTAAACTCTAAAATGTTCCGAAATTCTTAGCAACCTCAATCTATTGTAGAATTATAACAAATTGAATCAAAATTAGAAAGATAATCATAGTTCTAGCTCATTTGAGAATTTTATCAAACACTAGGTGTGCATAAGGTTTCAAGGTACTTTTATGGAGAATTCCATTATCCCACAACCCAATCTTTACCATGCTTAGTTCAACAATATTCCTACACCCCTTGATATCACATTCATGTAAAATAAATAACTCTCATGCCCAACAATTATCTTGCTAATTACCCATTTTCAGAAAATTTTGAAATTAGGGGTTAGGTTGTAGAATCTTACCTCCAGGATGAAGACCTAGTGAGTTTCCCTTCTTAATCTTCCAAAACATGAGCAATAATTAAAAAATAACAATTATTAAAGAACACCTTCTCACTCTAGGGCACTCTCTCTCACTCTAAAATTTCAAATTATAGCTCAAAAATGGCCCAAAGACTGTATTTAACGAAATAGTGTCGGGTTTTAAAAACCCAAAAATGAAGCTCCGGAACAGGTTATGCGATTGCATATGCGATCGCATAATCAATATGCAGACCGCATATCAGTCGCATAATTGCTGACCAAAATGACCAAAAGAGCTGTCTGTGTATGTGGTCAATATGCAGTCCGCATAACTATTCTACGGTGGCATAACGCACCGCAGAATAGTTATGCGGTTGCATAGTCGACCGCATAATTGCTTCCAAACTGACCCTCTCCTTTTCACTTCTACGGAAATTATGCAGCCCGCAAAGTGATTATGCGGTCGCATTATGGACCGCATAAATGCGCTTTTCCGCCAAAATATTTCCTTTACTTTCCGGTGCATTGTTCAACCCAAAAAGTTCGAGCCGCGGCGAGCTTGATCGCCGTGAAGAATTTCTATAATACTCAACATGTAAAACCAATTCGGCATTACGAAACATTATTTTCTTTTGCAAAAATTTTATGGGGCTTTACACTTAAGTACTTCTAAATTTTCTGGGGTGTTACACTTATCTACAGACAACATGACCCAAGAATGTGACGGATTCATTCAAAAGTTCACAGTTTGAAAAATTCGCATACAACTTGCACTGATATAGAGTCTGCAGAACCGCCCTGAGATGATCCGCATGGTCCACATACCTTAATTGAGCTTCCTTACACTCTAAAATATTCCGGAAATCTTAACGACTTCAATCTATTTTGAAAATGTAACACATTGAATCAAAATTAGGAGGATGATCATGGTTCTAGCCCATTTGAGCATTTTATCAAACACTAGGTGTGCTCTTAACGCCCTTTTGCAAAAGATTCCATCATTCCCCAAGCCATTCTCTACCATTTTTAGCTCACAGCTTTCCCACATTCTTTGATAACACATGCATGCAAGATAACGACTCTCATACCCAATAATTGTCACTCTAACTAGCCCAATTTGTAAATTTTCAAAATTGAGAGCTAGGACATAGATTCTTACCTTTGGGATGAAGACTTCCTTTGTTAATCCTGCCAAGGATATATGACTTATTTGAACAATTATAGGGTGCTAAGTACTTCTCCAAAATTGATTTGAGATCCGGGTATCACCAATTGAAGATCAGGGAGCAAGATATCCTAAAGACAACTTTCCGAACCTGGTATGGGCACTTTGAATTTCTAATAATGTCTTTTGGGTTAACAAATGCCCCGACAACTTTCATGGATCTTATGAATCGAGTCTTCAAGCCTTTCCTCGACTCTTTTGTGATAGTGTTCATTGACGATATTCTGGTATATTCACGAAGTCTCTCACTCTAAAGTATCAGGTTTTGCTAAAAAAATGGCCCCTCACATCTATTTTAACGAAGTAGGGTCGGGTTTAAAAACCTAAAAATGAAGCTCCGGAACAGGTTCTGCGGTCGCATATGCGACCACATAATGATTATGTGGTCTACAAAATGACTGCGAAATTTGGGTGCCAAAACTGGAAAGGAACTGACCAGGTATGCGATCACTATGCAGCCCGTAGACCTGTTCTGCGGTCACATAGAACAGTTCTGCGGTCGCATATTGCACCGCAGAACCTCCCTCCAAAAATTCCCAAAGTGGGATATGCGACAAGAGTGTGGCCCACAAAATGGTTATGCGGTTGCATAATGGCCGCGAAATTTGACATCAAAATGACCCAGACAACTGACCCACTCTGCGACCATTATGCGGTCCACAGAGTGGTTCTGTGGTCGCAGAAAAGGGTGCCTAAATGCCTACTTCTGCCCAATATTTTCTTCAACTCCCCAGCGCACTATTCAATCTGAAAAGTCCGAACCGCGGTGAGCTTTATTAACCTCTATGCCTACCCCGATATCACTGAACCCCGACTTTTAGGAATAATTTTTACGGGGCCTTACATCCTCCCCCACTTAAGATCATTCATCCTCTAATGAGGGTCAAAATCTGTCACTAGCATTCAATGTTGCCTAACTTTTAGTTCACACACACCAGTAGTTTCAAAATTTGGCTAACTCCCTAAATTTCCAAAAAATTTGCCAGAGTCTCTCCTGTAACTTGGCCTATCCACCTGTCAGAGTAACACCAAAACAACTCCTAACAATACATCCACAACTCAACAAAGCATCTCTATGTATATCAACATCACTAATCTCAACATTACATGCATTACATCATCTCAAGTAGCATTTGGACAAGAACCGAACATATATAAATTGTAATATAAAGAAGGTACCTTTCGATCCACAATCATTTAACTATAAACTCAAGTGGGAACATTTTATTTCCTTAAAACGTTTTGCCCTCACGGTGGCCTCCTCGACTTACAGACTTCGCCCTAACACAGTAACGGAGGTAATCCCCACTCCCAGACTTATCTAACAAGGATAGGAAATAGTTGCTCCTCATAATCCAATTATCCATCAACTTCACCTTCTTAGACATAGACACATGAAACACTGGATACAAGGAGAACAATAATAGGGAAACATCATACTCATAGTTTGGCCTATTTCCTTCAAGATATCATAAGGCCTAATGTGACAACACATACTTTACCTTCCTTAACAATTCACATATCATCCTCATGAAGAGAATATTGAGAATAACCCATTCACTTTCTTCAGCTCTAAATCTCTACGCTGAACACCCAAACTAGACCTTTGCCGACCTCCAACAATTTCTCTAAGATGTGCTAGCATGAATATGACGATAAAATTTCATATCCCTTATATTTGATCATGGGATGATGCTTCTTCTTTGACATATTTGAACCTTCAGCCCCCATAGATTTAATACGAGGAACAACGGGGTTCGAGGTTTGGTTGGAATTATTCAAGAATCCATCAATGGGCTGAGCAGAGTATTTCATAAGGTTATATATCATAAAAGACATGAAGCTTACTACTGATAACACAGACAATATTAATCATAGTAATGACATCATTGATTCGACAAATGAGGCATAGATTTTCTTAGTAGACATTTATAATGGAGGGACCATGTTGATGATTCTTAGATTTAAAGGAAATGAGTCATGAAAAGGACAACAATGATTGTTTCATTCCATATGTGCCTTATTTGGCCATAGTAGGCCTCAAAGAGAAATAGCCAAGTACGTGACACCAGTTACCTACTTGAGTGTAGGAAGAAGAAAAATACATTGTGATATGGGTTTAATTTGAAATGAGAATATTCTGGCACCCTGAATGTGATATGGGTTTCAAAATACATGAAGTTGCATTATGCTCTTAACAGTAACTAGCACAAGGAATATATGCCACAAGCCTATGAAGATGAAAAAGAAGTTGAACACTTGTGATATTATTATCATTGTGAAAGCTTAACCCCTGTTCGATAGTTGATCCTATACGAGAGAACTAGAGATGCGACAAACTTGTCTTTCAAATCAATATACCCCTGATATGTGCCAAAATCTGGAAGCATATAATTTCAACCTTTCACGAGTGAAACGGCATAGCTGGAACATCTAAATATTTGGGATGAAATCGTGTATTGGTTAGAGAAAATGAACATTTTTCTATGAGATAGACATGTTACTGCCATAATAACTCTCAAGATGCAATACCAGGACACTTCATGGAAGACTACAATACTAGGTACAAAGTAAGCTACTTACTGAGAGACGATTTAGGTGAACATGAAAGTCATACTGAGATGGGTAAACAACAAGATCTTCCTGTGACAAATTTGTGATAAATCTCAAATTTCTCAGAAACTTTATGCGGACAAGTGGCCCCTATTAATTGACATGTACGCCCATGATAGGTGTTGGGATATGCTCTTATGTTACTAGAGGTGGAAAGGTTCCATGATAATACTCACAAAGGAGTAGGGTGACTGTTCAAGCCATATGAGCCGCATACACCGGAGAGAGAAAAAGTGGCTTAAGAAGGATCTCAACACTAGGCTACCTTACATTGGATATGATACCACATAGGTAAATATTATGATGGTGCGTGCATAGGCACAAGTGAGCAGATGTTATCCATTTGAATCAAAATGCTTTGTAAGAAATTCATCAGGTATAGTCCCTTGCTGAGAATTTAGGGAAGCAGTGGGAAGTATTAACCTAGGGTTATAACCCAATTCAAGGAACTCATTATAGAACTCAATTTCTCAATAGGCTATAAATATAAGGAATTGTGATAAAGAGGCTTCATGAATACTGCGTCTCATTCAAAGAGTAGATATAGAGTAACTCATAAAGTTGTTCCGGTTCTATCCCAACTTCCATAGTGCATAAGGAGTGACATATGACAAAGTGGAACCGTGATCAATAAGAGCATACATATCATGAGATTGGACAGTCAATATACATGTAACCACATCTGGAGAAGCCTCAAAGTTTTGACCTCTCCTCATAGCATAAAACCTGATGGGCCCTCCCGAGCTCTGCATACCACCCCTAGCTGCTCCACGCCCTGCGGGCGATATAGTCTCTCTAGCTGGGCGAGGCGCGGTGGATATAGTAGCTACAAAACTGGATGGTTGTGACGCACCCCCACCCATTCTCTGGCTAGACGAATGACAATCTCTTTGAATGTGACCCCTCATGCCACACTTGTAACATACATAAGTACCATAGTGACATGCTCCTAGATGACATCTCCCACACTTCACACAACGGGGATGAGGTCCGCTAAACTGACTCGTCCCGCTGACTTGATATTTACCCTTTTTGCATACATCATAAGCATACCCCTTATCCTCTCTCCAAGATTTTAATGCAGTAGTAACAAACTCCGTACCGGTTTGTTGTGTGGGCCTTTGGAATTTCCCAAACCTGCCACCCCTAACATGTTGCTGAGAATACTCACCACATGACGCCAAATGTTCCTTCCCGCACATCGGGCAGACCAGTATGGGTGTACCCAACCTAGGGAATTTGTACTTCTTGTGCCCCCTCTTTTCACAGCCATAACATATTTCAAGGGTCATCCAACATGTTCCCAAGTGACGCTTCTTGCAAACAAAACAATCCGGCTCATTAGTACCAACAACCCTTTTTCGTTTCTTAGATTCTCTCACCACACGATCTGATGGTGCGGTGACATTGGTAGGAACAAGGACACTTCCCTTAGCAACAAGTTCTTCCAATCCCTCCACGGCTCGACACATTCTCCCAATGAACTCTTGCGTAATCTCCCCAGATTCAATGGTGCGGTCATTCCCTCCTCGTTGTTTCGAACTCGTGGATTACTCATCTGAAAAATGAGACATGGCGAGGAAATTAGCTTCTTATCACGGGCTCTATCGCATGATATGGAATATCAAAGAAGTGTGAAATTTCCTAAATTTCCAAGTAGCCTCCTCATTATGGATGTGGTCGACAACACACCGATAAGAAGGACTCTACTAGACATAGATCCGAGACATCCTAGGACACTTTAAAACCTTAGGATCTGATATCAAGTTTGTCACGCCCCAAACTCGGGGAGCGCGACCGGCGCTCAACCGAGAGAACCCGACCTAGCAAGCCTGTTGGATTTCCTTCTCTCCAAACTCATTCATGAATAAATAGGAGATGTACTCCATTAATCAAACACTGAAAAGATTTTTATTAACAACTTCCATTTCATTCCCATTAGTAGCTTCATTTATAATTTCCGAAATATTACGAGTTTATAGAATTAATGAAAAATATGATTTTCAAATACCAACATTTCTAGTTCAATTCCCAACATCAACCACAACCCACAACCTATCTACGGAGCCTCTAAGTACAATAGGAGAGTAATATGGAAATGCCGGCAACAAGGCCCCGACTATACCTCAAAACACAGTACATGAGAAACAAAAGATACATGACCCCGAAATGAAGTGGGGCTCACCAAATCAGCCGAAAAGAGTGTACCACTATCACTTATAAATGTCGCCTCTTCTAGAACCGCTTGCATCCATAAAAGATGCAGCGCCCTCGTCAAAAGGGACATTAGTACTGTCGAATAGCACTAGTATGTGTAGCTAAAAGTCCTCTTTCAAAATAGAATGCCCATATAAAAAAAGGCAACACATAGAAACAGCAAGTCACAATCAACAATATCCAAATGTCCAGTTAAAACATAATAATTTTCAAAATACGAACTTCATACACAATTTTTGGTTAGGAGATCATTTGCACCAATATACCACCGTCTTTGTTAGAACGGAGTCCGATCACGCCCTATCGGCTAGGCCATCTCCCCACAGACAATGCGGTTTGACATGTGATGCGAAAGAATGTTGTATGCGCAACATGGCGTCCGATCTCCACCCGATCCGCTAGGCCGTTTTCCCACATATGCCGTGTGGGTTGACTTTTCCAATCCACAATTGTTACCAGTTTCATCCCAATTAAGGGGAATAATATCACAATTTCTCTAATATGTCAATTTTATCTCAAATAAGGGGAAAAATCACAATCCACTCCTATACCGGTACGTGTAGTTTCACGTGTGGGCCTTATGACCAACCCTTCCTTGGTTTTGCTAATGATGCTCCCAAAAACATTTTTGATTTGATTTGCACACAATGGTAACATAAATACAATTTTAATCACCTCAACATTTTTCACATTGTATAAACTCTTATTAGTATTTCCATACACTGACAACAATAATATTTCCTTGGCTCATTTGGCCATTCACAAGTTTCTTTATTCCTGGCACGGTGGCCATATTTTATATTCCACACTTTAACCTCTTTCAATTTCGAAGGATCACCATCAAATATCAACATGTAGAATATTTCAGCAATTATATAACTCAAATTTATTAGTAATGGAAACTTTAAACACTAAAGGTTTTGTAACACCCTGGACAATTTTGAAGTATTTTTCAGTGTAAAGCCCCATAAATTTCGCAAGTGAATTCAAGGTTTTGTGGTGCCGGAGTAGGCTTACGTATTTGAGGATGGTATAAAAATGTTTTTGGGAGCATCATTAGCAAAACCAAGGAAGGGCTGGTCATAAGGCCCACACGTGAAAATACACGTACCGGTGTAGGAGTGGATTGTGATTATTCCCCTTATTTGAGATGAAATTGAAATATTAGAGAAATTGTGATATTATTCCCCTTAATTGGGATGAAATTGGAACCTTTGTGGATTGGAAAACTCAACCCGCACGGCATATGTGGGAAGGTGGCCTAGCTGATCGGGTGGAGATCAGATGCCATATTGTGCATATGGTGGTACTACTCTTGGTAACAACTTTCTTCCGCATCACATGTCAAACCACATTGTTCGTGGGGAGATGGCCTAGCCGATCGGGCGTGATCAGACTCCGTGCAAACAAAGACGGTGGTATATCGGTGCTAATGATCTCCCAACCAAAAATTATATATGAAGTTTGTATTTTGGAAATTATTATGTTTTAACTGGACGTTTGGATATTGTTGATTGTGACTTGATATTTTTATGTGTTGCCTTTTCTTATATGGGCATTCTATTTTGAAAGAGTATTTTTAGTTATACATACTAGTGCTATTCGACAGTACTAACATCACTTTTGCCTGTGGCGCTGCATCTTTGATGGATGCAGGTGGTTCTTCAGCAGGCGGCATTGATAAGTGATAGCAGTACACTCTTTTCAGCTGATTTGGTGAGCCCCATTTCATTTCGGGGTCATGTATCTTTTGTTTCTCATGTACTGTGTTTTGAGGTATAGCCGAGGCCTTGTTGTCGGCATTTCCATATTACTCTTCTGTTGTACTTAGAGGCTCCGTAGACAGGTTATGGGTTATGGTTGATATTGGGAATTGAACTATAAATGTTGGTACTTGGAAATTATGTTTTTCATTAATTCTATAAACTCGTAATGTTTTGGAAATTATGAATGAAGCTACTAATGGAAATGAAAAGGAAGTTGTTAATAAAATCTTTTCAGTGATTGATTAATGGAGTACATCTCCTCTTTATTCATGGATAAGTTTGGATAGAAGAAAATCTAACAGACTTGCTCAGCCGGGTTATCTCGGTTGAGCGCCGATCGCGCTCCCCGAGTTTGGGTCGTGACAAACTTTGTATCAGAGCCTAAGGTTTTAAAGTGTCCTAGGATGTCTCGGAGCCGTGTCTAGTAGAGTCCTTCTTATCGGTGTGTTGTCGACCACATCTATAATGAGGAGGCTACTTGGACATTTAGGAATTTCACACTTCTTTGATACTCCAAAATCGTACGATAGAGCTCAAGATAGGAAGCTAATTTCCTCATTATGTCTCATGATATTTTTCAGATGAGTAATCCACGAGTTCAAAACAACGAGGAGGGAATGACTACTCCATTGAATCTGGGGGAGATTACACAAGAATTTGTTAGGAGAATGCGTCGAGCCATGGAGGGGTTGGTAGAACTTGTTGCTAAGGGATGTGTCCTTATTCCTACCACTGTCATCGCACCATCGGATCGTGTGGTGAGAGAATCTAAGAAATGAAAGAGGGTTGTTGGTGCTAATGAACCAGATTGTGTGATTTGCAAGAAGTGACACTTGGGAACATGTTGGATGACCCTTGAAATATGTAATGGTTGTGGAAAGAGGGGGCACAAGAAGAACAAATGCCCTAGGTTGGGTACACCCATCCAGTTATGTCCATCATGCGGGGAGGAACATTTGGCGTCGTGTTGTGAGTATGCTCAGCAGCGCGTTAGAGGTGGTATCTTTGGGCACTTCCAAAGGCCCACACAGCAATCTGGTGATAGAATTGGTAATCCCGCATTGGAAGCTTGGAGGAAGGATAAGGGTTATGCTTATGATGTATGCAAAAAGGGTAAATATCAGGTCAGTGAGACGAGTTAGTTCAGCGGACCTCATCCCCGTTGTGTGAAGTGTGGCAGATGCCATCCAGGAGTGTGTCACTATGGTAAAAGGGTATGCTACAAGTGTGGTATGACGGGCCACTTTCAAAGAGATTGTTATTTGTCTAGCCAGATCATGGACAAGGGTATGGCACAGCCAGCCAAATCTGTAGCTACAACATCCACAACGCCTCCCCCAGGTAGAGGCACTATAACGCCTGCAGGGCGTGGAACAGCTAGGGGTGGTATTCCGAGCTCGGGAGGGCCCAACAGGTTTTTGCTATGAGGAGACGTCAAAAGTTTGAGGATTCTCCGGATGTGGTTACAGGTATATTGACTGTCTGATCTCATGATGTGTATGCTCTTATTGATCCCGGTTCCACTTTGTCATATGTCACTTCTTATGTTACTATGGAAGTTGGGATAGAATCGAAATAACTTTATGAGTCATTCTCTATATCTACTCTTAGAACGAGATGCAGTATTCGTGAAGCCTCTTTATCACAATTCCTTATATTTACAACCTCTTGAGAAATTGAGTTCTATAATGGGTTCCTTGAATTCGGTTATAACCCTAGGTTAATACTTCCCATTGCTTCCCTAAATTCTCAACAAGGGACAATACCTGATGAATTTCGTACAAAACCTTTTGATTCAAATGGATAGCATCTGCTCATTTGTGCCTATACATGCATCACCATAATATTTACCTATGCGGTATCATATCCAATGGAAAGCAGCCTAGTGTTGAGATCCTTCTTGAGTCACTGTTTTCCTCTTCGGTATATGTGACTTCTATGGTTGGAACAATTATTCTAATCCTTTATGAATAGTATCATGAATCCTTTTCATTGTCTAGTAACATGAGAGTATATCTTAGCACCTATCATGTGCGTACATGCCAATTGAAATGGGCCACTTATCCGCATAAAGTTTCTGAGCAACTTGAGATTTATCACAAAATCGTCACATGGAGGTCTTGTTGTTTACCCATCTCAGTATGACTTTCATGTCCACCTAGATCATGCCTCAGTGAGTAACTCACCTTGTTCCCAGTATTGTGGTTGCCCGTGAATTGGCCTGATATGGCAACTTGAGAGTTGTTATGACAAAAACATGTCTAGCTCACGACAAAGTGTTACATTATTCCACTTGTGTGAGATTGAAAGTTAAGCAGCCTTATGATGAGCATATTGAATTGAAAAACAAACTCGTCATATCTCTAGTCCTCTCACATAGGATCAAATATTGGCAAAGGTTAAGCTGTGGGAATGATAATAATCTCACAAGTGTTCAACTTCTTTTCATCCTCGTAAGCTTATGGCATAGATTCCTTGTGCTAGTTACTGTTAAGAGTGTAATGCAGCTTTGTGTATCTTGAAACCCATATTATATTCAGGGTGCTAGAATATTCTCATTTCGAGTTAAACTGATTTTTCCCTATATACCAAGAGGCGACTGGTGTCACATAAGTGTTAGCTCTCTTTGAGGCTTACTATTGCCAAATGAGGTACGAATGGAATGAAACAATTGTTGATGTCCTTTTCATGACGCATTTCCTTTAAATCTCAAAATCATGAACATTTTCCCTACGTTATCAATGCCTACTAGGCAACTTTATGACTCGTTTGTTGAACTGATGATGTCACCACAACGAATCACCATGTCACGCTATTGGTAGTAACCTTCATGTCTCTTAGGATATAACCTCCTGAAATGCCGTGCTCAGCACGTTGATGGATTCTTGAATATTTCCAGCAAAATCTCGAACCTCGTTGTTCCTGTTTGTAGCAAATCTATCGAGTATTGCAGGTTCAGGCATGTCAAACAAGAAGCATCATCCCGTGATCAAATATATGGGATAGGAAATTTTATGGTCATAGTCAAGCTAGCACATCTTAGATAAATTGTTGGAGGTTGCCAAAAGTTTAGTTTGGGTGTTCGGCGTGGAGATTTAGAGTTGAAGAAAGTGAATGGGTTATTCTCAATATTTTCTGCATGAGGATGCTATATGAATTGTTAATAAAGGTAAAGTATGTGAAGTCACATTAGGCCTTGTGAAATTTTGAATGGAAATAGGCTAAACTATGAGTATGATGTTTCCCTATTATTGTTCTCCGTGTACCCGATGTTTCATGTGTCTATGCCTAATAAGGTGAAGATAAGGGATAATGGGATTGTGAGGAGCAACTATTTACTATCCTTGTTAGAAATGTCCGGGAGTTGAGATTGTCTCCGTTAATGTGTTATGGCAAAGTCTGTAAGTCGAGGAGACCACATGGAGGGGCAAATGTGTTAAGGAAATAAAATGTTTCCAATTGAGTGTATAGTTAAATGATTGTGATTTGAAAGGTACTTCTGTGTGTTATGATTTAAATATGTGCAGCTCATGTCCAGATACCACTCTTGATAGTATAATTCATGTAATGATGAGATTAGTGACATTGTTATACATGGTAATGATTTGTCAATTTGTGGATGTGTTGTTAGGAATTGTCAGTTACAGGGGAGACTCTGGCTAAAGTTTTGGAAATTTAGGGAGTTAGCCAAATTTTGAAACTACTGGTGTGTGTGAACCAACAGTTGAACCACATTGAATGCTAATGACGGATTTTGACCCTCATTCAAGGACGAATGATCCTGAGCGGGGGAAAATGTAACCCCCCAAAAAATTTTGAAGTATTTCAATGTAAAGCCCCGTAAATTTTGCAAGTGAATTCAAGGTTTTGCGGTGCGAACATTTTGGGTTGAACAATGCACCGGAAAGTAAAGAAATTTTTTTGGCAGAAAAGTGAGTTTATGCGGTCCATTATGCGACCACATAATCACTCTGCGGGCCGCATAATGGCCGCATAAGTGAGCAGGAGAAGGGCTAGTCTGGGGGCAATTATGCGGTCGGCTATGCGACCGCATAACTGTTATGCGGTGCATTATGCGATCGCATAACAGTTATGCGGACCGCATAGTGACCGCATACACGGACAGATTTTTAATCGTTTTGGTCAGTAATTATGTGACCGATATGCGGTCCGCATATCCATTATGCAGTCGCATATGCGACCGCAGAACCTGTTCCGAAGCTCCATTTTTGGGTTTTTAAAACCCGATCCTACTTCGTTAAATACACGCTTTAGGTCATTTTTGAGCAAACAATTTGATGTTTTAGAGAGAAGAGAGAGTGTTTTAGAGAGAGAGGAAAACTCTAAGCTAATTATTCATCAAGTCTTGCTCAAATCTTGGAAGATTAACAAGGAAAAACTCACAAGTTCTTCATCTAAGAGATAGGGATTGCTAAGAATTCTGGATCATTCTAGAGTTAAGGAAGCTCGATTGAGGTATGTTGGCTAAACTTTCTCACTTGGAATTGAATTCCATAATGTTTCTATAAGTTTCAAAGTATGCGTTACGTATTAAAAGGTTATGGCTTTGAGTCGTGTTTCAATGAAAGATAGTATGCCAAATTGTGTGATAAAATCTCAATATTATTAAGACTCTTAATTGCTCATATGTGTACCTAAAGTCTTGATTTGAAAATGTCTTATTGTTGATAATCTATAAAGATGGTTGGAAGTGAAATAAGTTAATTGCGGATATAGAGTGTGGCCAACATGCCAAGAATTTAAGTTATGATTGTGTCTAGTAATGCAAATGATTTGAGAAGATGCGATAAAGAATGTGAAATGCGCCTCGACTCAATTGTTTAAAAATGACTTCGAAGATAGAATTGTCTAAAAGTTTTTGTACTAAATTCATGCCCATTAGTGGCTGCTTTAACTAATGCTTTGATTTATAAATATATCTAGTGTGATTCGAGTTCTATATACTCATGTGTTGAAATTGTACATTGTTATTTATGGGGGAGAGTATTGCAAGAGTAAATGGTGTATTGACTGTTTATGATTTTTCATGTGTGTTTCTATTGTTGGTTGGTATGCTTCATTTTTTGGGAAGAAAGCATTTGCGTTTGAAGTTTCCATTTCAAATGGATTTGAAGTATATGATTTTTAAAATATCCTACATGTTGATACTTGATGGTGATCTTTGAAATTGAAAGAGGTGAAAGTGTGGAATATGAAATACGGCCATCGTGCCAGGAATAAAGAATCTTGTGAATGGCCTAATGAGCCAAGGAAATATTGTCGTTGTGAATGACTGGAAATACTAATGAGAATTCATACAATGTGAAAGATGTAGAGGTGAGTACAATTGTATTTATGATATTTCTGTTTGTAAATCAAATCAAAACTATTTTTGGGAGCATCATTAGCAATACCGAGGAAGGGTGGGTCATAAGACCCACACCTAAAACTACACGTGCCGGTGTAGGGGTGGATTGTGATATTATTCCCCTTAATTGGGATGAAACTGGAACCTTTGTGGATTAGAAAAGTCAACCCGCACGGCATATGTGGGAAGGCGGCCTAGCTGATCGGGTGGAGATCAGACGCCATATTGCGCATATGGTGGTACTACTCTTGGTAACAACTTTCTTTCGCATCACATGTCAAACCACATTGTTCGTGGGGAGATGGCCTAGACGATCGGGAGTGATCGGACTCCGTGCTAACAAAGACGGTGGTATATCGGTGCTAATGATCTCCCAACCAAAAATTATATATGAAGTTTGTATTTTGGAAATTATTATGTTTTAACTGGACGCTTGGATATTGTTGATTGTGACTTGTTGTTTTTATGTGTTGCCTTTTCTTATATGGGCATTCTATTTTGAAAGAGGATTTTTAGTTATACATACTAGTGCTATTCGACAGTACTAACGTCCCTTTTGCCGGGGGCGCTGCATCTTTAATGGATGCCGGTGGTTCTTCAGTAGGAGGCATTGATAAGTGATAGCAGTACACTCTTTTCAGCTGATTTGGTGAGCCCCATTTTATTTCGGGGTCATGTATCTTTTATTTCTCATGTACTGTGTTTTGAGGTATAGTCGGGGCCTTGTTGCCGGCATTTCCATATTACTCTTCTATTGTACTTAGAGGCTCCGCAGACAGGTTGTGGGTTATGGTTGATGTTGGGAATTGAACTAGAAATGTTGGTACTTGGAAATTATGTTTTTCATTAATTCTATAAACTCGTAATGTTTTGGAAATTATGAATGAAGCTACTAATGGAAATGAAAAGGAAGTTGTTAATAAAATCTTTTCAGTGATTGATTAATGGAGTACATGTCCTCTTTATTCATGGATAAGTTTGGGTAGAAGAAAATCTAACAGGCTTGCTCGGTCGGGTTCTCTCGGTTGAGCGCCGGTCGCGCACCCAGAAATGACAATATACAATTTCAACACCTGAGTATGTAAGAACTCGAATCACACTGGATATATTTGTAAAGCAAAGCATTAGTTAAAGCAGCCACTTTTGGGCATGAATTGAGTACAAAACCTTTTAGGCAATTCTATTTTCGAAATCATTTTTAAACAATTGAATCGAGGCTCAATTCATATTCTTTATCGCATTATCTCAAATCATTTGCACTACTAGCCTCAATCATAAATTAAATTCTTGGCACGTCGGACACACACTATACCCCTAATTAAATTATTTTATTTTCAAAAATCTTTATAGATTATCAACAATAAGACATTTCTATTCAAGACTTTAGGTACACATATGAGCAATTAAGAGTCTTAAGAATATTGAGATTTTCTCACACACTTTGGCATACTAGCTTTCATTTGAAATATGATTCAAAGCCATAACATTTTAACACGCAACCCATACTTTGAAACTCATAGGGACATTATGGAATTCGACTGAAAGAGATAAAGTTTAGCAACAATACCTCAATCGAGCTTCCTTACACTCTAAAATATTCCGAAAATCTTAGCGACTTCAATCTATTTTGAAAATGTAATAAATTGAATAAAAATTAGGAGGATGGTCATGGTTCTAGCCCATTTGAGCATTTTATCAAACACTAGGTATGCTCTTAAGGACCTTTTGCGAAAGATTACATCATTCCCCAACCCATTCTCTACTATTTTTAGCTCACAACCTTACCACATTCTTTGATAACACATGCATGCAAGATAACAACTCTCATACCCAAGAATTGTCTCTTTAACTATCCTATTTTGTAAATTTTTGAAATTGAGTGTTAGGACATAGATTCATACCTCTGGGATGAAGACTTCCATTGTTAATCCTCTATGATTGAGCAAGAATTGATGGATAATAGGTTGAAGGTTACTCCCCCACTCTAAGAACTCTCTCTCACTCTAAAGTATCAGGTTTTGCTCAAAAATGGCCCCTTACATCTATTTTAAAGAAGTAGGGTTGGGTCACTATGTGGCCCCCAGACATGTTCTGCGGTCGCATAATGCACCGCAAAACGATTCTGCGGTCGCATAGTGCACCGCAGAACCTCCCTCCAAAAAATTCCAAAGCAGGATATGCGACAAGAGTGTGGCCTGCAAAGTGGTTATGCGGTCACATATTGGCCGCGAAATTTGACATCAAAATGGCCCAGAAAATTGACCCACTCTGCGACCATTATGCGATCCGCAAAGTAGTTCTGTTTTAGCAGAAAAGGCCCAGAAATGCCTACTATGCCTAACATTTTCTTCAACTTTACAGCGAACTGTTCAATCCAAAAAGTCTGAACCGTGGCTTGCAAGCTCGCCGAGAAGAATTTCTACTATTATTATCCTTTATGCCTGCCCTAGCATCACAGAACCCCGGCTTTTAGGAAACATTTTCACGGGGCCTTACAACTGTGCTAGAAATTATAATGAAATTGTGGTTATGGTTGATGTCTCAAATGAGACGACCTAGCCGATCGGGTCGAGATCGGACTCTGCGTAAGAATATGGATGTATTGCGAATTATGGTATATCGGCTTTAAAGATCACCCAACCTAATAACATGGGAATTGACTTGAGAACTTATGTGATCCTTACTTGATGTTTTAGTATTGTTTAAAGCTCTTATTGAACTCATGACTGCTTCCCCCTTGTATTATTATTCATTCTATTGAGATGGTGTTTAGTTTTACATACTAGTACTATTTGATAGTACTAGCGTCCTTTTTGCCGGGGGCGCTGCATCTTTAAATGGATATAGGTGGTTCCATAGCAGGCAGTGCTGATCAGCGATAGTGGTACATCCTCTTCCCAATAGACTTGGTGAGCCCCACTTCATCCCGGGGTCATGTATTGTATCTTTTGTTCATATTATTATCACGTTTTGAGGTATAGCTGGGGCCTTGATGCGAGCACTATCATAACACTCTTTCGTATCTTTTAGAGGCTCTGTAGACACTATGTGGGTTGTACATGGGTGCTAGAAAAGTCAAACAGATTATGTTGTGTTTTGGTCTCTTGTTCCACTCGAATCATAAGAATGTGTGTATCGTGAAACTTAAAAATGATGTGACCAATGAGACAATTTAGAATTGTATTTATGATCTTCCTACTGTCTAATTAATGAAATCATGTCATCTCTTGATCATAGTGAGTTGGGTAGAAAGTATCTAACATGCTTGCTCGACCGGGTTCACTCGGTTAAGCACTGGTCGTGCTCCCCGAGGTTGGGACGTGACAGTGTTGTTGTTGTTGGGTCATTGATGGGGTATGTTGAACTCATTTTTAAGATGAATTTATGGCTGGTTTATATAAGAATGGGATTAATTAGGTAGTTTTGGTTGTATTGCTTTATTTTAGAGAAGAAAAGTCGAAAACATATTTTTAATAACCTGAAAAATCAGTTTTATGTTGCTATAGGCATTGGGCTGTTATAAGGTCATCTTTATAGTGTATTGTGACTAGTAATAAGTAGGAATAACTTGATTATGTCGTGGTTTCTATTCTATTTGTTGATGAATGTCGTAACTTGTGGACTTATTTGAAGCGTTGTGCGTGTGGGTTGTTTCGAGGTGTCCTTGAACCTTATTTTGGCTAGTTCTTGATGATGTAACTTGGACATATTATTGTTGCTATCGTTCTAGTTGTTTTTAGAGTTGCTTTGAATTAGAGGAAAGTTAAAAATATAGGGGAAGTGCTGCCCAATTTTCTAAAAATGAGCTACTAGCTTAGAAATACAATTTAAGCTTTTCCGTAACTTAGCCAATTTTTCTAAACGTCATTATATAGGTTGAAGTACTTCAGGAAGAAGATACATATTGAGTCTTGTATTAAGCATCAAAGGTATGTAATGGCTATCCCTTTTCTTTCATTGGCATGAATTCGTAGTTAAGTACAAGTTGGATGAATCTTATACGAGAAATGCATATTGTAGAGCCCATGCCACAATTGGTGTAACATTTTTCCATATACTTGCATCGCATCTTGTTGAGACGATTTCGCATCAAGTTTATATAATTCCATGATGCTGGACAAAGACAGAGAGTTACATACATACCTTTGTACATTCTACTATATAAATGATATACGTCTTGGCATAAATATATTTTCATTAGCATGGCCACTTGTTCAGTGAGATATTGCTATTGCCTGGCCACTTGGTCCGTGAGAGATATTATTGTCTGGCCTTATGTTCAGTGAGAATTTATATTTGTCTGGCCTTTCAATCAGTGAGAGTTTACTATAGCCTAGCCATTTGGTCAGCGAGTGTTTATATTTGCTTGGCCTTACGGTTAGTGGGAGTTCATTGTTGCGTGGCCACTTGGTTAGTGAGAGATACACTAAGCCCTATATATGGCCGACTAGCTATGATATAACTATATTGCAGTGTATTGAATCGGGACAGGTGACTATATCTCAGAGCATTTTTTGTCTTCCAGTTTACTACGTACTTCAGTTAAGTTTCAACTTTCAGTTATTCTATTGCCTTACATACTCGGTAGCTTATTTCATAGTGACGTCCTTTTTGCCAGTGGTTGTGCATTTCATGCATGAAGGTTATGATAGATAGCCGGATAGATCTTCCCAATAGACAATGCCAGACATCAGTTTGAATGGGAAGCTCCACTACCCCAAAGTTACCAGGTCTAGACTTTTTAGTCCATTTTGTATATACAGACTTGATGGGTAGGTTGGGACCCCGTCCTGACCATGATATAGTTATGTTATCTCTAGAAGCTTGTGGTCGAGTCATGTATGTTTTGTATGCCAATATTATGGCCTTTCCATCCCTTTGTACATGTTAATTTTGGTATTGTTGGTGGTAGACGTTCATGGCGGGCTTGTCGGTTTGCATAGTTATGTATATATGATTGGGTGTGTTTACCCTTCAGGTGTACGACTTCGTCCGCCCTGGTTGATATTGTCTGTTTGCAGGTACACCTCATCGACCTAAGTTGAGGTTTACCCCTCTAGGGTTCATAGTTACAAAGTGGTATGGCTGAGTCTGGCACCGGGTGCCAGCCAAGCCTCTCCAAGTTTGGGATATGACACCTTCTAAATGTTTTGTTCTTTCTTTCGAATGGATGGTAAGGCTAATCTTTATATGAAAAAAGAAAGTGTATACTATAAGAAAGTTAGCTTGTTGTAGTACGAATGTTTCTGAGTTATAATAGTTAAAGTTGGTTGTAATATAAATGTTTTCCAAGTTGCGTAGCTTGGCAAGTCATCCTCTGTATATTAAAGCTAGCCCCTTTGTAGGAATAACATTTGCGACTATAAGTAAATTCACTATTACGTAGCTTGGCAAGTCATCCTTTGTATATTATACTTTGTTGATTATTACGTTGGTGTTATATTGGAATTAGAGCCAAACCATCCTTTTAGAGGGAGGAATAATTTACTAAATATATCTGAGTCATTTTCATCATCCTCTTCCCTCACAAAGATGACTATGTTCCCTATTCTTTATATAACCTTGTCAAAAGATATGATTATATGTATGAAGTAGATATTCTACTTGATTAATAAAAGATGTCCTCCACAGAATTACCTGACATAAACCCTTACTCGCTTTTGCCAAAAAAATAATTTTTCCCATGGTCCCAAATTCGTTCCTTAGTCCAATAAAATCCAAAAGGAGTAAAGTAATATGTTTTCGCTTGAAAAATTGACCAGCAACCTATTCTTGCAACGAGAGAGGAATAATTCATAACTCTTCATATCTCAAATGATTCTCCTATACAATGGAAAACTTATGGTTTTACCAATATCCATTTTGGTGCTATCCGCAGATCTTGCAACGAGGCAGAAGCGTTATGCGGTCATATATGCGACCGCAGATCTATGTCGGGTCTTCATATTTCCAATTTTATAACCCGACGACCATTTCTTTTATCTAGACTAAGGGTTCATTTTTGGGGGATGAACTGTCATTTTAGATAGAGGAGAGAGATATTCTAGAGAGAGGGAAAGGAGGACCAAGGATTTCACTACTCTACTTTGATCAAAACTTGGAATTCCATCAAAAGAAACTTGCTAGGGCTTTAATTTCGGGTTTGGGTTGAGTATGGGTGATGAGGGAAGATTTTTCACATGCATGAGCTAATAGATACTGCGGGGAGGTTGTTGAACCATCTTGGGTGGTTTTGTTCTTAAATTAGTTGAGGGAAAGGTCGGGTCATAATCGTAATAGCCCTTGCCATGCGAATTCCTCTAATCGTGCTTATAATTCTCTCATCCTCTATAGATTGGCATCGTTAGGAGTGTTGGGACATTATTGTGGCACTACAAAAAGCTCTTTCGAGGT